>NC_140504.1:85105386-85791636 GCF_964339955.1 Pipistrellus hanaki
TTTGTTAAACTTAAAATGTTTACTTAAGAATGATAAGAGAAAAACATGAAATTAATGAGTTTTACCAGAGATTAGGGATAAATATCCCACAATAAATGCTGTTTAAAGGAATATTAGAAGACAAATAAAATTGCTTTTGATTGAGTTCAATGACACATATTTGTTTATAATATAGTAAATAAAATTGGGTGAAAAATCAGAAAATGGCCTTATTGTTATGTAATAATCTATATATGAATACTAACAACTTATGAAATAATATCAAATTATAAGAGAACAATAAAGAAATAGAGATCATACTAATCGTCTAAGATCTGGCTTTCTTTCTTGATTTTGTTCCTACCCTGGCATTTGAATCAACCCATTTCCAGTCAGGCTGCCAAGCACATTCTCATTGTTTTAAACCAACTCTATTCTCCATGAATACTCCATGTCTCTGCCTGGTCAGGGATGAATGTGTAAATGGCAAACATGATTTGAAAGTTAAAGATTGTATATCTCTCTAGAGTCATCTGTTTACATTTCAGAGTAAAGTCCTTCCCTGTGCTCCTCAGAGAAGATTACATTCCAGAGTAATTCTCTCTGGAGGGCAGAAAGGTAAATGTTCCAGCCACCCTGTGTATGCTCTGTGTCTCCTTATTTCATGGTGCGATTCCTATTGCACATGCAGGTGACATCTGGCTCTCATTGTCTTGCTCCACAGGGAATTGGAGTATAGGATCCAGTGCTGCTGAGATTGTTCTATGAGTAAATAAAAAGGCATTTTTCTGATCCAGAGGTCTAAGGTTCATGTGTGTGTTTGTGTGTGTGTGTGTGTGTGTGTGTGTGTGTGTGTGTGTGAGAGAGAGAGAGAGAGAGAGAGAGAGAGAGAGAGAGAGAGAGAGAGAGAGAGAGAGAGAGAAAAGACAGTGTCAGGCCATTTTGTTAGTTTGTTAGTTTGAAAGTAGGATAACATCTCAGACCCTTCACAGCTTTGGTCTTAACAACGCTACATAATATTTATAACTATTTCTTTCAGTCAGTTTTCTAGAGTGTTTTTTTCATTTTGTTATAAACCTGAAACCATTCAATCTGCTATATTCACTCTGAATCTTCAAACTACTTTTGCTCTCCTATAATTTCCACTCATGCTTTCTTCAAGCTGCGCCAGTTCCAACATAATGTGTGTGCTCTCCATACCTAACCACTCATTTAAAAGATGAAAGCAGCTCAAAATGAAGCCTGTCGTTTTGAGCAATCAGGAAATAGCCTTCAGAGTTGCATGAGCAAAGAGGAAAGAGACATGATTTTGTTGTAAAGGAGGTACACGGATTTCAAGATTGATCACATGTATCTCGATGTATTATTTTAAACTAGAGGCCTGGTGCATGACATTCGTGCACTGGAGGAGGGGGGATTTCTCAGGCTGGTCTGTGCCCTCTTGCAATCTGGGAGCCCTTAGGGGATGTCTGCCTGATAGCTTAGGTCTAAGTCAGCAGTTGGACATGCCTCAGAAGTTGGAGAGACTCCCACCACTACCCCTGCATTCACAGCCCTGAGCCCAGCTTGTGGCTGAGTGGCACTCCCCTTGTGGGAGGCCACTGACCACCATGAGGCAGTTCCTGGGTTAATCACCTGTCCCCAGGTGGTCAGTATGCAACATAGCGACTGGTCATTCCACTGTTCAGTGGATTTGCAGATTACCCTTTTGTTTTATAGGATACTAGCTATCACACCTATCTTATCGGTGCCCCATTGATAATTATTCTAAAGCAGCTTGGATTCCATGGAGCAAATGGTACAATAGCTTGTTGAGAGCAGACTTCAGGGCTCTTCAGTTCTAAACCTCTCATGGTTTACTTCATTTAGTCTCTGTTCTGAGCATGAGTCAGATCCACACATTCCAGCAGTGCCTCGGCTATTTTGTTTTTATTTGTGAAAGCTAGAACATGTGAGAACACAGCTCTTTTTCCTACTTTTACCTTTGCTTCTACATTTTCTGCAATTTTGTGGTCTCATCTTTGTAGTCTGTTTCATAAAGCCAGTCAGAGTCATGGCTCATGAATGTCTACTTTGGTGAGCAGTTCCTTGTGGCTATTCTTGTGTCATTCATTAATAAGGCATAACTCCAGCACTGCACACTCTGATAGCACATGTTCTTAACAAGAAGTGCATTTTAAAAGCAAAAAAGAAAAAAAATAATTACAATTTTTCTTAAATTTCTTTACATTGACCTTGATCTTATATCTCTGGGATTGGTGAGGTTATCTTCTGGCCCCAATGTTGCTACTTCACTGCCATCTCACAGTGTGATCTCTATCCCTATTCTGAGCCTCTATGCCCTCATTTATCAAAGGAGAGAGTTGAATATTGACTAGGTTGCTCCACTGTTTATAACCATGTTTTTAGGTTTATTTTATTTTTTATTTTTAAAAATCTTTATTGTTGAAAGTATTATATATGTCTCCTTCTCCCCGCAATTGACCTGTTCTAGCCTGCCCCTGCTACCTGCCTCAGGTCTTCACCACCCTATTATCTGTGCCCATGGGTTATTCATATATGAATAAAAGTTCTTTAGTTAATCTCTTTCTACCCACCAACCTTCCCCCATTTCCCTCTGAGATTTGAAGCTCTGTTCCATGCTTCTATGCCTCTGGATCTATTTTTTTCATCAGTCTATGTTGTTTATTAGATTTCATATATGAGTAAGGTCATGTGATACTTATCTTTCTCTGACAGGATTATTTCACCTAGCATAATACTCTCCAGCTTTATTTTAGTTATCTTTTATTGTGCAAAAAAAACTATATTCCTCATGATTATATACTTACTGATACTTTTTTTTCATTCTGAGATCATTCTACAGAATATATCAATCAATCTGTAAAGTCATGTCCTCAGCCTGGCCTGTATCCTCTCCAATCTGGGACCCCTGTGGGATCTGGTTTAAATTGGCAGTTGAATAACTCCCTTGCAATGCAGAACTACTGGCTCCTAACCACTAACCTGCCTACCAGCTTGATCTCCCCTAACCACTCTGCTTGCCCCCAACTGCACCTCCCCACCAGCCTGATCACCTCCAACTGCCCTCCCCTCCTGGTCTGATCACCCCTATCTGCTTCTGCCTCAGCCCCACCACCATGGCTTTGTCCAGAAGGACATCTGGAAGGTCTCATGGTCTAATTAGCATATTACCCTTTTATTAATATAGATAGGATATGACATACTGCCATAACTATAACATATATACCAGTATTATTCTATGAAAACATGTACTTCATGTGATAGGAAGTCATCTAATACATTACATTGTATATGTTGTAAGTAGTATGAAGTACTTTATTCATAACAATAATATACACCCTGCGAGTTTCCTTCCTGATCTGGGAATGGTTCCCAGTTCTCCAATTCTTTAAATGTCCCCTAATGTATTTTTTTGTGTGTCATTCAATGTAACTTTATTTACTGTTTATTTCACATGATTTGAGGTCTTTAATTTCTAACCACCAAAGATTCAAAGAACTATTTTTTTCATGAAGTTTAACATTAACATTAGTGAATTCGTGTATTCATGTTTTTATTGTAAACATCTGAATTATTCACATTGTCATAGATCCTCAATTCAATAAGCGTGGACCATACACACTCTGGCAGCAAGCCAGTAAGCCACTCTACAAGCAAAAAGATACTCTACATAAAGAGAAAAGTCATAGCAAACATTTAATGTCCAACCTGAGTCACCTCAGAATGTTATATATATTGACTTCTTAATTAATATAGTATTGGGAACTCAACCACTTGGTTGGTGATGGAGTTGACTTGGTTTCAGAAGGATTATTTCTGAAATAATTAAGGAAAGGGGGGCTCAATCTTTCTTCTTGGTTGCCTGCTCCTCCCCAGCACCTTCATCTTTCTTCTTGTCCTCAGCTTCTTGGGCATCTTCTTCTTCACCTTCACCTCCTTCTTCCTTCTTTGTATCCTCAAATTCTTCCTTGGCACCTTCTTCCTCTTCCTCTTCTTACTCTTCCTCAGCCTCTTCCTTCTCCTTCTCCTCCTAAGCTTCTCCTTCAGAAAGGGGTTCATCCTTAGCTTCCTCAGCTTTTGCAGCCTCAGTGGTCTCCTCCACCTCGATCTGCTCCTCCTGGAAGTGGTTGGTGTATTAAGAAGGGAAGGAGCAAATGGACATCAAGTAGGAGCTAGTCTGTAAACCACTATAGGCAGATCACCAAAGACCTGGGAACTCTGTAGGTAGCCACTGGCTATGCTTCCCATGCTGGTGAAACTGAGCCAGGTTCCTTACCTTCCAAGAGTTTCCTGTAAACTTCAATGTCAATGTCCAAAGCCATCTCCACACTGAAGAGGTCCTGGTATTCTATTAAATATCATGCCATTTCACTCTTTGTGGTTCTCAACTCATTTTCTAATTTGTTGATTGTGTCCTGCATAGCACTAACGTCAGAGTTCTGCTTATCCTCCAGCTCTTGCAGCTGCTTTCCCAGCACTTGAGCACTCAGTGGCCCACACCATGTAGGTGTTGTTGGCAGAGCTCTCTGTCAGCATGGTGAAGCAGCTCTTGTACCATTCTTGCTCATTTTGCATATTCTTGGCAACCAGCTGGGTGCCAATGTCTGTGAGCATAGCAGAGAGGTCGGACTTGGAGAACACATCCATCTCCACAGAGATCTGAGCTTACTGGTTCTGCACCTGCAGCTTGGTGATCTCCTCTTCATGTACCTTCTTCAGAAAGGCAATTTTGTCCATCAGGCTGTTCATGCACTTTTCCAGCTCAGTGCCGGCAAGAACCACCTCAACTGCACCTTTGCTCACCTCCATCAGCCAGCCCTCTGCATCCTTATGGTTCAGCACATCTTCCTGGTACCTCACCTAAAGGTTGTTCCCAGCCACTTAGGAGCCCCAGTGCCTCCTAACTGCCCACTTCCCTCTCCTCTCCAGGGACAGGTTGTGGGGCTGGGCACAGGCATTCCATTTTCATTAAAATGTTCAATTCTGACCTGCTCCACCAGTGTCTTCAGGCAGCCCAGGGGCAGACAGTGATCCCGGAGACCCTGGCCACCCTGCCTATCCTGATTCTGGTCTGGACCCCGCGGGCGACTTCAGGCTCTGTCCATGCCACTTGCCCGGTCCTGGTAGCCCCTTGGACCACGCGGGTGACATTCGGCACTGCCTGCCAAGCTTCTCAGGTACCAATCAGGCTGACACTCTATCGACTCTATACACTGAGCCAAACTGGTTAGGGCTATATTTGCACTTCTTAATTCAAGTAAAACATAAATCTTAAGTAGGTTTTTAAGATATTTACATTTCTTCCTTTCAGTGATTTATTAACTCTTTTAGACCCTTATTTCAATCAGATAATTTTCCCTACTTCATTTATATATAGATCATTTCTTGTTTCTGAAAGTTATAACTGAAACTGATTTCTCAAAATACTAACCCCATCTTTAGACAATAGATAATTTTTTCTTATGCTCTTCTTTATTTCCCCACCTTAAAGTGCTTCCTAATATCTTGTCCTACTCTCTTTAAAAAAAATACTTTATTATTTTAAAGACATTTTATATTCTTAGCAAAACTGAGAGAACGGTAAAGATGATTCTCACATATACCAATGTCACCACATGCATAGCTCTCCATTATCAACATTGTCCATCAGAGTGGTAGATTTGGTATAATTGATAAACTTACTTTGACCCAAAGTCCATAGTTTACATTAGAGTTAACTTTTGGTATATTGCATTCTATAGGTTTGGACAAATATTTAATGACATACATACATTATTATGATATCATGCAGTGTATTTTTACTGCCCTAAAAACCCTCTGTGTTCCACATATTCACCCCTCACTACATCTCAAATAACTTGTCAATCACTGATATATTTTTTACTGTTTCCATAGTTTGCTTTTTCCAGAATGTTATATAGTTTG
This sequence comes from Pipistrellus hanaki, assembly GCF_964339955.1. Taxonomy (NCBI): domain Eukaryota; kingdom Metazoa; phylum Chordata; class Mammalia; order Chiroptera; family Vespertilionidae; genus Pipistrellus; species Pipistrellus hanaki. Next base: position 85,111,315 of record NC_140504.1, read on the forward strand.
AATCATACAGTATGTAACCTTTTAAGATTGACTTCTTTCTCTTACTAATATGCATTTAAGGTTTATTCACATTTAAAAAATTGTTCTTAATGTTGAATAATACACTGCCTATAAGTATCACAGTTTATTTATTTAAATACAAATAGAACAACTTGGCTATTTCCAAGTTTCTGGGAATTATAAGTAAGTAATATATACATACAGTGCAAGTTTCAACCCTTTAAGTAAATAAGAAGGAGCACCGCTATTGGACTGTAAAGTAAGAATGTTCAGTTTTGTGTAAAACAGTCAAACTTTCTTTTTAAGTGGTTGTTCCATTCTGTATTCCATAAGCAATGCCTGAGAATTACTATTGTCCACATCATCACTAGCATTTGGTGTTATCAGTGTTCCAGATTTTGACCACTTAACTAGATGTGTAAAGATACCTCATTGTTATTTTAAATTGTGTTTCTCTGATGATCATATGATGTAGAGTATATTTTATATGCTTTCCCACCATCTATATATCTTATTGGTGAGGTGTCTGTTATATGATTGTATTATACTTTATCTCCTTTTATAGCATATCAGTTATACTTCCTTTACCTTTTTTATTAATTTCCCTAGAGTTTGCAATACATTTATAATTAATTAAAGTTTACTTTCATATAACACTATACAGCACCATGACTAATATGAGTACCTTATATAGCAAAATACTCTTAACTTCTTTTTCCCATCCCTTATACTACAGTTGTATTTTACTTCACTTATATAAAAGCATATACATGTAAATATTATATGATGCATATGTAAGATACATAATCAAATATAGTGTTACTATTATTTTGAATAAAATATTATGCTATATAAATTATGAATAAGAAAAATAAGAGTTTTTATTTTGTGTCATTGTTTTATTATTATTTAAATCTTTATTGTTAACACAATTACATATGCCCTCATTTCCCCCCCCATCACCTCTTATAATCTGCCCTAACCCCACTTCTGCCCTTTAGCATCCCATTTTCTGTGTCCAGAGATTATGCCTATATACATTCACATTCTGTGGTTGATCTCTTCCCATCCACCCTCCCCTGCCTTCCCTCTGATATTCAACAGTCTGTTCCATGCTTCTATGTCTCTGGATCAATTTTGTTCATCAGTTTATTTTTTTCATTAGGTTCCACATATGAGTGAGGTAATTTGATACTTGTTTTTCTCTGACTGACTCATTTTGCTTAGCAGAATGCTCCCAAGGTCCATCATGCTGCTGCAAATGGTAAGGGCTCTTTCTTTTTTACAGCAGCATAGAATTCCATGATGTAAAATACCACAGCTTTCTTATTCACTTATATGTCAAACACAGGAAAGCAGCTAAAATGCAGAGACAAAGAAGCATGTCACAAATGAAAGAAATGGATGAAAACAAAATACTGACTATAGAGTTCAAAACCACAGTAATAAGATTATTCAAGAATCTTCTAGAAACCTCCAAGGAACATAGTGAGACCTTCAAGGATCTTAGTGAGAATGCTATTAAAAAAAAAAAAAGAAAAGAAATAAAGAAAGAAAGAAAGAAAGAAAGAAAGAAAGAAAGAAAGAAAGAAAGAAAAGGACCAGTCAGAAACTAAGCATACACTGACTGAAAAAAATAATAATATATAGAGATTCAACAGTAGACTAAAGAATCTCAAGAATCAAGTCAAAAATTTGAAGTACAAGAAAGCAAAAATCACCCAACCAGAAGAGCAAAAAGAAAAAGAATCCAAAAATATGAAGATAGTAAAAGAAGCCTCTGGGACAATTTTAAGCATACCAACTTCCAAACTATGGGGGTACCAGAAGATAAGAGAGAGCAAGATATTGAAATCCTATTTGAGGAAGTAATGACAGGAAACTTCTCCTACATGGTGAAAGAAACATATTTATAAGTCCAGAAAATACAGAGAATTTTAAATAAGAGGAATCCAAAAAGAGGACCACACTAAGAAAAATAATAATTAAAATGCTAGGAGCAAGAGACAAAGAGAGAATCATAAAAGAATCAAGAAAAAAAACAGTAGTTACCTACAGGGTAGTGCTCATATTACCTTCAGCTGATTTCTCAACAGAAACTATGCAGGCCAGAAGGGAGTGGCAAGAAATATTCAAAGTGATGAATAATAAGAACCTACAGCCAAGATTACTCTATCCAGCAAAACTATCATTTAGAATTGAAGGGCAGATAAAGAGCTTCACAGAAAAGAAGTTAAAGGTGTTCATCACCACCAAACCAGTATTATATGAAATGCTGAAGGGTACTCTTTAAGAATGGGAAGAAGAAGAAAAAAGGTAAAGATAAAAAATTATGAACAACAAAGTGACAACAAATACATATCTATCAACAAGTGAATGTAAAAATCAAAAGAATAAAAAATCTGATGAACAGAACAAACTGGTGAATGTAATATAATCAGGGGCATGGAAAAGGAGTGGACTGACAATTCTTGGGGGAAGGGGGGTTTGAGAGGTGTGGGAAGCGATTAGACAAAGAGCTTACACCTATGAATGAGGACAGCGGAGTGGGGTGCAGTGAGGACAGTGCAGGGGCGGTGAGGGCCTGGGGTAGGGTGGGAGCCAGGTAGAGGGAAGCTAGGGGTGGGGGAAATAGGAACATCTGTAATAATCTGAACAATAAAGATTTTAAAAATAGGAACAGAGTTTTTTTGTGGGTTTTTTTGGTTGTTGTTGTTGTTTTGTTTTGTTTTTATTCAAAATGGTTTATTTACCCCTTGCCTTGGTGGAAGCAGGAAGGAATGTCTCGTCAATATTTACTGTGAGAACTTGGTTAAACTCCTGGAGATAAAACTCACAAAAGTATGAAGGTTGCCTTATGACTTGGTCACCATTAGAGTTTTTAACTCTCAGATTTGCCTGCACTGAGTCTCCCTCAATTTGTCAAGTACAGTTGAGGTTTTCCACCTTGACAGTGGTTTCTCTACTGATTTCCTCTTTCGAGTTTTTGCTCTGGGTAAGCCATGACTCCCTATATTCACCTGTATATCTGGAGGGCAGCAATTTATTCTTTATCCTCACCTCTCTTATGGATCCTAAACAAGTTGTTGAGTATTTACTTTGTTCATCTTTTTACTTCTTGTTTAAATTAAGGGGCAATTTCCAAGCCACTTGCATGTGAAACTGGAAATTGGAAGGCTCTGCTGTTTCTGTAAGACAGGGTCAGCCAAAGTCTACATCTCCTAGGAGACATGGCATCTAGAAAGCACAGTTAGCCTTCTGGATGACACACTACCTTGCAAAATCAACTGAAACCTCATTCTATTATGAAATTGGGTCTGTTCATATATTTCCAAATAATTATATATAATGTGTTCTATAATTACACAATAAATATGTTTTTGCAGAAATAACATATATGCTTAATAATATAAAAACAATATTCATATATGTCTATACTTGACAATCTCTCTCCAGAGCATAATAAATCAAATACTGTGATCACTTTGAGGGGATTTTTTTCCCTTTTATTTTTTTTTATTTCTTCCTTCAATGTATCCTTCCATTTGAACATTAATTGGTATTTCCTTTTGTTCATGGTATTTTTAGAAATCTTGCTTTATTTTTATTTAAATACTAGAGGCCTGGTGTATGAAATTCATTCACAGGGGGTGGAGGGTGTCACTCAGCCCAGCCTGAATCGTCTCCAATCTGGGGCCCCTCGAGGGAATATCAGACTGCCCTTTTATATGGGCAGTCGGACATCTCTCTCACAATTCAGGACTGCTGGCTTCCAACTGCTCACCTGCCTACCTTCCTGATTGCCCCTAACCACTTGTGTATGCCAGCCTGATCACCTCTAACCACTCCCATGCCAAGCTGATTGATGTCTAACTGCTCCCCTGTCAGCCTGTTTGCCCTCAGCTTCCCTCCTCTACTAGCCTGGCCATCCCTAACTGCCCTCCCCTGCAGGGTTGATCACCTCCAACTGCCCTCCCTTGCAGGCCTGGTCCCTCTAAACTGCCCCCTTTTGCAGGTCTGTTGCCTCCCAACTGCCCTCCCCTGCTTGCCTGGACACCCACAACTGCCCTCCCCTGCTGGCCATCTTGTGGTGGCCATCTTATGTCCACCTCGGGGTAGGATCTTTGACCACATGGGAACAGCCATCTTATGTGTTGGTATGATGGTCAATCTGCATATTACTCTTTAATTATATAGATTAGAGGCCTGGTGCATGGGTGGGAGCCAGCTGATTTGCCTTGATCTGGGAAGGGTGTCCCAGATCAGGGTGGGGGTTCCCTTGGGGTGTGGGGTGGCCTGGACGAGGGGCCTGTGGTGGTCTGCAGACTGGCCATGCCCTCCAGTGACCCAAGCAAAGGCCCTAGTATCTGGAATTTATTTATCTTCTACATTCGAAACTTTATAGCCTGGAGCAGAGCCAAGCCTCCTGCTTGCTCTGTGGTGGCAGCCATTTCATTTGAAATTTGTGTATCTTCTATAATTGAAACTCCGTAGGCCTGGAGTGAAGGCCTGAGCCGGCCAGGGCTGCAGAAGCTTGGCTTCCTCCATCGCTTGGGGAAACCTTAACCTCCTGCTCTTCCAGCTACATGGCTGCTGCCATTTCTGTTGGGATTTATTTACCTTATATAATTGAAACTTTGTACCCTTGAGTGGAGTCCTGGGCCCACCAGGGTGTGTGGAAAGCTTGACTTCCTTCATTTCCAGGAAAACCCAAACCTCCCTCCTGCTCTCTGCGTCTGCAGCCATCTCAATATGATTGGCTGGTGGGCATGGCTGGTGGGTGTGGCTGAGTGATGGTTAATTTGCATATCACTCTTTTATTAAATACAATTTTTTAAAATGTGTCCAGCACCATTTATTAAATAGACATTCATGGTGAGTGGTTTAATTCTAAATCTTATCACGTTTGAGATCTTTCTAATGTTGAATTCTAGACAGTTTTATTTCTAGACAGTAATGTTTATTTCTAGATGTTATTATCCTTTCCATATATAAGCTCATTTAAAAAAATAATTTGTTATATATTATTTTTATATATTATATACTCTAGAGAGGAGCTTTGATGTCTTTGATTTTGATGTTTTCAACTAACTATTTCTCCAAATTAACTTTAGATTACTATTGCTTATTAAAAAATATATTGCTATATTTTTAAAATTTGTTTTATTTACTCTGTTTAACCATTTATTGTGTATTTTTTAAATTGTTAAATTGTGGTCAGAAATTTGACCACATAATTCTAGTTGGAAAAATAATTGGGACTTTTCACTTTATACATTGTGAATATTTCTAAATATTGAATTGATTCATAAATATTTATTTTTATTAGTTTTACAATATATCTTTCACTATGCTATGTCATTATTGTTGCTTATACTTTACCTAATATCCAAAAGTATAAGAAAATTACATTCTGCAATGCTATTTCTCTAAATTTCTTCTTTTATTCTTCAAGATTATATTTTCTTTAGCCTGAGAAAGATAGCCAGTATTAAACCATTATAACTCATGTTTCTTTTTTTAATAAATCTTAATTGTTCTTATTATTACAATTGTTTCTCCTTTCCCCCTCATAGCTCCCCTCCACCTGGTCCCCACTCCACCCTCTGCCCTTACCTCCTCCCCCCTCCACCTGGTGTCCTCATCCATAGTTATATAATTTTTGTCCAGTCTCTTCCTGTAACCCCCACACAGACACCCCATTCCCCCTGAGAATTATCAGTGCCCTCCAAGTCTATGCCCCTGATTCTATTATATTCACCAATTTATTCTGTTCCTCAGATTTTTAATTCACTTGACTTTTAGATTCACTTGTTGATAGATATGTATTTGTTGTTCATAATTTTTATCTTTACTTTTTTCTTCTTTGTAAAGAATACCTTTTAGCATTTCATATAATACTGGTTTAGTGATGATGTACTCCTTTAGATTTTTCTGATCTATGAAGCTTTTTATCTTCCCTTCAATTCTGAATGATAACTTTTCAGGGTAGAGTAATCTTGGTTGTAGGTTCTTGCTATTCATCATTTTGAATGTTTCTTGCCACTCCCATATAGCTTTCATAGTTTCTGCTGAGAAATCAGCTGATAATCTTATGGGTGCTCCCTTTAGGTAACTAACTGTTTTTCTCTTGCTGCTTGTAAGATTCTCTCTTTGTCTTTTGCTCTTGGTATTTTAATTATGATGTGTCTTGGTGTGGTCCTCTTTGGATTCCTTTTGTTTGCAGTTCTGTGTACTTCCTGCACTTGTATGTCTATATCTTTCACCAGGTGGGGGAAGTTTTGGTCATTATTTCTCCAATTAGGTTTTCAGTGTCTTGCTCTCTCTCTTCTTCTGGCAATCCCATAATTCTGATGTTGGTTCTCTTAAAGTTGTCCCAAAGGATTCTTATACTATCTTCAACTTTCTGGATTCTCTTCTCTTCTTGCTTCTCTGGAAGAGTGTTCTTTGCCTCTTTGTATTCCAAATATTTGACTTGATTCTTGTGTTCTTCTAGTCTGCAGTTGGGTCTCTGTATATTCTTTATTTCAGTCAGAGTATGTTTAATTTCTAGTTGGTTTAATTTCTTTTTTATATCCTCGAGGGTCTCGTTAAATTTATCAGCCTTTTCTAGGAAATTCTTGTAAAACCTTCTAATCGTGGTTTTGAACTCTATATCCTGTCTTTGTTTCTCCTCTATTTCTTTTGTTTGAGATCTTCCTTTTCTCAGCATTTTCGCTGCTTATACAAAAGCAGCTGTGTGGAGCCTGGGTTATTTTGTAGAATGCGCGGGGCAGGGCCTCAGGGTGGGGCAGGGTATCAGGACATCACTAGGCTGGGTCATGGCAAACAGCAATGGCTGTCGTCGGCCTTCTCTGCCTTTCAGCTTTTCCAAGTCCCCATGTTCCAGTGCAATAACAATGATTGCTGTGCACACCTCTAGGCTTTTCAGCTTTTCAGGGCTTGTGATCCTTTCTCTTTCAGCCAGCTTTCCTGTGGTTTTGGGTGATAGACGTTTTGTCTTTTAGTTGTAGTTTTGAAATTGTTGTGTGAGGCCGCAGATTAGTTGCTCACCTACGCCACCATCTTGGTTTTCCTTTCATAATTCATATTTCTTATGAATTACATATATTCAATATATTAAAAATATTTTTGTACCATGTAACAAATTTTGTTTTAAAATTTTCTTGCATTATTTTATGTCTATGTGCATGTGCTTCAATTTTGCCTTTTAAAATGTTTATTTGCCCCTTTGAATTAGATGTACATTTTAATATATTTTTCTCTAATTTTTTTATTCACTTTAAGTAGAAAGATGTAAAGAAATTAGCTTTTATCAATTTTGGAAAACCACAGGCATAGATATTTTCAAGAACAACTATCTAAACATTTTTCACAGAACTGGAACAAATAATCCAAAAATATATATGGATCTACAAAAGACCCAGAATACCCACAGAAATCTTGAGAAACAAGGAGAAAGTTGGAAGTATCATGTTACCTGAGATGGAACCAGACTATAAGGCAATACTAATAATAATTTTAAAAATGCATGGTATTGGCTCTGGTCTGGTAGCTAAGTTGGTTAGAACATTTCCCCAATACACCAAATTAGTGATTTCAATCCCCAGTTAGGGCACATATAAGAATCAAGCAGTGAATGCAAAAATAAGTGAAACAATGAATTGATGTTTCTCTCTTACTTCTTCTTTCTCTCTCAATTCAGGTTTATATTAGTTTTCTTTGTTTTAGGTCATGGTACTGTCATAAAAACAAACACACATATCAATGATATATCACTTTACACCATGGATATTCTCAAAAACAAAAACAGAAAATAACAAGTGTTGACAAGGATGTGGATTCAATATGAGTCCTTATATATTGCAGATAGAAAAATAAAATGGCTTAGCAATTGTGGGAAAATGGTACAGTATGTCCTAAAATAATTGAACACAAAATTACCATATGACTCAGATATTTATTCTTATATGTATATTGAAAAATTAACGAGATATTTATATATCCATATTTATAGCAGCACTATTAACAGTAGCCAAAAATGGAAACAATTCAGCTGCCCATCTATGGATAAATGGATAAGCATAATGTCATATATACAAAGATTAAAATATTACTCAGCCTTAGGAAGGAAGAATACTTCATTATATGGTACAACATAGATGAAACTTAAAGACATTATGCAAAGTGAGTACACTTATATATGGTATCTAATGTAGTCAAATAGTTTGTATAAAATGAATACTATTTTGTTCCAATAATTTATTCTTAGTACTTTGGTATTTATCAATAATTAACCTACTTAAAATAAGGTATTTTTGTTTGTTTTACTGAATTTGGAGTGAGGAAGGAGAGAGAGAGAGAAAGAAAGAGGAGAGAGAGAGAGAGAGAGAGAGAGAGAGAGAGAGAGAGAGAGAGAGAGAGAGAGAACTAAAGAGAGAGAGAGAGAGAGAGAGAGAGAGAGAGAGAGAGATGGATTCCTCCTGCACATGCCCCATCTAGGGATGGAACACATAACCTGAGTGTTTGATCTGAATGGGAATCAAACACATTGTCTCTGTTTTCAGAATGCATGACACATATTAGTATATTGGTAAGCCTAACTGAAAGTGAGTAAGTTCCTAGGTTTAAGAACAGATGAACACTTCTTATATGTTCTACATATAGATGAACTCCATTTAACGTATAATTTTCACAACTTTACTATTGATCCATGAAAAAAAAATTGAAAGCTGTATTTTTCTGTGAGAACAATCACAGAATTTTGTTTTTTAATCTATTAATAAAACTTTATAATTTCCTTTAAAAAAAACCACACAGGGTTCTATATACCCCCAACTAATTTATGTGGGAGAGCCATGTGTATTCATGCATCCAAGAACATATGTGTTCTTTTCTCACATCAGTTCTTTTCTCACCAATAGGATCACATATGTAATATATAGTAATATTTTCTTCTGTTCATGCATGTTTATTTTTTATTTCCCTATAAGGAAACTTAATATATTAATTCATGGCTAAATTGAAAAAGGTAAGACTAGACTATTTGCTATCCTTTAGTGGCAGCTTTTTAATACTGTTGGGGGCTGTTTGCTTATTTTGCAATGTCTTCCTCCAGAGAAATTAATCTTATTATACAAAGTTAAAGTAAAAAAAAAAAAAACTCATCTCATTGAACTGAGAGAACAGGCATCTCTCAACAGATAGCATGTAGGTGGTTGACACAGTCTTGCTTCCTACTTGCAAGCATCCCTTTGAAAAGGAACAGTGTCAATATTCTCCTGGAAGAATAATTATTGTCCTCTACCAATGCAACATACAAATGTGCCACCTTTATTATCCTGATTCTGTAACAATGTCTTGGATATCTCTAGGACAACTCATCAGATTTGCTGTATTGTGGTGATTATCCTTTCCTATTTTTTCCTCTGCTGTCATTTAAGTGTAAGGTCATCACAATTTCTCCCTGTCACTTTTATTCAGAAAATTCTCAGTGATAAGGTGACAGAGACTTTTGTGTGTTTTTTAAATCTATTTTTATTTATTTCAGAGAGAAAAGGAGAGGGAGAGAGATATAGGAACATCAATTACAAGAGAGAATCATTGATCCACTTCTTCCTGCACACCCCACACTGGGGATGGGGCCCACACGCTGAGCATGTGCCATGAGCAGGAATTCAGTCATGACCTCCTGGTGTGTAGGTTGAAGCTCAATCAGTGATCCCTGCTGACCATGGTAGGTGACAGAGTTTGACAACCCATTTACCTCTCTGGTTACTATCACTCATTCTACTGAGTGTTCTGTTTTCATTGTGATGATACGTAGGTAATTGCCTTTTTCTTACAGATTTTCCAAGATGATCTTGCAGATATTGGACAAGAGTTTATAAATGAGATTCTTCACACTTACTGCCTTCTTCTCTAAGTTAATTCAGAATTTTCCCTTATATAAATATGATTGCTAATTTCTTTTAAAAAATGTGATGTTATACAAGTAGGTACAGAATAATAAATGAGATCTTCATAAAAAAATTGAGGACAGCACATCCAAAACATTTGCAGTTCTAAAGTTAAATAAATAAGTAAATAATTAAGTAACCAGTAACATTTATTGTCTAAATAGGTTACTGAATGATAAAGCAGGTTTAAGGTAAAACAGAATATCAGCATCTCTATACTTAGTTCTTTATTATGTGTCACAGATTGTATGTCCATCTATTCATATAGTAAGCATAACATTTATTACCTCATAGAATTTCAGATTCAGTTTCATTTAAACCCAGACTAGTATTTTTGTCCTTTGTGACCAAAATAATTGGACAAACTTTTCTTTTGCCTGAATTAACTGGTGATTTAGCATAATTGAATGTTAAATTACAAGTTAGTTGTGTAAAAACTAAATCCCACTGTTAATGTAACTTGGAAATAGATCGAGAAAAAAAATTCTCACTTGTCAAGAGAAACTTAAGTCATAATGTTTGTTTTGGGGATTAAGGTTTAAAAATGTTTCTCCATGCTGAGAAAGAAAGAAATCATGTTTCTGCTATAAATATGCTTTAAAAGTGCTTAAGATATTTGTGGGGGTTTTTTGTTAAATATTTTCTACTATATGTTTTTTGTTTTTTTTTCAAATCCATGAAGGAGATATTACAAAAAATTGAAATGAATATATCCTAGAGTTTTCATTCAATTGATATATTTTTCTTTAAGAATTATTAATCACCTGATATAATTATCCTTTATATTTATAACCTAAATACAATCTACTTTTCTTTTCCTAGCTCACACACAAATGCCTTTCTATAGCTAATTGTGCAGAAGTTAGAATCAAGATAAGCCAATCAGATTGTTTATCCAAGTCCTTATACTGCTACTCAATAATAGGTCCCATGAGTAAGATAAATCAGGAAGTAAATAATAATCTGGATTATTTGACATTGAAAAGAGAGTAAAAAATTAAGTAGAAGTAAAAGGAAAATTATCATTACAAAGCAATGTGAAGAAAAAGAAAAAGTAAACCATGGGTCCAAACTTGTTGATTCCTAGTTCTCAAATGTATTCCTTCTAGAATTTGATTCTTATTCTATGGTTAACAACTGTTAACTTTGTATGCTAACTTTTGTGGGGGGAAATGTAAATGTATTGCTTCATAATAGTTGAATGTTCAAATCATTTCTAGAGATGGTACAGATCTCTAACTTGGCTATTGATAATACTAGAGACCTGGTATATGAAATTCATGCATGGGGGCTTGTGTTTCTCAGCCCAACTTGCACCTTCTCCATTCTGGGACCCCTTGAGGGATGTCCGACTGCCCATTTAGGCCCCATCCTACAGGGCAGTCGGACATCTCTCTCACAATCCAGGACTGCTGGCTCCCAACTGCTTCACTGCCTGCCTTCCTGATTGCCCCTAACCACTCTGCCTGCCAGCCTGATCACCCCTTAACCACTGCCCGACCAACCTGATTAATGGCTAACTGCTCCCCTGCCAGCCTGTTTGCCCCTAACTGCCCTCCCCTGAAGGCCTGGCCCCCCCCTAACTGCCCTCCCTTGCTGGCTTGATTACCCCCAACTGCCCTCCCTTGCAGGCCTGGTTCCTCCCAAATGTCCTCCCCTGCTGGACACCTTGTGGTGGCCATCTTGTGTCAATATGGTGACAGTCATCTTTGACCACATGGGGTTAACCATCTTGTGTGTTGGAGTGATGGTCAATCTGCATGTTACTCTTTTATTAGATAGGATATTTGACCACTTGTTGCTTAAATTTCCATGTCTGTTGAGTAACCATCTGTTCAACTCAGACTTATTTTTCCTTCCATATCACCCAAACTTCTACTTGATGGTGATCTAAACTCAAGGAATACTGACATGTTGCTCTAGCATTAAAAATTAAAGACTCTGATTCACAGTGAATACAATTCTTTGAAGCTTTCCACTTGTGTAACTTCATATAACCCTATCAAATAATTATTCTTACATATTTCTATATTTTTTCAGCTCTATAGTTTTTAGATTAAATTTAGTGAATAATTTTAGACTTCTCTCAGATACTGGCTTTGTGAATACAAATCACTTTGGCTTTCAAGGCTATTGATTCTCCTATGATTTTTCAAGGTACTTTTAGTCACTTTGTTCTTTATAGTATTGGTCTCCTCGTGAAAGCAGTATGTATAGAATTTCATAAGGGCTCCCAAAATCATTGATGTAGTGGTAGTATAGTAAGAGTACTAAAGAGGAAGAGAATAAATAACATCTCAAAAAGTATCTTCTGATGGGTGCATATCTTTATCAATTAAATAAGCAACATTGAATTCTATAAACTGTGGACTCTGAATGATAATGATGTGTCAATGTAGGTTCATCAATAATAGAAGGGGCCATGTATGTCTGTAGGCAGGACCATATGAGAATTCTCTGTACATTCCACTCAGTTTTGTTGTGTCTAAAATTTATCTAGAAATATAAGTTTATGAAAAATTACTGTCATAATATTATTACTAACATTAAATTTCCCTGGAATAACTCATTCATGCTGTAACTTAGTGAGATGATAGTTTAAGCATCTTTTATTTGTTTCTATCACTATTTCTGCCTTAATAAATTTTACACTTTGATATTAAAATCAACTCATTTATAGAATATATCTAAACAAGACCATATTTTTTTAAAATCTTCAATATGAAGTTTTATTTAGTAACTTGAATAGTTTTTAGTTTTTTTTTTCATCTGCCTTTTTGCCCTATTTATTTTGCATTGTGAAACATCAAAATGCAATTTGTAATATATGGATTATAATGATATAAGCCACCATATCCTATAGTTCAGGATAATACAATCCTGTATTCAATTGTTTTACAAAGAAATTTAGTTACTGGAGAACTGCATCTATATATATCAATACATATAAAATGTTTTTATTCTAGAATGAATCAGAATATGGTTTTATAAATGGATGTGATATTTATGCCCAGTCATTAAATAAGGATCTGTTGTCCTCTAATCTTTCTCTTATTTATTATCATAATCTTACCTGAACTAAACTTTTCTTCAATCAGTTTCCTTTTGTCTTATTCCTTTATTTTGTACTCCAATTTTTCTTTATAAATTTCCTGTACCCAATATTAATGTTTATTAATGTTTTCTAGATTAATGGTGTTAATTACATAAAAACTTGCATTATAAAATTAAGAGACTACTTTGTATTAAATATTCATGATTGACAAACCAATAAGCATTGAAAAATGTACAGATGTTTCATAGAGGTTCATTTATTGATATATACAGTATATGTATATATATATATATATATATTATGAAACAAACATGAAATTATCAGAGAAATCAACTAATATAAAATTTTTCTACATTATAGTTGTCTCTCTCATCTTTGGGGGCATGTTCAGAGACCCCCCAAAAATGCCTGAAACTGCAGACAGTACTGAACCCTATATATACAAGGTTTTTTCCTACATGTGTATACCTTTCACTTAAAGGAAGCACTTTATGGCTTCTCTTAGGCAAATCCAAATTGCCAGCATTGGTCTTCTTTCACTCTGGGGGCGTTGTTGTTAAGTAGCGTAGGGTTGCTGAGCACAGCACTGTGATAGCAGGACAATCAATCTGAGATACCAAGTGACTCACAGGCAGGTAGCATACACAGGTGGAGATACTGAACTAACAGGTGATTTACATCCTGGGTGAAACAGAGCTGATGGTGGGAGATTTCATCACATGACTCAGAAAGGCCTGCAATTTAAAACTTACTATTTGATTCTTTCTGAAGATTTTTATTCACTATTACAGTATGAGACCGCTGTTGATTGTGGGTGACTGAAACTGCAGAAAGTGGAACCGCAGATAAGGAAGGGTTACATATTTATTTTCTTCCATTGCTTTATTTGTTCAATGGATTAGAAATCTTTTGTAAGCCCTGGCAGGGTGGCTCAGTTGGTGGAAGCATTGCCCAGTACACCTAAAGATGGTGAGTTTGATTCCCCATCGGGGTCTGTACGAAGGCAGCCAGTCAATGCTTCTCTCTCTCCCTTCCACTCTCTCTAAAACATCAATAAAAACATATCCCTGGGTGAGTATTAAACAATATTTTGTATTGTCTTATTAATTATGCTGCCCACATTTAATAAAATGAAACGATATATTGAAGGCCATTGAACAAGTAAAGGATTTGGTAACTAGTGTAAGACTACACATGATTGTTATAAAATGGGATGAAAGAAAACTAGTGTGTTCACTACATAACGCATTGATAATGTTTCTATATTCATTAAGATAGGAGGAATTATACTACCTCTTAAGTTCTGTACTTGGTTATTGTAAAAAGAAACAATGAAAAATAAATAAATAAAATTTAGTAAGTTCAAATAGTATGTTGCATATTTCTATTGTGTAGTATACATATAGGGAAAAAGCTATAAATAAGAGATAAGAATTTGCTATTAACTCTCATTTTGCTTTTGATTTTTTAATAACATATTAAAACTTGATTTTGTTAACTTCACTGAATGTAGGTATAAATGTGCACATAAAGAGAATATCTGCTTAAGCAGTGGCTGAATGGCTCAGTTGTTTGGAGTGGCATCCCACACATCAAAAGGTTGCAGATTTGATTCTCGGTCTGGGCACATACCTAGGTTGAGCATTCAATATACATTTCTCTCTCACATCAATGTCTCTCGCTCCCCCTCACTCCCTTCTTCTCTCTCTAAAAATTAATAAAAACATATTTTAATGTGAGGATTAAAAAAAGAGAGTACTCACTTAAATGATTTTTGAAAGTGGTAAAGCTCTAAACTGATGTCTTCTTACGAAAAGAAAAAATTACAGTGCTTAGCATTATCGCAATAATCTTAGACTGCTCACCAAGCTCCTCTTATGTGAAGCCAATAAATAATGCTGTTGTTGTTTTTTTAATTGGTTTGAGAGACTGCTGAGACATTTAAAATGTGAAATATTATTTTAAAGGTAATAGGGAAATTTTTATTATTTTAAATTAAAAGCATTTATAAAGAATATTATTCTGTCTCTCTGAAAAGGTTAGTTGTTACATTCTTGCTGTTATTGAAAAACAATGGTTTCCCACTTTTACGTTTATTGTGATCCCACTGAGCTACCTGTTTAAAAAATAATGCTTTCTTGAATCTCATTATTTGATGATGTGATTGTGATATTGGATTTCAAAGAGATTATCAACATCAGCATACCTGAAATTTACACTTACTCTACACTCCTGCTGTTTTTAAAATGTCCTAAAAATAAAATTTTTATTATGGTATGATATTTCATTTAAAAATAAACTAACATCAAGCACCTTCAAAGTTTTTATGAAAGAATTTAGAAATATAGTTTCTCCTCACAATCAGGATGTATTATAAGCTCCCTAGACATATGATTACTAGTACATAGGTATACAATGTTCTATATCACTTACAATTAAATCCATGCATATGTCATGATACTAAATCACGGGTAAAAATAATTTAATATGTCATTTCACTTTGCTCGTGTCAAGCTAAAAGCTTATATATTTATAAATGCATTTGCTATAAACATTTGTTTTCCTCATAATCACCTATTATAGTACAGTGAAAAGAAGCATAGGTTATAAAGAATTTTGGTGTATGTCATTAAATTTAAGGCTTTTTTTTTCCATTGTAGATTTTCTTCTATGATTCTTAAAGAGAAGTATCCAGTGAACAATCTGAAGTAATTTTATGTTTTTTAATGTGTTGTCTCTACAAGTATTACAGCATGTACCATGTATGGGAGTGGGGTGGGGGGAGCAATGGTGGGATTTGGACATATATGTAATACCTTAATAAAATAAAATAAAATAAAATAAAATAAAATAAAATAAAATAAAATAAAATAATGAAATAAAATAAATGGAAAAAGTGTCCTCAGGTGAGGATTTTTTTTTAAAGAATCATAACTTCACTACTATAAGAGAAATATAACTCTGGCCAGTTGGCTTAGTTGGTTAGAGCTTCATGGTAATACACCAAGGCTACAGGTTTGATTCCAGGTAAGGGCGCTTGTAAGCATCAACCGAAGAATGCATAAATAAGTGGAATAATAAATTAATGTCTCTCTCTCTCTTTCTCCCTTTGTCTCTCCTTCTAAGTTTAGTAAATTAAAAAGAGAGAGAAATACAAATCAAACCACTGTGAGATACCTGTTAGAATGGCAACTGTCAATAAATACTAAATAATAAGTGTTGGAGAAGATGTGGGGAACAAAGGAACCCTTAAAGACTGCTGGTGGGAATGTAAATTGGTACAGCCACAATGGAAAACAGAATGGAAGTTCCTAAAGAAGAAGATAAGGATACAACCCAGATGTTTGGAAGATGTTCATACAGAGGGCACCCAAATGTCAGGTCCTCTTCCCCATACCAAGCCCTGTGCGTCTCTTCTGTCTGGCTGTTCCTGAGTTATGTGCTATTACAATAAAGTGGATATTTAGTAAATAAATGTTTCTCTGAGTTCTGTTGGCTGCTCTGGGAAATTAATTAAACCCAATGAGGGGGTCATTAGACATTTAATTGAGAGCCAATGGATCAGGGGCATAGGTGATAATCTGGACTTACAAATGGCATCTGAAGTAAGGGAGAGAGCAGTCTTATAGGACTGAGCCCTCCCTTATAGACTATCAGAATTGAGTTAAATTATGGTATAAGCAGCTAGCGTTGAAGGATTGCTTGGTTTTGGGGAGAAATCCAAACACTGGCATTGGTGTCAGAATCCTAACATTGATTCAAGTCACCTTCTATCTCTTCTGAGAAATTATAAATGTTCTCTAACTGCTTTGCCCCTGAATCATACACAACCACCAGAGATACCCCATGAAATGGAAAATAGGGTATGTCCCTATTATGTTCACGATATTACTGGTGTCCCATCTCATGCAGAGTAAAAAAAAAAAAAAAAAAGTTCTTTCTGTTCTCATTATCTTATACCTAACCCGGATCATGCCAATGTACCCTCCTTTGTACCATCTCTAACACATCAACCTGCTCTGTATTTGCTGTTTCCCTAGAATGCTTTTCTTCAAGATATCTCTTAGGTCATTCACTCTTTAACTACTTTCATGTCTCAGCTCTTGTGTCATTTTATGAAGGCTGCAAAAAATAGCAAGCAACTTCTCCATATCTCTCATCATGACTGGTGTCTTAATAAACACATGTAAATACAATAAATACATGACTGAAATATCAGATTTATCTTTTGCGTATAGAACATAAAACATTATTTCAATTCATGAAAATGTATTTATTCACTTATTCTGCAAATAATTTAATTTTTGTTTGCCTCAATTTATTCAATTGTAAAATAGAAAAATGTTTTAGCAATTACCACTTACGATGTTTTAAATAATTTAGATTTAGAAGATATGTTGAAGTAATTGGTTTAGTGCCTATCTAGAATTGCCAATCAATATGAGCTATTTATATTGCAATTTCCATGAGGACAGGTAATTACATTAATAGTAAAATAAATAATAAAATCCTTGTCTATTTATAGCTGCTTTAAGTCTTAAGAAGCAGAGCCTGAAATGAGAATTCTTGAGGAGATTAATCAAAGGAAATCTTTGAGGAGAGGGAGTGAAGAAAGTAGGTCAAAACAGAGAGAAAAAAAGTTAAGTAATGTGGTGCCTGATCTGGGTAGATTTTTTAGGGAGGTATAGGAGGAAACAAACATGCAGCCAGGATAGATTTGAGGAATATTGTGCCATAAGCAGATTTACTTTAAGTGCTAAACTAAGTTTAGAAAGCAAAGTAACAATAAAAGAAAATATTTCCTGTACAGAACAAACAGTACAAAAAGTAATACATGAAGAAGTACCTGAATAAATATCCTTTTTGAAATAGTTTAATTTATAAGTACATTTTGTTAACTGTCCTTAGTCCACAAATCCACACTCAACAACAACATGATGGTAGTTCTTAAAAAATAACTATTTAAAACCAGGTGTTTCCTTATTTGATCAATCTCATCTAAGTTTAAAATTCTGGAAGGACTTAGATATATACACCGAATGGCCAGATTATTAGGATCTCTGAACACAAAATAATCTGCCCACTCAGTGTGTATCCTATATAATAAAAGGTTAATATGCAAATTGTTTCCTTGACCAAGAGTTCGACCAGCAGGCAGGCTGGCCAACCATCCATGTCCTCTTCCCTTGGCCAGGCTGGCCAGACCCCACCCATGCACGAAATCATGCACTAGGCCTCTAATATATATACTGAGTGGCCCGATTATTATGCGTTCAGATATCATAATAATCGGGCCACTCAGTGTATATCCAGAGTAAGCCACATGCAACATGTTACTTGATTAATTTTTTTTAAATGATGTTACAGGGTTATGATAGTAAGATAAGGAAAGAACCATCCACTAAAACTTCTAAAATTTTATCACAATGTCAGAAATTAAAGATACTATTGCAAAAAAGATACTATTGCAGAGATTGAAACTAATTCACGAATAGCTTCATGTTTCAGTAGTCCTAATTCATGTCCCTTCTATTGTCTCCCCACCTTTAATTGAACTCCAAGTTAAGACTGGTGATCACATTCAATTTCAAAGTTTCACAGGAATTCCTGAAACTTGTAGAGCATGCTGTGGAATGGTGATTGGTTTCTTTCAGTTTGTTTATCTGAAATTACAAGGAGATTAACAGATGGAATGTCAGATTCAGATGAAGCTTTATTGGTTCAAGTGAAAAAGCACAATCCACTTGAACCCCTATCAGTTCTAAATACCTACCACTAAGACATGCAACTATAAATCTTAGGGAGCTAAATAGCAGCCAAAGCATAATAATCCATTGATCAAGCTTTTTTTTTGGTTTTTTTTTGTTTTTATCCTTGAATTATACTTTCTGTTGAATCCACTTGTCAATAATAATAGCCATTTTGTTTTTTATTGTCCAAATATATGCTGAACAAGATAAATTTTAAAGATTTTGATGCTTCATGTTAAAATATAATAAACTGAAAAACATTTAATGATTAAAATGTCAACAAATGCAATGCAGACCATAAAGCACCTGATATGGCAAATAAATAATGAGAACAGTTCCTGGATTATCGAAAAACCAGGACTACTTTTTTAAAAGGTTCATTTTAAATAATAAAAATCCACTAAGATTTAGCACCTCATGAATCTCTTCCCAACTCAAGTGTGGCTCTTCAGTCTTATAAAAAAAATGGATGTAGCAGAAATGGTTTTAATAGCAAAACTTACAATAGTTTATACTGCAGTATACTTTAAATCACTTCCAGATAGATAGCCATTACTTATCTGATTTACTGTTTCAATTCATTTTAAAGAAACCTATGATATTATCCTCTCAAAAGACACACAACATATGGCAGAAGAAGTGACAACAAGTAATATATGAGTATAGTTATATACTCATATACTTGATAGAAGCACAATACAATTTTGCTAAGCACTGAATTAAAAGCACTGACTAATTATATAGTACTTTATAGTATGGTTTCAAAACCTTGAGACTATTGCAATTTGGGCCAGATAGTTCTGTATTATGGAGGCTATTCTGTGCACTATTGGGTGTTTTGCAACATTTCTGACCACTGTTCACTAAATGCTAGTAGCACCTTCTTCCTAACTTGTGGCAAGCAAAAATGTTTTCAGACATTGCCAAATGTCCTGGGAGAGTGCGTGTGTCATAGGGTGAGGGAGTAGGGGGGTCCCCAATTGTTACATCTGGTATAAAATCATGTTGATTATTGAGGATGTAAAAGAGGCAATACAGAAACTCAGTACTCAGCAATATTGTTGTTTATTTCAAGGCTATGAAAGGTTCAGTCTTAGGTAAATTGAAGAGTCAAAGACGGCTGGGTAGTGGAGAAGGCACATGAGAAAATGTCAAGTCTACACTCCCATGGACTGAACAATGTTCTGCCCAACTAATAGAAGCACCCCTGAGAAAAAGAATTTTTTTAAAAAAGCCCACCTGCATTCATTGGGTTTGCTATCATGTTTTAAGCCTATGCAGACAACCTCAGAAGCTGTCTTTATTATATTTATATGGATGACTATAGCATTTCTGTCCTCCAACCTGACTGTTTGAATCACAGTCTGTATGGACCATATTCTGTGAAATCGAGAGAGAGAGAGAGAGAGAGAGAGAGAGAGAGAGAGAGAGAGAGACAGAGAGAGAGACAGAGAGAAGAGAGAAGGGGAGAGGGATGGAGAATAATGGCAATTTTAATTTCCTAGACTCCTGTTCTAACTTCTAACATAACTAATTTATTCCAACATTTAGCATGCCTATACATTAAATAATTAAATTACATGAGAGAATGTTGAATTTTCTCTCCCAATATCCCAGTAAAATGCTAAAGTATATCCCATAACAGTTATAGAAATCTAGAAATATTGTTGGGAGACAATTCTCTATAGCTCACATTTTTTCACATCTTGCCAACAGAGATACTAACTACCTTTATTTCAGATAATCTTTTCATGATGTGTCTAAAGTGGAAAGTTGTAAGAGTAGAGATAATGTCTGTATCGAGGCACAAGAAGAGGCATGCTTATTGCCCAGTATAATAAAAAAAATGTTTGGCTCTGAGGCAAAAATAAGTCATTTTTTTTGTGTATGTTTGTTTGTTTTGTGTACGTTTTGTTTTGTTTTTTGCCTATTTAAAAAATGTGAATTTGCTAGCTCAGAGCTTCTACACAACTCACTGTATGTACAGGCTAATCCTTATACTTTTCACATCGCCCTATGGCAACCAGGGCTCAGAGAACAGGACCAAGAAAATGCCAAGATTCTGACTGCTGCCATTTCTGGGAATGATAGAGTCCTTTGTCTCTGACACAGAGATGGCATGTCTGGCAAATTTATATTTTTTACTCTTTGATGCTGCTTCTCCATGCACATTTTTAAAATATATTTTATTGATTTTGTACAGAGAGGAAGGGAGAGATAGCAAGTTAGAAACATCTATGAGAGTCATCGATCAGCTGCCTCTTGCACACCCCCTACTGGGGGATGTGCCCGCAACCAAGGTACATGCCCTTGACCAGAATCAAACCCGGGACCCTTCAGTCCCCAAGCCGATGCTCTATCCATTGAGCCAAACAGGTTTCGGCCATGCAGATTTTTTTAACTGAAGCCGTGTACATCCATCCTGGTTTGCCTAGACATTCCCAGTTTTAGTGCTAAAAACTCTGTATCTAAGGAAAATCCTTAGTTCTGAAGAAACCAGTTGGTCACCATGCAACAAATATGTAAATTTTCTATTATTCTATTTTTCTTTTATTTACTTTTTATCCTTTTTTCTTCTTTTCCTTCTCCTCCTTGGTCATCATTATCTTCCCTTCCTCCCCTTTTTTCTCTCTCCATTTCCCCACTTCTCCCTTCCTTCCTTCCTTCCTTCCTTCCTTCCTTCCTTCCTTCCTTCCTTCCTTCCTTCCTTCCTTCCTTCCTTCCTTCCTTCCTTCCTTCCTTTCTTTTATTCTGCAATTATTCAATTAGAATTTTAAAAATAAAGCAACAAAGAATTTGTTTCCAGTGTTGGCACCAATAAGATATGCCTCTGGTGTAGTTACTATAGGTTTCACTTTTGAGAAACTGATCGAAACCAATTCTTGATGACTTAATAATTTTAATCAATATTACCTACTAGCCATAGATAACTTTTCTCTTGTATATTAATTTTAGGTTCTGAAATTATTTCTATAGCTGTTCTCAAACATTTGATGCCCATGTTTGTGAGAAGGTTTGGTTCCCCATTCCACTCATCAGACCTAGACATGTGATTTGAATGTTTCTTTTCGTGGGGGTTTGAAGCTCCCAACTTTATGAAATCAAAATTACCTCTGTGACTAACCTTCATGAAGGAAATGTGAGAAAAATACTCATAGCCCTTTCACAAAGAAGTTTCAAGAGTCAGAAAATCATTCCACCATTTTCTTTTGCTTCTTTTAAGATTGGCAATATCTCACATAAGACTAACCAAAAATTTACATCAGTTTATCTTTCTCTCCCATATAGTGATGCAAAAAAAAAAAAGATATCTCAGGTTTTACTAATGTCTTTTTCTTTTCTTATCCATTTTTGCTTAGGAAAGGAAAATTATTAGCCACATGGAATAGTTAGAAGTATTGCTGATTAGTTTGTTACCAGAGATCAGGAGCATAAAGCCATATAGGATTCTATATCTGATTTTAAGAAATTATTTATATGTCTTAGGTATATTTTATATTCTAAAATTATTCTATATGTTTGAGGAAACAGTCTCTAACCCATAAAAAATAAGAAAATATAAATAATTAGTATTAAGTAAAAATTTAAATACAACTACTTTAAGAGAACCTTGACAGAACTTATGTCTATAATAAATTATGACATTAAGTTTCTGAGAAAAATAATATAATAGTTGAGGAAAACATATACCCACCCAAAGAGAGAGAACACAGATTACTAATATCAGGAATGAAAGAGGGGATATCATTAGAATGCCCATGGACATTAAAAGAAAAATCAAGGAACACTGAAAAAAATTAGCAATGCAACCAACACTGTGTAAAAAGAATTGTACACCACAACCAAGTAGGATTTATTCTAGGTATACAATATTGTTTCAACATTTGAAATCAATTAATGTATTGTAGTTCAACACATAGCATGCTAAAATGTGAAAAATAACACATAATCATGTAAATAGATATCAAAAAGGCATTTGACAAAATCCAATACCACTCATGATAATAACTCACAGTAAATTAAAAGTCACCCTGCCCCACGGAGTTCAGTTGGTTAGAGCATCATCCCTATATGTCGATTGTAGATATGATCCTTGGTCAAGGCACATACAAGAATCAACTAATGAATACATAAATAAGTGGAATAATAAATCAATGTTTCTCTCTCCCTTTCTTTCTCTCTAAGAGTCAATTTAAGAAATATAAAAGTGAAATTAGCCAACTGGTAAAGAATGTCTGTATTTAAAAAAAAATACCACCCTACAGCTATCACATATTTCATAGTGAGAAACTCAGAATTCCCCACTAAGATGGGGAAACAAGGCTAGGGCGAAATCAAAATTACCTCTCACCACTGCTTTCAACATTGCACTGGAATTTCTAGCCAATGTAATAAGACAATAGTAGCAATACATATATTGAAAGGAAAAAAAAAAAACAAAACTTTATTTTTTCATGGATTAAAATTCTAAGATATTGAGAAAAAACCTGGAACTAAAGCATTTCACAGCATAGTTATGGTATACAAGGTTAATATACAAAAGTCAATAACTTTCCCACAAACTGACAATGAGCAAGTGAAATTTAAAAAGACTATTCTTTACATTTACATCTCCAAAAATGAAATACCTAGGTATATATTTTTTACCAACAAAATATGCACAAGGTTTATATAAGGAAAATTACAAGATTCTAATGAAAGAAAACAAGGAGAACACAATAAATATATATTCCATGTTTATGTATATAGAGATTCAATATTGTCAAAAGATTAGTTTTTTCCAACTTGATCTAATGATTCAAGACAATCCTAATCAAAATTCTGGCAAGTTATTTTGAGAATATTGACAAATTGACTCTAAAGTTTATATGAAGAGGCAAAAGACCCAGAATAGTAAACAGAATATTTAAAGAGAAGTAGAAAATTGGACTGACACTACCCAATGTCGAGTTACTACAAAGTTACAGTAATCAAGACAATTTGCTCTTGGCAAAAGAATAGACAAATAGATAAAGGGAGCAGACCAGATAGACCATATGTAGATCCACATAGATATAGTCAGGTTATCTATGACAAAGATGATGTAAAGAAAATACAATGCAACAATGGTAGTATTTTTAACAAATGGTGCTAGAAAAATTAAACATTCATTTGCAAAAAACAATGAATGTTGATACAGAGCTTACATGCTTAACAAAAATTAATTCAAAGTGTTTCATAGACCTGAATGTAAAGTGAAAACATATAATACTCAAAAGATAACATAAGAAAATCTGGATGACCTTGGATATAGTGATGACTTTAGATACATCACTAAAAGCACAATCCATGGAAAATATAATTAAAAGCTGGACTTATTGAAAGTAAACACTTCTGTTCTGCTAAATATAATCCAAATATAGAATGAAAAAACAAGCCAAGAAAATATTTGCAAAAACATATGTAATAAAGTGCCATTATGCAAAATATTTTTAAAGTATTTAAATAAAACAGTAAGGAAACAAACAACCTGATTAAAACACGGGCCAAAAATATTAACAGACTCCTCACTAAAGAATATATAAAGATGACAAATAAGTACATGAAAAGATAGAGTATGGCCCTAACTGGTTTGGCTTAGTGGTTAGAGCATCAGCTTGCAGACTGAAGGGTCCCAGGTTCGATTCCGGTCAAGGGCATGTACCTTGGTTGCAGGTACATCCCCAGTAGGAGGTGTGCAGGAGGCAGCTGATCGATGTTCCTCTCTCACTGATGTTTCTAACTCTCTATCCTTCCTTCTTCCTCTCTGTAAAAGTCAATTTATATATATATATATATATATATATATATATATATATATATATATATATATATATATATATTTAAAAGATAGAGTAGTGTGGCAAAAATTGAGAATACTGACAACACCAAGGACTAGTGTGGATGTATTGCAGAATAAGCAAACTGATTTCTTTCTTTTTTAAAAAACAATTTTTTCTTTATTGATTAAGGTATTACATTTCTGTCCTTATCTCCCCTTTGCCCCCTCCCCACTCATGCCCTCACGCCCATGGTGTCTGTGTCCATTGGTCAGACTTATATGCATGGATATAAGTCCTTTGATTGATCTTTCCTCCTTATCTCCACTTTCTGTCAGAGAAAGGCAAATATCACATGATCTCATTCATTTGTGGAATACAGTGAACAACAACTGATTTATTTCTGACAGAAATGAAAAATGGTACAAACACTTTGAAAGACAGTTTGGCAATTTCTTAGAAAACTAAACATATTTTCCATACATCTAGCAATCTTTCTCCTTGACATTTCCCCAAATTAGTTGACGACTTATGTCCACACAAAAACTTGCATATGGATGTATATAACAGCTTTATTTATAATTGTCAAAACTTGGAACTAACCAAGATATTCTTTAATAGATAAATTAATAAATACACTGTGTTATAGCCACACAATAAAATATTATTCAACACTAAAAAGATATGTCATGAAAACACATGGAGGAATCTTAAATTCTTGTTATTAAGTGAAAGAAGCCAAGCTAAAAATGCTATACACTGTATGATTCCAACTCTATATTATTTTGGAAAATGCAAAACTGTGGAAACAGTAAAAAATGTGTGATTTTCATGGGTTGAGGAAAAGGAGATATGAATAGGTCAAGCACAGAGAATATTTATAGGGCAGTGCAATACTATAATGGAGTGTACATGTTATAATATAATTGTCCAAATGCTCAACACCAAGAGTGAACCTCAATGCAAACTATGGACTTCGCATGATTATAATTTGTCAGTGTAGGTTTATCAATTGTAACAAATGTACCACTCTGGTAGGGGATGTTGATAATGGGAGATGTTTAAATATATGGGAGCAGGGGACATATGGGAAATTTTTGTACTCTCCACTCAGCTAACTGTGAACCTAAGATTTATTTTTTAAATTCTTTTACACATACACACACTCACAGTTCTGAAAGCTTGGATAGCTGATTTTAGTTCTTGTTTTCCCATAATTAGCTGTTAAATTATGTGTAGGTCATAATAGATTTCTGTATATAGTTCCTTAATGGAAAGTGAAGTCACTGAGGTCTTTAATTATAATATTTAATGATCTCTCTCCACTTCACTTCAATAAAAGTTAACTTTTATACATAATTTTTATGAGGGGAATACATATTTTTATAATGTTATGTACTAATATTGAGTTACTATTCCTTTCTCTAAAATCCTTGAATGTTCAGATTTAATTTGTTTATATATACAAGTGATTACTTCACTCATATATGGAATCTATGAACAAAATGAATTAAAAAGCAAAATAAAGACAGACTCATAGAGAGCAGGCTGGCAACTATCAGGTGTGGTGTGAGAGTAGGTGGAGGGATTAAGCTAAAAAGAAAGAAAAATAGAAAGAACTAGAACTCATGGACACAGGCAACAGTGTGGTGATTGCCAGGGAGATAGAGGGTTGAGAAGGCTGTAGGGGGGATAATTGGTAGTGGACAAAGATTTTACTTGGGTGATGAATACACAATACAGTGTACAGATGATGTGTTATAGAACTGTGCACCTGAACCTTCTGTAATTTTGTTAACCAGTGTTACATCAATAAATTCAATAAAAAATAAATAAAAAATTAAAGACATTGGCAGATATTTAAGAAGTCAATTAGAAGTCAATAATATTGGATATATTGAGGTGGGATAATGTAAAGAATATAATTATCTAACCACTTAGCTATACACCTGAAACTAATACATATTGAATGTAAACCATAATTGAAAAGTAAAATTAAAGAAAAAATGGAAAACCAAAATAAAACAAAAAAGAGCAGTTAATAAAAAAAATAAACAATTTAGGACTGCTCTAAATATAGAAATACAAAGCAAATATTGAAAATGTACAGACCAAATATTGTTCTTTGCAGAAAGTTGTGGACATATTTTCATGCAGGGTTCAAACTCTACTGTTACCATGCTTAAGACTGAATAAAGATGTACAAATATACTAGAATCCATATGTCATTTCTGAAGCAACACAGTGGTCCTGAGTCACCATATGAGTCAATATTAATTATGATTCAAATTACTGCCTTTCTAAATGGCATGCATGCTCTCAATGGGGAACAGCACTAGGCTGTACAAATGTGGAATTAATTTGGCTTGGACTACATATGATGAGAATTATTCTCTTTTGTAAAATAAATTTATGTACAGATCATAGTACATTTAGTTCTTTCTCCAGATCATAGATGGCTGAAGATTCCAAATTAAGTGTTTCTCTAAAGGTTGTTAGAAAAATTTCAATTTGATATTGAAGCTGGAAAGATTCAACATAAATTAATGAGATTGGCCATCTGCAGAAGTGACCTATTCTAACAGATGGTTCCTAAATGTAAGAATGATTACACGAGGGTGTTCCTCAAATCTTATTAAAGAGACTAAAATAAAACCAATATATGATAAACTGTGACCTAATTAATGATCATTTCTTCTATGTAATGTCAGTAGAAGGCTAAGGCTTGCCTCTGAAGTCTGGGATGGGAAGAAAAAAGAGCTCAGGGGTCCAAATTTAACACTGCCATGCATTCAGACAGCATTTACTGAACATCTACTTATGAGCCAAGTATTGAGTAATATGTTAGAAAATAGGTACCACAATACTAAAGGTAAATGTTTGCATATGCTTGACAAATACTTCTTTTTGGTGTAGTGAATTGGATTAAACAACCAGTTTTTATTAATTATACTAATTTAAATCCTCCAAATTTCTCCAATCAGATATTTTAATAAATTTGCAAACTTATTAATCAATATATTTTATTTCACTATTATTTTATTAATTTCAGTATATATTAAAAGTTATTTTATTGAGAAGATACTGAGTGGAAGATATTTAGAATAAAGCTATGGAGAATGCAATAATAGATGTGTCTTGATGTCTTATTTGCTGTTTTAACAGAGGATATAAAATCCATGAAAACATAGCTACAATACTATGTAAAAGGATATAGAAAAGCTATAATTCTTCATTTGGCATTTGGAAACAGGAGCAGAATAACAGAAGTTTTCTTGAAGGAGATAACATGACCTGAATCTTAAAAAAAAAAAAAAAAAAAAAAAAAAGTGAACAGCTATAGAAATGAGGAATAGCACTCCAATTGGAGGGTATAAGGTAGTTAATTCAATAAAGCAGAAAAAGGTGAAGCTGAAAAAATTTCTGGAATAAAGAAAGGAAGGATGGAGAGAAGTAATAGATAAGGGAAGGTTGAAACGTGTTTGGAATAAGGCCACTGTGTGCTACATGATACAATAAATATGAACTTAATTTTATAGAATGCAGAAGCCACTTAAAAATTGAGTAAGGTGTTAATGGGGATCAAATGGTTAAACATTTGAATGTATTCACTCACAATTATAAAATTGTTTTCTGACTCGTTATTTGTATGAATATGCTACCACATGAACATGCCTAGATAAAGTGATAAAATTAGGAATGCAGTGGTTATTACCCAAAAACTTTTAGAGAAGATAATTTTAGTGCTGCATCATTCTATGTTAATTTAAGTCACTAGTATAAAATTCTGAAAGGTCAACTTACCATGACCAAAGAATGAATTGTTCACACTTTCCTGTATATTCTGGATAACACTTGATTTGTGGTTATCATCAACTAAGCACAGTAAAAAATTTTCAAGGAGTTATCAGGAGCCAGTATTCATGAGCAACACAGTGGATGATAAACATAATGAATAATAATGAAACCTTAGCATTATGCAAATATTAAGGAAATACAAAGGCAAAAAGGTCAATATTGGTTCAGTACCAACAAGTTTTGTACTAAATACAGAGCCAGGACACCATGAATAACAGCAGAGTCTGCTCTTTCTTTCTTTCTTTCTTTCTTTCTTTCTTTCTTTCTTTCTTTCTTTCTTTCTTTTTCTTCCTTCCTTCCTTCCTTCCTTCCTTCCTCCTTCCTTCCTTCCTTCCTTCCTTCCTTCCTTCCTTCCTTCCTTCCTTCCTTCCTTCCTTCCTTCCTTCCTTCCTTTTCTTCTCTTTCCTTCTTCTTCTTCTTCTTCTTCTTCTTCTTCTTCTTCTTCTTCTTCTTCTTCTTCTTCTTCTTCTTGTAATAAGAGATATAAAATCAGTCAGTATTATAGACTCAATGTTTGTGTTTTCCCAAAACTCATGTTAAAACCTAGTTCACAGTGTAGTGATATTTGGCAGTAGTTCTTTTGGGATGGGATTAGGTCATAAGGGTTGAGCCCTTGTTAAAGGGAATTAGTGTCCATATTAGAGACCACAGAGAGTTCTCTGCTCCCAGTGAGAAGATATCTCTCATCAGACAATGAGTTTGCTAGTGCCTTCATCTTAGACATTTTAGCCTCCTGAACAGTGAGAAATAAATGCTCATTGTCAAAGTTACCCAGTCTGTGGTATTTTTAAAAATATTTTTTATTGATTTCAAAGAGGGGAAGGGAGAAGGAGAGAGAGATTTAAACATCAATGATGAGAGAGAATCATTGGCTGGCTTCTTCCTGTACATCCCCTACTGGGGATTGAGCCTGTAATCCAGGCATGTGCCCTTGACTGGAATTGAACCCGGAATCCTTCAGTCTGCAGGCCCACATTCTATTCATTGAGCAAAACCAGATAAGGCTATGGTATTTTTGTTATAGCAGCTAGAACAGACTAAGACAAGTAGGCATGGTGAATTTAAAAATAAAGAATGCAAATAGATGATTTCTGGACTGGAATATAAAAATATGATGATAGATACCAAACATATATATGCTCATCGATTGAATAGTAAATAAATACATATCTGTTATTTGGCTTCTTTGATGTTTAAGCACCCATAAGTATGTAAAAAAATGACTCATTTATATCCATTTCATGTTCTAAAACTTTATTTTAGATTAGAACTTGCTTCGTAAGTTTTCATAAGTTATGTATCATACTTGATCCAGTTTGTTTATATTGCAAAGGGTATTAAAAGTGAGGATTGATATTAGCTAATAGGTGGAGAACGTCTTCCTCCAGAAAGGGACCAGTGTTACTATAGATTACAAGAATCAGATAGGTCCCAAGAACCAGTGATCTCAGTGGAAATCACTTCCAGATTCCATTGGCTGCCCTCATGTCAATCCATTCTCCTTCTTTTTCCTCCGAACTTCAAAGTTACTAGTGGGGAGGGGGCCTAAGCCAGCAGTTGGACATCCTTAGCTCTGCCATGGAAGTGAGAGAGGCTCCTGCCACCTTCACTGTGCTTGCTACCCTTGAGCCAACCTCCCTGCATTAAGCATCTGTCCCCTGGTGGTCAGTGTGCATCATAGCAACCAGTCATTCAGCCCTTTGGTAGATTTGAATATTAGCCTTTTATTATAGAGGATACTTGAGGAAGTTCTTTCTTTTTATTTCATCATATTTTTTAATTGAATCTATTGAAGTGACACTAGTCAATAAAACTATACACATTGTCTAAATAATGCATCATGAGCTTTTCACTCAAAGTAAAGTCTCTTACTGCCACCATTTATAACATGTTTGCTCTCTTCCACCCCCCCTTTTCCTCTGTCAATCACCATACTGTTATTCATTATCCATTTTGTTTGTTTTTTAAGTTTCATTTTTAATCCATTTACCTATTTCACCCAACCTAAACCCCTTTCCCTCTGACAGCTGTCAGACTATTCTATGTATAAACAGTATGATTCTGTTTCTATTTTGTTACTTTTTGCTCATTATATAACATGTTTAAGTGAAAGATTAAGCCCTTCAATGTAAGTTAAAAAAATCACAATAACAATCCTAGAATAAAACATAGTTAGTAAAATCTTAGAAATTTCATAGCAATATTTCTTTTTCTGATATATCTCCTTGGACAAGGGAAACAAAGAAAAGAATGGACTACATCAAACTAAAAAGATTTTGCACAGAAAAGAAGCCATCAATATTCACCAATGATATATCTGATAAGGGGTCAATATTCAACATTTTTAAATAACTTATGCAACTCAACACCAAAAAAAAAAGTCTAATAAAAAAATGTACAAAGGACCTGATAGACACTTCTCCAGAGGACACACATATGGCCAACAGACATATGAAAAGATGCTCAAAATCACTGATCATCAAAGAAATGCAAATTACAACCACTATAACACATCCCCTCACACCTATCAGAATAGCTATCATCAATAAATCAACAAACAAGTGTTGACTGGAATGTGGAGAAAGGGAATACATTGTACACTTTTGGTGGGAATGTAGACAGGTGCAGCCACTTTGGGAAACAGTATGGACTTTCTTCAAAAATTAAAAATTGAAACTACCTCATGACTTAGCCATCCCACTTCTGGGAATCTATCCAAAGAAAATTGAAACACTAATTCAAAAGAATATATGCACCCACTATTCATTGCAGCATTATATACAATAGCCAAGATTTTAAAGCAGCCCAAATGCCCATCAGTAGATGTGGATAAAAAAAAAATCATTGGTACCTTTACACAATGGAATACTACTCAGATGTAAAAAATAATAAATAAATAAAAATAAGAAAATCTTACCTTTTGTGACAGCATTGATGAACCTGGAAAATATTATGCAAAGGGAAAAAAGCCAGTCATAGAAAGGCAAATATCAAAGGAAGTTCCCTTTCTTAATCTACTCCAATAGTACTTATCATCTGCTCCAGTAATGTCTTCATTTTCCATATGGTAAGCCAGTTGTGGAAAATCAAGCCCATTTCTAGATTTCTTTCCTGTATTTTTTGTCTGCTTTCATCCCACCCCTGGAACTGAGTCTTACAAGAATCCCAGAAGAAGATATTATCTTCTGAAGTTATAAATATCAACAAGGTTGAAGACAACACAAAGGCTCTTATAACCATCCCAGCCACCCAGAATATACACACCCTCCACAAACACTTGAAAATGTGGCTTTGATAATCTTCTTTACACTTGCACTAGTAGCAGTTGAAACCCTGTGGGAGAATTCCTCTCAAGAATTGGTGAATTCTGTCAGTTAACTCTGCATTTCACTGCCATTTCTTTCTCAGATGGGGAGCTGAAGTGAATGAATACTCATCCACAGGAAATAAAGACTCCAGCAGCACTACCCTACCCACCTGAGGGTGGTTAGATCTTGTGATACAAAAGCTGGTTAATGACTCCCATCAGGGACACCTTGTCTGTATGATATAGACACCAATGAAATGGTGACACACTGAATTGCCTGCGTTAAGATTTGTTGGTTGTGTTTAATGGGTTAGACCATTATTGACGCCATAACCTATGGCATAGATGTCTGTTCTACACATAGACTTCAAACAAAGCTTGTTGACTGTCAAGGATGACTATAAACAAAGTTTGTTATGTCACTTGTAAAAAATGATAATACATTGGCTGGTGTCAGGATACTGTATAAATTGAACAGAAAGTGTGTGTTGCAGGGACAAAGCTCCCTGCCATGGTTACTCTGGCTGCCAGAACCTTTATTATGTCAGAATATTTGTTTTCTTTCATGCTTTTCATGAACCAGACATATTTGTAAAAGTAAATACAAAATTATGACTGTGTCCTCCACTTAAATTCCTTACAGCAGAAAATATGTCTTTTACTGTAAATAAAAAAAGAAAAAAATTATTCAAGTTAAGATAAAAATCAGTAATCCTATATAGTAACAGCCTAATATGCAAATTGACAGAACAGCAGAGTGACTGCTGCAACAACCAGTTGCTATGATGTGCACTGACCACCAGGGGGCAAACGCTCAATGCAGGAGCTGCCCCCAGCCCTCAGGCCCCAGGCCAGCCAAGGCAGGTGCCAGCAGGGGCCCTCAATTGCTTCCGGTCACCAATCTCTGTGGGAGGCAGCCAGTGGTGGCACCAAAGTGCAGGGGGCAAGGCTGGTGAGTGGTCATTGCCAGGCCAGCCAAGGGAACTGCCACCAGGTCCCCCCAATTGCAAAATGGGTCACCACACAGGTTAACCCTGATTGCCAACTGGGCCTAGGGACCCTACCCAAACATGAATTTCATGCACCAGACCTCTAGTTAAGAACACATGTATAAAAATGGAATAAAATCAGAGCAAAATACCTTTTATGCTATCAGGAAAACATATGAAATTTTCTAATTCACATTCCAAATAATATTAATATTTCCTATATAAACCAAGAAAAGTCAGCCATGAAAGATGACAAAATTAGTACTGTAGGTGAGAAATCACCTCAGTCTTCCATCTTCTGCACTTTATTTTAGGAATAGTGGCTATGGATGGCTGATTACATTAGCTTTGGGACATTTTGTAAGTTTCAGTGCCTAAGAGCATTAAGCAGTTTTTGTTGTGCTGCTCAAAGATGAAACATTCTGCACTTCAGGGGTTGCTTTGTTCTCTTTGTTCTGTTTTATTTTTCCAGGGTTAAATGGTGCTGGTGGTGGAGCAGATCTTTTCCAAGGTTAATGTGTTTTCACTATTCATGGATTTTTACTTGTAGCATCTCAGGTGTTCCCAGCCTTTTAAAATTCAGTGGTTTAATGAGACATTTTTTGCAGTTCTGCTACAATTCTTTTAATTCTGCAATTGAAGTCACTTATAAATAATGATTGGCATGAACTAGAAAATATCTGTTCAACATTAAAATGACTTTAATTTTAGGTTTCTGAAAATTGCTGATGATATAGCTATTTTGACTAGAATCTAACATATTTCCTAAAAACAATCCGGTTGTGAAGACAATACTTTCTCATTATAAATCAATACATTTACTAGATGTTTTTCTGCATAAACAGGTAGTGGCTATAAGGTGTATCTTGCCTTTAAGGACTTTAGAGAATAATTCTGTCTTAGCTTTCTTCCCTAAAAAGAAAAATGTGTTCAAAATGAGTCCTCAATTATTTACACTCTTTTTCGTGTTGCAGAGGCAGTCTTTAGGAGTTCTGATGCAACTGAATCCTGTAAGAAACCAGCCCTGGAGACTGCTTCTGCTAAATCAACTAATCTGTCAGTAAGTGTTTATTGAGCTCCAGCAAACACAAAACTGAGCTAAGTAATGCAGGGAATATAAAAGGAATAGGTTAAACTCTATCCTTTAAATAGCCTATGAGAGTTCTCCTACCTAATTCTTTTGCTTTTTTATCATTTGTTTATCCAATATTATTTCAGGGATGACAGAAACTACAAGTTTGGAGGTCTCCACATCTCACTAACAAACCTGGAATTTCTAAACTTTCACTCTCAGGCAGGTACTGATAACTAAATATATGTGTGTTCTTAATTTTTAGAATGGCCAGGCAGTTTATAGCAAATGTCTAAATACTATTAATCACTTTATTACCACTACACAATCTAATCTAACAATTTAAGGTACTGTATCTCATCACAAATATCTGAGGATCCTAAGATTGTGATTTTCATAGTTGCTTAGAGACTTCACATATATAATTTTGTGGAATATTTTAATCACAAGCAAGAACAAGTATTTAAAATAATTGGCATACATCATTCAGAGAATTTAGGTTTTATTTCTGTTTTAACATAAATTATTTTAAGAGTTCTGGAATTTCTTGGAATTCTACTCTTTAAAATGAAGGATTAAATTAGGTAACATTTCAGATTTTTTGCTGGAATTATATCTATATAGATAGATAAATGATAGATGATAGATTCTATGAGATAGTAAGTCTAAAGTCATGGAAGCTGAGTTGGCCAAAAATATCCTATATTATAAAAAGCCTGTGGTCATGACAGCCTCATGCTGTAACAACCCATCACACGGAGGCTGCCTGTAAGAGACTTGATACCGCATCCCTGCAGGCACTAGCGGGCACTTTATGCCCTGTCCCTGCGGGTGCTGGCAGGAACTTTATCAGAAGGTACATCTGGGGAGTCCCACAGTGTAGGCACCACGGGGCAGGACTCCAGGACTCTAGGAAGTCCTGTGTGGTAGCTGGTCTGGGTCTTGCAGGATTTTGAGGCATGTGATGGTGGGCGGGCTGCATGTGGGGCGAGGCTCCTGCAGGTGGTTGGGAACTTGACTCGGGGTCTCTTGGTGCCAGCAGCACTTGGCACTGCGTCCCCCTGGGTGCTGGTCCAGACTCTGACAGGAGGAAGGAGAGAGCCCAATGCCCACACCCAGGACTTGGCAAATAGTGATATTATAATATTTATTCTATTGTAATTAATTTCCTTTCAGTGTGCATAAATTCATGCACTGGGCCACTAGTCTATAATAATCTTGAAAACTACTGGAAATGGCCAAACTTAAGTAGTTATAGCTTAACTGTGGCTCTCCTAAACCTTCTTCCCAGCTTCAGTTCTTACTGGAAACAATTCCCATTTATATCTGTATCCTCAGTTGGGTGGATGACATGTTAGCAGATATATTGGTTAAATATTGTATATATATATATCATATATATATATATATATATATATATATATATATATATATATCCTTATTTATTTATTTATTTATTTATTTATTTATTTATAACCCTATATTATTTATGTGGGCTTAATGCAATCACAAGTATTTTTGTAATGGAAAGAAGGAGGCAGGAGAGTCAGAGAAGATGGCTTAATGCAATCACAAGTATTTTTGTAATGGAAAGAAGGAGGCAGGAGAGTCAGAGAAGATGAGACAAGTAAGCAAGAAGTAAGGAAGTATTGGAGTGATCAGCCATGAACCAAGGAAGGTGAGCAGCCTATGAAAATTGGAAAAGGCAAGGAATAGATTCTCCCCTAGAACCTTCAGAAGTCACTCAGTGGTGCTAACACCTGATTTTTGAACCATTAGACCCATTCTCAGACTTCTGCCTCCAAACTTTAAGATAACACTGTCTTGTTGTAAGCCACTAAGTTGGTCGTCATTTGTTATAGCAATGACAAGAAACTAATGTAATCTTTGTGCTTAAATTATTCTGGTGGAAATTTAAGTTTGAAGTCAAGTTGGCAGAAGAAGCAACTTTATCTGCCTTTCAGTTCCCTGTAAGACTTATTGCAATGAAGTACAAAATGTTAAAATATGTAACAGTTAGAAGTATAATGTTCATAAGATGGATGTGTCAGCAACATGCAAACACAATTACAATATTTCTCACAGGTTGAAAATCTGACAAACTTATTGAAAAGTTAATCAGAATAGAGGTTGCAATCTAGTACACAGACAAAAGAAGGTCAAAGTAGAAATTAGAGTAAACATTTTATAAGTTCATGACTTTGAGACTGATAAGTTTTGAAAGTGGGAATAGTGAAACAGAAAAGAGGTTAATTAGTTAAAGGTTTGCTATGGGATAAATTGCTTGTTCAGTTGCTCCTACTCTCTCCCTATGCCCCAATTCAACTTATAGAGGACTTTAACATCAGATTATTCTCTAAAAAGGAAAAATATCTAGAGTTCTGCTTTTAGAAATTGCAATTCTAGAAAAAATGAAGTTTTATTATATGATATTAGGACTTCAGAGTCATTCAATCTCATTTTAGATTTTCAGGGAAGGAGTAAGAGCAACAGCATGCCTGCTTCTAACCTCTGCGTGTTTACCAAAGCTTGCCTGCAAGTCTCACAGCTCTCCCACATAGGTTCACCTGACAGTCAGCCTCAGGAAGCAGGACTTTTCAGAAACTGAGTCCCATTACATAATGACAGAGGAAACCCAGGACACATATGTATACTGATCAACATGAGCACAGTATTAAAGCATCTCTGACAGACTTGAAGACAAGGCCTACATAATGAGAAATTAATCCAAATAGAGCTGTGGTCCAAATTCTTTGTTATTAAACATTAACAGAAAACCAAGATTGCTAACTCTTAGAGAAAATAATATTTCAGAGAGCAAGAAGAAAACTACATACATTTTACATATATTAAATTTATATATTTGATATGTTTAATAACTTATTAAAATGTAAAGAACACAACAGAAATTTTAAAAATAAAATTTACAATTTTAATAATTAAAAACAGTCCTATTGGATAACCCCAAAAAGGAAATGAGCATTTTTTAAAATAAATAAACAGAGAAATGGTCAGGGGAGATAACATTAAATTAACAAAATGATTTAAAAGATAAAATTTTAAAAATGGTAAATGAGAAAATTATCCCCTCAAATATTGGGATAATGTTTCAGATTAAACAGGATTAGCATGTGCCCCAAAGGTTAGTAACAGACACCCAGCCTCATGAAATGTCAGAAAACCCAAAAGCAAAGAATCTAAAGGCATTTACATCAAGAACAATAAAAAAGAGGAGATTCCAACTGACATCAAACTTTTCTGGAATTTATTTACAAGAAATTTTAAAATGGTTATATATAAATATTATTAATTTACAACTGGAAATAGCTTTCAGTAACACTTATATCAGTTCACCATTTTCTAAGCAACTATTATTAGTATACTGCAGCTCAATACCTCTCCATAACACTTAGCCCTATCTCTGTTTACTTCTTCACAATCTGCCTCTGCTGCAATCTGGTCCCCAACTAGAATGTTGCCTCCTGCTTACCATCTAGCTCTGTACCTCTTGGATTTGGCATTTATGTCAGGTTATTCAATGGGTTCTTATCTCCCCTCTTGGACACTGGCTCAGTTTCATGCTGGAAGCTATCCATTGATTACACTGTCATGAAAGTGCATCAGAGAACTTGGAAGGCTGATAGACCTTGAGTTTTATCAAAGGCTAAAAGCTATGCACCGATTGTTCTGTTGAGAAAATGGTGGCTCAAGTAATAGTCTCAAAGTAAATCTTCACTAATATTTACTGACCTTTAAGATAGTCTGTCTGCTACTGGATTGCTTGCCTGACTAAGGGCAAGATGTGTATTGAATAAAAGCTAATAGGGCCTACGCCCCAGTGAAGCCTTTCCACTGGAAATGGGGTTCTCTTCCTGCCCCCACCCCATGATTTCTAAATTCATATTTCTTGTCTAGTATCTTCATTTGTGCACAGCCCCTTCTCCAGATCCTGAACCCTAGTCATGCTGGTTGCAGTTTTCACAGTTTCACATACTGACCTTCTTACAGTGAATTACTTTTGGAAGCACATAGCTTTCTTATCCTTCCAGCCCAATAACCAACCCGAAAGTCCTCTGCAACAAGAATGGGGAAGTCTTATGCTTTTTGCTTGAAATGACCAAATTTATTTTAATCATTCAGGTGGATTTATCTCTTTTGCTGTTTTTGGGAAACAGTTTGTTATTTTATTTTATTGTTGTTCTTGTTTTTAATTTAGTTTATTTCCTCAGTGATTGAAATGAGATACAATTTTATCCCATAGTATAATTGTCAATTTCCTTTAGTCATTCAAAGTTTGCTCACTGTATAGTATGTTTCTGAGCCATCTGCACAGCCCATGCTGTCCAGATTAGCAAAATGTATTTCAGTAGAGATAAGTTGAATGATAATGGATTCAAAGTGATACTAATTAAAATGTTCAAAATATAAGATTTGTTGCCTGTTCTAATGACAAAAATTAGTCATATTGAAAATTAAGTATGCATGCTGCACAAGGCACCAAAGCCTAACGAGGTTTTTCACTCTAAAATGTTTACAAGAAAATGCAACATGATTTTCAAAAATGCAGTCATTCAAGAGCATGCTAGGTAAGAAGCTGATGTGAGCACTACTGTGTGCAGTTTTATGTGTAAACCCAGCAGTCACTTACTGTAAATGAATGAGGTGGTGAAACCTCCCTAAGAATAGTTTCTGAATGGACCTAAGCCCCAAATCAATGTTTACCCATGTTTTTCACAGCACTTTGCTTTCAACATTGATTGAGCTTATTGAAAAGCTCCCACTGTTCATTTTTAAGTATCAAGTTAAATTGAAAGTTCCCAGCGGTGTTACTAAAACCTACAACTATCAGGCACCTTGGTTTTTCAAAGAGCCAATGACCCTGACTATCATCGGTTGTTTAATCTCTTGGCAAGCAGCCACAGGATATCTGAAATTAACTGCTTTTCTGGACTCTTTTCTTTGTATTAAAAAAAAAAAAAACCTTATAGAAAGTAATTACAAAGGCTTTAATTTAATTCTAGTAATTAAATGTGACTGCACCTATTATTATTATTACCCTCTGTTCTTTCCTGCATTGCTACAGGAAAGGGGAGTTCCACATAGGAGTTTATGCCTAGCTGGGCATAATAAATTACATAAAATAAATGGACATGCTACAAATGTATTATATTTGGACAATCCAAAAAAATTAGTATTTTTGTTTTAAGTGGGAAGAGATATTAATTTCATAATTAAAGTTGAATGACCAGGTCAAAGAACACTAAAATTACCAAATTCTACTTTTTTGCACAAGTTTTGCTTTTTGTTCTTTAAAAAAATATAAAATTAGCATTGAAAATGGCAGGAATTCAGAGACTTGTATGACTGAATTCTTTTTCCTAAATTACCTTTACCTTAAGTTGGAAAAAAACAAAAAAAGCATTATGGAGAAAAAAGTATGCCATGCCATGTCTTCCATTTACTCTCCATGTGGTATTTATGGCATTTTGACTAATGCCTATGTATAGAATTATCATTAACTGAGCACCAGTTTAGCATAAGAATGAGTAACAAAAGGAATGAGAAGATTTCTCTATGTATTAACTAGTGGCCCTGTGCACTAATCCATGCGCCAGTAGCTCTCTGCAGGGTCTGGTCCATCTGCGGCTGAGCCAGGAATGCTGGCCTTGTCACCAGGGTGACAACTCAAGTGTTCTGTGCTTCGGCCTGGCCAGAGGCCCATCTGTGGCTGGGGGCATAACAGTTGCCTTGTTGCCAGGGCAATGAAGCAAGCTTTTCACCAGGAGGCTCATGCTGCCCATTCTCAATGTCCCTCCCCCCTACGACTGGGGGACTCCAGGAAGGGCTGAAAGGACTTGGTGCCGCTATCTTTGTGATGGAGTGATGGCTAATTTGAATATTACCCTTTTATTAGATAGGATAAAAGTTGTGTATTAAATTAATACCAAGAATGTGGTTATTTCTTTCTATGACACTCATAAGTCAAATATGGAGAAGCAGAAGAAAAGTATGTATTAGTTAACAAATATTTATTTCATTATGTCTTCAAGCTATTTAAAATTAGAGGGTTCCCCATGATATTCTCACAGGTTACATTAGGTTAATAATTGCACTCATTATTACTGCTTACTCTTTACTATTGTTTCCAGTTCCTACATGCTATTCCAGGAGGTTAACCAAACTCCAATCTAGGAAAGCAGGCATGAATTCTTTATTACAGCAATCATCACAAGCTATACCCTAACCACAGTATTTGTTTCAGTGACTGAGTTGGTCCAACTGAAATGCAGCATAAAAACTTTGTGCACAATTCTAATGCATATGCTCTCTTCAAAAAAGATTATATATTGGAAAGATCGCTACAACTTTTTGACTATAAAATGAATGTCAGCTAAGGAAGAACTGATACATGAAGGATCAGAGTCAGTGATGAATTCCAAGCCTTCCACAATCATATCAATACATTTTAGTTAATATATAATATTTATTTTTTGTAAAACTGAGTATATTCATTGTCTGAGTGAAACATCAAATGCCAATAATATAATAGATAGATGATATTACATCTAGGCTTAGTCAGTTTCCCTAATCAGAAATTTGAATTCCAAGGAGATCAGCACTAATAAAAGAGAAATATGCAAATTGACTGTACTTCCACGGCGTCCACCAGCCAAACAGGAGTGAGTATGCAAATTAACTTGACAATGATGGCAGGGTTATTTGCTCACTTGGGTGCCAAGAAGCCTGGGTCCTAGGAACATCCTCAGGACCCAGACTGTTCTGAGCCTGTAGGCCTTGAGCAGCCAGGATCCCAGAATGCCCCCGTCCAGGAGTGCCCTATGGGGTTGACACCAAGTGTCCCAGGTCCCGGGACAAGTGGCAGGGGGCACCAAGTGGCCCAGGTCCTGGGATGAGTGGCCGGGGGCACCAGTCAGGCTGGGTCCTAGGCTGCTTGGTGCAGGCACAAGTGCAAGTGGATCAGACTTTGCCAAGCAGCCGGGGTCCACGTCCCCCAGCCAGGCGGACACAGTGAACACAGGCCAGGACTTGCTGGTGGAGAACCTTCACTCTGTAGGCCAATGCTCTATCCACTGAGCCAAATCATTTCAAGCATGCCACTTGCATAAGATGCCACTTGCAGTATTCTTGGTAACTTGGGTAATAAGAATCCAAGAAGGTGATCTAGGGTTTTTCCACCACAGTCCTGGAGAAAAAAAATGCAGATCTGCTCCTGGAAGGGCTAAGAAATGTCACATCCTGCCCTAGCCAGTGTCGCTCAGTGAGAGCCTCGGCCTGCCAACCACAAGGTCCGGGTACAATTCTAATCAAGGTTACAGGCTCCTCCCTGATCAAGGACCAAGTCAAGACTCATGCAGGAAGCAACCAATCAAAGTGTCCCTTTCACACTGATGTTTCTCTCTGTCTTTCTCTCTCTTTTTCACACTCTCTAAAAATCAGTGAAGACATAGCCTCAGGTGAGGATAGAAAGAAAGAAAGAAAGAAAGAAAGAAAGAAAGAAAGAAAGAAAGAAAGAAAGAAAGAAATAAAGAAATGTCATATCCTATGAAAGACACATCTTGAAAATGCCTAAAGAAAGTTGTCATTTTTTCATGGTGAAGGGTCTGGAGCCCATGTTATGAAAACACCTTGGCAGCTGTGGCGGCTGGCAGTGGCTGCAGCAGTGGGGTGATGGGGCTGGCACCTTCCCCTGTTCAGCCCGGTCACCTCCCACAGAGGAAGGCCATATTGCAGCTTAGGCCAGTCCCCATGAAGAATGGGCCTAAGCCGTTAGTAGGACATCTCCTGAGGACTCCCAGTCTGTGAGAGGGGGCAGGTTGGGCTGAGGAACCCACCCACCCCCAGTACAAGAATTTCGTACACCAGGCCCCTAGTTCTGTTATAATTAAACTTTGGAAATCTAAACTTAGGAATAACTACTGAAAGCACTTCTAGTTCTAGTATCCATGTTTCAATCTATACTAAGACTTTTTCCAAACAGCAAAATGAATCTTAGAAATACATTTCTACTGGTGATATTAATGGCTTGTTAATCACATCATGAATATTAGCAATGGGTTTTCAGTAAAATTAATAGTATTCAAGATATGTGAATTAATTAAAATTAGTAAGAATTATTCATATTTGCATGATAAAAGCATAAAATTCTTACAAAACTTGATCATTAAATAGTTTGTGTCCAACTGTTGGGTTCAAAAATATCTTATTCTTTTGTTATTATCTAAAATTAAAATAGAATCTTATCTCTGGAATATTAGATGCCTGCCTTATGTGAACCTTTCATTCAAGGTATGGTCAAAGCATCAACAAGCTAGAGAGCTGGGGTCTCATTGAACTCACAAGGTAGTAGTATGAACTATTTTGTGTCTATTGGTTAATGTTTGCTTAATCAATTTCTGTATATATGTCTAGAATTGCCCTAAGGGTTTCTTTTCACTTTAAGCTTTTTAGCAATACTAGAGATAGAGCTTATCTTCACCTACTTCAAAATTCTCCACTGATTATCATTATCTATTAACAACAAAAACTAAGCATTTTATATAACACAAATGGCTTGGTAAAGTTCACAATACCTATTGATAACACAGTGTCTCTCAGATATAACATTGTGATACATGTATTTGAAGGTATAGTTTAAAATTAGACAAAACCTGTTTCAACACATAGATAAAATTATAATTTTGTCAGATTATCTAGAGTTTAA
Source organism: Pipistrellus hanaki (assembly GCF_964339955.1). NCBI lineage: Eukaryota > Metazoa > Chordata > Mammalia > Chiroptera > Vespertilionidae > Pipistrellus > Pipistrellus hanaki. The sequence continues at coordinate 85,153,825 of NC_140504.1, forward strand.
AACAGTTATATTCTAATATTAACACAAAACTAAATGTCAACTGAATGAAGAATATTAGGCTTGGAATTATATATTTTCTCAAAGATATAATTGTATTTATATTAGTAAACTTTAAAGTTTCACTCTGAATGCAAAGCTTTTTTAATTGAAGTATAGTTGATATACAATGTTAGTTTCATAGAAATTTGACATTTATATACCTTATGAAGAGATCACCAACCATTAGAAGTCTAATAACCATCTGTCACCAAATAGTTACTCTGATATTATTGAGTATATTTCCTATACTATATAACAATGATATGAAAGCAACTGAGGTGTCCATCAATATATGAATGGATAAAGAATAAGTGGATATAGAGGATGTTCCAAAAATGTATTCATATTTTAACAGCTGATAGCTCAGTTTTGAAAATTAAATATATTTTAATAAACATTGCCTTTGTCATTACTAAAAGTATGTGTGATAAATTTTGGGGGCAATGCTATCTAACAAAGAGGGTATATAATTGATCCTCACACTGTCGCAAAGATGACAGCACCCACAGCCAATAAGGAGGGAATATGCTAATTGACTGCCCTAATGTCCGGGATGGTGTTGCCCACAGCCAGTAAGAAGGGAATATGCTAATTGACTTCCATGCCCTCAAAGATGATAATGCCCAGAGTCACAAAATGACAGTGCCCAGTCCCCTCAGCCCCACTGGGTGGCAGGCCTGTGACAAGTCCTGCCTTTGGAGTACCTCAGTACCCTCAGGCCCCCAGCTGCCCAGGGCAGGCCCAAGACACAGGCAAACCTTGGATGGAGGCTGCCCAGTTGCCCAGGGACACCCAAGGCTCAGGTAACCAGGGCCAGCAGAGGCTTGTGCTTCCAGCAGTGGCAGCAGCAGAGGTGTGATGGGGCATTGCCTTCCCCTAATTGCAGGATCACCACCGCCCCTGAGGGCTCCCAGATTGTGAGAGGCAGCAGACCTGGCTAAGAAACACTCCCTCCAGTGTACGAAATTTCATGCACCGGGCCTCTAGTTTACACACACACACACACACACACACACACACACACAAATATGTATAAATTTGTCACTTTATAATAAAAGGCTAATATGCAAATTGTCCCCTCAGGAGTTCAACTGACTGGGAGTTCGACTGACTGGGAGTTTAATTGACTGGGAGTTAGACCACTCAATTTGATGTGTGCTAACCACCAGGGAGTGGCACAGAACAAATGAAGGCTCCTGCCAGCAGCCAGGGGAAGGAAGGCCTTGATTGGCCCTGATTACTGGCCAAACCTAGGGACCTTACCCTTGCACTAATTTTGTGCACTGGGCTTTTAGAACAATATAATATTACTTAGCCATAAAAACGAATGAAATCTTGCCATTTGTGACAACATAGATAGACCTAGAGGGTACAATGCTAGGTGAAATAAAGCAGAGAAAAACAAATACTCATTTCACTTATATGTGGATTCTATAAAAACTAAATAAATAAAAAACAAAGAAAACAGTCTCATAATTAGAAAGCAAACTGATAGTTGCTGGAGGATAAAGAGGGGATAGATGGACAAAAAGGTGAAGATGGTTAATAGGTACAAACATAAATAACATAATTTTTTATTTTATACAAAAATATTGATTGATTGTACATAATGATAAAGTCACTGAAATATTTCTTATAATAAAACAAATCTATCTTCTCATTAGTTATTAATTGTTTTTCACCTCCCAGAATTGTTTTCTTTGTAGTCATATATACATGCACACACACATGTAAAGTTATGAGAAATCCTATATAGTAAAAAGCTAATATGCAAATCAACCGAACGGTGGAACAACCAATCGCTATGATATGCACTGACCACCAGGGGGCAGACGCTAAATGCAGGAGCTGCCCCCTGGTGCCCAGTGTGCTCCCACAGGGGGAGCACTGATCAACCAGAAGCTGAGCTCACTGCCAGCGAGTGCAGCAGCAGCAGTGGCAGGAGTGCTAAGGATGTCCAACTGATGGATATCCCTGGGGAGCAGCCTAAGCCATCAGTTGGACAGACCCTCAGGGCTCTCAGACTGCAAGAGGTAGCAGAACAGGCTAAGGGAACCCCTTCCCTGCCTCCCAAGTGCACAGTTTTGTACAGTGGGCCTCTAGTCTATATATATATATATAATTTAGAAGAGATGAAGAAAATATTAATATTTCCTTAGCAAAGTAATGCACATAATTCTAACTATTGTTTTAATTCAGTCATATTAAATTGTGTATTTTTTCTGTTTACAAATAATGTTGCAGTGAATGTAATTATAATGTTATTTTGTTAACAGAGAAGGTTTTCTTTTTTTTTTTTAAATATATTTTATTGATTTTTTACAGAGAGGAAGAGAGAGGGATAGAGAGTTAGAAACATCGATGAGAGAGAATCATCAATCAGCTGCCTCTTGCACACCCCCCACCGGGGATGTGCCCGCAACCAAGGTACATGCCCCTGACTGGAATCGAACCTGGGACCTTTCAGTCCGCAGGCTGACGCTCTATCCACTGAGCCAAACCGGTTTTGGCAAGAGAAGGATTTCTTCATGGATTAATATGGGAATATTTCTCCCAACCTAAATTATCAAAATTAGAAGTAGAATTGCTGAGTAAAAGAGAATCTATATGTAAAATTTAAATAAATAAAACTAATTGTATTTTAAGTGTTTTTCCGGCTAATGAGAGGGTCTGTATTTATATACTAATTTTCTTAACAACTCTTGATGTTAAAATATTTTAATAGTTTGATAAATCTTATAAAAATATTTAAGTCACATTGTTATTGTTATAAATTATATTATTAATGATGAGAACAAATCATGCACTACAGCAATCCTATATAATAAAGAGGTGATATGCAAATTGACCTCACACCCTCACATCGCAAGACGGCTGCCCCCACACTGTCACAAGATGGCTGGCAGGGGAGGGCAGTTAGGGGAGACCAAGCATGCGGGGAAGGGAGTTGTGGGGGGATAGCCTGTGTGTGGGGGATAGGTGTGTAGGGAAGGGCAGTTGGGGAGGGACCAGGCCTGCAGGGGAGGGCAGTTGGGAGTGATCAGGCTGGCAGGAGAGGGCAATTGGAAGGAACCAGGCCTGCAGAAAAGGGCAGTTGGGGGCGACCAGGCCAGTTGGGGAGGACTGTTGGGAGCAATCAGGCTGGCAGTTAGGTGTTAATCAGGCTGGCAGGGGAGCCGTTAGAAATATATCAGGCTTTCAAGCAGATTGGTTAGGGTAAATCAGGCAGCCAGGCATAGGAATGGTTAAGAGCCAGCAGTCTCGGATTGTGAGAGGGATGTCTGACTGCCGGTTTAGGACCAATAACTCATTAAATTAAAGATGATTAAATAAAAATACCAAAAAAAAATGTATTTCTTAGGGGGGGAAAAACTCACAAAAGGACATATTCTCCTTTTACTTTCTTATCTTCCTTAAAAATTCTGGATGATGATTTTGTCTTTAAAAGATTTAGATTTTTTTTTTAATAATGTGGCTTGCAAATACATGCTAGCATTTTATTTATTTATTTATTATTTTTATTAAGGTATTATATGAGTACATATCTTTCCATTGCCCCCCCCCCCCATTCCCATACATGCCCTCCCTCCCAGAGTTTTTCGTCCATTGGTTTTACTTATATGCATGCATATAAGACCTTCGGTTGATCTCTTATCTCCCCCATATCTCCCTATCCTCCCCACTGTATATGCTAGCATTTTTATATTAGCATTTCATTAAGGCATTTTATCTTTAAATTTTCTTAATCTGTTTCACAAAAGATACATACAATTACTAAAATGTAATATATATTTAATAGAAATCAAAACTGATGGCTTGATTAGAAAAAATTTTAACAATTTTCATGTCTAGTGTTTCCTATCTCTTTTATGAACAATGTAATTATTTTATTATGTAATATTAGAAGCCCAATGCACGGGAGTTCATGCAATAGTAGGCCTTTCTTCCCTGGCTGCCAATACTGGCTTCCCTCTGGCACCAGGGACCCGGGCTTTCCTCCTCTTGCCACTAGCAGACACCTGGGACCCAGGCTGGCTTCCCTTGGGCACCTAGGACCTGGGCTGGCTTCTCTCTAGCCCTGGCTTAGTCAGGAAGGACATCTGGAATAATGTCCAGAAGACGTCTATTCTAATTAGCATATTACCCTTTTATTATTATAGGTAGAACTGTTCAGTTTCAACCTATTTATTTTGTGATCTTGTGATCTTCTTGTCTCCCTATCTATTGGTTTATATTATCTAATTAGGTAACATAAGAAATATGCTATTTCCTTTTTGAAAGAAGTAGTTTGTTGAGTATTTAGCTTATACATTATTCCCTCACATCTGTTGTAATATTTTTATGCTCCTCGTTCTGTAATATTTCTGATTATTAGAATGAATGGTAATATTGTAGTTTGTTTGAAGAGCATTGATTTATCAATTAAACAAGCATTTTTATGAGAAGTGTTTAAGACTGTTCAGAATTTCCAAATAAATTCACTGTTTTAGAATGGTTTTAAGCAACATAAATAAAAGTTACACTCCATAGGTCAATATACCAAACTGATATCTCTATAGATTTTCGGGAAAATGATTGGGAGATTTGTGAAAGCAATTTAAGTTATGTCCCTCTCTCCATGTATTTTGTCTTAATTTCAATACTACACTTGGTTGGTAAATCTTTGATTTTGAAAGAACTTGTAGAACATCTAGGAAATTACAGGAATAGATTTTGAGTTGGACATGGAAAACATACTTATTAATTAATTAACCATGTTTTAGATTGAAGTAATGAAATAGAAAGTTAATACCAGTGTAAAAACTAAACCCTCGCTTGTTCTATAAATTATTAGAGAAAAAATGACAAAAATACAATCATGTCTTTTATCTTTGCTGCTAGTAAGCATCCATAGATATCCTAAAAACGCTTTATTTCATCTCTGATGATTGTCCCTCACTGAGAAGTTCTGCTTTCTAGAAAAGATGCTTCAGATATAGGACTGGTGATTCCTAAATTCTGGAAAGAGATATTATTGGGCGACAAGGTTTTAGAAGATAATGTATTATTACATTAAATATCTGGTGAAAGATGAACAACTAGTTTAATATTCTCTAGTAAATTGTTCTTTCAGTAAATTTAGCTTCCATACAGAACATTCCTGGGGAGAAAAAAATATTTAATATTTATTTGATTCTTGCAAAAGGTAAAAAAAAAAAAAAAAAAAAACCTAGTAAAAGTTGCATGTTAGAACCTAATATGTTTGCCAAAATCATATGGGTTACTCGCTAATAAAAATAGCACACTATTTTTCAGATATTTCCGTGCTGGTTGTTACAGCATTGATGACAGCAGCTGTTTTCTAATTCTTATGCATTATCTAGAAAGTGTGATAAACTAGGAATAGAAAATATTGGTGAAGAGATTATTTATTTGATTTATACTCTTGCTTAAATTATAGGTAGTTTTAAATTATATAATTCTGAGTTATTAAGTTTAATTTAATTCAGAAAAATAATAATTAACCTAAATAATAGGTCACACAAGATTATAAGACATTTAATTTGTAAGTGGTATCATTATGATCTATCAATCAGACTGCTTTCTACTCTTATTTGTATAACACTTAAAGAGGTTTCTTATAAGAACTATAATTTTTAGCTCTCATTTAAAAAAGCCCACGTTTCCATAAGCACATAAGTGGACAAAAATGTTGTGGTACATTTATACAGTGGAATATCATCAGGCTGTAAAATAAAATAAAACAAATACACACACACACACACACACACACAAAAAAAAAAAAAAAAAAAAGAAAGATCTCTTACTCTCTCAGACAGCATGGAGAGACCTGGAGAGTATTATGTTAAGTAAAATAAGCCAATCAGAGAAATACAAGTATCACATGACCTCACTTATATGGGGAATCTAAAGAAAGAAAAAAACAACAAAATAATGAACAAAATAGATCCAGAGACATAGAAGCATGGATCAGACTGATGAATTTCAGAGGGAAGGCAGGGGTGAAGGTTTGGGGAGAAGTGATTAACTAGGAATGTATATTCATATATGCATAACCCATGGACATAGACAATAGAGTGGTGAAGGACTGGGGGTGGTGCTGGATGGAGGGGGCCAATGAGAAAAACTAATAAACAAAGGTGACATCTGTAATACTTTCAACAATAAAGATATTTTTTAAAAAAAAGAACTATAATTTTTGGTATGCTTTTTGAATGCTGCACTTTCCTCCCAAATTTTCACTATGTGACAAAGATGTAAGAATATAAATGTTCTGTTTTTTTATTCCTTGCCTGAGGTTATGTTTATTGATGAAAGAGAAAGAGAGAGAGAGAGAGAGAGAGAGAGAGAGAGAGAGAGAGAGAGAGAGAGAGAGAGAGAGAAAGAGAGAGAGAGAGAGAAAGAGAGATATTAATATGAGAGAGAAATATTGATCAGTTGCCTCATTTACATGCCCCAACCAGGAATTTAATTGTCAACCTGGGTGGGTGTGTACCCTGACCAGGAATTGAACCAGCAACCTTTTGGTGCACAAGATAATGCTCCAACCAACTAACTGAGTCACCCTGCCAGGACCAAATGTCCATTTTAAAAGCCAATTTCTTCTATATGTGGGTTATTTGCAGGCAAAAAAAAAAATGTTCTTTCATCAGAAATATCATTCCATCAACCATGTGCAGGAGTCCTATGATAAATTGTGAAGAAACAAGGCAATTATTATGAACCCAATATAAAATAGCACACTATATAAAAGAGAAGACAGGTTTATAAGCAATTAACTCTAATACAATGTAAGTATTAATCAAGCACTATGAATGCAGTAGTTGTAGAATAATAGGGGAAATAAATTAATCTCTGAGTGGAAAGAATGAGATTATTAAGAATTCATATAAGATATTGCATATGGAATCAAAGGGTGATTAGGTGTAGAAAAGGTAGGAAGGGTATTCTAGACAGAGGGAAAAGCATGAGTAATGGCATCTAATGCATTGAGCACCTGGGGTCACAGGTCCTATCCAGAGAAGTGGTAGTCAATGAGGCCAGGTTGCAAATGGACATGAATGCATTTATGCAATGATTAACCACAAAATAAATTACCTGTTAGGATAAGTGATGATAATAACTGTTAATATTGGAGAGAAAGAGGGGCTGAAAGCAAGGATGCCTTTAGAAGCCCACTGAAATAATGCTAGCCAGAGGTGATGAAACTATATAAAGACAAGCTAAATTAGAGTGAAAATAGGTTCTTGGAAGCATTTTAGACATTAATTTACAGTGCCTAAGGTTGCTTCTATTATATTATATTAACTGAAATAAGGAATCCCATGAGAATCACCTGTGAGGGTGAAAAAAAGAAAATATAGTTGTATTTGAACTTGGTACACTTGACAGGACTATGTATACCCAGGTGGAGAATACCAGTTTCAATTGCAAATATGCATACGCCTTTGATAAAATGTTTTGATCCAGCAGCTAGTGCTTGGGGAATTATTGGCATATTAACAGCAGTTGGAAAGGCCTAAAATTAAGTAACAATACTCAAGTTTACAATAAATAAAAGTTTCAGTGGAAAGCTCGAGGACTTGACCAGGGGCCCACTCTCTTTGCACATCAGGCATTGCCATTTTTTTCTCAACTGCTGAATGTTCTGCTTAGCTTTTGAGCCCCCTAATGACTGTTTTTGGTCAAGTTTAAGTGTGTAGCATTGTATTCAGGAAATGTACCCTTTAAGTCTCAACCATGTTGGTAGCCTTAAATCCAATATTTTTCTATTCAGCTCAGAATGATGCCATAAACTTTAGGCTGTTACTTTCTCTACAGTCTCTCTGTATCAGTGGTAAATAAATTCTCTGACAGATAAATTCTACAGAAAAACTCAACTGACAACAACACCTTCTTGTTCTTTCTGGAAAATTGACCACTAAATTCTTGGCTTTAGTTTTTTTTCTTATGAGTTCAAATGGTTCTTAAAAAAAAAAAAAAATTAAAAAAAAAGGTATATTCAGATTCTATTGTTGGCCATGTGTTGGAAGGATGAATCCTATAACAAGGGCTCTATCACAGGCAGGTGTGAATTCTCCCCCATAGCATCTTATATGTGGCTCTATTAAAACATTATTGTAGTGGGCTTTTATTATTTACCCTCTAGAGGCCCAGTGCATGAAATTTGTGCACTCAGGGGGTCCCTCAGCCTGGACCGTGCCCTTTCACAGTCAGGGAGCCCTCAGGGGATGTCCGATTGATGGCTCAGGCACACTTCCCCATGGGCCATGGGCCACAGAGGCAGAAGAGGCTACTGTTACTACTGCTGCACTTGCCAGCCATGAGCCGGGCTTCTGGTTAAGCAGCACTCTCCCTGTGGGAGTGCACTGACCACCAAAGGGTAGCTCCTGCATTGAGCGTCTGCCTCCTGGTGGTCAGTGTACATCATAGTGACTGGTCACTTCACCATTCAGTCAATTTGCATATTAGCTTTGTATTATTTTGGATACTGTTCTTAAGTCTAATGTGCTTTTCTCCCATTAGACTTAACAACAGAGAATAGTTTATTATATATATTTATTTTAGCATTTAGTATCTGGTTCAGTAAAAGATTGATAAATAATGAACATTTTACATCTATCTGAAATTTTCTGAGAGCTATAAAAGATTATCGTCTGTCCCTAAAAAAAAAAAAAAAGAACCTATGTTTATAATCACATAGTGGAGTATGCCTGACACCCTCACACTTTACCTTCCATTATTCTCAACTTCTTGCTGGTTTCTGCTACCCCATTCATGCTGCATCCCTGCTCCAAGTTTTAATTTGTATGAAATAATTTGTTTTGCTTTTGTTTATCTCTCTATGAAACTATTTTTCCTTCTTCAAAATCTGGTTATGCAGCATCTTCTCAGTGAAGGGTTTCTAAATGTGGAACCTTTCTTATGCTACCTCAATATTTTGCATTTTTACCGTATGCATATTGTCTGTCTCTTCCATGGAGATCACTGCATATGGAGCCCACATCTAACCATTTTCAAAAACTGCTGTGACTAATATCAGCTAATTTCCCTGGAGGGCCTACAGGCTATGGATAAGAGCTTTGTAAGCTCTTTTTCCTTTACACTTCACATACACACCCACACACATACATACACTGTAGTGATAGGTATTACTTACATTTTACATATGGAAAACTGAAGTTCAAAAAAAGTTGGGGAAATTATTTAAATTCACAAAGATCAAATAGTCATATATTGTCTCCAAACACTTGTACTTTTTTTTTTCTTTTTATCTTTCTTTTTTTTTTGAGTTCAGCTTTTTATTGAATATGTTACAAAAGAGGTCTCATCGAAGATACCAGAGCCCATGTCATCATCAGATTCCTCTTCCTTTGCTTTCACTTTCTCCTCCTCAGCTGGGGCAGCAGTGGAGGGTAAATGAGGGGGCAGGACCTCCTGCTGGGGCAGCACCAGCTGTTGGGCAGGTCCATCAGCCTCTACACTGCAGATGAGGCCTTCATGTTCACATTGGCCAGAGCCTTTGCACACAAGCCTGGCCAGAAAGTTTCAATATTTATACAAGCAGCTTCAATGAGGGCACTGATCTTGTCCTATGTCATCCTTAACCTCACCTTCCTTCAGGATAAGGACCCAGTAGGTGCAAGTGAACTATGAGAAGAGGCCATGGGGCCTGGGAGCGGTGCTAGTCTCAGGATGAAGAGAGGGATTATCCCAACAAAGCCCTAGCCCCTTGGAAGAACCTTACTGGCATCTGAGGAAAGGGATATAAATGCTTGTTCTTAATTTATATTCTTGATGCTCATATCAGTGTTTGGCACAAGGCAGGCACTACATAAACTTTGTGAAACAGGATATACTAATTTTATTATATATTATATTATATTATATTATATTATATTATATTATATTATATTATTTATATTATTTATATTATATTACATTACATTGTAAAGAAATATAAGTCAGGATTATTTTATCACAACTATTTGGAGGTTAATCACCAAACAGTAAATCTGATTTATCTTCATTTATTTCAGACAAAATAATGAAAAGACAGCAATGAACCTTTTACTCAAAAGAATCAACCATGTGAAAACTAGAACATTTAATGAGCAAAACTATATAGATGTCTGATCTTCTTAAAATTATATAATTTCCATACATGGGATGTGTGAGTAAAAGCTTCTATTTCAAATTGGTAATCTGCAAAAAGAAAAGTTGTGGGCAGATTTCATTGGTAACTCTGCAAAAGCTCATTTATTGAAATAACATAAGGTATGACTGCTTGCAAAAACATAAAAATGTATACAAGGATTTGGGGCTTAAGTTTTATCAGTGCATCCCGAATGTTATTGAACTTTCTGTCTATTACATCACATTTACATTGTTGACACTGAAACACACAAACACACACACTCACCTGAGGGCTCTTGGACTGTGAGAGGGTGCAGGTCAGGCTGAGGGACACCCCGTCCCCAATGCATGAATATCGTGCAGCAGGCCTCTGGTAATCAATGGAATCACACACACACAAGTTTATAGTCAAATCTTTGCAACTGACTAGCAAACTGCATTTTGTGAAAGTTTAACAGTATGGTATCTCAGTTCTCTTTTCACTGTGACCTCACACTTTCTCAGGCTGTCTTATTCCCTATCTGTTTTGCATGTGTGGAAGTAATTTGAATTTTAATCAGTCAGAAAACTAATTTACTCAAGTAAATTACAGAATGCTTTCTAAAGTAAATAGCAATAGTCTGATTATTTAATGCCTTGTTTTATATTTTTACCAATAAATCTGTAATCTGTTTTTATGAACAAATTAGCAAGCTACAGGTAAACACTGTTAGTGGTAGCTTCTGAAGTTTCACACAAGCTGATCTCAGGTTTAATTACAAAGGTAACTTATTGGGTTGAATGGGGTCACTATGGAAGTTTTAAAAGAAAGATCAAAGAAATCACATATATAAAGATTTTTCAAAGTGCTTTTGCTTATTGCATTAGTTGGATTACATATGCATTCACACAAAATAGACCACTTGGGAAGTCCAACCATCAATTATCATTTCCTTGTGAGGGGAGGGATTCCAAAACAATGTAACTATTATTAATTAGGAATTTAATGTTCATAACCTACTCAGTTTTGCATAAAAGATATCTCACAGACACTATGATATTATTTGTGATACATCCTATAAAATAACAACATAATATCAGTATTTCAACACTATAACCAAATGAATTTTTTCAATAATAAAATTATTATATTCAAAATGTGTAAGCCTGACTGGTGTTGCTCAGTGGTTGAGCATCGAGCTATGAACCAAGAGGTCACTGTTTGAGTCCTGGTGAGGGCACATGCACTGAGGGTCATGTAGAAGGCAACTGATCAATGATTCTCTCTCATTGATCTTCCTATCTCTCTCTCCCTCTTCCTTTTTCTCTGAAAACAATAAAAATATATTTAATGTGAAAATAAGCCAGTCAGAGAAAGAAAATATTTCATGATCTCACTAATTTATGGAAAATAATGAACAACATAAATTGATGAACAGAAACAGATCCAGAGACAGAGAAACATCTTTCAGAGGGAAGGTAGGAGAGGGTGAGGATAAGGGGGAGAAATCAACCAAAGGACTTGTATGCATGCATATCAGCCTAACCAATGGACCCAGATAACAGAAGGGTGAGAACATGAGTGGGGGAGGGGTGTAGGGGGCAATGGGGAGATAAGGACACATATGTAATACTTTAATTAATAAAAAAATAAAATCATAAAAAATAACTTTACACCAAAAAGTAAGACAAAACCAAAAAGAATGCATAAAAATGCTTTCTAAATTATCAAAGAATAATGTATGCATTACTTTTGAATATATATACATATACATATTACACATATGTATGTACATATGTGCATCTTTCATTGCTGTGAGTTACTTTTGTTTTATTTATATACTAGCATAAAGCAATGTTATCTATATAATAACTTTGACTAAACCAGAATAGTGAAACAACCAATCACCTATTGTGAAACCACTCCTAATAAATGTTAGCTTACAATACAATACAAGAGTTTACTAAGGAATTATTCACACATTTGTCATTTTCGCTCTAGTTCAGCTTCCTATAGAAAAGAATTTCTGATAGGCATCATAAAAGTAAAAGTGTAGCATTACTGTCTTCATTTCTTAACTATTGCTAGACTAAAGATAGAAACAAATAATGAGAATATCAACATAACCATAGACTGATGAACAAGAACAGACCCAGCGATAAGGAGCCATGGGTCAGACTGTTGGACCTCAAAAGGAGGTGGGGATAAAAGGGAGAGATCAACCAAAGGACTTATGTGCACACATATGAGCCTAACCAGTGTCAAGGACAATAGGGGGGTGGGGGCATGAGTGGGGCGGGGATTGGAATAGGGGGTTGAGGACAAATATGTGATACCTTAATCAATAAAGAAATTTAAATTAAAAAAAAGTCAATCTGGCATAAAAAATATGGTAACCAATGTATCTTTCTTCTTTTGAGCACTACTTCCTCCAATGATAGTAGCAGGTGTGTGAAGTTTATTAGATGCCTTTGTTTTGGAAGGAGGAACCAGACTGAGGTATGATACAAGTGTTAAGAAAGGCATCTTGAAGTAGACTTTAAGGGACAGAGGCAATTTAGGATATTAGGAGACTTTCATGGTATCTATATCATAAGGTTAAAACAGGAAATCAAGTAGGATTCAGCAGAAACATAGAATAATTATTTTAAAAGATACATTACAGTGAGTTTCTTTCTTAATTATCACTAACATACCTGTAACAATTTGGGGAGTTAGTGAAAGCAGCTGAAATAAAAGAAAATCACAGAAATAACATCATGCAATCAATTTCCTAAAACTCATTAACCACAATTTATTAACATAGAAATACATAGAAATTAATCTATTCAAAATGCATAAGCTTGACTGGTGTGGCTCTTTGGTTGAGCATCGAACTATGAACCAAGAAGTCACTGTTCAACTCCTGGACAGGGCACATGCTCAGGTTAAAGGTTCTATCCCCAGTATTTTACAAATCCCCTATATTTTAGGTCTGAAAACTTTACAAAGGCTCTATATTACAAATACTGTATATCTCAGATATGTAACACTGTCCTTATAATCATATGCTTATTCTGACTCTGATTATGACCCCAAAAATTTATAAATGAAAAATATTAAATCATTTTGTGAGATTTGTAAGAGCAGAAAATTTGGTAAAACATGAAGGTAGAAATCCCTTATTATGGCTGCATATTTTCACACATGCTTCAAAATGTTTCTCTGTTTTTTTGGCATCTCTTAACATTTGTTCTTTGTACTTTGCATTTCATAGAGCTAATATTTAATGCAATCACAAAGAGTAACTTAATAAATGTAAAGACTGTCCATTCATACTTCTAAAATTTCCACACACTGTTTTTTGCACTCTAAAATTAGACAAAATGAGGTACTATCTGTGGGAACAAATTCCTCCTTAATTCTGCTGGATTGTACCAACTATTGTGGGAGCACAGGTCCATAGATGCTAGCTATTGGAAAAGATATGAAAACTCCAGGCATATGAGAGAGGCTTTATTATAGAACAAGTAGCTATTGCTACCAAGGAGCCATCAGATAAAGCACTTCTTCAAAATAGTCTTGCAAAGGAGTCACACAAAGCAGCCCTTCCTAATATAGTAGCAAACATAGGAGCCAGGCACCCACTGGCCAGTAGTACATTTTATAACAACTCAGACCAAAGAGGCTTCTTGCCAAATAGTGACATCAATATTTGGGTTATAGAAAGGCACGCCTGCGCAATGCATACAGTAAGATTGTTGTTTCCTCGCTTTTGCGCCTGCAAGTTGGCCTTGAACATCTGGTGTACATTGGACAGCCCCGCCCCCCCATTATCTCATTGTGATTTGAATGTTCATTTCTCAGATAATTACTGACATTAAGCATATTTTCATATGCTTATTGACCATCAATATGCAATATGTTATTGTCCTTAGAGAAGCGTCTATTCAGATGCTTTGTCATTTTTTTAAATTTGATTTTTGTTTTTTTGGTGTTGAATTTCATAAGTTCTTTATAAATTTTGGATATTAATTAATTCCTTGTAATGTAACAGAATGCAGCCTTTAAATATTAAGTGTTTTACCATAATAAAAAATGGGGGAAAGATAGGTGGACAATATGGGAGTTGAGTAAATGAATCAATTTTATTTTATTTTATTATTGCTAGGAGGAGTATCATGTATATTTCAAATTTTACATTATATATGTAGAATGTGACTAGATACTAAGGTGCTTAGGCACTCCCCCCTGAGAAGGATGAAGGTTGAGTATAAATGAGAATTTAAAATAAAAACCACATTAATATTAATTTGACAAGGACAGTAGTATAACTGACTAACGATTCTTTTTTAGACAGGATAGATTCACTTTCAAAACAATTTGTAAACATTAAAATGTATCTTTAAATTTATAAATAACATCAAGCACCTGTATTTACTTTATGACACGGTTTTATAATGTTAGACTTCAAGCTTTATTTTCCTTCCCGTTTTTTTTTTGTTTTTTTTTTAGCATATTAGACATACATAAATTTAAAAAAAAACTTCTTAAAAATGTGTTAGAGGCATTTATATCTATTTTTTACAAAAGCAAACAATATATTTTGCTATTGCTCTGAGTTGCAAATTGCTCATTAATCATATTTATAAGAAAGATTGAAAAATATTCCATGTCATTGGATTCAGATAAAGAAAACCCACCATATTTCTCTGATAATAATAAACATAATCAAATAAACAATATAATAATAAACATAAGTTCTACAGCATCAGCATAAGTCATATGAGTAAATTATTCTTTTAAATATATTATGTTCAAAATATCCTGTTAACTACAGTTAAGTTGCTGATTTATCTTTTTAAGTGAAACTCATATTTTCATGTAGTTACTTTTATTTATATAAAGTAATTATTGATGCTGAAACATATATTTTAATATGAACATTGTGTTTTCCATTAAAGGTTACTTAATGGTTTTTCTAAATAAAATATGAGTGCCATAATGTATTAAAATGTGCTAGCTGCACCACAGCTTGTACTTGGCATTTCAAAATAAAGTGAATATGAGTTTTTCTTATTATTTTATAATAAAATAAACATTAAGAATTATTTCAGCAATACTCCCCTATTTTATTTATTCTAGTTTTTGCCCAAATTTAACTATGAATATTAGTGTGTAGACTGAAATAAAGCTTAGAGTATTTTTCTCTCTTATTTAAATGTCTTTACTTATAAGTAAAATTTAAATCTGAATGTGGTTCATGTACAATTTTAGTTGCTTTACTCTAATTCTTTACTGAGATTTATTTTTTGCATTGGTTATGTTTTAACTACCCTATAATTAAATTTCTTATGAGTATATGACATTAAAATGGTACCTTTTCTATAAAAATGTGAGATTATGTGGCCAGTTAATACTTTTCAGATTTTCTATAGCTATTCTTCTTAATGACAGTCAAACAGGTTTTTAGTTAAATTTGACTCGTATGTATATTCGTAAGAAATGGTTCTTACTACTAAAATTTTACATAAATTGTGAGAGTATGTTATTTACTTTTGTAATGCTTTACCAGTTGTTTTTTATTTAAAATTAGGGACCCTGTGCACAGAATTTGTGCACTGAGATGGGTACCCTCAGCCTAGCCTGCCCCCTTTCACATACTGGGAGCCCTCAAGGAATGACTTACTGACTGTTTAGGCCCCCTCCTAAGCCCACAGTCTGGCCTCTTTTTGTGGGAGACAACTGGGCTGATCAGGGAAAGGCACCAGCCCCATCATCCTACTGCTGCAGCCACTGCCAGTCACTGCAACCACCAAGGTGTTTTCATAACACAGACTCCAGTCTGTTCACCATGAAAAAATGACAGCTTTCTTTAGGCATTTTCAAGATGCATCTTTCATAGGATATGACATTTCTTTCTTTCTTTTGCTTTTTTTCCTCACCTGAGGATACGTTTCCATTGACTTTTAGAGAATGTGGAAGAGAAAGGGAAAGACAGAGAAACATCAAAGTGAGAGGAACACTTTGATTGGTTGCCTTCTGCATGAGCCCTAATCTGGGCCACAACCAGGGAGGAGCCTGAAACTTAAGTACATGCCCTTGCTCAGAATCTAACCCAGATCCTGCTGTCGGCAGACTGAGGCTTTATCCACTGAGTCAAACTGGCTAGGGCATTTCTTAGCCCTCCAACAGCGGACCTTCATTTTTTTTCTCTTCTCCAGGAGTGTGATGGAAAAGCCCTAATTCACCTTTTTGGATTCTTATATCAAGTTACTAAGAATATTGCTGGTGGCATACAGGAAGCTTAGTCAATGAGTGGTCAGAAAAGGTGTTTCCTCTGTAGTTCACACCTATCTCCTCTGATCTCTGGCTCCACCCCTGCCAAGGCCAAAAGCCTTGGGCCCTGGGCAGGGGACCCACAGCTGGCTCTGGTAGATTGATTGCCTGGTTCCACCCCTGGCTAAAGCCACAAGCCTCTGACCAAGGCTTCAGCTCTGGGCAGGGGACCCCCAGCTGGCTCTGACAGCCCGGCTCCACCCATGGCCAAAGTCAGCAAGGGCAGGCAGAAAGCTTGGCTTCCTCCATTGTCAGGGAAACCCAAACCTCCCTCCTGCTCTTCGTGGCAGTAGCCATCTTGGTTTGTTTATTTGCATATATGCTCCTGATTGGCTAGTGGTTTGTTGGTATAGTGGAGGTACGGTCAATTTGCATATTGCTTTTTATTACATAGAATATTTAAATATTATCTATTTTCTTTTGAGGAAGTATATTATATGGATAAACTTCCATGCCTTGACAATATCGCTTCCTATTAGTCATTCTTTGAGTCAGATGTCTTAACTATCCTTAAAAAATACAGATGTTGCCCAGCCCCATTGTGCTCTGATTGAGCATTGACCTATGAACCAGAGGTCACATTTGATTCCCTTTCTGCGCACATACCTGGGTTGCAGGCTCAATCTCCAGTATAGAGCATGTGGGAAGCAGCTGATCAATGACTACCTCTCATCATTGATGTATCTCTTTGTAAGAACATTTTTTTTTATCTATTGTTTCCTGGGCATTCTGAAAATGTATCTGCTATATTTAGCAATGGATGAAATGCAATAAGCTTTCCAAGACCTTTAGTGAAATGGATTTGTCAGATGCAACTTTTGCACCTTCCAGAATAGCAGCATATCAGCATACCTCTTTCCCCCTAAATTACTTCTTATTCTTTCACACATTGCATTGAGCTAATAGGCACATAAAGACTGGAGTTTGAGATACTTTGTTTTTTGTGTGTGTTTGTGGTTTTTTTAAATGAAAATTCTAGGTACTACATAAAGGTTAAAATGCCTTTGCAACAGTATCATAGCAACGAAAGTTCTAAACTAAAGCAGCCAGAATGTCAAAGTAAACAGGTATACCAGAAGGAATGAGTATGATAATTACAAATCACCACCAAGCTGGCTCAGTCCAAATCCCATGCCAATATCCCCCACAAAGACACAATTTTCATCCCCTGGATTTCAAATCCTCCCTCAGTCCTGGATTCTAGAATGGTGGAAAATATAAAGCTGAAACTTTGTCTCTCTAACCATGGTCTACTTTAAGATCTAATTATACACATATGCCAAAGTAGCCACTATATTTTAAATTCCTAAATGCAAATTACTTTTCTAATAGAGAAAATGTATACAATATTGTAAAAGAAAAAAATCCAAAAACTTTAATACATTTATCAGCATCTACTATTGGAAGAAAGACTATGTCACTGCAAAAGTAGCTACTGGTGTGAAAGTGCTCCACTCCACTCATTTTAGGAATGCAGATTGTTCATTTCGTTTTTGCAAGCCATGCTTTACAAATTAAACATTCTGTTATAAAAGGAGTTTCAATACATGGACAGCCAAACAGGAAAAGGTATGGAAGAATAAGTGCATATGATAAAAGCAATGAAACCATTCCAAAGTGAAGTTAAATTGAAGGTGGTTGTAGATATTTAGAAGCAAGAAAAACAGTGCCATTTCCAATATGTTTTAAGTAATAAAAACAAAACAAGCATTGTTTTAGCTTTCATTCTCTGGCTCTCTGGAGTCTTGAGATACATCTGCTACATCAGTTTGACAAAATGACCAACAATTATCTAGTCACAATAACTAAAAACCTTAAATTTTCTGTTCGGATTTTTTTTCTGTTTATACAAGAATATTCCAATTAAATACAGTGTTAATATTACCTAAACAGTGAATTTGTTGCCATGACATATTTTGTATCAAGAATTGTTAATTATTACTAGAGAGGACATTAGTACAAATATTTTATCAAATCCTGAGTAAAACAGTTTACATGTGCAGGAAAATGTGAAAAATTAACCCAAGAGTCCAGAGACAGAATTAACCAGAAGAAGGATTCTTCCTATGATTCATGGAGCCCACTGATGTGAGAGGCGAGGAAAAAGATAGGCTGAAAATAGATTTCATTGATCTTTCTTCTATCTTTAATGAAAACTTTCTCAACTTTATTTCTCTCCTTAACTTTAACTCTTTCATTTCCATCAAAGTGAAGATTTTCTGTATGCGTTGTTCTTGCGCCCCAATCATGATTCCCTACATATTAGTATAATATTTAATACTTCTATGCAAGCATTTTACTAAGATGACAAATAGCCAGCTAAAACAGTTTATTTCTAAAATATATTTTGATTGACTTCAGAGAGGAAGGGAGTGGAGAGAGAGATAGAAACATCAATGGTGAGATAGAATCATTGATTGGCTGCCTCCTGCATGCCCCCTCTGCCCCCACAGGGGATCCAGCCCACAATCCTGGCATATGTCCTGACCAGGAATTATATTGGACCTCATGATTCATAGGTCTGCGCTCAACCACCGAGCTACACTAGCTGGCTAAAACAGCTTCAAATTTTGATTTTAGTCAACTTCTTTCTTGAAAATTTTAAGATGTCTACCTTAAAACATTTTCCTACTTTTTCTATCACTTTTCTAATGTTGTTTATATTCATTTCTTACTGTTTTTAATTCTTCTTCTCAGTACTCTGAGGGCTTCTGTTCTGAAACCTTTCCCTAAAAGTTAATGTTCCCTATGTGTCTGCTCTTGGTCAACCCCTTGTCATTTTATAAACTTTCCTTCAGCAACCTTAGCCATAGTTATGATCACAAAAATTGTGATGATTTTCTATAGGATATCTTTACCCTACTGACTTATAAGTGATTTAATTAAAGTGTTTATCATTGAACTAATTACCTAATATTCAAAGTATCTCCTATCCCTAAATTCTTCATGTTGGTTAAGACTCCATGATCAAGTTGGTTGCTCAAGCCAGAAACATGGGTCACAAAGAAGTACTTGTGTTTTCCATATGTGTTTATTTTAGCTCTGTCCCTTAGCAATTATAACCATTTTTACTTTAAAATTCTTGCCTTGACTGTCAGAATGTCCTTTAGAAAAGTATTGACATTTCATATGCTTTTAATTTTAACATACTTTCCAATTTATTCTCCACTCCCCCATCCCACAGCAAGAGGAATATTTCTCAAAAGCATAATATAGCCGAAGCCAGTTTGGCTCAGTGGTAGAGCGTCTGTCTGCGGACTGAAAGGGCCCAGGTTGATTCTGGTCAAGGGCATGTACCTTCGTTGTGGGCACATCCCCAGTAGGGGGTGTGCAAGAGGCAGCTGGTCGATGTTTCTCTCTCATCGACGTTTCTAGCTCTCTATCTCTCTCCCTTTCTGCCTGTTAAAAATCAATAATATATATATATATATATATATATATATATATATATATATATATATATATTTTTTTTTTAAAGCATAATATAATATTTCTCTACTTTAAAATTTTTAAACATCCCACTTGGGTGTATGATAAAGTTTAAACTTCTTTGCATAAAATGAAAAGCTCTATAGCATAGTCACAGGCATACAGAGCAATGTAATTTTTGCTAAGCAGACCAAATAATATTTTCTACCTGTTTCTTTTGTCTTTAATTATCTTTTTTTATTTGATATCTACTGAAGGAAAACATTCTGGAGTCTCTAGACAGTTTCTTCCTCTTCTGTGATTGTATGGCAACTTGATTATGGCCTTCCATGATCCTTATTGTACTCATCAGGATTTGCAATAACATATTGCATGCTACTCATCTATATATCTTTGGTTCTTATAAGTATCTTAATAAACTATTTTGAAGGAAAAAAAAGAAAGGAGGATGAAGTGAAGGACAAACAGGATAAAAGAATTTTTATAATTAATTCTAACATTAGGATTTCTCTCAGCTCTCCTCAAAATCTATTAACATACATATTTCACATTATTTTTATTGCTTACATACAAGATGGAGGTTAATTTTATATTCCAACTTGACTGGACCACGTGTCCAAATATTTGGTCCAATATTATAGCGGAGGTATCAATGAAGGTGTTTCTGGATAAGAATAACATTTGAATAGGTGAACTGAATAAGCAAATCACCTTCCCCAGTATGGGCAAGCCTCATTCAATCAGTTGAAGGTGTACATAGAACTAGAAGGCTGGCACTCCCATGAGCAAGAGGGAATTTCCACCTGCCTATCTGCGTTGAGCTGTGACATCAGATTTTTTTTTTTTTTACTGTCATTAGATTTAAACTGAAACATTGGCTTTTTCTGATAGAAAGAGAGATACAGATATGTATGTAGACATAGATACATAAATTCTATTGGTTATATTTCTCTGGAGAATCCTAATACATAAAGATTAAAATATACACATATGAGAGTGGTACATTTTAAATATATCATACTCAGACTAAATTATAATTAACTTTTCAAGCCACAGAAATGAATGACTTATAATGGCTTCTTGTTTCTGCAAAAGGCAAAAAGTACATAGAAATGATAAGAATGATGAAGATGGAACAAATCATTTCTTTGATTCCACCACTTCTAATTTTTTTTGCACCAAAAAATTATTTTTCTATTTTGTAGAACTAGTAAGAAATAGAGACAAGATTCAAATTCATGACCAGGGTTCTCATCACTATTTAATTCTACTGCTCAGATCACAATAAGTCTATCAAATAGATACCTGTTCACAAAACAGGTTCCAGGGTAAAACAAAGCACACAATATTCAGGGTTCCAAACATATTATATATTTGAATATCATTACAATAAGTGAGTATAAAGGATTCAATTGATCCTTTACATGAATTTATGGTGAATATACAGTATTTCCAATTCCACTAAAGTATATTATTCTCAAATGGAAATATGCCATTGTTTTTCTTTAAGAAAAAGACCTTTTCTGATACTCATATTACCCTCACTGCATAGATATGTAATAAATATTTAAGAAAAGAGCTACAAATTAAAAGCCTGAAAACAGTGACAACTTGTGTAGTGTTTTCTGGTTAGATCTCTGTCCCAAAATACAAAGAAATAGATAAATTACTATTTTTATGATGAGCTGCTGAGAGCATTACAACATAGAGAACTTTGTTAGCAGGAGGTAAAAAGAAAAGGGCAAATGGAAAGAAATGGTGAGAGATTGATAGGAAATTGCAACTGTGAACTGGATTTGTTGAATTATTTGTTGAAATGTGTCTGACTTTATTTTCTGAACAAATGTAGGAGTAGAAGTTACAATAAATGTAATTGCCATGTTGCTGATGGAAAGAACCCTGGAAGACATATTTAGTATTAAGCTAACAAGAAATATTCAAAGTCTAAATTCAAAGAGGCAATCAGAGAGCATATAAGTGATCTGAAATAAATATGCTTCAGCAGAGTTAAGAAAGAACCTGAAGTCACAGCTGTACACACAAGGATTACTTTCATATATTGGCTAATCTCACAAGAGGCCCATGTATCTTTTTAAATTAGTGTTCTCATTTTTGTTAGGTAAATACTCAGAAGTGGAATTATTGGGTCACATGGTATATCTATCTTTATTTTTTTGAGGCATATCCATACAAGTATTCCATAGGGGCTTCACCACTTAGCAATCCCATCAAGGTGTCCCTGTTCTCTGGCTCCTTGCTAACACATATTATTCATTGATTTTTTTCATATATAATACCCATTCTGACTAGTGTGAGGTTGTATCTCATTGTGATCATAATTTGTATTTCCCTGATGATTAATGATGTTCACCATCTTTTCATAGGTCTCTTGATTATATATATTTATATCTTTTGGGAGAATACATTCATGCATGTTACACATGTTTTGATTACCCTATTTTTTTATTGAGTTATTTGAGTTTTTCATGTGTTTTAAATGCCAAACCATTATCTGATATAGAAACAATCTATGTTTCCATTGATAAATGATTGGATAAAGAAGATGTGACATATATATATTTGAGAGGGAGAGAAACATTAATAAGAGAGAAACATCAGTCAGCTACCTCCTGCACACACCCTACAGGAGATAGAGCCCGCAACCCAAACATGTGTTCTAACTGGAAATCAAACCAGCAACATGGCATGACACTCAACCAACTGATCCACACTGTCCAGGGTCAAAGAGAGAATCATAAGGCCAGCAATAGAGAGACAATTCAGTTACTTACAAGTGAGGCCCCTAAGGTTTTCAGTTGACTTATCAACAGAAATACTACAGGCTAGAAAGGAATCGCATCAAGTATTAAAAGTAATGAAAAGCTAGGAATTGAAACCAAGTTTATACTATTCATCAATACTATTATTCAAAACTGGAGATAGAATAAAGAAGTTCCCAGACACCTCTTTCCAAAAACAAACAAACAAAAAGTCTAAAGAAGTTTTTCATCACCAACCAGCATTGCAAGAAATGATAAGGGGCCCTGGCCAGCGTGGCTCAGTGGATAGAGCATCAGCCTGCAGACTGAGGGGTTCTGGTTTGATTCCAGCAAAAAGCACATGCCTGGGTTGTGGGTTTGATCCCCAGTGGGGGATGTGCAAGAGGCAACCTGACATGATTCTCTCTCATCATTGATATTTCTCTCTCTCTCTCCTTCTCCCTTCCTCTCTGAAATCAATAAAGAAATATATATTTAAAAAAAAAAGAAATGACAAGGGACTGTGATAGAAGAAGAATATATATAGAGAGAATAACATATGAATAAAAAATTAATTTGCCTATAAATAAGTACCTATCAATAATAATTTTAAATGTACATGGATTAAATGTTCCAGTCAGAATATATAGGGTAGCAGAATGAATATGGAAACATGATCCACATATATGCTTGTAGATACCTTATAGACATCTTGTAGATACCCACCCTAGAAAAAAATTAAGGAATAGAAAACATTTTCCAAGAAAGTGAAATTGAAAAATAAAATTGGAAAAAAAATTGTCTATCTGACAAAATGGACTTCAAAACAAAGGCCATCACAGGAGATAAATAAGATCATACATAATACCAAAGATAACATTCCAAAAAGAGGATATAACCCTATTAAACATATATACAACCAATATAAGAGCACCTAAATATATTAAAAAACTGGAGGACTGTAAGGGATAGACAGACAGCAATACAGACATAGTAGGGAACTATAAAATCCTACTGACATCACTGGATAGATCTTCCAGAAAAAACAAACAAACAAACAAACAAACAAACAAAAAAGGAACCTTAAATTACATAAAACATAATAATAGGGATTCAATTGACTAATTGACATTTACAAAACATTTCATCCCAAAACTGCAGAATATTCAGAATATTCATTCTTCTCAAATGCATAGGAAACATTCTCAAAGAGTGTCCAAAGAGTGCCCACATGTTAAGACACAAAATAAGGTTCTATAAGTTTAAGATTAAGTCACATGAAGCATCATCTCAGATCACAATGGTATGAGGCTAGATATCAACTACAATAAAAAAAACACACTTTAGATACATTCAAAAACATACAGGCTAAATTGCATCTTATTAAACAATGAATGGGT
This sequence comes from Pipistrellus hanaki, assembly GCF_964339955.1. NCBI lineage: Eukaryota > Metazoa > Chordata > Mammalia > Chiroptera > Vespertilionidae > Pipistrellus > Pipistrellus hanaki. Next base: position 85,177,887 of record NC_140504.1, read on the forward strand.
TACCATTAAGATTAATGAAGAAACCAAAAACTTCCTAGAAACAAATGAAAATTAACATAAAACAACCCCAAATTTCTGGGGCACCATGAAAGCAGTCCTAAAAGGAAAGTGCATAGCATTACAGGCCTACCTCAAGAAACAAAAAAGAGCTTATATAAATGATTTAACCCTACAACTAAAGGAATTAGAAAGAGAACAACAGAAAAGCACAGAAGAAATAGAAGGAAGAAAATAATAAAGATCAGAGCAGAAATAAATGACATAGAGACTAAAATAACAATCCAAAATATCAATGAAACCAAATGGTTTTTCAAAAAGATAAGCAAGATTTATGAACCTTTAGCCAAACTCATCAGGAAACAAAGAGAGGACCCAAATAAATAAAATTAGAAATGAAAGAAGTGAAGTGACAACAGAAACCACAGAAATACAAAGGTTTGTAAGAAAATTCTATGAATATTTATATGCCAACAAACCACAATCTGTGTGAAAGAAACAAAATACTAGAAACATACTATCCTCCAAAACTCAATCAGGAGGGAGTTAAAAAACCTGAATAGACTGACAACTAATGAAACTGAAGCAGTAACAAAAAAGCAAACAAACAAACGAACAAACAAAACAAAACAAAAAAAAAAAAACTCCCAGCAAATAAAAGTCCTGGAGTGGATGTGTTTACAGGCAAATTTTACTAAACATTCAAAGAAGAACCAAAAGACTTGTGTGCATACATATGGGCCTAGCCAGTGGGCATGGACAAGGAGGTGGGGATGGAGGGGACATATCTAGGGAAGGGTTTGGGATGGGAATGGGGGAATAAGGACAATTATGTGAGACCATAATCAATAAAAAAAATAAAAAATAAAGATATCAAGAGGAATAGTAGCATAAATAAATAAATAAATAAATAGAACTAACACCTATCTTTCTCAAATGATTCCAAAGAATTCAAGAGTAATTAAGACTTCTAAGCACTTTTTATAAGGCCAGCATTATCTTAACTCCAAAACCAGAAAAAGTCACTACAAAGAAAGAGAATTATAGGCCAATATCCCTCATGAACATACATGATACTATCCTCAATAAAATATTAGAAAATCAGATGCAGTAATACATCTCAAAGGTCATCCAACATTACAAAGTGTAATTTATTCCAAGGATGCAAGGCTGGTACAATATTCTCAAATCAATAAATGTGCTACATTACATAAACTAAATGAAAGATAAAAATCACATGGCCATCTCAGTAGACACAGAAAAAGGATTTAACAAAACCCAACACCAATTTCTTTTAATAAAATCTTTCAGGAAACTGCAAATAGAGGAAACATAATCAACATAATAAATGCCGTATATAGCAAATCTACATCTAACATTATTTTTAATGGTTAAAAACTAAAAGTATTTCCCTTAAAAACAGTAACAAGCTATAGTTGTACACTTTCACCACTCTCATTCAATGTAATACTAGAAGTCTTAGTCACAATGATAAGACAAGCAGAGAAAATAAAAGACCTCTAAATTAGAAAGGAGGAAGTAAAATTTTCATTATTCAAAGATGACATGACATTGTACATAGAAAACCCTAAAAACTTTACCCAAAAACTATCAGGTTTACTAAATGAATTTGGCAAAGTAACAGGATATAATATTAATATAAAAATTGATGGCATTTTAATACACCAATAATGAATTCTTAGAAAGAGAAACTAAAACACACACCAAAAGAAAAAAAATCTAATTTATTATTACAATAAAAAAATAAGATACCTTGGAATAAATTTATACAAAGAGGAAAAAGAAAAAGGAAAAATCTATACTCATATAACATTGAGAAAAGAAATAGAGAAAGATAAAAACAAGTGGAAGCATGTATTGTGTTCATGGATTGCAAGAATTAACATCATTAAAATGTCCATACCACCCAAAGAAACCTATAAACTCAATGCAATCCCTATTAAAGTACTATCTGCATATGTCACTGGTCTGGAACAATTATGCCAAAAGTATATATGGGGGGGGGGGGGGGAGAAAAAAAAAAGAGAGAGAGCCACAGCAAGATTGAGAAAAAAGAACAAAGTTGGAGAGAGCACAATATCAGAGATCAGACTATATTACAAAGCCATTATAATAAAAACTAGAGGCCTGGTGCATGAAATTCATGCACAGGGGCTGGGGAGGGGGGGGGGGGCGGGTGTTGTCCCTCAGCCCAGCCTGCACCTTCTCCAATCTAGGACCCCTAGACGGATGTCCGACAGCCCATTTAGGCCCTATTCCACCAGACTGCTGGCTCCCAACTGCTGGCCTGCCTGCCTTCCTGATTATCTCCTAACCACTTCCATGCCAGCCTGATTGATGTCTAACTGCTCCCCTGCCATCCTGTTTGCCCCCAACTTCCCTCCTCTGCTGGTCTGGTCACCTCTAACTGCCCTCCCCTGCAGGGTTGATTGCCTTCAACTGCCCTCCCTTGTGGGCCTGGTGCCTCCCAACTGCCCTTTTCTACTTGCCTGATCACCCACAACTGCCCTCCCTTTCAGGCCTGGTCCCTCCCAACTGCCCTCCCCTGCCGGCCATCTGGTGTCCACATAGGGGCAGGATCTTTGACCACATGGGGGCAGCCATATTGTGTATTGGAGTGATAGTCAATCTGCATATTACTTTTTTATTAGATAGGATAGAGGCCTAGTGCACCGGTAAGGGCCAGCTGGTTTGCCCTGAAAGGTATCCCTTGGGCCATGGGGCAGCCTGAGTGAGGGGTCTTCAATGGTTTGCAGGCCAGCCACACACCCCCAGCGACCCAAGGGGAAGCCCTGGTATCTGGGATATATTTACTTTCTATAATTGAAACTTTGTAGCTTAGAGTGGAGCTAAGCTTTCTGCTTGCTGAGTGGCAGCAGCTGTTTATGTTTGGATTTATTTACCTTCTATAATTGAAATTTTTGTGATCTTGAGTTGAGGTGGCAAGGGCAGGTGGAAAGCTTGGCTTCCTCTATTGCTGGGAAAAAGCCTTCCTCCTGCTCTCTGTGGCTGTAGCCATCTTCATTGGGTTTATTTATATACTCACTATGATTGTCCAGTGGGTGTGGCTTGTAGGCATGGCTTGTGGAGTAGAGTGATGGTTAATTTGCATATTACTTTTTTATTAGGTAGGATAGCCTTGTATGGCACAATAATAGGCATATAGATCAATGGAACAGATCAGAGACCCCAGAAATGGATCCATACCAATATAGTTAATTAATATTTGACAAAGGAAAGAAGAGCATACAATGGGCTGACCAGATGAGGAGAAGACATAGCCTTGGGGGTAGCTGCTGCCCACACCTCTAATTCCTGATCTCTTCCCCTGCCAGGGGTTCCCACAACAATAGCACATCAGCAACACATCAGCAAAGACCTGTCAGTGCCCCTGAGGCAGTTGGGGCCCACAGCCCACTGCAGCTGGCCCCCTCTCCTGGGGCCCAACACACCTTTCCTCCCTACAAGTCCAGACCCACATGGAGACAGGCCTGAGCGGCCCCCAGGGTCAGGCCCATCCCCCCTGACATCAGAGTTGCTGTCTCTGCAGAAGAAGCACACTGAACCTTGCCAGGGGCTGTGGCTAAACCCGCCCTCCTAGCCCAACTGATCCCATCCAGGTCCAGCCCCTGCCCTGCTCCAGGAGATTGGAGCCCCACCCTGAGCACATACAGCTGCAAAGCAGCCAGGTACAGTGTAAAGAATGGCGCCAAGTGGAGAGGTTTTACAGTTACTCCCCCTTAGGCCTCACCGACCCCCTAATGTCCTCCTATTGCCCCCCCCCCCCCCAGCCAGCACCTCCAGGGACAACCACTGCTACAGGGCTGCTGGCCAGAGCCGGCCCCTCCGAGGCCTTATAGCTACAGTCCCTGGAAACAATCATGCCCCTCTCTCCTAATCAGCACCTGCTACCTGCGAGGGTACCCGTGGGCTTAAAAATAACAATCCTTTCCCATACAGACACCACTTACTTGATGAAACATTTCTAGGTTTATTAGCTCAGAACCTCCTCATGACAACCCAATGAGGCAGGCAGAGAAGAGATTACAATGCCCATGGAATATGTGTATGGATTCAAAAATGAAGCTCAGAGAGAAAAAAGTGTCAAGCCCAGTGGTTCCCAAGGCGCAGCACACGCCCCACAGGGGGGGCGGAATTAATTTTAAGTGGGGGCAATTTGAGTTAATAGTAATTTGTTTGCATTTTTTATGGTTCTAGGGGGGCCTCATCTACAGCATATTCTATATAATAAAAGGCTATTATGCAAACGACTGAGTGATGGAATGACTGGTCCCTATGAGCAACTAAGGTGATACAGACTCATGGTGACTTTCTCCTTGAAAGCCAGAAGGAGAGAACCTCTGCTGCTATAGGTCTCTGACTTCTAGACTCTCTTCTAATGGGCTCAAGTTTTGTTTTGTTTATTGGTGTTTTACAGAGAGGAAGGGAGAGGGACAGAGAGCTAGAAACATCAATGAGAGAGGAACATCGACCAGCTGCCTCCTGCACACCCCCCACTAGGGAATGTGCCTGCAACCAATGTATAATACATGCCCTTGACCGGAATCGAACCTGGGACCTTTCAGTCCGCAGGCCGATGCTCTATCCACTGAGCCAAACCAGCTTCGGCTGGGCTCAAGTTTTAATTAAAATAAATAATCTCCCTTGGTTAATATCTCTTTTAAATTTAAAGTAAATTGATTACATGCATATAAGTACAACCAATGGACATAAAACTCTGGGGAGGGAGGGGATATGTGGGAGGGAGGAAGGGGGGCAAAAAAAATCAATAAAATATGTAAAAATAGAAATTAATAAAATATATTTTAAAAAATAAATAAAGTAAATTGATTTGGAACCTTAGTACATCTGCATAATCCCTTCACTTTTGTCATTGTCTGTTTGTTTATTTGTAGGAACCGAGCCAAGAAGAATGGATTGTGTAAGAGAACAGGTCTTCAGGAATCATTTCAGAATACTTTCTACCTATACCTACAATGAGAAGTGTACTGAGAAGTCAATATGCAGGACCAGTCACAGATTCAACTTACTATAGTCTTGAAATTTTCCAAACCAAAAAGTACCTTTATTAAAGTTTTCTGCTTTTAATACCTAAAGCACAGAACTCATCAATTCTACCAATCATGTCTATGTTATTATATTCTCTTTCTTAGTGTCATGAAATAATCAGCATTTTCTTAAAGCACTCCTTTATTTACTGTCAGCTTCAAGTATTCTTGTATCACTAATGAGTTATATTTTTCTTATAAATACAATTTTTCATTCTTTTATATTGTTGCTTCTAGTTTTTTAAAATGTTTTTAATTAAGTTGAAGCTTCAGTTGAATATGAGTCTAAGAATATTTAATGTATGCTTGTGTATCAACAAGCACACTTTCTGATTTTTATAAACAACATATGTCCCACCAAGGAAGTGAGTACTTTGCTGTTATATTAGTACACACTATTTGCAATTTGTATTTGTTAAATATTGACTTATACCAAACATTTTCCTAATGTTTGCCGATTATTTTTTTCTAATATTTTACAATGATATAATATGCTAACCCTATCCTTAGTTAAAAAGGGAGTTTTCCACATTGACATATATGTCATGAATGAAAATATTAAATAGAACTGGGCCAAGTCTCTACAGAGTTACTTATTGTTTTCCATTCTCACCCTGAACTATTGATAATAATGTTTTAGTTTAGCCACCTACACACTCATTTTACAATTAGCTTTGAGTCTAATGCTTCAGTTAAATAGTTTTCATTTTCCCAATATATTGATGAGTTTGTCATGTGGAACAAAGTTAAAAGTATTATAATATAAAGATTGATTACATTTATTTTTATTGGATATTCAAAAGCCATTATTTAGTTTGACAAGTGATTTTTACTTTTAAAATAATCTCTGGCCCATCTTTCTGTAATTACATGGACAATTTTTTTTCTCTTCTCAATTAAGGTACAAGCACAAAAGATAAATAAATATATGGTTTTCAGTATAACCTCTTTCATATTTTTTTTTAGCTACATAGATCTTTTAGATGTTTTGATGATGATTCTTAATGAAATATAAGAAACAAAGTCTACTACCTCAATTCATGATTCATATCATTGGTGCCTAACAAGTTTAACACACACAGGATCTGTACATTTGTATACTCTTTCTCTATCCCATTCTTTTCTCTGTTCCATCTTATTTTTTGTTTTTTGTTTTTTGTGGGGTTTTTTTGGTGTGTGTTTTTGTCCCTGTATTCTATAGTTCCCATGTCAATTGTTCCCAATGTTACAGGTTAAAATAAGAAATATTTGTCTTTTTTAGTATCATCTGTTACTAGCTTTATCTAGGTGTGTTTTTTTTTCTTTGTTTTTCAGGCCTGTCAGATGAAAAGAATGCTTTAGAATTCCCTTTATGCCATATGTAATTTTCATTTCTTTTTAGTGTTTTCTCTTTAAGCATTCACTAATTTTTCTGGTTTTTGATAAATTACTAGCTTCCTTTTTGTAGTAGTAGTCTCCATGTGTTTTAGTTCAACTATATCATTTTATAGGTTCAATGATTGAGCTTATATAGTACATGCTTACTAAATAATGACAGTTGTTTGAACCAAAACATTTTCTCAACTTCAATGGAAATGGAACATAAAAATTTTACTCAATGAGAAAATGCTTTGTATCTTGGAAAAGGAAGCATGACACATTTAATAAGACAGAATTAATTTTGTTTATCCTCAACATACTCTAAACTAAATCAAATAATTTTAGTATACCAAAATTTTACTATTGCCATATAACTGAAATATTCCATGCATAAGGCAACATGATAAAAAGTATAAGGCAGAGAAAAAAATAGATTCCTGAGCTCTAATATTAAATATTTTATAACACTGCCCACTTCAAAATGACTTACTGTACACTATGCTAAATGGGAAATAGCACGTGGTGCTGTTAGGCATATGAAAAATTTAAAAATATATTTAATATCCAAGCAACCAATATTCTACCTAATGTAATCATGCATCTACTAACAAATGACTCATTATTACTAAACTGATTATACATAACCAGGCATGACAATTAGGGGCATTTAGGTATGGTGGTGGTGCTAATATAATCTACGTGTTGCATGAAGAAATAAAATATTTTATATTTCTTAACTACTGCTGTTTGCCAGACAAGAAAGTATCTTACACTGCATTTTCATGACAATGATACTAACTTGAGTTTTTATAAGTTTATCTTCTATTTTCATGTCACTATATTGGAAATAAGTTGATACATGATAAATTACAATCTATTCATGTTTATCTCTGAGCTATTTTTCAAATTCCAGTTGACCACACAATTGTCTACTTTTTAAAATGTTGTTTTTTTCTATCATGTAGTAAGTGTTTCATAAAGTTACATCACTAAAATATTATAAGATAAATATTACAAGATGTGCAATAACAAAACAGAATGATAAAATGAAAAATTACAGAAAATGAAACAATATTAGTATGGGAATATACATTATTAAAAACACTTTAGAGAAGATGGTGGCATAGGTAAATGCAGTAATTGCCACCACCCATAACCACATCAAAATTACAATTAAAATACAAACAATCATCATTCAGAACCTCCTGAAACCTAGCTGAATTGAAGTCCTACAACTAGAGAAGTAAAGAAGAAAGCACATGGGATTAGTATAAGAGGCACAGGCATGGAACAGGCTGGTCCAACATCCACATGTGGTATTTTTTAATTGGGAGTGATATCTAGTCTTCAAGGCCTTCCATGAGGAACAAGGGGTCCCAGCCCCACACCAGACCATTCAGCCCAGAGTTCCAGTGCTATGAAGAGAAGTCCCTGTAACTTTGGACTATAAAAACCAGTGGGGATTACGGTTAAGTGACACTGAGGCTGCTGGAGACCCAGGCAGCTGGGTCAGCACATGGACTTACTCAGACTTGCTCCCTCTGAGATCCAGCACTGGGGAAGTAGCTCGGGGTGGGGGATGGTGGTGTGGTGGTGAGGGATCCAGGGACATACAGTGAAGAACTGGATTGTCTGACATTAGAGCAAAAACTTGAGGGCAGCTTTCTCCCAAGACAGGGGTGCTTGTAGGGATCATTGTTCCTATGGTGAGATATCCCCTTTCACATAGCTGACTCTGACTCCCAGGCTACATATCTGACTCTCTATCAACCTAGCTCATACTGTTCATTTCACCCTGGTGATTCCCTGAGAACCCACCACACCCAGTTTGCAGTCCCACCCAAGTTGTTTGCAGATGCTTTTTCATATAAATGACCTGCCCTGGCTCAGGCTTCAGAGGTTTTTTAAAATATCTCAAAAACAACAACTGGCTTCAGCATGCCCCACATCCTATATAATGAAACCCTAATATGCAAATTGACCAAATGGTGTAACTATAGGTCACCATGATTCGCAATGACCACCAGCCGGAAGATGCTCAATTCAGTAGCTTCCCCCTAGTGGTCAGTAGACTCCCACAGGGAGAGTGCCACTCAGCCAGAAGCCAGGCTGATAGCTAGCAAGTACAGCAGCTGCAGCAGGAGCCTCTCCCGCCTTCAAGGCAGCAGAAAGGGCCTAAGCTGGCAGGCAAACATCCCCTGAGGAGTCCTGGACTTCGAGAGAGAGTGCAGGCCGAGCTGAGGGACCACCCTCCACCCAAAGCACAAATGTCATGTGCTTGGCCTCTAATCACTCAATAAGAGGCCCCAGGTGCAGCACTAGATTCAGTCTACCTTGGTTCACAGGTTGGCCTCTCCTGCACCCTTCTAAGCCCAACACAAGTAGCAGACATTTGCAGATTACTCTGTAGCTCCTGATGGGTGGCCCCAGGCAGGACACAGAAAGTGGCTGAATTTGCACCTCCCAGGAGGTCCCAGAGCCAGGGTACCCAGTGGACAGCTTCAGACAATGCCCAATTACACTCTGCACATCCATGAGTGACACAATCAAGGAGCAGACTCAGTGAGTACCTAAACCCCACTGAAGCAAGTCCTGCTCTATTGGGGTATCTCCTTCACTGTACCTCTTCTTCTATAGTCACAGCTTGTCCTCACAGCTATTTGCCCTAGGGGTTAATTTCTTTTAGTGATGTCAATAGCAATTAAGGCTCAACTACAACAGGACAATGCACAATTCTATACAGAGACACCCCTAGTGTATCTAGCTCAACGACCTTTAGAGGCTGAGCCACATGGCCCTACAGGACACTTACTACACAAAGCCATTCTACCAATTACAGGAGACATAGAAGTTCTACCTAATACATTAAAACAAACCCAGGGAAGCAGCCAAAATGCAGAGACAAACATGTCACTAATGAAAGAACAGGAGAAATCTTTAGAAAAAGAACAAAATGAAAGGAAAGCAAGCAAACTACTAGATATAGAGGTCAAAACAATAGTTATAAAGATGCTCAAAGATATTAATGATAGCTACAAGGGACTTAATGAGAATTTCAAGAATCTTAGTAAGTTAGTGAGACCAACAAAGACATGAAAAAGGACCAGTTGGAAATTAAGGATACACTAACAGAAATGAAGAATAATTTACAGGAAATCAATAGGATAGTAGAGAATGCTGAGAATCAAGTCAGCAATTTGGAATATGGATAACAAAAAAATACCCATTCAAAAGGGCAAAAAGAAAAAAAATAATTCAATAATATCAAGATTGTGTAAGGAGCCTCTGAGACAACTTCAAGTATATCAATATTCACAGCATGGGGGTGCCAGAGGAGAAGAGAAACTCCAAGATATTGAAAATCTATTTGAAGAAATAATGACAGAAAACTTCCCCTATCTGGTGAAAAAATAGACTTACAAGTCCAGGAAACCCAGAGTCCCAAATGAGAGGAACCCAAAGAGGCCTACACCAAGACACTTTATTATTAAAATGACAAAAGTTAAATACAATGAGAGACTTTTAAAAGCAACAAGAGAAAAACGGCTAGTTATCTATAACAAAGCACCCATACAACTATCAGCTTGACAGCTGATTTATCAACAGAAACTTTGCAGGCCAGAAGGGAGTGGCAAGAGATATTCAAAGTAATAAATAGCAAGGACCTGCAAGCAAGATTACTCTACCCAACTATCATTTAAGGTTGAAAGTCAGATAAAGAGCTTCAAAAGACAAGAAAAAGCTAAAGGTGTTCATCACCACCAAACCAGTATTATATAAAACTAGAGGCCCAGTGCATGAATTTATGCATGGGTGGGGTCAGAATGGCCCGCCACCATCAGGGCCTATGGGGTGCAGGGCTGGCTATGGGAAGGGGCCACAGGCAGTTGAATGGCTGGCCCCTCCCCTGATTGGGGAGGAGATCCAATACCCTGTGGTCAAACTTCCAGTTGAACTCTTGATCAAACTTTAGGTCTAGGGGACAATTTGCAGATTAGCCTTTTATTATTAGGATATTGAAATGTTGAAGGGTATTCTTTCTTTCTTTGTTAGTTAATACTCACCAAAGGATATTTTTTATTGATTTTTAGAGAGAGTGGAAGAGACAGAGAGAGAAACATTGATGTCAGAGGGACATATTGATTGATTGTCTCCCACATGTGCCTCAACTAGGGCCAGGGATCAAGCCTACAATTGAAGTATGTGACTTTCACTGGAATCCAACCCAGAGCCCTTCAGTCTGAAGGCTGATGCTCTAGCCACTGAGCCAAACTGACAAGGGTGAAAGATATTTCTTAAGAAGTTGGTTTTTTTTTTTAAAAGATAAAAATATGAACAATCAAATGGCAATATATATATATATATATATATATATATATATATATATCAATAATTGAATCTAAAAATCAAAATAAATGAATAAGGAATGTTATAAACAAAATAATGAATAAAATAAAACCAGAGGCATGGAAACATGGAACAGACTGACAAATATCAGAGAGGAGTGGTGGGAAGAGATTAATGAAAGAATTTATATGTATCTATGCATTACCTATGGCCACAAACAATAGGAAGATGGAGGGAACTGGGTGGAGGTGAGCAGTGTTGAGGGGGGTGTGGAATACATCTATAATACTCTCAACAATAATGATTTAAAAAATAAAATAGAACACTTTAGATATTTCTTTAGTGGTATTGATTTAAGCATATCTATAGGTAATTCTACTAAATATATACAAATTGGAAATGCATCCATATGTGTAAAAATCATTAAATATGATCAAAGTGGAATCTATAATAATAAAAGTGTAATATGCTGCCTAAACCAATTTGGCTCAGTGGTAGAGCGTCAGTCTGAGGACTGAAAGGTCCCAGGATCGATTCCTGTCAGGGGCATGTATCTTGGTTGGGGGCACATCCCTGTAGGGGATGTGCAAGAGGCAGCTGGTCGATGTTTCTCTCTCATCGATGTTTCTAGCTCTCTATCTCTCTCCCTTCCTCTCTGTAAAAAATCAATAAAATATATATATATATATATATATATATATATATATATATATATATATATATATATATATATATATATTTTAAAGTGTAATATGCTACTTAGACCAAACATCCTTCCGGATGTCTTTCCATCCTTCCAGATGAAGGTGGGGCTTGGAGGGAAGCCCAGGTCCCAGGAGAAATCCAGTGCTGGCAGCCAACGGAAGGAAAGCCTACTCTTGCACGATTTTCGTGCATCCGACTTCTGGTTAACTGTGATAGCCAAAGGTTAGAACTAAGAAAATACCCATCAACTACAAAATGGATAAATAACATGTTGTATTAATTCAAGGATCTTTTATATTTAATGAAAATTATTGCCGAAACTGGTTTGGCTCAGTGGATAGAGCGTTGGCCTGCGAACTGAAGGGTCCCAGGTTCGATTCTGTTCAAGGGCATGTACCTTGGTTGCAGGCACATCCCCAGTAGGGGGTGTGCAAGAGGCAGCTGGTTAATGATTCTCTCTCATCAATGTTTCTAACTCTCTATTCCTCTCCCTTCCTCTCTGTAAAAAGTCAGTAAAATGTATTAAGAAAAAAAAAAAAAGAAATAGCCACATTAAAAAACTCATCTTCCCCCATTATTTTATAATGCCGCTTCTATATGATTCCATCTTATACAAATAAGTCTGTGTGCGGCAATGTGCTAGCATCTTATTTTATTTTATATATTTATTTTATATGTTTGTGCTAGAATGGGCTTTCCTTGCCTTGCCTTTCCACTTCTGCCCAGCCCCTTTCCACTCAGGCCCCAGAGACGCCTCTTTCCACTCTGGCCCTTTCTTCCCATGCTGCCAGAGGCCCTGAGAGACTAGGGGTGGGGCAGAATGCTCTGTGTCACTTGGTGGCTAAGTATGCAATTTAACTGCCATCTTTGTTGGGTTAATTTGCATATCACTTCTTTTTGGCTGGTGGCATAGTGGAGGTATGGTCAATTAACATGATTATGTATTATTAAGTATGATGATAAAGGCTGTCCTAATTAATATAACCATGTAATTGATCTTGACATTTTGTTTTTCTCATCCCCCACATTATTCTTACCATTATCTTGGATATTTTCAACCAACTATTAAGTCAATATTATCAATGGTTGTCTTTAGATATTGCTATCAAACTTCAAGTGTACACAAGTTATTAATCAAATCATATAATGATTAAGCTTCCATATTTGAATATTTTCCAAAATTGTTTTGGACTATTCTAGATTATTGTAATTTTAAATGAATTTTAGAATCATATTGTCAATTTATAAAATAAAGCTTGCTGGGATTTCATATATATATATACATATATACATATATATATATATATATATATACATACATATATATATATATTTTATTGATTTTTTACAGAGAGGAAGAGAGAGGGATAGAGAGTTAGAAACATCGATGAGAGAGAGACATCGGTCAGCTGTCTCTTGCACACTCCCTACTGGGGATGTGCCCGCAACCAAGGTACATGCCCTTGACTGGAATCGAACCTGGGACCTTTCAGTCCGCAGGCCGATGCTCTAGCCTCTGGGCCAAACTGGTTTAGGCTGAAACTATTGTTATTTCTCATGTAATTAAGGTCTCTTAATTTCTCTCAGCAATGTTTTGTAGTTTTTAATATAAAGACCACAAATACACAGGTTGGTAAAAAAAAAAAAAAAAAAAAAAAAAAAGTGAGTTGCTGTTATCCTATATAATAAAAGGGTAATGTGCAAATAGACCCTAAAGGCAAAACCAGTGGAAATGACAGGTGTCTATGATGTGTAATGACCACCAGGAGGCAGATCCGATCCTCAATGCAGGTCCCAGAGGAAGCTCCACTCAGCCACAAGCCAGGCAGTGGAGCACTGCCTCCGGGGTGCTAAGTATGTCCAACTGTGGCCCTCTGGGAGAAGGCCTAAGCAAGCAGACATCCCCCAAGGGCTTCTGGACTGTGAAAGGGTGCAGGCCTTTCATGCACTGGACCTCTAGTGGAAAAATAATACAATAATTAATAAATAATAATGCAAAAATAAGTAAATAATTCTTTTTCCTATGAAATTGATATCCTATTTTTAAAATTAGTGCCTCTTTATTTTTCATATGTGTAATGGAATCAGTTTTGCAAATCACACTTTCACTATTTATAAAATTTGAATTATGTTCAGAAGAGAGCAATCAGAAAAAAGAGAGAGAGGCTATGGAATTATATTATAACTAGAGGCCTGGTGCACAAAATTTGTGCATGGGGGTGAATCCCTTAGCCCAGCCTGCATCTTTTCTAATCTGGGACTCCTCAGGGAATGTCTGCCTGCCGGTTTAGGCCTGATCCCACAGGGATCTCTTCAGGATGGGGCTTAAACTGGCAGTCAGACATCCCTCTCAAAATCTGGGACTAGTGACTTCTAGCTGTTCACCTGCTTGCCTGCCTGGTCACCTCTAACCATTCTGCCTGCCTGCCTAATGCCCCTAACTGCTCCCCTGCCTGTGTGATTGCTCCTAACTGCCTATGCCTGCCTGATCACCCCTAACCTCTTCTGCCTGCCTGATGACCCCTAATTGTTCCCCTGTTAGCCTGATCACCCCTAACTGCTCTCCCCTGCTGATCTGATTGTCCCTAACCTCCTCTGCCTGCCTGCCTGACCACCCCTAAACTGGTTTTCCTTGCCAGCCTGGTCACTCCTAACTGATCACCCCTAACCACCTCTGCCTCAGCCCCCACCACTGTGGCTTTGTCTGGAAGGATGACCAGAAGATGTCTGCTCTCATTAGCATATTTCCGTTTATTAGTATAGAGAAGATTTTATGTCATTTATTATTCTGAAAACTAAGAAAAGATGCTTCAGATTGAGGGGGAAAGTCTAGAAAAAAATCAATAGGTGAAAAAAGAAAAATGAGAGATAAAATTCAACTTAAGACTTAACAGTGGATATACTAACAAATAGTTAAATACAAAGATGGAGTGACATGTTGTGAAAAACATCAAATTATTCATCAAGGAAGATATTTAAATTCCTGGTAGAGAAAAATCAAGCATGAAATGGGCTGAAATACCAATTTAATTTTACAGACTCTTCCTCTAAATTTCATAATGATTTTTCTATGTATTTGCTCCATATCTGCTACTTTCAGTATGTTAGGCTGTACATTTAAGTTCAGGATAAAGAAAATAACAGTTTCTCCTTTCTCAATTTCTACTGAGATCATTTTTTTTAATTTAATTCACTCATTCATTACATATTTATTGAACTGGGGTTAAAAAGGCTCTGATCTAGGAATTTGAATTACCAAATGAAGAAAGCAAATTTATGCTTTCAGAGGTTATAGAATACTGACTACATAAAATAATATATAAGAAGTTAGTAGTACATACATAAGGTTTTGTTTAACTCAGTCTAAGGGAAGCTAAGAGAGGATGTGCATTTCATCTGAAAAATATATAGAAATGATTAGATGTAATTAAGTTGAAAAGAGATGGAAGGGCATTCGAGGCCTAGGGAACTGCATAGACTAAGAAAGTGAGGTTTAGGAACTTGGGTTATAAGATCTGAGATTTTATTCTTTTATATGTCACTAGAGACCCAGTGTATGACATTTGTGCATGGGTGGGGTCCCCACGCCTTGCCTGTGATCAGGTTCTCTTGCCCAGTCCTGAAAAGGGCAGTGCCAGCGGGGGCCTGTCAGCTATTGGTCAGAGCCTGGGGGCCTGTGGACCTATGGACAGAGCTTCACAGCAGCCAGGTGAGGTCTGCCAGATAGGTGAAAGGGAGAAGGATGGGAACGAAGGGATCGGGGAAGTTGGCTGGCTGTGGGAGGTTGGCTGTGGGAGTTCACTGACCACCAGGGGGCAGCTCCTGCATTAAGGGTCTGCCCCCTGGTGGTCAATGTGCATATTAGTGTTGGTTTGCATATTGGTGTTTTATTATATAGGATTAATCAATTTATAAATTATTTTTATATACACTTTACTAATTTTCTTTCATCTCTGACACTTATATTTTAGAGAAAAGGAAAATAATGATATTAAAATATTTCTTCTAATTAATTCCATTCAATGGGCACGAATCCATGCACCAGGCCACTAGTACATTCATAAAATGGTGTGGATGCAAAACTGGACAAAACTGTGACATTGGAGGGGGCCCTGGTAAAGAGCCTAATTGAGATGGGCAGTGTCACTGGATTGATGAAATATGTCAGCAGAGTTTTATGTTAATAATAATAACTGTGAAAAGCTTTAGCATTAGTACTTTTAGTAGCAACAGCTACTATGTCTGTCTTTGTTTTAGCATCTGTTTTATGTAGGTGACAGGCTGACAGGAGAACAATCAGGGTTTATTTCTGGTTGAATTTTTAGTTTCTTCTTTCATATGCAGGTTATTGTTTGAAAAGAAATGTACCCATATTCTCTGCTTTGTCAGCAGTCTTCCTTTTCAAGTTTTTGAAGCTTGTCATAGATAGTGAGCATACAAGTGAACTTTTTAAAGCTTTTTTATTGTTTGTGCATGATGTCCTCTATGACTTTGAAATAAGTAAAATGAAGTTATCCATGCTTAAAAATTAGGATTTGGCATATTGTAACAGAACTACTTTCAACTGTAGAATTGCTGGTATTGCTGTGGATCAGTTTGGCTTGCCTAGTGCACTACTGGTTTTCAGTAAATGTTGAAATAAATCATAATAATGGGCTTTCAAATCTGACTAGAGTCTGAGTAATTCCACTTATTTTGAGAAATTGAGTTACTTTAATTGTGTAAGTATATTAACCTGAAAACTTTATTATATGGCAAATTTATTCTAATGAATTTCTCCTGGATAAAGTAAGGCATTTCTGAAGATACATGAATGCTCTCAGTCTAGAGTACCAATTAATTCACTACAGAGGTACTTTTCCAAATGGCACTCTAGTAAACTGAGTTAATTTTGTGCCTAATCACCTCTAGAATCAACATTCTAACAGGAAGTGTCTGGATATTTGCCAAACAAAATGATTTAAAGCAGTAATAACTGAAAACTGAAAATCTTGCTTAAAACAATTTTCTTTAAATATCAAGAAGGATGGTGGTAACTCCTTTTGAGACCTCAGAAAGAATAAGAAAACTATTAGAGAAATTTTTATACTCTATAGATTTAGAGGAGATTGCCATGACATTACAAATGCAGATTATTCCATAAAACAACACATACAGCGGAAACCGGTTTGGCTCAGTGGATAGAGTGTCAGCCTGCAGACTAAAAGGTCCCAGGTTCGATTCCAGTCAAGGGCATGTACCTGGGTTGCAGGCACATACCCAGTAGGGAGTGTGCAAGAGACAGCTGATCAATTATTCTTTCTCATCAATGTTTCTAACTCTTTATCCCTCTCTTCCTCTCTGTAAAAAAATCAATAAATTATATATATTTTTAAAATTCTCCCTCTCTCTCTCTCTCTCTCTCTCTCTCTCTCTCTCTCTCTCTCTCCCTCCCTCCCTCCCTCCCTCCTTTTCTCAATGGGAATAATGAGCAAGATATTTCTAATTACCTTGAAATAACATTCATTGAGTGCTTAAAATGTATATATTATTTTAAGTGCATCATGTAGCCCTAGCCAGGTGGCTCAATTTGTTGGCGATTACTCCATAAACCAAAGCTGTAGATTCAATTTCTAGTCAGGGCTCATACCTAGATTGCAGGTTCAATCCCTAGTCAGGGAAGATATGTCAGGCAACTAATAAATGTTTCTCATATTACTGTTTCACTCTCTGTCTCTCTTTCTCTTTCTCTCTTTTCCTTCTTCCTCTCTAAAATCAATAAATGTATCCTTGGGTGAGGATAAAAATTAAAAATAAATGCAACAACTCATTTAATTCTTATAAAAATATAATATATTAGAAAAGTAACTGTCTTTATAGATAAATAAATTATTTTACAGAGAGGTTAAGTCATATAATATAAATAATAGCTATTATAAATACTTTTAGGCATTATAGTATATCAGGGAAAATTTATGTTAAGCATATGGTTATTGATGGTATATAAATTCATTTTTATTTAATACAGAATATATGTGTCAGCTAGTAATGTTTTATTGATAGTTTATTAAGTTATTAAGCTTTTATTGGGCAACGTTAAATTTGTTGATAGACAACTTAAGGTGGTTTAAAATTAAGGCAAGTTTTATGATCACATTATCCTAAAATATGTTAATAGCCCAAGAAGAGTAAAATTTTAAGACAGCTAAGTTTTCAATGAATATTATTTGATTAGCTGGGGCTTGGAAAAGTAGGAAATAAGATATCAAGATTTTTTAGACTATTAAACTGATCATACATATTTCCATAATACATTGAAAGAATGAATATAAAGTAAATTTTACTTTTATTATATATAGCATTCTAAAATTAAAAAACAAATAGTATGCTGTTTTGTTCACACCTACAAGGGCTCCCTCCCAGCTGAAAGAATAGTCATAAATATTTTTAAACTAGACTGACAATAAGAATAACAAATGATATCTTAGAATATAATTAGCTCACATAAGTATTAGTCAGGGTGCTCCAGAGAAACACAAACAATAAGAAATATCTATATCTATATCTATATTTATGTTGTTTGTTGTTTTATGGAGAAATTAAGTATCTAAGAAATATATGTAATTATATTGTTAATATGTTTATATATATATATATATAAACATATTAACTATATATATATATATATATATAATATATATATATATATATATATATATATATATATATATATATATATATATATAGAGAGAGAGAGAGAGAGAGAGAGAGAGAGAGAGAGAGAGAGAGAGAAAGAGAGACATTTATTATATGAAGTGCCTCCACAAGATTATGGAGGAATATTATTGAGAACTCCCACATTTGCTTCTCAAACTAGAGAACCAGGAAAACGATGCTATAATTTAGTCTGAGTCTGAAGCCCAAGAACCAGGAACACCCTTAGTAGAACATAGGATAAATTGTATGTCCCAATGCAAACAGAAAGCAAATTGCCCTGGCCAGATAGCTCAGTTGGTTAGAACATTGTCCAGATACCACAAGGTTTTTTTTTTTGTTTGTCTTCTAGTCAGGAGATATACAACAATAAACCAATGAATTAATAACTAAAATAATGGTCCATCTTTTTGTTCTTTTGGGTCACTTAAGGGATTGGGTGATGTTTATCCTCCTTGGTGAAGAAGATCTTCTTTCCTTAATCTACCAACTCAAAATCTTTTTCTTCCAGAAACTCCCTCACAGACCCAGAAAGAATGTTTTACCAGACACCTGGGCATCCATTAACTCAGACAAGTTGACATATAGAAAACTAATCATCACAGGGTGTAAATCGAAAATATTTAATTAAAATAGAAAAGTCAAAGGTAGGATATTCTAAGATATTGAATCAGACTGTACAAAGGTAACCAACATTTTCATTTTGCTGTATATCTTCAATCATTTATTCACTATAGATTATTTGTAATGTATATACACTTCACCTGTCAACAGGAACATATTGTTGCCCTCATGAATGATCACATATAGTGGGAATTACAGGCAAATTAACAAATAGTTTAATGAGTACGTGGATAAAATTGCAGCGAAGCTTGTATGTATATAAAATGAGATCCTAACCCAGATTTGTTTATCATAAAACGATTTCAAAAGCAAGTTACCGAAAATAAGACCTGGGGATTTTAATTTATGTAAAAATTAGAGTAGGGACAGGAGAAAGAAGAGCAGAAATACTTCTCAAACAAAGAGAATAACACATGTTCAGGAATCTAGAGATGATAGAGAATAGGATTATATTTTTAAAAAATGTAAATTCAGTTTCTGGCCCTATCCAGTTTGGCAAAATGTATAGAGCACCAGCCTTGTACTGAAGGGTCTCAGGTTTGATTCCAGTCAAGGGCAGGTGCCTGGGTTGCAGGCTCAACCCCCAGTAGGGAGTGTGTAGGAGTCAGTCAATCAATGATTCTCTCTCATCATTCATGTTTTTTTTGTTTTTGTTTTTGTTTTTTTATTAAATATATTTTATTGATTTTGTACAGAGAGGAAGGGAGAGAGATAGAGAGTTAGAAACATCAATGAGAGAGAGTCATCGATCAGCTGCCTCTTGCACAACCCCTACTGGGAATATTCCCGCAACCAAGGTACATGCTCTTGACAGGAATCGAACCCGGGACCCTTCAGTCCCCAAGCCGACGCTCTATCCATTGAGCCAAACCGGTCTCGGCATCTCATCATCATTCATGTTTCAATCTCTCTTTTTGTCTCCCTTCCTCTCTCTGAAATCAATAAAAATGTATTTAAAAAAAGATTAATTCAGTTTCTATAGCAAAGTTTTTCAGAAGTAATGTGGAGGAATATTAGTCTAGAGAGATAAATATGAGAATGTTCACAAAGAATTTTTAAAGTCATAAAAACTTTGAATTTTATCCTAAACAGTATAACTCTGAAAGACATTTAAATAGGCAAGTGACTGCCTATTTGCAGTTGAGAGAGATTGCGTTGGAGGATGCCTAATAGTGGCAGCAAGGCCAGTTGGAAAGCTGAACAGTAATTCAAAAAAGAGACAATGATGACTTGAACTGGCTGATGGGAATGGGAATAAAAAGAAAGTGGTATTATAAATCTTATTTATTGGTTTAGAGGTAATTTATTGTTGAGATGTAAAAATAAAAAATGAAGATTAAGAGAGATTAAAAATGGCAGCAGAGTAGGTGGATGCTGCACACACATGATCCCAGGAACAAGCTGGAAGTACAACTTAAATATGGACAGGCTTCCTGAGTAATCAACGGAAACCTCACAGGAGAGAACCCTGATACCCAAGGACCAAAGGTGGTGACCACAGAGAGACTGGTAGGATGGATGAAGTGGAGGCACAAAATGGCTGGCTGGGTGTGTTACGGAGCAAGTACCTAAGAGATGGACCACCGAAGCCAATTTGATTAAGCCAGCAAGAATTTATTACAGATTCAAATCCGGGCTCAAACCATGGCTGACACAGCAGCCGGCAAACACCCAGGTAAGAGCCCCGATGGAGGGGCAGTCCCTCCAGAGCGCTCACACAAAAACACAGACAAACACACACCTACCACGGCTAGTCAGGCTCTCTGGATTGGGGTCCCTCATGGTCCTGGCTGGGGATCCCAGACGAATTCATGATCCCCAAGGACCACCAGGGAGCCGAGTCCGATGCAATAAACAAAAGAGCCTTTTCCATGCTAGCATGGGCTCTGTCCCACTCACACTGACAGCATGGAGGAAGAGAGCGAATTTTGCCCAGTCCAGAGGTTTTACTCAGGTCAGTGGTGATGTCACTGCCTCGGCTAACTCTGATTGGCCCCTCAGGACAAAGGACTGGCCGTCCTTATCTGTTCCTAAATCCTAAAGACTAAATTCTAAAGACTGGGGACAGCTGGCAGGGTTAGTTCCCAGTCACACCCTGCTGGACATTGGAATGTGGCCCTATCTTGCCCATAAAACAAAAGCAGAACTCAGAGGTTAATCTCTAAAGGTTATCTATAGTTTCTACCCCTAAATCTACTGAGTCAGTGGGAGTCAATCTCCTGTAACTACCCTATTGTTTAAGCAAGTAATCGAAGGTCGAAGTCAGATAGCAAGGTTAAAATTCAAACAGCAGTTTTTACCCAAGTATTATTGCTACCATATTTCAGGGTGCCCACAGTCAACTGAAGTCCCAGAGAGATATCTTAGCTGTGGGGTGTTAGCACTGAGATCTCTGGAGTCTAATCCCAAAGCTGGCTCCTCAATAGAGAGCACCAGATCTGAGGAGGGTACCCACATAACACCTAGCTGTAAAAAGTAGTGGGGTGCTGTCTTCTAGGGTATAGCAGTTGAATGTTCGGGCAACCTCTTGAAAGGCCAAGGAACAGAAACTCCTATGGAGCACACTCCCTATCTCGGGCAGGGGAGGGTGAAGTGGATTGGAGCAGAAGCCAAGACTGGGGACTCTGGGAATAGAGCTCAGAAGGCAGACACCACAAATTTCCTGGTCTGAATCATTCCCTCACACAACAGAGGATATCTTTCCAACACAGACATTTGCATTGCCTTGGAGGAAGACAGTCAACACACCCTATTGGAAACACCTTGCCCTGAAGCTATTTAAGAGATTAAAAGTAACAATTAGCCTGAACCATTTGTCTCAGTGGATAGAGGATCAGCCTGCAGACTAAAAGGTCCCAGGTTCTGTTCCTGTAAAGGGCAAGTACCTTGGTTGTGGGCACATCCCCAGTAGGGGGTGTGCAAGAGGCAGCTGATTGATGATTCTCTCTCA
Source organism: Pipistrellus hanaki (assembly GCF_964339955.1). Classification (NCBI taxonomy): domain Eukaryota; kingdom Metazoa; phylum Chordata; class Mammalia; order Chiroptera; family Vespertilionidae; genus Pipistrellus; species Pipistrellus hanaki. The sequence continues at coordinate 85,199,652 of NC_140504.1, forward strand.
TAGATGTTTTTAACTCTTTATCCCTCTCTCTTCCTCTCTGTAAAAAATCAATAAAAAATATATAAAAAAGTAACAATTAGCCTCCAAGCAGATTGCCCTATCCTGTTAAAAAAATAACTCTCACTACACCAGAGGAAGATTGCCTGGGGGGGTGGGGGCGCGCAATTCAAATCAGAATCCTTTTAGTCTGTAGACAGAGACAGTTTCTGGAGGCTTTGCATCTTAGCCTGATCCAATTTAGTCAGAAACAGCCTTTAACACTGTCCTGCACTAGAGATTGAAATATGTGAGGCTCTACCTAATACACAGTCACAAACAACAACAACAAAAAACAACTAAAATGAGAAAAAGAAACAATCCTCAAATGAAAGAACTAGTGAATTCTCCAGAAGAAGAGATAAATAAAGCAGAGATAAAAAATTTATCCGAAACAGAGTTCAGATTAATGATGGTAAAAATGCTCAATAGTACGAAAAAAAGATATAGTAACGATGAAAAAAGAACAGTCTGAGATAAAGAATGACATAACTCAAATAAAGAACATATTGGAAGGAATAAACAGCAGATTAGGGGAAACTGAGGACTGAATGAGTGAATTAGAAAACAGTTGAAAATATCACTCAGTCAAAGAACCAAAAAGAAAATAAAAACAATTTAAAAACAGGAGGACAGTTTAAGGGAGCTGTGGGACAATGTAAAACATAACAATATTAGAATAGCAGGTGTGCCAGAAGAGGCAGAAAGGGAGAAAGGAATAGAGAAGGTGTTTGAAGAAATAAAGGCGGAAAACTTCCCTAACCTGGTAAATAAAAAACTTGTTTTGGCAGCATTTGCTGCACATCCCACAGCCCATTATCTAGCCAGGAAAGATCTAGGGAGCAGTCACAAGATCAAGCTTAATTATGCTAAGAGGGCTGTGCCCTCTAAACTGGGACTTGTTTGTGGCTTTGCCAGCAGGTCCAAGGCTTAACCCTACGACCTTTCCCTACAGAATATAATAGGAATAATCTTGTCATTTGCAGATTTTTAATATTTCCTACAACTTTTGTGATAACATACTATGTTAGTACAGTTTGGGTAATATTATTATACTAAAAATCCTTTTTTCTTGAAATATTAATGTTTCTTGCATGCAATATTATTATATTTAAGATTGGTTTTCTTGAAAAAAAAAATGAAGGTTTCTGGTTTGAGCAGCTTAATACATAAAGTTACCATTGGCTGATAGGTAATCTAGGAGGAGGATCAGATTTAATAAAGAAGATCATCAATTTACTTTGAGAGATGTTAAATCTCAAGTTTTTATTCTCAGGTTGAAATGTCAAGCAGACAGTTGAAGATATGCATACTAAGGGAATCCAAGCATCAGATTATCACACAGGTTCTTGGGATTCATGAGGAGAATGAGTAAAGTAGGCTCAGAGGTCGGAAGTTTAAGAAGAAATTTCAAAGAGTAATGCTAAAAAGGAAGCTAATAGAGATTCATTCACTTATTTTCAATATAATTATTGAACATCTGTGAGGCAGGTACTGACACTATGTTTAGGGTTTAGAGAAATATAAAAGCCTAAGCTACGGAATGACTTAAAGACCGAACAACAGTTGACTTGTTGCTATGATGTGCATTGACCAACAGGGGTCAGATGCCCAATGCAGGATCTGACCCTGGTGATTAGTGTGCTCCTACAGCAGGAGTGCTGCTCAACTGCCTAAAACAGGCACCTGGAGACTGAAACAGAGTGGCAGCAAGCCTACCAAGCAGTGATGTGGCAGGTGCAGTGGGGCAGGGATGAGCAGGAGCAGCAGGCAGGAGCGGTTGGCGACATTGGACTGCTGGTTTCAGTCTGATTCCTGCAGGATATGCTGAGGGTGCATGAATCTATACTGAGGATGCATGAATCTATGCTGAGGGTGCATGAATCTATACACTGGACCTCTAGTTAGTAAATCAAATAGTTTAAAGTTCCTGCCTTAATGGTGAGTTATGGAAATCAAGAAGGGAAGAACAGTTCTACAAGAAGTAAGTGATTGATACTTGAGTTTATAAATACTATATAGTAATATTTTCACCAAATGTTCTACTTATACTCATTGAGTAATGTGAGTCTACCAAAATCTGTTATTTTCCAAAAATAGAATAACTTTGAACTCCTTAAATGCCTTTATTATTTTCATAGTCTCACCTCAAATCATAAAGGCATTATTGATACTAGTAACATCTGCAATGGCTGGGCTGATTGAATTTTCAGCAGGAACATTTCTTCTTTTTATATATCACTAGTGGCCCAGTGCACAAAAATCAAGCACATTAAAAAGAAATTAATTAGAGGAAACATTTTAATACTGCTATTTGCCCTTTCTTTATAATAGTAGTGTCAGAAATGAAAGTAAATTAGTAAAATATATATAAAAATAATATATAAATTTATTAATAAACTGGGCAAGGATCCATGCAGGCAGCATCACATTCCAGGTCAGGGATACAAGCAGGCAGCATCACGTCAGCACTGGGCAGGGACGCACACAGGCAGCATCCTGTTAGTGCTGGGCAAGCCTGTGTGCACCTCTGGTTGGGGGCTTCCCCCAGGCCAGGTGGCCTCCAAGCCATGCAGTGTGGTGGGCTTATTGCACCCCTCTGCTGGGGGCCATCTCTGCTGGGGGCTGCATCCACCAGGGCAGCCTCTGCCAGGTGCCACCCAGGCTGGGCCACTCTGAAGCCCTCCTGGTGATAGCAGTCCCTGCCCACCTGCTCCTTCTGGGCCTGCCTCCTGGTGAGTGGTTGAAATGTTACAGCATCCTGGACAATTTGCATATTCCTGTATTCTAATATAGGATATCTCGGTTTGCAAAAGACTTCATTCTGGAAACATTGTTGTGTGCTTTTACTGACTTGGCTCTCACTGCAGAACATAATGTGTCTGTATGTGTAGAATAGTCCCTACCCTAATGTTTTCTAAATGGGTGCACCACTGGTCTACCTCCTGTTACTATGTCAACAAGCTTATTTTTAAGGGCATAGATATCCATGAGAAATGTTTGCTATCACATAGCTGGTCCTAAAAATCCCCTTCAAACTACATGGCTACAGTTTCCTCTATTCACTCACTGTGATTTGTATTCCTTTACAGACAAATAATTGTCCCAGAAAGATAACATTTTATTAAGCTTTTTTCTATTATAATTCTATACCGATTACAATGTGTGTGTTGGTGGTTGGATGTATTTTTCCCACACCATTAAGCAATCCTCCATCAGCTGGGTGTTCTACACTTCAATTCAATTCTGGCACTATCCACTTGGAGCTAGCATTAGATCCACATGTTAGGGGCTCAGTTCTATAAGACTGCCCCAGAATTCTGATGTCAATTGTTAAGTTCAGGTTGTCATCAACTGGCCAAAGAATGGAATTTCCAATGACTTTGCCCTGGATTTAAGTAATTTGCAAGAGCAGCTCACAGAACTCAGTTAAATATTTTATTTATTGGATTATCAGTTTATTATAAGAGGATAGAACTTAGGAACAATCAGATAAAAGAGATCCATACAGAAAGATATAAAGAAAGGGTGTAGACCTCCCATGCTCTCTTCAAGTAGATCAACCTCTCAAAATCATTTTTCTTTTCTTTTTTTCCTTTTTGTAAAAATATTTTTATTGGTTTGAGAGAAAAAGGGAGAGAAAGAGAGAGATATGAACATCAATGATGAGAGATAATAATTGATTTCTGACTCCAGCAAGGCCCTCACTGAGGATCGAGTTCACAACCCAGGCATGTGCCCTTCACCCTTCAGTCCACAGGCCAACACTCTATAGACTGAGCCAAACTGACTAGGGCTCAAAATAATTTTTCTTAATTTCTGAAATAATATATTTATTTTTAATTCTATATTATTTAATTTTTTTCTTGATTAAAATCTTAACATGTTTTCTAAACTCTAAACCATATCCTTTGAGGGTTTGATGGATGCTTTATTATATAGGCACAATTGATTAAATTATTGGCCAATTTGACTTGCAGTCCCTCTACCATTCTAGAGGCCTAGACATAAAGTTCCAACTCTCCAATCACATAATTTTTCTGACAACAAGCTCTCATCCTCAGTTGGTGTTCAAAGTCACCTCATTCACATATTAAGATACCTTTATGCTCACACCTCTCAGGTAATTTCTAAGAGTTTTAGGTATCAGAGTTCTAAAACAAGATGAAGACCAGACATATAAGTACTATAAATCCCAATATCAAAACCATAATTTCAATATGGTTCCATCTAAACTATTTTTTCTTTAAAATCCTTGATATTTAGGCAAAGGCACACTGTGAGAACTTTGTTTCTAGAATTTGTCATGCTCCTCTCCCCTATTTTCAGTTATTTTAGATATTTCAATGTTTAATTCTTTTCCATTATTTGGTAAAAGATGGTTTAAGAGGTAAAGGAAGAAAAATATTAAGTTTCTAAGTTACATTAAATTTCTCAAACTACCACCAATTTGACAAAAATTCATAAACACCATAGGTACATCAGTTAAGAACTAAATTACAATATCAAGGACAATAAGAACTTGATATCTGATATTTAATAACATTTTATATTAAACTGGAGTCCTGATGCATGATATTCATGCAAAGGGCTTGGCCCTCACAGTCCTGGCTTCATTTGCAAGGTCGTCTGGAAGCATGTCTGGAAGGTCGTTAGGCTGTCTGGTCTAATTAGCATATTATGCTTTTATTATTATAGACTAGAGGTCCAGTGAATAAAATTTGTGCACAAGGGTGGGAGTCCCCTCAGCCCAGTCCATATCCTCTCCAATCTGGGTCCCCTCAGGGGATGTCTGACTGCTGGTTTATGCCCGAACATTCCTCTCACAATCTGGTATTACTTGCTTCTAACTGCTCACCTGCCTGTCTTCCTGATTGCCCCTAACTGTCCCCCTGCTGGCCTGGTCACCCGCAACTGCCCCCCTCTGCAGGTCTGGTAGCCCCACACAGCCTGCTACTCAGTCATTTGGTCACCCTTCACTAACCCCCCTGCCAGACTGGTCACCCCACACAGCCTGTTCAGTCATCTGTTCGATTACAATGGTCACTTAGGTATATATATATATATATATATATATATATATATATATATATATATTCCCCCCTTATCTTTTATATAAGTATAATATTGTAATACAACTTTAACATAACATCACTCACTTCCTGATCATTTAATGAACACAGCAGATGCTTTTGCCCTCAGGGCTTTTGCACTAACTTTGCCTTCTACCTTGAACATCCTTCTTCCTGACACTTGCATGGTTGATTCTATCCCTCCATTAAAATATTTATTCAAATGGTGCCTTTCAGAGAGAACTTTTCAAGCAACCTTATATTTTTTCATAGCAATGTCACAAACTGACCTATTATATATTTATTTGTTTATATTCTTTCTACCTGTACTGAAAGTTTCTAACTCCAAGATAAAATATATTTTGGTTATTTTCTTCATTGCCTCACACACAGTGTCAAGAATAGAACTTGACTCATAGTAAACACTCAATAAATATTTAAGTGAATTAATGAATAAGTCATTTACCTTCTATTGTATAGATCATTTGGCACAACGCTATTATTCAAATAAAATAAAAATAAGATAGCTAAAGATTAAATTTTAATATATTAAACATTTTTCAGTTTTATAAACATATCATTTACTTCTAGGGGATCAGAGAGAAAAAAATTTTATGAAAAATGTTTAAAATATATAATACATATAATTTTAAAAGACCAGCTTAATCCCACTGCTAAATAATTTTATCATGTTCACTTGTTATCATTTGTGTTCAGACCTGATTTCTCAGTTGTGTTTCATGTATCTCTTCTCTGCAAGAAACTCCAAGGTCTGCTCCCATTTATTTACTCAGATTTTATGCACAAGAATAAGTTATAACTCTTTGAGACAGAGCATCTCATTTACCAAGACATCCCACAGATACCAGCAATTACACTGCTATATAAAAGGTTTCCATCCAAGCAAATAATTTGTTTTCTAGTGAAAAATAAAGGATATCTCACCTCTGAAAATAGATTTTTTTTATTTCTTTTATAACTGTGAATGACCTGTAAGACCCATCTGGTCTTTCCACAAATGAGAGAAAGAAATCTTTCAAGGGTAAAATATTACTTATTCCATGAGAAAACAATTTTAAATTAAGAAAAAAAGAATGCACTTGGCTTGTATCACAGCATGTGTCTGATTTGCATCACTTTCAGCTAGTACTGTTGTACCATTTAATATATTTTTGTTGCACACTTCATATGTAAAGGGAAGAAAATATTTTATTTCAGAATAAGCATTTGCAATAAGAAAACTATTCTCACATTATCATAATAAATGAATATTGTGCATGAATATTTTATTATTTACTGACAAATAAAGTCAATATGACCTTTGCGCCTATACACATTTTTCTACGAAAAAGTTCTGACCATATACGGAAACATATTTCTGCCTCAAAGAATATGGAAATAGTAACAGCCATTTTCCAGAATACATAATATAATTAAATTAAACAAAATAAAACATATTGATCCCATGATTATGGAAACACATAAAGTAATTTTAATTAGCTTAGTTTTAAAACTATTTTTCAATTGATTATTTTTGCATATAGGAAGTAATCAATTTCGCATTAAGCATTGCTTTAGTTAATTTTGTGGCAGTCTAGGGCACACAATATGGATTAAAAGCCATTCACCAAATTTATTCCAAAACATTTGTTTCTTTTCCCTTCACAATTACTTCCTTGGCTCAAATATTCAATATATTTAATCTTCTGGATATGTTAACAGTTCCTTAACTTGTCTTTCTGGGAATAATTTCAACTCAGCTCAACATCTACTCAACACCACTTCTAGATAATTTGCTAGTATAATGGAAAATAGAATAGTGGATCTAATAGATTGTATAAAATTTTAAAAACTTTTGCGAGTTGCATGATTTTAAATCAATCAACCTCTTATTTAGTATTCTTGTCTGTAATTTGAAGATAATATCACATTTCTGTGCAAATAAAATGAGGTGAAATTTGGCAAAAAGCATCATGGGTTGAAGAGGACAAGTGCTAACTTAACACCATTTCTCTTTTTTCTTTCCTGTGGCATTAAATTATTCAACTCCACTCATTGGTGACTTCCCAACTTCTGCACAATAAATCTCAACATCACTAAGGTATACAAGATCTCCATGATATGTCTGTATTTCCAAAATCATTTTTCACCATGCTTCCTTCAGAATATAGTTGATACCACAAAAATTGATAAGGCTATGCTCCTACACAAAATACTATTTTTCTGTGTTTTTAAATAACCTACATTTATTTGTTGATGGGACACAATATTTTGCCATTTAAAACATTTCTGAATCCAGAAATTTTCCCTGTGGCTGGTGGTTATCTACACCATTATTCCCCTACAACTATCATTTTCCACTTCTTTCTTGCAATATTTTCATGTGTTCTCAAAGTACACTTTAAACCAGTTTGAAGAAAACAGGCTTAAAAAATAAGCCAGAAGTATTCTCTTCAAAGACAATGCATGTCTACTTAATGACAGTAGAATAATTTTAAATTTTAAAATGACCATGTAATAGATTTTTTAAAATCAGATTTAAGGTCATATATAGTTCCACTTGGAACCTGACCATTGCCAAGTTGGCAAACCCAAGTCAAGGTTTTTTTTTTTGGATACAACATGATATGAAGAAGAGTCTATGTGTCACAGATGAGAAATTCCTAGACTAACCTAGAGATATTGACACAGTGACATAACTAGCAGAGCTGACTACAATATACAAGGTTGACTACAGACTCATGAGTGAGCTCAGCCTAGACAAGAAGAGCCAAGCAGGTGATCCATGGACTCATAAATACTACTGAATATTTTTAAACAGCTGCATTTTGAAGTAGCAACTATTAAACCCTATGCTCTTTTATTCATATCATTAAGCAAGACCATATAGAATACAATATTCAAAGTTCAATATTGAGTAAAGGGAAAATGCAAAAATAAATTATATAGATAAGTATATTCGCTTATATCAATTTTAAATGTCTTAGTTTTATGTATATTTAGCATTGCTTATTTATTATACTATATTTTACTTAAATTATATTTTATACTACTTCAGTTTTCAGTTCACATTGAATTTGAAAATAAATGTCTTAACATTATAGTAATTTATTTAAAAGATATGTACTGAGTACTAGCTAAAGGCAAAGGCAGCCTACTCTATATCAGTAGAGGATTAGACAATAAATCCTTCCCCACCCCTCACTGTCCTGTGTGACATGTTGATGTACATACCTGGGTATGACAGAACTCAATACTTCAGGACAGGTGCAAGGCGAAGTTCAAAAGAAATACTGTTGCTGCTCTTAGAACCTTCCCTAGGTTCTAAGCAGTTTAAAATGTACAAGTACTTACAGATATCCATACCAGTTGAACCCCAATACAATTATTGAGTTTACTTTAGGAAATAATATTTTTAAGGACCATTTGTTTACTTCTATGTGCTAGGGAAAGGGGGATGAGGAGGGAGAAAGTATTAACAAAACATAATCCTTGCACTCACAATATGACTTTGAAGATTCTACAACACTTTATTAGTTGAAAGCATTATTGCATTTTGAAAAGCACTAGAGTAGTAATAGTGTAGGAGCTGTGGGGGAGGGGGGAATGAGGAGCATCTGTAATAATCTGAACAATAAATTAATTTGTTTTTTTAAAAGAAATAAGCTGAAGCCGGTTTGGCTCAGTGGTAGAGCATCGGTTTGCGGACTGAAAGGTCCCAGATTCGATTCCTGTCAAGGGCATGTACATTGGTTGCGGGCACATTCCCAGTAGGAGGTGTGCAAGAGGCAGCTGGTCGATGTTTCTCTCTCATCGATGTTTCTAGCTCTCTATCTCTTTCCCTTCCTCTCTGTGAAAAATCAATAAAATATATTTTTAAAAATAAAAAAAATAAATAAGAATGTCTACAACTTTATAGTACTCTGTACCTCAGACTCAAGTCAAAGTATTTTACATAGGTGTGCTCATCTAATTATCACAAGAAATATATGTGTTAGGAACTACCAAAAGGTTTATTTTGCAAATGTTGGAAGTGGGGCACAGGCTAATAAGTATACTATTACTATTGGAAGTAGCTGGACTGGAACTTGAAGCCAGCCAGTCTGGTTCTAGTGTGTGTGCCCTGAATAACTATACTACTATACAGATTTTCCTGGCATCCTTTACTGTACTCTACAGAGTAGTTTAATGTCTTTCTAGGATAGTACCTCCATATCTTGCCGTCTACTATATTGATCAAGCTTTGATTTTGAAGTCAAATGGGGCAGATATTGAATCCTAAACTCACATCAACCTGTATAAGACACTTCTCTTAACTCTAGTAAAAGAGTTTTCTCAGTTCCAAATGGTAAGTTATAATAGTTCTCTCTTAGTCCATGTGATTTCAGCACAGCGATGATATACAGCTCCCTGCTAACACTAGGCATCCCTTTTTGGCGGCAGTAGAATTCTTTTCTACCTTGTCATTCTCAAAAGCAAAAGAATGTCTCTGCATCAGCACCCATAAAAATTTTCAATTTCTCATTCTTTGGGACAGACTGTTCTGAGGTGTATTCTACAACACTACTCAAGCTGTTCCTAAAAGGACTGAACCCCAATCATCAACTATAATAAACATCTCAAGAACCACCTTTAAGGATTTTATTGCTTCCCTGTACCCCATGACCTCCAAAATAAACTACCTGTGTACAAGATCATCTGAGATGCTGTTTCCAGATGAGGGATAAAAGAGAAAAATTAAAGGAGGTAATTTATACAAAGTGTTTGGTTCAGTAAATGAGTTATAGAATCTGCTCATTAATCCTATTAAATAATACTATCATCTACCCTGAAAATTTTAGGCTTTGGGAAACATCTGTGTTTCAAGTTTTTATCATTAATTTTCTTAGAAAGAGGGAGCAATGAAACAAAAAGATAATGACTGCACAATGAGTGAATAGAAGTGAAGCAATCTGAAACACAAGGAGATTCAGTTCTGTTCTTATGACTTCTTACAAACATAATCACTAAAACACAAGAAAAGTCTGAAAGTCTGAAGTTATTTGCATCATATTATGCTATATCAAACTTGACTTTTTCAATTGTTATTTTGAGAAAGAAAATAAGACTACACATCAGAGATTTTTACACTATTTATTTAGACAATTCACATCAGAATAATTACCCAGAATATCTTACTATAGCAAAGTATAGGAAGTAGTTTTTTGGCATATTGTCTGAATAAGAGAAATGTTTTTCTTCATAGACTATAATACAGGTTTAATTGTATGCATGGTCCAATTTTCAAGTTGTTATCACATTTTTCTATCCTATATATGAAATGTGTCATCAAACTATAAGAAAAGATTTATACTGTCCATTAAATGTTGTGCACTTTTTTCTTCCCTTAGATTCTTATATGTTCTGATGCTTCTCAAATTACTTTTTAGGGTTTAAAATATATATATATTTCTCACTTCAGGGAGTTTACAGTGTAGTTGAAAAGATTTGAAAACTAAAAGATATATAACTCTAGAAAATGTGCTTTAGGCTATAGGAAGTAAGTGGACATCAAAATGTAACAAGGTAATTAAGAATAATTATAAGGTTGAATTTATTGGTCATTGAATTTTTGTGATGTAGTAAAATATATAGAAAATTGAAAACTGCATCTGAAAGACTAGAAGAATAAAAGTTTTGTTTGTTTCTCTGGAGCCAATCACTAGAAACTATGAAATATATTTCTAAGAATTAGAGGCCAGTTATCAAAACGTTCTAAATTGCCATCTATCTCAGTACAAAGGAAAAATGAGAGGAAAGATGATCTTTATACAGTGCCAAAGAACTCAGTTGAATTGAGTCTTAGTGTTTTGTGGAAGGTAGAACTTGTAAGTGATGACCTTGAATATGTAGCTGATATTTACTATCTCAGTACAAAATGTACAGATTTTCTAAGTCAGTACAAAATATTTTATATCTCAATACAAAATGTAAAGCACTGTATATGCAAATATAATAATTTCATAAATTACATTAATTAATATAAATAATTTCATCTTAATTGATATAAATTTTAATGAAACACTGTATCCTATGTTTTATAAATATATACAAGTTTAGAAATTAAAATGATTACATATAGTGGCGTTAAATAATATATTAAAGTTATACATAATAATGCCATTAGCTAAAATTTCCTTTATACTTAGAGAAACTTTTATGATTGTAAAAATATTCAATAAATATTGAGATTTGTATTTCTGGGGCTGATTTCTTATCAGATCACACTGTTCTTTTAAAATATGTATAACAACATACTGGCTTAATTCATAAATACAGGATGGGACAATATTAGGTTTACAGTTGTTCATATGGAAAATAATCTAATATATATATATATATATATATATATATATATATATATATATATATATATATGCCTAAGTGACCAAGCAACTGAATGATGGATTAACCGATTGACCGGTCAACAGGTTGCTATGACATGCACTGACCACCAGGGGGAAGACTCTCAATGCAGGATCTGCCCCCTGGTGGTCAGTGTGCTCCCACAGCCAACCTCCCACAGCCAGCCAAACTCCTGCAGTAGGCCAACTTCCTGCAGTCCCTCCCCCTGGCCAGCCAGCCCCCTCAATCAGCCTTAATGGAGGAGTGGCCAGCCAAGCTCCTCCAGTCCCTTCCCCTGGCCAGCTAGCCAAATTCACATGGTCCCTCTTCCCCAGTTGGCCAACCTCCTATGGTCCCTCCTTCCAGATGTCCAATCTCCCCTGCCCCCTCCCCCTGACTGGCCAACCTCCCACGGTCCCTCCCCCTAGCTGATCAACCTGCTGAGGTCCCTTCCCTGGCCAGCCAGCTCCCTTGATTGGCCCCAATGCAGGGGTTCTGACTTGCCAACCTCCCACTGTCTCTCCCCTTAACCAGCCAGCCAATCTCCCATGGTTGCTCTCTCCAGCCAGCTGCCCCCACCCCCTGATTGGCCCAGATTGCCAGCTAGGTTGAGGGACCCCCACCAGGGCATGAATTTATGTAAATCTACTTTTGCCCCACCCTATAATGTTAAGTGAAATGTTAGTTCTGCTAATATCTTGTTCAACTCTTCTGTTTAATCTGCTATTTCTCTGGAAAAAAAACATTTTAGAGATCAACCTTTATAATCATAATTTTATTGAACATATATAAACCTAAATAGCACTTAATTTCACAAAGATAAGCCATAATATATATATATATATATATATATATATATATATATATATATATATATATATATAATGAAACATAAAACAAAAGTGTGGAGGTATCACAGTTAATTTCTCTGTATTATGAAAACCTTACCCATCTCTCAGAAAGCCTTTGACACATTTTGCCACACTGCAACAACATCAATTTATATATAACTTATTAATGAATAATCTATAATAATAAAAGCATAATATACTAATTAGACCAGACATCCTTCTGGACAAAGCCAGGACTGCAAGGGATGCCTGGATCCACGGTTTCAGAGGGAAGACGCCTGGATCCAAGGTTTCAGAGGGAATAAGCCGGGGAAGAAAGGCTTATTCTTGCACAAATTTCATGCATCAGGCCTCTAGTAATCATATATTTGTACTAAAATGTTGATATATCATAAATACTAATGTTTCATTTTCACATTAATAGAGATAGAGTGTATGACCAGGATATAATAAATCCAAATTTAACATAAAATTTTAGGAGACAATAAAAAAATCAGCAGGTGACATGGCTTTGTATAACAGAGTAATTATAAAGCATTTATATAGAGGCAGTTTCCCCTGTTTAAAAAAATTGTCTAATGTGATTTGATAAACACATGCTCAGGAAAAAATAACCTTGATTGAGGAAGGATGGTTGACTATTGATTCCTATCTGCCTATACTTTTCTTTGCTCCATTTTCTCTCTAATGTTTTTGCATTTTCAATCATATTATTGTTATTAGCATGGCTTCTCCTAGGTTTGCAAGATATGTTGAACCCCATTTTAAATTTTTGCCTGAAACCTCAAAAATAAAGTCATTTTCATTCATGACACAAATTACAATACATTATAAAAAATATATTAAAATGCTCTGTTCTACAAAGACGAACAGCCTGGTAGATGATCCAGATGCTGAATACCACAACATTTTGGCTATGTCAGGTGATTCTGGCTTCAGGGCTGGGGAAGAAAGTTCTTATCCATCTCCATGGTGCACAACAAAAACAACAAAAGTGATGTAATGTGAGAAAGGGGAAAGAAAAGGTGCTGGAGCTTAGTTTTAGTCTATTAATTTAGACTGAATTTAGAGAAGAAACAAGGATAGGGTTCAGGGGAATCAATATAAGATCCCCAAACATATAGCAGAGGCGGGGGGGGGGGCAGGGAGGAGTAAGGAATAAAGGAAGGTGAGAAGGAAGGGAGGGAGAGAAAGAGGGAGGGAGAGAGGGTGAGGAGGAGGGAAGGAGGGAGGCAAAAAAAGGAGAAAGGAGGAAGGAAGGAAGGAAGGAAGGAAGGAAGGAAGGAAGGAAGGAAGGAAGGAAGGAAGGAAGGCAGGCAGGCAGGCAGGCTTTAGATTGAGAACTATATCTAAGACCAGGGTTAAACATATTTGATATGAATATTTAATTAAGATGAAAAACAATTCTTTACTTTTCCTTCTGTCAATTGATGAGGTCTGATTTCTCTCTACTTGATGAATTGCTTTACAACAGAATTTGGCAGATGTGATATTCTGAAACTGTTAATGCTAGCATTCCTAAGAAGCATGGCAGTCTCTGCTTGGCTCTCAAAGCACACTCACTACTGGAGCCCAGTTTTAAAATTGAAATAAGTCCACGCAGTCCAAGGAGAAATTCACATCAGAGAAACTTAAACCTTCAACTAAGACCCAGCTGACAGCCAGCATCAGCTTGACAGTCAGTAAGCTGACTTGCAAACAGATTCTCCAGCCCAATTGAGCCACTCCAACTTATTCCACATAAAAAATAAACAAGCTTTCCTAATTGAGCCCTGACAGAATTGCAGGTATGTGAATAAAATATATAAATATCCTATATAATAAAGAGGTAATACAGCCCTCACACCTCACAAGATGGCTGTCTACAACTAGGCTGGCAGGGGGGATTAGTAAGGGATGACCAAACGATTGAATAAGCAGGCTGTGTGGGACAACCAGGCCAGCAAGGCATTAAGGAGGGTCTATCAAACCACTGAACAGCAGGCTGCATGGGGTGACCAGGCTGGTAGGCAGGCCATGAAGGGTGACCAGGCCAGCAGGAGGTGCAGTAAGGGGTGACCAGGCTTACAGGGGGGCAGTTAGGAGCAATCAGGCTGTCAGGGAGGGGGCAGTTGGGGGCAACCTAGCCAAAAGGGAGGACAGTTAGGGGTTATCAGGCTGGCATGCAGAGGCAGTGAGGAACAATCAGGCTTGCAGGGGAGGTAGTTAGGCGTGACCAGGCAGGCAGGCAGGTGAGCAATTAGGAGCCAGTGGTCCAGAATTATGAGAGCATGTCCGAATGCCCCAGGATTGGGCCTAAACCGGCAGTCGGACATTCCCCAAGGGGTCCTGGGTTGGAGAGGGTGCAGGCTGGGCTGAGGGGACCCCTAACTTGTGCATGAATTTTGTGCTCTGAGCCTCTAGTTATTGATATAACCACATACTTTGGGTTTGATTATAACACAGCAATAGATAATAAAAACAATGTTCTTTGGGAGACAGTAGACTGGCTGGGTCAACTTTCACAGAATTACAAGTTGATTCCTTTATTGAAAAAATTCTGAATACATTCTAGTCATCGACTAAAATTAAGGGAAACAGCTGAACAAAAGGCATATCAGAGTTAACAATTAGTGAACATCAATGAAAAGAAAATTGTTTTTCACAGAAAATTAATGTGATCCTTGTGTTAGTCAAAGAAAGTAAAAACAGTAAAACAAAAAAGATCAGAAATATTACATTCCCTACTTACTGATGAATCTTTAGTACCAAGAAAAAATGACTCATAGAAAATATTCAAAGACTATTTTTGAGTTAATTAACAAATCAAATGATAAATCAACCAAGACTATGCTCAAAGCATACTGCACTAACCAGTAGATTCTATCAAATAACTCAAGTCCAGCATGAGTTTCTCATTTTCAAGCAGCCTCAGGCCTTGGATAAGCATTACTTTGTTTTGGCACAGCCACCCTGAAATGGCCCTTTTGATGATGTGGTCATTTAGAAACAATAGAATCTAAAGTACTCAGAGCAAACCTGTTTTCATTTATATCTGATGATAGTCTTCTTCAATCAATCAAAAATAACATTCTAGTAAGAGCAAATGAACAACCCTGATCTAGACTGTAGATTATAGCTATCAGGAAAAAAGATATTTTACACATCTTGAAGACATTAATAACGTTATGAATCTACAATTGCCTGCCCTCTTTGCTATTAGATGTTGAATATAGAAGTTAACAATAAAAAATAATAATGCTTTTTTTTAAAGTGGCTGAGTAAATCCATTTCCTCCTGAAAATTAGAAATTTATTAATATAAATTTATAATTCTATAATGTATTTTTGAATACGAGGCATCATATTTTTCAGTCTGATGTAAAAATTTGCTTTTAAACTTTACAACTTAAACTCTAAAAAGTATACAGCTAGATTTTATCATTTCAAATGTTATCTATTTTTAATCTGTAAAAGTACTACATAAAGTCATATACTACTTGCAAATGTGAAGCTAGGTATATAGTTTGCCCATCTTTAACACTGTGAAGTGTGAAATAGTTTTCAAATGTATAAATGTTCTAGTGGGAATGGTGATTATTGTAGTGAAGAAAAGAATATCCCACCTTAAAATGTGCTTGTTATTTTAAAATGCTTTCAGAATGATAAAGTACATGTTTTACATAGATATACACATATAGTATCTCAATAAAATATATTTACTATAACCCAATTAGGGTTGCTCAATGGTTGAGCATCTATGGTTCCATTCCTGGTTAGGGCATATGCTCTAGGGCAGTGTTTTTCAATCTTTTTTGGGCAAAGGCACACTTGTTTCATGAAAAAAATCACGAGGCACACCACCATTAGAAAATGTTAAAAAATTTAACTCTGTGCCTATATTGACTATATATAAAGTAATTCTCTTGAATAAGAATCAAATAAACACAAAGAAAGTATTTTATAATTACTTTATTATGAAATATTAAATAAACAAAATAGTGAAAAATTATAAAATTCTTGTCTTGTCTGCACCTATGGCACACCAGGCAACATCTCGCGGCACACTAGTGTGCCGGGGAACAGCGGTTGAAAAACGCTGCTCTAGGGTTGCAAGCTCAATTCCCAGTACGAGGAATGCAGGAGATAGCCAATCGATTCTCTCATTTTTTAGGTTTATCTTTTTTCCTTTTCTATACTTTCTCTTTATTGTTGAAAGTATTATAGATGTCCACTTTTAACATTTTGTTTTATTTTATATTTTTCCCCATTAACCTCTCTTCCCAAGCCTTTGCCACACTATTTTCTGTATCCATGGGCTATGCATATCTTCATATATGAAAGCCAAACAACTGGAACACCAGAATAAACAGTAACTATGACATGCACTGTGGCCAGCCCACCAGTCCAATCAGGGGGTGACCCCTTCCCCCAGATGGCTTCAGCCAGATTGAGGGCAGGGCCAGAGGTTAGAGGGGACATGGATGGTTGGCTAGCCATCCCTGCCCCCAATCACCCCCTGACCCCAATCGGGTTAGTACCAGCTGGCCAACTGCCTATGTCCCATCTGCCCACCAGCCCAGCCAAATCTGCCCCCATAGGGGCAGGCCAGCCAGACCTCACCCATGTACGAATTTGTGCACTGGGCCTCTAGTATACATATAAAATCCCCAGTTAATCTCTCTCCCTTGATCAGCCACCTCCACCTTCCATCTGAAATTTATCAGTCTATTCATGGTTCTTTGGCTCTGGGTCTATTTAATTCATCAGTTTATTTTGTTCATTAGAATCCACATAAGAGTGAAATCATGAGATACTTGTATCTCTCTGACTGGCTTATTTTGCTTAGCATAATGCTCTCCATGCTGTTGCAAATGGTAAGAAATTTTTATCTTTTAGTATAGTATTCCATTGTGTAGATGTACCAAAGCGTTTGTATCCATTCATCTGCTGATGGGTACTTGGGCTGTTTCCAAATCTTAGCTATTGTAAATTTTCCTGCTATGAACATGGGGGTGCATATATTCTTTCTGATTAGTATTTCAGGTTTCTTAGGCTAGATTCCTAGAAGTGGGATTATTGGGTCAAATGGGAGTTCCATTTTCAGTTTTTTTCAGGAAACTTCATACTATTTTCCACAGTGGCTGCACCAGTCTGCTTTCCCATCAGTACTGCATGAGGGTTCCTTTTTCTTCACATCCTTGCCAGTCCATGCCCCTAGTTTATTTGTTGATGATAGCCATTTTGACAGGTATTAGATGGTATCTCATTGTCATATTGATTTGCATTTCTCAGATGATTAGTGACTGTGAGCATATTTTCATATACCTCTTGGCCTTCTGTATGTGTACTTTGGAGAATGTCTATTTAGGTATTTTTCCTATTTTTTAATTAGATTTTGTTAAGTTGTATGAGTTTCTTATATATTTTGGAATTTAGTCCCTTACCAGACTTATCATTGGCAAAATGTTCTCCCACACAGTGTGCTATCTTTTTACTTTGTTTATGGTTTCTTTTGCTGTGCAGAAGCATTTTATTTTAATGTAGTGCCATTTATTTATTTTCTCCTTAGTTCCCTCTGCCCTAGGAGATGTGTTAGTAAACATGTTGCTACAAGAGAAATCTGAGACTTTGCTGCCTATGGTTTCTTCTGTGATTTCTATGGTTTCATGCCCTACTTTTAAGTCTTTTATCAATTTTGGGTTTAGTCTTATGTATGGTGTAAGTTGGTGGTCTAGTTTCATTTTTTTACATGTACCTGTCCAATTTTCTCAACAGCATTTATTGAAGAGACTGTCTTAACTTCATTGTATTTTCTGTCACCTTTGTTGAATATTAATTGAGCATAATGGCTTGGGTCAATTTCTGGGTTCTCTATTCTGTTCCATTGGTCTATATGTCTGTTCTCATGCCAGTACCAAACTATTTTGACTATGGTAGCTTTATATCTGTTTTGAGTACAGTGACATGATATCTGACATTGTGATCCCTCCAACTTTGTTCTTTTTTCTCAAGATGTCTGCACTATTCAGGGTATTTTTGTTTCCATATCAATTTTTGGAATGTTTTTATAGATCTGTGAAATATTCCATTGGTATTTTAATAGGGACTGCATTAAAACTATAGATTGCTTTGGGTAGTATGGACATTTTAATGATGTTCATCTACCAATCCCATAAATAAGATATTTTCTTCCACTTGTTTATATCTTTATCTCTTTTTTTCAATATCCTATAGTCCTAGCTGTCCTCTAGCTGTCCTTTTCACCTCTAATTGTCCTTTCCTACAGTCCAGGTTGCCCCAACTGCCCTACCCTGCTGACCTGGCCAACCCTATTTTCTGATTACCTCCTTTGTTAAGTTTATTCCTAACTATCTTAACTTTTTGTTGTAATAGTAAATGGGATTTTTATTTTTTTTTTAGTTTCTCTTTCTGAGAGGTCATTATTTGTGTATGAAATGTCATAAAGAAACAAGTGGAGAACCTTGGAGGGGATGTAGGGGAGGGTAAGCGGGTGGGAGGTAATTAGCCAAAGACCTTATATATAACCTATGGTTACAGACAATAGGGTGGTGAAGGCCTGGGGCAGGGGTGCAGTGGCAGGCTGGTGGAGTCAATGGGAGGGGGTAAAAGGAGACATACATAATATTTTCACTAATGAAAAATTATTTAAAAAATAAATTAATAAATAAACAAAATAAAAATATAACTTCCACATGATACAATAAATAAATAAATAAAATGACATAGATTTTGTTAATTTTATATCCTGCTATGCTGCAAAATTCATTTATTAAATCTAGTAGTATTTTGGTGGAATTTTTAGGGTTTTCTATGTACAATATCATGTCATCAGCAAATAGTAAAAGTTTTACTTTCTCTTTTCCAATTTGGATGACTTTTATTTTCCTTCTTGTCTGGTCACTGAGGCTAGTACTTTCAGTATTACATTGAATAATAGTGGTGAAAGCAGTCATCATTGTCTTGATCCTGTTCTTAAAGAAAATGGTTTTATTTTTTGCTCATTGAATATTATGTTGGCTGTCGGTTTATCAAGTATGACTTTTATTATGTTGAGGTGTGTTGCCTCTATTCCACTTTGTTTTTGTTTTTTTTTGTTTTGTTTTTTTAAATATATTTTATTGATTTTGTACAGAGAGGAAGGGAGAGAGATAGAGAGTTAGAAATATCGATGAGAGAGAGTCATCGATCAGCTGCCTCTTGCACACCCCCTACCAGGGATGCGCCCGCAACCAAGGTACATGCCCTTGACCGGAATCGAACCCGGGACCCTTCAGTCCCCAAGCCGACGCTCTATCCATTGAGCCAAACCGGTCCTGGCTATTCCCACTTTGTTGAGAGTTTTTATATAAAAACAAAGTTGCTGGATTTTGTTGAATGCTTTTTCTGTGTCTTTGGATATGATCATGTGATTTTTGTCTTCCAATTTGTTTATATGATGCATTATTTATTGGTTTGTGAATTTTGTAACCACCTTGCATCCCTGAAATAAATCCCATTTGGTCATGGTGTTTGATCTTTTTAATGTAATGCTGAATTCAACTTGCTAATATTTTGTTGAGGATTTTAGCATATATGTTCATCAATGATATTGGTCTAAAATTCTTTTTATTTGTAGTGTCTTTATTGATTTGAGAATTAATCTAATACTAGCTTTGTAAAATCTTGGAACTGTTCTTTCCTCATGCATTTTTTAAAAATAGTTTGAGGAGAATAGGTGTTAATTCTTCCTTGAATGTTTGGTAAATCTCACCTGTGAAGCTATCTGCACAAGGGCTTTTCTTTGCTAGGATTTTTTAAAAAATTATTATTGTTATTACTGCTTCAATTTCACCATTAGTTGTGGTTCTATTCAAATTTTCTGAATCTTTCTGATTGAGGTTTGGAATATTGTATTTTTCTAAAAGTATGTCCATTTCATCCAGGTTGTTCAGCTTGTTGGAATATAGTTGTTCATAGTTCATAGTTTGTTTTTTGTTTTTTTTTGTTTTTGTTTTTTTTTGTGTGTGTGTGTTTATAATCCTTTGTATTTCTGTTGTGTCAGGTTGTTATTTGGCCTCTTTTATTTCTGATTTTATGTTTTTGGGTCCTATCTCTTTGTTTCTTGATGAGTTTAGTTAAAGGTCCATCAATTTCTTTTTCTTCTTTTCAAAAACCAAGCTCTAGGTGTTATTGATCTTTTGTAATTAAAAAAAAAATCTATATGTCATTTATTTCCACTCTGATCTTTATTATTTCCGTATTTCTACTTACTTTTGACTTTTCTCATTGTTCTCTAATTATTTAAGGTGTAGAGTTAGATAGTTTATTAGAAGTTTTTCTTATTTTTTTGATAAGCTTGTAATGCTAGGAACTTCCCTCTCAGGATTGTTTTCACTGTGCCCCATACATTTTTTTGTTCTTGTGTTCATTTTTATTTGTTTCCAGGAAGTTTTATATTTCTTTCCTCAACTCTTCGGTAACCCATACATTGTTTAATAACATGCTATTTAGCATCCATGTGTTTGAATGTTTCTGACTCTTTTTATTGCTGTTGATTTCTAATTTTATGCCATTGTGACCTGAGAAGATGCTTGATATGATTTCAATCTTCTTAAATTTGTTGAGACTTAGTTTGTGTCCTAACATGTGGAACATGTGTACTTGAGAATACTGCATAATCTATAGCTTTGGGATAAAATGTTCTTTAATATCAATTAATTCTATCTGATCTAGTGTGTCATTTAGGGTCGCTATTTCCTTGGTGATTTTTTTTTATAGAAGATTTATCCATTGATGCCAATGGTATGTTGAAGTCTCCTACTATGATTGTATTTCTGTTCATCTCTCCTTTAAAATTATACAGAAGTGTTTAATGTTATACTAAAAGCCTGGTGCATGAAATTCATAAACTGCAGGGGAATGGGGGCTGTCCCTCAGCCCAGTATGCACCCTCTCCAATCTGGGACCCCTTGAAGGATGTCTGACTGCCCATTTAGGCTCAATTACTTGGGCAGTCGGACATCCCTCTCACAATCCAGGATTGCTGGTTCCCAACCATTTGCTTGCCTGCTTCCCTGATTTCCCCTAACTGCTTCTTCCTGCCAGCCTGATCACCACCTAAACACTCCCCTGCCAGCCTGAGCAATACCTAACTGCTCTCCTGCCATCCTGATTGCCCCTATCTTCCCTCCCTGCCAACCTGGTCACCCCTAACTGTCCTCTCTTACAGGCCAGGTTGCCCCCAACTGCTCTACCCTATGGGCCTGGTCACCCCAACTGCCCTCCCCTGCAGGCCTGGTCACCCCAACTGTCCTCCCCTGAAGGGCCAGTCAGCCCCAACTGCCTTCCCCTGCAAGCCTGGTTGCCACCAACTACTCTCCCCTGCAAGGTTGGTGACCCCCAGCTACCCTCACCTAAAGGCCTGCTCCCCCCAACTGCCCTCCCATGCAGGCATGGTACCCCCCAACAGTCCTTCCCTGCAGGCCTGTTGCAGCTAACTGCCCTCTCCTGCTGACCCTGTCACCCCTAACTGCCTTCCCCTGCAGACCTGGTCACTCCCAACTGCCCTCTCCTGCTGGCTATCTTGTGGCAGCTATCTTGTGTGTTGGAGTGATGTTTAATTTGCATATTTCTTCTTTATTATATAGGACATATTTGTGCATATGTGTTAACCAGAGTTATATCCTCTTGTTGTGCTGATCGCTTTAGTATTATGAAGTTTCTCTCTCTCTCTCTTTCTTTCTCTCTCTTCTTTCCCTTACTCTCTCTGAAATAAATAAAAACATATGTATATATAAAAAAATACAAGCTATAGATACTAATCATGACCATCCTAGCCTCCTTTTGTGCCTATTCTCCATTCTAGTTCCTGCTAAACATAGTTATTTGAAAATTATCTGCACATTCCAGTGTTTTTCAAAGCATAGTTAATGAACTTTAAATGACCTATGAAATAAATTTAGTAGCAAATGATACATATAGTACCATTACTAGTAACGATATTTTCAAAATAGAATAAATGATAGAAAAAAAAAATCACAGTAACTGTAATTATGGCTTCATAACACTTTTGCTTCACATTTCATCCTATATAATAAAATCCTAATATGCAAATCAATCTAATGGCAGAATGACCAGTGGAATGACCAGTCACTATGATATACACTGACCACCAGGGGTCAGACACTCAATGCAGGAGCTGTCCTCTGTAGGTCAGTGTGCTCCCATTCGGGGAGCACTCTTCAGCCAGAAGCCAGGCTATGGCTGGCGAGTGTAGTGGCAGTGACAGGAGCCTCTCCCACCTCCGCAGTAGTGCTAAGGAGCAGCAAGCGGAGTGGTAAGGAACAGTGAGCAGGTAGGCAATAGGAGCAAGGGATCCCGGATTGCAAGAGGGATGTCTGCCTGGCTTAGGATCAGGCCTAAGCCAGCAGTTGGGCATCCCCCAAGGGGTTCTATAGTGCGAGAGGGTGCAGGCTTGGCTGAGGGACCCCCTGTGCATGAATTTCATGCAAGAGGCTTCTAGTGTGTACTATAAATAGCATGTTGAATAAGTATTAATAAAAAACATTTGAAAGACATCGTATTTAAAAGTGATAAGTTGAATTGAATATTCTGCCTGTTGCTAGAATGAAATAAATAAAAACATATGTATATATAAAAAATACATGGTATAGATACTAATCAAGAGTTCACTGAATGGGAATCAGATGATGATCCTACCCAATTTCTTATTTTTTTATTGTTTGTTTTTCCCCCCTCTTCTTTTATTTTATTAGAAAAAGAAAAAAAGCTATTGACACTTATTCATAAGCATGGTTTAGGCTGCTTCTGTACTTCATGTATTTAAAGAGATTATTTGCAGTGTTGTTTTGAAATTGACTCACAATTTCAATCCAGTAATCTTTAGACTAGTTACAAATTTCTTTGATGTGCAATCACATTGCAAATATTTTCATCTCTATTAATATTAAAGGTACCTACTTAGGGCCAAAACCGGTTTGGCTCAGTGGATAGAGCGTAGGTCTGTGGACTGAAAGGTCCCAGCTTCGATTCCGGTCAAGGGCATGTACATAGGTTGCGGGCACATCACTGGCATGGGGTGTGCAGGAGGCATCTGGTCGATGTTTCTCTCTCATCCACGTTTCTAACTCTCTATCCCTCTTCCTTCCTCTCTGTGGAAAATCAATAAAATATATTAAACTCTTAAAAATTTAAGGTACCTACTAGTAAAATACCTAGAACTCAAAAAGAAAGCAGAGGCAAGGAAGTCATCTTACCTCTTAGGAATTCTAGGATAGTTTAACTACTTTAAAGTGTCCTCTAACATAAAGATACAGAATTAAAGAACAAGTTGAAAAGAAAAATTAAACTATGAAAAAGTGAATGAATCAAAGTTGGTGATGAGAAATGCCACATGCATAAAAGAGAACAGACGCTAATAAATTTAGATAAACTTATAATTTAAGGTTATTAAAAAGGTAAAAGACACTCAAATTCATTTTAAAATAAAAGATAGAGATAGGCTTTGAGGAAAATATAACAAACTCTGGTTTGGTGAAAGTTACATTTGCAATCACTCATTTATTTTTATTTTCTGTTATTTAATTTATTCTTTTTCAATTACAATTGACATTCAGTATTATATTAGTTTCAGGGGTAAAGCATAGTGGTTCTACATTCATGTGTTATAAAGTGTTTACCCCATATTATGTAGTACCCACCTGGCACTATACATAATCATTATAATATTATTGACTAGATTTCAGTCTATCCACTGCTATATTTAAATCCCCATGACTACTTTGTACATGCCAACTTGTACTTCCTAATCCCTTCACCTTTTTACCCAGCCTCCCAACCCTTATTCTATCTGGAAACCATCAGTTTGTTCTTTGTATCTGTTACTCTGTTTTTGTTTGTATTGTTCATTTACTTTATAAGTGAAATTATATGATATTTATGTTTTTTTGTTGACTTATTTCACTTAGCATAATATCCTCTGTGTCCATCTGTATTATCTCCAGAACGTTTCTCGGAACCAAGTATACTAAATATACTGATCTCAATCTTCTCTGTTCATCTCACTTTTAGAAGTACTAATTGACCAAAACCAATAATACAGATCTACTCTCTGTAGTTGCCTATTTAAATCTACCAAAGCTATAAATATTTTTACATATTTTCTGTCTCATGTAAAAATTTTAAAAATACAATATAAAAAATAACATAAGAAAACCATCTGAAAATATCTAGAACATTGAAAAATATAAGGTAGATCATTCAGTGTGAGGTACATTAATATAAATTGTTGAAAAGATTCAACATTTATATTTTCAATAAAGAACTTTAAATGTTGGGGAAAAAATTTCAGAGAGAGGGCATTATTGGGTAAAAATAAAATATTTGGATCTGTAAGAGAAAGGAAATACTTTTGACATCACAAATTGCATGAGAGTGCAGTGGGTGAAAGTTTTGCTGTTGAAAAGACAAGTTTCTGGGCAGATTCCTGGAAAACTACTTTATTACTAGACTAGAGGCATGGCGCACAAAACTTGTGTGCAGGTACAGTCCCTAGGCCTGGCCTGCGATCAGGGCCATCTTCCCCTGCTGTCTAAAGCTGGCCCACCCCTGTCACCACCTACCCCTGGTTCCCTATTTGTCACCGGGTGATTGGTGCCTGACCGCCAGGGGAAGGGACAGAGAGGTGAGCTGTTCATGCTCACTTGCTGGCCCTGCCCCTGCCATGGGTCACCCTCTGTATGTGGGGCTACTGGAGGAGCCTGTGTCTCCCACCACCCACCATAGGTTCCCCATTCTCCATCAGGTGATTGGAGCCTGCAGGTCAGAAAAAGGGACCAAGAGGTGGTCAGTGTGCCACATAGTGATTGGTCCAGCAGTCATTCTGGTCATTCCATTGTTAAGGTCAAATTTTATATTACCCTTTTATTATAGAGGCCTGGTGCATGAGTGGGGGCCAGCTGGCCTGCCCTGATGGGCCCCAAATCAGTGTGTGGGTCCCTGCTGGGGGGGCAGGGCTGGTGAGGGGCAGTGGTTGCTCTGGTCTCTGGTCATTCTGCCATTTCAGTCGCTGGGCTTTTATTATATAGGATAAGGGAAAGAGGGTAAGTCAGATAACAGAGACCATGAAGAAAAGAAGAAAGAATTCTGGGTCAAGAAATAAAAATATGAGGAAATAACAGAAGCCACAAAGAGATTAAGAAGTTCAATGGTATATAGGACTATTTAATATATACTATGATGGCTATTCTTGTGTGAGAGGTAAATTTTTTTTTGAAACATATTAAAAAATGGTATCAGAAAACTGTTTATATTTTTTAAAATGTTAATAAATGTAGACTATCTATTGAGAAAAATGATATTAGGATATAATCTGCTTACTTAAATAAAAATAAAAATGACAATATAGAAATATCATACTCTATGCCTGGCGATTTTTGATGCTTGTGTGTTATTTTTTGTTCGTTTATTTAAAAATTAAATTTGTCTATAAAACACTGGAAGGTTTAAAATTACACCGAAATAACCTGCTTAAAAAATTGCATTGGTAATAGATTAGGGAGTCAGGAGCAAAGCAAGGAAACCTCTGGAATTGGATAAAAAGTAAAACGATAGACACGTGCTTCTTTTACATAGGTGGGTACAGAATAGTTAACAGTCAACAATTAATAAGATAACAATAACAATGAGGGAATTTGTGGACTCTTCCCTGGCACCCTGATATATTGGTTGTGCCCTGAAGGGTCCAGAAAAAGAGAAATTACTAGTTACCTTGACATTCCAAAGTTATGTTATCTTAGATGCAAAAAATAAATTAAAAAAATAGGCTCAGTAAAGATCAAAGTTGATCTTTGTCAGGGAAGATACTGGCCTTAGGCATGACTACCCACCATAGACTGCTTTTTTATCAAAGTTTTAATTTCAGACCATCCTTTGTGGTTACTTTAGGTCTCTTGGGTTTGCAAGGCCACCATGCAGGCCTTTCCTGAGCTCCTCTGGTTAACATGCCACCCCTTTCATCCACACTTTGCATATAAGTAAACATAAGAGTTTGTAGCTAGGGATCTACTATAGAAAACTACTTTTTTTTTCTCTTTCTCTTCACATTAGTTTAGTTGGTCTGAGTGAACTTTAAGCTTAATCCAGGTAAATTTGGTCTGAATAGTTAACTAAAAAATATCTGCCCTTAAAAAACAAAGTGTCAGCCATTAGAAAGTGAAAAATTCACTACTGAAAAATTACTATTCTTTTTTATTATTTTATATGTATCTGTAATTTGCACTTATAAAAAGCTAACCTTTGTGAGTAAATATTATATTCATAGGCAAAATGGTTATATGAGTACATTCATACAGATTACTCAACCTATTTGTTTTGTTTTCAAGTATGTCATCTTTCAATTTTTTTCTCATTTAAAAAATCTTTGTTCCTACAATATTAAGTTTTGAGCTTGCTTTTTGCTTTTATCTTGGCTTTATCTTTCTAAATAGTTGGTGTTTTCTCAGTAGAACTCATTTTTTTTTTCCAACTTATATACATGTCTTACTGATTTGAACTTGCAAGGTTTCTGTTTCCATTCCTTTGGAGATCAGATTTTCATCTATAGTTGCAATTAGCAATGCATCTACTTTTGTTAAAACTTCTACTAACACCTGTTGTACTTCAATAATTACTCTTTCATTGCACTTTTTTCCCTATTATTTTCCCCTAGTACTTAACTAAAATCCAAATGATTGAGATAGCTACATTAAAAAATCAATAGTTTGAATCTATTTTTTTTTTGAAAAAATACATAATGATTTTTTATTTATTTTTTTTTATTAAATTATTATCTGTGTACATATTTTAACATTGCCCCCCCCCATACATACCCTCCCTCCCCAGAGTTTTGTGTCCATTGGTTGTACTTATATGAATCTATTTTTATCCCCATTGAGGTAAAATGGCTTTAACAAGATTCTGTAGTTATCCTTAAGAAGTACATAAAACTGCCTGATAACATTCCATACATCTTGAACACTTCTAGATTTAAACCTGAGATGACATAACAGACAACTAATTTTATTGAAACTTTCTAACTTAAAAAATAATGCCTGTGTAATCAGAAAAATAATTTTTGATTTTTGTTTTCTATTTAATATACCCTACCAATCTTCCCATCAGCATGCATGAAGCTATTTAATTACTTTTAATTGCTATTTGTTATGGGATACATTTTTTTGTGTATGTAATAAATAAATTTATTTATTTGGATAAAAAAGAGGCACTTAACTTGTTTTCAGCTAATGCATTATCTCTTCTAAATAGGATTAAAATTTTGACCTCCACTTTAAGACATGAAAAGTAATAATTAAAAATTGGATTTTAATTTTTAATCTTTACACCAAAAGACCCAAACATTTTACTCTCTTTGATGAGGGGAAATCCTATATAATAAAAGTCTAATATGCTAAATTTCTGGTAGACTGGTCAGCCATTCAATCAATCAAAACATAATATGCTAATGATATACTAAGGCTGCTCAGCCTCTCACTATGACATGCACTGACACCAGGGGGCAGACACTCCAACCAGTAGGTTAGCTTGTTGCTGGGGTCTGGCTGATCAGGACTGAGTGTGATAGGCCAAACATGCCCTGGAGCCGTCCCTCAGTTCCTTCTTGGCTGGTCAACCTACCAAGTCCCTCGCCGGTTTTGATCGTGCACAGTTGGAGCACATCAGCCTGGCCTGTGCCCTCTTACAATCTGGGACCCCTAGAAAGATGTCAGAGAGCCGGTTTTGGCCTGATCCTGCAGGTCAGGCCGAGGGTCCCCACTGGTGCATGAATTCGTGACTGGGCCTCTAGTAATGTTTAAAAATAGCATCACTCCTTAAAAAATTATTAACCCATTCACTCATTTAACAAATTGTTGCTAGGCATTTCTAAATCCTCTAAAAAGTAAATGTACAATTGATATCGGCGTTCTGAGTGTCTGAGAATGTAAATCTATGACCATTGTGGGTTCTTGGCATCAAGCAGGAAAGAATTCAAATTCAAGCCAGCATAGAGTTTAAAGTGAAAGAGGGTTTATTAGGGAAGAAATAGTGATAACCAGAACAGTGAGCAGAGGTGTTTTTCCCAGGGTTGTGTCACATGACACAGAAGAATGAGCTCCGTGGAGCAGAAGATTTAAACAAAAATGTGGAAAATGTATGACAAGCAGATTCAGACTCCCACAAGGGGAGGGGGGCAATAATGGGTTTCCTGTTAGAGCCTTGTAGCCCATGGCTATATGTTTGCTACAAGCCTGCTCTATGTCTACCTGTGTCATCACCTGATTGATTCTCTCAATATTCTCGCCTAGCAACAGATCTGAAATTTTCCTATTTCTGTGTTCTTTCTCTGTTCCTGAGCTGAACTACCTTTGTTTCTAAGTGTTTGTACACCTTGTGATTGCAGGCTCTCCTTGTTTTCCCATGCCTCCTGTTTTGAGTCCAGGGAAGTTTTATTTTATTATTTCCTCTCGGTTGGTTCCTGTGGTTAGTTCTGCTCAAACTCCCATGTCTGCCCCTGACTATGTCCCACCTGCCTTGTTTCCACCAGATCCCTACCCTATCTGCCTGTGATTTCAAGTTAACCTTCTCAATAGGACAGAGAAAAGGATATCCCATAGGCAGAACAGTGAGATTTACATTATCTATTGAGGCACATTTAATCCAGCAGTAGGACATTCAATAAGGGGGAGGAATATTTAAGATTTTCTGAGGGAAAGGGTGGAGACTTTATAGAAGAGCCATAGTGTGTCTTTATACTGGCTTTCCATTTCTTATCCTAGGAGTATAGAGGGGGTTGTCCTTTATTAAAGGAATTACTGCAAAGTGAAATTAGTTTCCATATTGGATTGAGCTTGTCTAACAGTTCTAAGCCATAAATCCATTAGGGGCTAGTTTTACTATCTCTGTGATAGTCCTTGTAGCTCTTATTGGTTATAATCTATTTGCCATATACCCTATCTCATTACTATATTCTGAGAAAAATGTTCTGAAGGAAATGATGATGGTTCTGTGAGACATTGTTTAAAATCTTGATTTATTTTGGGAAGGGAAAACAGGAAAGTTATTTCTAAAAAAATAATGATGTGCTAGATTTGCAGAGTCAGTTTATTACCTTAGCAAATTTGTCTCAATTGCATTTCTTTACATAAAATATATACTTATAAATATTTAAAGAATTTATAACATAAGTATCAGTAATAACCAGAATGGGGAGCTAAGGTTTTGTTGTTTTTTTTTTGGGGGGGGCGGTTTTTTTATTTGTTTGTTTGTTTGTTTGTTTTCATGAGGTTGTGTCTTGTGAAGCTGAAGAATGAGATCATGGACCAGAAGATTTAAGCAAAAGCATGAAAATATAATGCAAGCAGATTCAGACTCACTGCATGGGGAGAGGAGCCTTTAATAGGTTACTGGTGAAGCTAATTTCTCCAGGGATATATGTGTGCTACAATCCTGCTTTATTATCCACCTGTGTCACCACCTGATTGATTCCCTCCATTGTTCTTGTCCAGCAACAGACCTGAATTTTTCATATTCCTATGTGTCAGTTCACCTTGTTGCAGACCTTCCCTAGTTTCACATGCTTCCTGCTCTGAGTCAAAAAACTTTCTATTATTTCTACATGGTTGAGTTCTGTGATCAGGCTTGCTCAAACTATGTTGTCTGCCCTGCCTATGTTCTAACTGCCTTTTTTCCCCCCACAGAACCCCTGCCCCCTCTGCCTGCAAGTCAAGCTAACTCTCTTACCAGTAAGGAAGATTACAAAAGATAAGAAAATTAGAGATCCAGTGCACAAATTCTACACAGGTGTGGTCTGGTCAGGCTATCCTGACTGGGGCTGATTGGGGATGAGGGAGGCTGGTCAGCCCTACCCCCGATCAGGGTAGGGGTGTACAATCAGGGGATGGAGGACCACAGGCTGTTGGCTGGCTGGCTCTGCCCCCTGGACGAACTTTTGGTGGAACTCCCAGTTGAGGGGACAATTTGCATATTAGTCTTAGGATATCATATAATCCAGTAATCTTTCAGTTGCAAGTATGAGAACACAATACTGATAAGCCTGAAAAGAAGCATCAGAATGTTAATAGCATCTGCCAAAACCGGTTTGGCTCAGTGGTAGAGCATTGGTCTGCGGACTGAAAAGTCATGGGTTTGATTCCAGTGAGGAGCATGTACATTGGTTGAGGGCACATCCCCGGTAGTGGGTGTGCAAGAGGCAGCTGGTCGATGTTTCTCTCTCATCGATGTTTCTAGCTGTCTATCCCTCTCCCTTCCTCTCTGTAAAAAAATCAATAAAATATATTAAAAAAAAAGAATGTTAATAGCATCTGTGGCCAGTGTCTCAGGTGAGGAGACCCACCTTGTCTGAAGTCACACCCTCTTAGCATGGAGGCCCATATCCAAGAACTGATTAAATGAGCTATAGAAAACTAATCTTTTGCTCTATAGGAACACTTTGAAGCGAATTATAATCTCAGAGTTCCAGGAGACTCTTCCAAAGAGTTATCTTTAGGCCTACACTGAAGCCCAGATTCTCTCTCTACTCACTTCTACATGCTTCCCTTTCTTTCCATAGTTATTAGTCACAAGAGCACTTTAACAAACATTCTAAATGCTAAACTTTATGTAAGGGTCTGTTTCCTCGGAAATCCAAGCTGTGACACATATTCTCTGTCTTTCGGTTTTGTCATCTATAAATCTATAACAATAAAAGAATAATATCCTAATTAAACCAGATGTCCTTCCGGGTGACCTTCTGAACAAAGCCAGGGCTGCAAGGGAAGCCCAGTTTCCGGTGTCGGAGGGAAGCCAGTTCTGGCACCAAGGGAAGGAAGGCCGACTCTGGCATAAATTCTGTGCATCAGCCTCTGGTAGGTAATATAATAATAAAACATTTCTCCCTGGCTTGTTACAAAGTTCATTGGGGATATTTACAGAAGGCAGTTAATCTAGTGACTTACATATATAATAAAAGGTCTGTAAATGTTTTCTGTGATAATGATTGGGAAAGAGAAATTTGGGTTAGCAATATGCTTTCAAATCACGATTTCAAATGATGTCATTACTTTCTATCACTTCTTTCTTTCTCCATTTTATTGTTTTAATGAGCAACCAAATTTCCTCAGTTAGCTTTGTGTGTTTGCTTCATTTGTTCTTACTATCAACCAGTACCTTCCCTGTGATAGGAGGAGGCCAGATGTGAACTGAATAACCAAATAAATATTTTCTTTCTACCTTCTTTAAGGACATAGATTATTTTAAGGTATGGCCTAGTTAACAGAATGTTACTTATTATTTTCTAAACTTCCTCCATCCTCCAAGCCAAATCTACCTGTTATTGACTGTGCAAAATTTTATTGAAAGTTAAAGTTTTTCTGCACTTTGAAATGTTCATCTTTCAGGAAGAGTTAATTCTTTGCATAGTTGAAAAGACTAATGAAACTTTATTTTTTTCATATCCTTTCTTGAGAGTAGACATTGACATAGAGAGTAAAGAAGAGAGAAATGAAGCTAGTACATAGGGGAATAGGGAAGGGCTATAAATAAGGAGAAAAAAGAACTAAGAAGATTAAAACTCCTACAAATGCATACTCTCTTTTTTATAATAATTCATTATCTGTGTTACATCACGGTGCCATATATAAATATTTAGGTATAAGTATGTTCTTCCTTGATGGTGACTTCAAAATTGATATTACCGTAAGTACTGTATTCAGTACTGTAGTGCTTAATCTACCCAGAAGATGCTTCTCTGTATATCTGTGGGCTACTTGGAAAACAGCCAATAAAATAATGCAATAAAAATGAAGAAATATACAAAAAAGATTAATATGTTTTCCCTCTGTGCACCTACAAAGTGAGGAAAATAGAGAAAGATAGTATTAAAAGAGAACTCCAGGACCATGAATTGACTTGCATCAAGCCAAGACTCAGAGGAGTCCTCTGCCCTGTGGAAGGATGTGCACTTCCTATGGGCATTATCAAATGGGAGGAGGACAAAAACAATGTGTCCATAGGAAGTCAAATTTGTCTTTCTAAAATAAAATACATAGCTTACGTATCTTGGACCATGGTGTTTTGGTTTCAATCTCATGTAACTAAGATAGCCTGGCGAATAGGAGAGGCTTGGGTTTGAAAAATTATTTCACTCACATTGTTGTGTAAGCAGTCAAGTTTTCTCAATTAGCTCTTTGTGCTTGCCTCTTGCTCCAAATTTTAGTTTACCTAGTTAGGCAAGTTTGCCTTTCTCTTCTTTTAAATTTATTTATTTTTAATTATTAAAAATATTATTAAACATAATAAGGAGTCTAGAAGAAAATAATTAAAATAGTTACAATACAACCATCATCCTAAAACCCTTCCTATCATTTAGCATATTATTTCCTAGTCATTTTCTTCTCAGCACATATTATTCTCACTGTGTGACATTTTGTATCCTGCTTTTATTACTTAATATCTTATCATAGGCATTTACTAGTGTATTTGCCATTTCTTAATGGTTGCAAATTATGCTATCAAGTAAATTTATTATCTTCATAATTTTCTGTTATTGGACTGTTTGATTTCTTTTAATACTTATTTGGCAAATATTTTTACCCATACAGCTTTTCATGTTTTGTATTATTCTTTTAGGATAAAGGTCTAATAAAATATCATTAAATAAAATTAAGAGCTTTTAAAACTTGTCAGTGAACTGGGTGAGAAAAACAGTAAAAAAATAAAGCTTCCTAAAAGAGTCACATTTTCTTAAAGTGAAAGCACCGCTGTCAGAGACACTGCCACAAGCACACAAGTTGTGTACCATCAGTCTGCCTGCAGACTGCATTCCTTTCTTTTACAGTTGGTCACTTGTAATCTTAAGAGCATATGTTTCCCCTCAGTCTGATACTGCTCTTCCGTGGTTTTTAACCATGGGTGCAAACTTGATCCTCAGCTTCCTTCAATGCTACACACTTCACTGAAAGCTTAGCAAAAGACAAGTGAATAACAACACATAAATTTTAGGTTGTCACACTAAATATAACTTCCTTAAATGTCCAAAGATCCAATCCCTTCTATAGAATTTCCCAAAGAAATTCAATTTATTACTCAGCTCATGGCTGCTGTTAGATCTGTGCCAACAGGAGACAGACCAAGAGACATTGTGGGAGTTTAAGCAATTTTATTGCATTCTCTCACTGACACCGGTTGTGTTGGTGTCAGTCTTGAGGCAGTGGTGATGACTCAGGTGGATTTCCTGAGCAGGATGCAAGGGTAGTTTCTTTCCCAGGTTCTTATCCAGATGGATTCAAAGAATGAAGCCACAGACAAAAGGTGGTAGATGAAAAGGGTGGAAATTTATTGGAAACAAGTACAGTCTCCCATGTAGGGAGGGAGTCTCAGGGGGTAACCCACTAAGCCCTTTTTCTGAGATTGATAATGGCTGCAGTTCTTTGTCTCTTCATACTGCCTTCCAATTGGTAGAATATCAGCTTCAAAGCTCAAAACCCACGTGATGCCCCCATCTCTCTCCCTTCAGTGGTAGAATTCTCTATCTCCTGTGAAAAATCTGTTTTCCTCTTTCATTTGTCAGCATTTTATATCCTCTATGAAAGTTTGTTTCCCTTTCCCCCCCTTACCCTGTGGCTTTTCCTTATCTTCTGTGAATGGATGACTTCCTCTCCCCTGATCTTCTGGCATCCTTTTTCCTCCTCTTCTTGTGAAAGCATGCCTTTTGGCAGCTCCAAGCCCTCACCTTTGCAGTCCTCCCCCATGGACACTGTAAATCCTAAAACTCCCTAAACCTGCCTATTTTATCCCCAAAACTCATTTCAATGAAGTTCTCTTATATAGAGTAACATTGTGCAATATAAGGTCAGAATGTGGTTATGCCCTTCAGTCAAGTGGAGAGGAGGGCACAAGCCAGTCAAGGGAGTCAAAGGGAGAAGAATGCATTGGTCAGTCAGGCGGAGGGGAGTTCTTCTTATCTTGCTTCTTCAGGTGCCGGCCATCTAACCCAAGCTATGGGGGGAAAAACACACACAAAAAAAAACACCTTATAGCAATATATATTTCAGAAAACATGTCCAAGAGGTAGGGGTAGTTCATCCTGACAGCTGTTTATTGTGGTAGAAGATACACAATTCCTTCTGGTCATCATTCCCATTCACACTAAGGTAGAGTTTAGCCTTCATTTCTTCCTACAGTAATTTAAGAACCTGTCTCTCCAACGTTTAGAGAGATTCAAATCTTCACTCCACACTAATGCACTCCTACCTTCCAAGTATCCTGTAAAGATTTGCTTCAGACACCAGGATAATTGTAAGAGGACAAGAAACACCGCCTTCAGCCTCAAGAATATTGTTCCAAGAAGAAATAAAAAAGTTTAAGTTCAACCTCCAGACAACTCAAGGTATAGATTATTGGGTATGAAATATTTTTATCTATGAGATTGAACAAGTACAATCTATATTTCACAACAAGTTTTTTTCTGCTTCTATTTTGATTTCTCCAGGAATTTGTTGAGTGGAAGGTATGATGCTATATCTTCTGCCAGAATCTCCATGTGATTCCTCAAGTAACAGCACACAAAACACTGAATATGCATGTGATCATACACAATTACGGAAACTGTGGAAAGAAGAGGTGTGACTTCATATTTTAGAATATATA
Source organism: Pipistrellus hanaki (assembly GCF_964339955.1). NCBI lineage: Eukaryota > Metazoa > Chordata > Mammalia > Chiroptera > Vespertilionidae > Pipistrellus > Pipistrellus hanaki. The sequence continues at coordinate 85,234,677 of NC_140504.1, forward strand.
TATTACATTTTTGCCAAAAACATAATATTTGGAGGAGAAATTACTTACAAAATAGCTAATACATATTGCTAAGTAGAACTTTTATTTTTTAACTAGAGGCCCATTGCATGAAGATTTGTGCAATAGGCCTTTCTTCCCCTGGCTTTCGACAATGGTTTTCCTCTGGCACCCAGGACTCAGGTCTTTGCTCTGGCTGGAGTCTGCCATCTTTGTCTTCACTATGACCTGAGTGCTGCTCCTATAGATCCCTTCACCCCCCAACCTCCTTCTCATAGCAAATGTCCTTCTCTGCCCAGCTCTGTGCCTGGAGTGGCTGGGCAGTGGGATCATGGATATCTTGCCCTTCTAATTTGCATATCCCCTCCTGATTGGCTGGTGGGCATAGTGTAGGTATGGTCAATTTGCATCTTTATCTTTTATTAGTGCAGATGGTTTAATTTATTTGTAGAGAGAGAGGAAGTGAAAGGAAGAGAGATCTAGAAATATCAACCATTAGTGAGACAGCTATTCATTTTGCAACTTCAAATTTCTTAGATGTCTGTGCAAAAGAGCCCCTATATAGCAGGGTCTCTTCAATAAGATTTTTTTATATTACTTTTACAATATTTTCAGAAATAGCAGCCAAAAAATATAAAAGAAAACTTTCAAAATACAGTTGCATGCAATTTCTGCTTTCAATGAGTAAATAGATCTTTAAAGTTCTTGGAGCTGATTATGTTTTTATTTGAGCAAACTTTTAAGTGATCATTTAAATTAAGTGCATCTAAAATTTAAGAAATAGTGAATTTTCTCAAGAAATTAAGCTCTGCCTGGCCTGTGGTTATCAGTGAGAAAATTTAAGGCAATTAATGATTATTTCTATCTCACCAAAACCTTATTGCCAGGTTACAAATGAAATACATTTCAGACCAACGTTTGTCACATTTATTTTTATCAAGTTTTCATTTAATAAACTTAGTAAGCAGGTACAAAAAACAATACAAAACCTTGTTTTTTATACCAGACTAGAGGTACAGTGCATGAAATTCGTACCCAGGGGTGGGGGTGTTCCTCAGCCCAGTCAGCACCCTCTCCAATCAGGGACCCCTCGGGGGATGTCCAACTGCTGGTTTAGGCCCAATGTAGAATAGGCCTAAATCGGCAGTCAGACATCCCTCTCACAATCTGGGACAGCTAGCTTCCACCTGCTAGCTTCCACCTGCTAGCCTGCCTGCCAGCCTAATCAACCCCTAACCACTCAACTGCCAGCTTGATCAATGCCTAACTGCTCCCCTGCTTCCCCAAATGCCCCCAACTGCCCTGCCCTGCAGGCCCAATCACCCCCAAACATTAATTTGGAGAAAATTGACAGTTTAGCAATATTTTTAAAGATATATTTTATTGATTTTTTTTACAGAGAGGAAGAGAGAGGGATAGCGAGTTAGAAACATCGATGAGAGAATCATCGATCAGCTGCTTCTTGCACACCCCCTACTGGTGATGTGCCCACAGTCAAGGTACATGCCCTTGACCAGAATCGAACCCGGGACCTTTCAGTCTGCAGGCTGACGCTCTATCCATTGAGCCAAACCAGTTTTGGCAGCAATATTTTTTGATCTATAAATACAGTATACATCCATTTATGTGGATATTCTTTCATTTCTTCCAGACAAATTTTAAAGCTTTAAATGTATCCATTTATGTGCTTTTTATCATATTTATCTTAAATTATTTAACATTTTTATGCTGATGCAAAATTTATTGAATTTTTATTTCAATTTCCAAGTATATAATTATGTATAAGACATTTTCTGTATGTCAATCTTTTAACACATAAAATAATTAGTTTATACTACTTGAAGTATTAAAGTAGTTATTTTAGCAGCTTTTTTTTCATGATTCCATAAAATTTTCATATAGGCTATTTTCTAATGGAAGTTGGGTGAACTTTGCCCTTCTCTCCCTTCATTCCCTCCTTCCTTCCTTCTGTCTTTCTGTGTTTTGCAGGGTGTGTGAGAGAACATTTAAGTTCCACCCTCTCATGAAACTTCACTTACATACAGTTTTATCAATTATTACTATATTTTACATTAGGTCGTCAGACTACATTCATTTTGGGCTTTTTTTTTACTATCAAGTAGCAAGCATTCATTCTTTCACAATTAAATATGATATTTGATATTAATTTGTCATAGATATTCTATGAGATTGAGACAAATTGATTTATTCTCAGATTGCTGAGATATTTTTAATATATTTTTATTGATATTAGAGAGAGGGAAGGAGAAAGAGATCAATCATGAGAGAGAATCGTTGATCAGCTGCCTCCTGCATAGTCCCTACTGAGATTGAGCCTGCAACCTAGACATGTGCTCCAAATCAAAACCTAACCTCCTGGTTCTTGGGTCAATGCTCAACCAATGAGTCACACTGGCCAGGCACTGATATATTTCTAAAAAAAAAAAAATAGAGTTTTCGCTGAAACTGGTTTGGCTCAGTGGCTAGAGCGTTTGGCTCAGTGGCTAGAGCGTTTGGCTCAGGTTTGGCTCAGTGGTTGGTCTGCGGACTGAAAGGTCCCAGGTTCAATTCCGGTCAAGGGAATGTACATTAGTTGCTGGCACATTCCCAGTAGAGGGTGTGCAGGAGGCAGCTGGTCGATGATTCTTTCTCATCGATGTTTCTAGCTATCTATACTTTTCCCTTCCTCTATGTGAAAAATCAATAAAATATATTAAGAAAAAGAGAAATAGAGTTTTCTTTTTGCCAATTGCTCTTTCTGCCTCTAATGAGATGATCACATACTTTTCTACTTTTGTTTCTTGAATAAACCACTTTTGCATTCCTAGAAAAATCCTCACTTACTTGAGTGTTAGTATCATTATGGTGTATTTTTAAATTCAGTTTGTTAAGGTTTTATTTAAAATTTTTGTACTAATGTTGCTCTAGTTTACTTAAAATGTTTTTGGCTTGTTTTGGTATCAAGTTAATTCTAGTCTCAAAGAATTGATACAGAAAGTATTCCATCCTTTGCAATTTTCTGCAAAGGATGGAATAGTTTCTTTACAATTATATATTTTTCTTCCTTTACCATCTTTATTCTATGGTTCTTGCCAAAGATGAAAAGATGAATCCTTGATACTAATTTATATCCCTCAATAGAAATTGTGCCTTTTTCTCTTATCATTACATATTCAGAGGACAAAATAATTATAGCTGCCTAGTAGCAGTCCAGGAAATATTTACAGATTTTATAAAATATTCCAAGAACAAAATGAACAGTAAAATAAAATTTAGTCTTATTATATTCTTTGCTATTGATTTTGAAGATGTTAAGTTACCTTCTTAATATTCATTCAAAATTGTTACTATTAATAATTTTCAAAAGAGTACTTTAGAGATTTTATTTTGTTTATATATTTACTTTATTCTTTTTTATATCATGCATAGTGTTAAGAATTTAGTTTTGAATTTGTTTATTGAAAGTAATTAACATCTTCAATATGTAGGCACACACATAAAATACTTATCATTCCTGCCTTTGAAAATAACATTATTAGTTTAAATGGTATATTTATATCTTACTAAAAGGGACATAATACTTTAAAAACTTAAATATTTTATTGCGCATGACAAAGAACAAGTGGCTTTTAAAGTGTTTTCTCAGCTCCATGTTTGTAGTTCAATAACACCCAATGTTTATATTCTAATCTGCTACTCAATATAAATTTTAAAGTTCAACTTAGTATCTACTAATTATCGACCACCCTAACATCTAATTTTTAAAAATAATTTGAATTTCTAAATCACTTCAAAACCTGATGGAACTCAAATGCTAAAATAGCTGAAACCACTAAATAGGGCCTTGTTAATCAGATGATCCAGTAAAATTAGGCACTTTTAGTGAAAATATTTTATCTTGGTCACTTGATATAATCCAAAATAATAATAATGGCTAATAAATATGGCCTGATAACAGGGACATTTTCTTTATTAACCATATGCCTGGGCTGATGGGAGTTTTCTGCTTCATATTTAGTAAGAGTCATTGATTTGAGAAATTCTATTATAAATTCTGACTTGACATTTATAGAGAAGAAAATAAGCACTAATAGCTCAGTAATATAAGTATAACTTCATATGTATGCAAAGCCTATTCAATAATATATAGCTATTATACACTTCCCAGAAAACTAAACGTAGTTTTTTTTTAAAAAAAATATGTTTTTGTTTATTTTTTTAGAGAGAAAGGAAGGGAAAGGAGAGAGAGAAACATTGATGTGAGAGAGAAACATTGATTGGCTGTCACTTGCACTTCCCCACAACATCAGCATGTACCCTGACCTGGAATCTAACTGGTGACCTCTTCATGCACAGAGGATGCTCAATCCACTGAGCCATACCAGTTAGATAGGTCATTGTTATTTTTATTTAAATTTGATTAATTCTCAGAACAAAAATATCCCAAATTCTTATTAACATCATATTACAAAGGTAAAATACTTTATAAACTATATGAGTTATGGCTGTAAATTTTAAGATACTTCAGACTAAAGGCTACCCTATCTTATAAAAGAATAATATGCAAATTAACCACCACCCTGCTACACCCACAAGCCACACCCACTAGCCAATCAGGCAAGCGTATGCAAATTAACCCAGCAGGAGGGATGCTTGGGTTTCCCTGGCGATAGAGAAAGCCAAGCTTTCCCCACAACTTGGCTGGCCAAGGACTCTGCTTAAGGCTACAAAGTTTCAATTATATAATATAAGTAAATCCCAGATACCAGGGCCTCTGCTTGGGTCTCCTGGATGTGTGTCCAGCCTGCAAACCACCACTGGCCCCTTTCCCAGCTGCCCCATGCCCCAAGGGAACCCCCACCCTGAACCAGGACACTCTTCAGGGCAAACCAGCTGGCCCCACCCATGGACCAGGCCTCTATTTTATCTAATAAAAGAGTAATATGCAGATTGACCATCATTCCAACACACAAGATGGCAACCCCATGTGGTCCAAGATCTTCCCCCTTGTGTACACAAGATGGCCACCACAAGCTGACCATCAGGGGAGGACAGTTGGGAGGGACCAGGCCTGCAAGGGAGGATAGTTGTGGACAATCAGGCCAGCAGGAGAGGGTAGTTGGGGGGGACCAGACCGGCAGAGGAGGGAAGTTGGGGGCAAACAGGCTGGCTGGGGAGCAGTTAGACATCAATCAGGCTGGCAAGGGAGTGGTTAGGGGAGTGATCAGGCTGGCCAGCAGAAGCAATTAGGGGCAATCAGGATACAAACAGGCTACCAGTTGGAGCCAGCAGTTCTGGATTATGAGAGGGATATCTGACTGCCCGTTTAGGTCCGATCCAGTGGGATAGGGCCTAAACAGGCAGTCGGACATTCCTCAAGGGGTCCCATATTGGAGTGTGCAGACTGGGTTGAGGGACAACACCCCTCCACCCGCATGAATTCATGCACTGGGCCTCTAGTAGTGTTATATAACAGCTAACAATTTCACAAAGTGACAATTATTGAAAAACAGTTTGTCATATTATATTTAGTATTTTTTCTATCCATCTCTTCATTGTAATGTACTCAAACTTGAAACAGTTTATCTAAATACTCTGATACTTCACTCAAGTATATCCTATATACTTTCTTTAAAAAGATTTTGCTAAATATCATAACAGCCTATTGGTTTTCTTGTTCCAAAAGTTCTTGAATCTTTAAAACAATTTGTAATCCAATCCTTTATCAGAAATTACTTTTTCATTCATTCCTTTAATATTTATCAATTACTAATTATATGCCAAATATGCTCTGTCAACCTGGCATTTTCCTGACAATTCTATATATTGGCCATATGTATATAAAAGTTGTTGGCAAGGATGTAAAGCAAATTAATTTTCTTACATTGATGTTTTGAATTTAAAATGTTAAAATTGCTCTAGCTGGTTTGGCTCAGTGGGTAGAGCATTGGCCTGTGGACTGAAGGGTCCCAGTTTTGATGCTGGTCCCAGTTTTGATGCTGCATTTGCCTGGATTGCAGGCTCAATCCAGAGTTGGAGAGGCAGTAGATCAATGATTGTCTCTCATCATTGATGTTTCTATCTCTCTTTTCCTCTCCCTTCCTCTCTGAAATCAATAAAAATATATATATTTAAAAATTAATTAAATAATTAATTAATTAAATTACATGTCAAAATCACTAGGAAAACACTTTGGCAGTTTCTTAAAATATAAACTGATACCTATCATACTATTCAGCCATTCGATTACTAGATATTTACTCAGTTAAAATCAAAGCTTATGTTCTTACAAAAATATATCCTCAAATGTTAATAGCGATTTTATTTTTAATAAGCATTTCTCAACAGTTAATGAATAAGCAAGTTGTAGTTTATCCATGTGATGAAATACAAGTCAAAAATAAAGGGGAATTAACTATTGAAATATAGAACAGCATGAATAATATCAAAATAATTTTACTGAATAAAAAATGCAAGAAAAAAATAATAGTTATAATTTAATTTATATAAAATTCTAAAAAATAAAAACAAATCTGTAGTTACAGAACACAGATCAGCAATTGTCTATACATGGGGTTAGGTAAGAAGTTAATTAAGGGATGTATTAGAAAGGGGTCTGAGGAATAATTTGGAGTACTAGATATATTCATTATCTTGAATTTGTTAATGGTTTTATGAGTATACACATATGTAAAAATTTATGAAATTGAATTTTTACACAATTTATAGCTCTACTAAACTGAGAAAAAAATATTTTGACTAAAAATGTATTTTTCTCTTTTTCTGATTTAATCTGTACTAATAGAAAATCATTGCTCTCAAATAACTTTGGATCGAGTAGCAGTGAGAAATATAAAAAGTTTCACACACTAACTTCTTTCTCAGTCTCCATTTAGCACTAAGATAATCTAGCATCAGTTCCCATTCTACAAATTCCACGATGCAAATCCAATGGAAAAAGTCTATGCTTCCTTTCCAATGAATCTATCAAACATTCATTTGACTCCCAATAGCTTTGATTGAATCATAGTCCATAATCTAATTATTTAGGTCAAGAAGTGACAATTTTCTAATCTCCTGATTTACAAACAAGTCATGTACTCCCACCCTGATATACCCCATCCCACAATCATGAAGTTGGGTGAGGGGCTGATTGCACAAAGAGAAATTTGTATAATATTAATGGAAAAAATGTATGTAAATGCAAAAAAATTTAAATAAGTAAATAAAAACTTCGGATAAGACAAAAATGTGTAATGAGTACATATATAAAGATATTCACATTTTCAAGTGTGGTTGATTAGGATTTCCTTTTCTTGGTATTCTCTGGAAAAATGACAAATATCTCAAAAATATTTATTGAGTACCCACTGAAAGCTAATCATTTTGCTAGGCACTAACTATACAAAATCAAACAAGCTGTGGTTTCTATTTCAGTAAATTTATAGCTTAGTAAAGGAGATAAGCAAGTTTGTTAAATGCTACAAAAGTTGCAAAGGAGAGAGGGGGTGGGACTCCAAGGAAGGATTTCAAAATCATATTGTGAGTTAGTGTTCATATTGCTTCAACTAAATTTGGAAGGGTAAAAGTTAACTAAATGAATCAATATTATAGGAATGGTGTTAATAAAATATTACAACAGAGGGATCACTGAGAAGGAATGTAAATGGGAAAAGGCTTGATATCTTATAGGCAGAAATACAAGAGTAAATAAAATTAGATAGTTAAGTAGGAGGGATATCAACAAATACTTTGTAAACTCAGATAAGAACTTAAAAGCTTGTATGAAAAATACTATGGATCTACCAAGTTATTGCAGTGAGAAAATATACAATCAAACCAAAATTAGAAAAAGGCCCTTCTGCCAACCAAATGGAAGGTATATTGCAGGAGGTACAGAATGTCAAAAGGAAGACTCCCTAAAAAGTTCTGATAGTAATTAAGGGGAGTGACAATAAGAGGAAAATGGAATGAAGTAATTCAACAGGTATTAAGTAAAAAGACAGTATGGTCAAAAGGAATATGGAGCCTTTACTGACTTTTGACTGGATAAAATTGCAAAGTGAATGAGAAAGTGCAATAAAATTTATGGTGATTTTAAGTTTGATGTTTTAGAAAAATAAAGAAAAGTGGTACTATTTACCCAGGAAAATTACTGTTATGCTGCATTTATCACTTAAAATCTAAAAACTCAATTGTGGTGACAAGTTTCAATTTTTTCTCTAAAAGAAATATATCTCCTTATTTTTCTGTGTTCCTAGAATTCACGTCTTATTACAGGATGGCAGATCATGGTTCAGGAAAATGTGCAAAGAGAAATTGCTTTTGACTTTTGTAATTAAAATTTCTTCATGCAAGTAGCCCAACAGAGAATGCTATGAACAAAATTTAAACTGCAAAAACCTAAAATGCTAATGGAGATCAATCTTTCAATAAATTTAAATTAAAGAGTTAGTTGGGAGAGTTTGAGAGATGCTATCAAGATTGTGGAAAGAATTTGCGGGGGTTGGGGACTACCTTTATAATAATAGAGGAAATCTAGACATCCATATGAATAAAGTGGTTTGAATTATGGGAAAAAGTTACTGAAAATGTTTGAGACATTTAAGATAATTGAAGGAACAATATTTTTCCTCAGTCCAGATAAGGATAAAAAAAAGATGATAAAGCTGAGAGATTTTCTAGATGGAGTAAAGAGAAGTTGCAATGACTAGTTTTAAGTGTTTTCAGTCTTATGTAGGAGTCTAGGTAGTCCAGCTGTGTATTGTTCTACTGAAATGTGCTGGACAGCTGAGAACACAAATCTAAACAGAATTACATTAATGGGGTAAGGTTCTGCATTTTAGTTAACAAAACCTCTTGTGCCAATCTGATCTCAACAGCAATCTATCTGAAAAATATATGTTCAGGTTGACTGCCAGATAGATACAAGCCAAAAAGATGACATGCAGCTAATCCAACACTGAGCACAATAACACAAGTCAAGAGTCTAGATAAAGAGTGCGATCATGTCACTGAATTCATCATTGTTCAGGCCACACTAACAGTTTATGTTCTGTGTAGGGCTCTGCAATTTAGTCAAGGTTCTTTTTTTCTTACAGTCACAATAATATACTCTTTGGAAAATATTTGGAAAATGCATAATACACAAGCAAACAAACAAACAAACAAAAACCTTGCATAGTTTCAACAACCTTAAAAAATTACTAATAGCCAAAGTTTTATAGTCTTTTTTTTTAATGCACACAATAATGCAGAAGTATGACAAATCAAAATTTTATTCTGAACACCCAATTACTAATCAATATTAAGCATTGATTTATTCAGCTGACTCTGCAATCATTTTCTCCATTTCATTTGATTCTTTTCCAGAAATTGGGTGAATATTTCCTTTACAGAATTCCAAAATTATGTACTCAAGAACATTTATTTCAAAATAGACAGTGTGTCTCAGAGAAAAATCCAGGTCTACAACTCTTAAAAGGCAAAAAGTTGCTACCATTTTTAAGTGAGAATATTTCCACTTTCATTAAAGTTTGAAAAAAAAATGTTTAGAATTCAGTTTCATCAGGATATTAACATGTATTTAGATGTCTATATAAAAATCTTACAATTTATAGAGTTTTATAATTACAACTAGAGGTCAGGTGCACAAAATTCATGCATGGGGCTGGCAGGGGGAGGTTGTCCCTCAGCCCATCCTGCACCCTCTCAAATCTGGGACACCTGGTGGGATCGGGCCCAAACAGGCAGTCGGATATCCCTCTCACAATCCAGGACTGCTGGCTCCCAAGTGTTCGCCTGCCTGCCTGCCTGCCTGCCTGTCTGATTGCCCCTAACCACTTCTGACTGCCAGTCTGATCAAAACCTAACTGCTCTTCCCTGCCAGCCTGGTCACCCCCATCTGCCCTACCTTTCAGGCCTTGACCTCCCCAACTGCCCTCACCTACTGGCCTGATTGTCCACAATTGCCCTCCCCTGCTGGCCGGCCATTATATTGTGGCCATCTTGTGTCTACAAGTAGGTGGCCATCTTTGACTACATGGGGTGGCCATCTTGTGTGTTGTAGTGATGGTCAATTTGCATATTACCTCTTTATATATAGGATTATATAGGATATTATGGTTCAGTCATTTATGTAAGATTCCAATTATAAAATATCACACATACAAAATATATTAAGTATGTATGCACAAATTTAAAGCACAATTTCAAAAATTAATGTATTATTACCACAAACCAATTGGAAATAGAACATTGCCAATCCCTTTGAAGCCCCTTTGAACTTTGCAGTAGTCATAATCTCCTTTTTATCCAAAAAAACACCAATATCCTCAATTATTCTCTTGTTATCTTTTTGGTTTTGCCACAAGAAATATAACCCTAAACTATATATTTTTAAAGTTTTACATTGAAAGTATATGATAATTCCTGTTTGATTTTTATCTAAGAGACATTAAATCTGTACATCAATTTTAGTAGAATTGACATCCTTTCATTATTGAATCTCCTTTCTATGAAGATAGCTTAGTTTTTCCTTAATGTTTTTTTTTCTATAAAGTTTATATATCAAAGTGTCAAAAAGTGTGTCTTCTTTAATATTCTCATTCAATAGGCAGAATAAACAATTTTTATTTATGATTAAAATTTTATTTAAATCCGATTATTTATAATATCTTATCATCAATATAATGTCACTATAATGTTTAATAATGACCCTTTACATTCTTTACTTTTTCTTTTTTAAATAATCTCAGATGTTTATCAATTTTATTGATCTTTCAAAGAAACATTTTATTCTGCTAATACTATCATATGTATATTTTATTTCATTTCTGTTCTTGTGTTTATTTTCTTTCTATTTGCATTTATTTTAATTTTCTACTTTGTTGAGGTGGGTGCTTATTAATTTTCCATCTTTTTATTTTTTAACTAGAGACCCAGTGCATGGGGGTCCTTCAGCCCAGCCTGCACCCTCTCACAGTCTGGGAGCCCTCAGGGGATGTCAGACTGATGGCTTAGACCTGGTCCTGGTCCTGATGGGGAGTGGGCCTAAACTGCAGTCTGGCCTCCCTCTGCAGGAGGCAACCAGGAAAACTGATCAGGGGACATTGACAGCTGGCAAGCAACCAGACCTGCTCTACTGCTTCGACTTTCCAATCGCCATCCCCTCCCTCTGCCACATGCTTGGCTTGCCTGGTACCACCTGCTCGCAGGCCCCAAACCCCCCAACCAATTTTTCTGCAGTTCGGTCTATTTGCATATTACACTTTTATTATATAGGATAAGCTCTACAAAGGATACAATTTTCCCTATACCTTACCTGAATCTCACAATCATGATATGTAATATTTTAACATCTGTAGTTCAAATTTTTTCCAGTACCCATTGCTTAATGTTTATTTGTCCTAGGAAATATTCTGAATATATGGCTATTTTATAATTATGGTTTTACTTTTTCTTGCATAATTAAATTTTCTTGTATAATTTGTATGGTAATTTTTTACTTTAACTCTTGGTACATCCCACAATGGTTGGGTACTATATTCTACATATGTTTACTAGGACAAATTTACTTTTTGTTTTTTAACTTTTCAATAACTTTTTAATATTTGTTTTTCCTATAATAACTTCTAGAGAGAAGTGATTTTTAAATCTTATACTCATCATATATCCTTCTTTTTACATATACTATTGCCCCTTCCCTCCCATACATGCCCTCCCTCCCCAGAGTTTTGTGTCCATTGGTTGTACTTATATGCATGTATATAAGTCCTTCGGTTGATCTCTTATCTCCCCCAGATCTCCCTAACCTCCCCGCTGTAATTTGACAGCCTGCTTGTTGCTTTACTGTCTCTATATCTATCTTTCATCGTATTTTTTATTTCTCCTTATATATTTGTCAATATTTTGTTATAAAAAACTGAAGCTAAATGTCAGATGCATACACATTTAGAATTGGTATATTCTTCCTGGTATATTGAAAGTTTTATTACTCTGAAGCACCTTATTATTATCTTGTATAAATATTATTATTTACAATCTACCATTTTCTTTAATAAATTTAGCTATATTCATTTTTATTTAGAATTGCTAGATATCCTATATAATAAAGAGGTAATATGCAAATTGACAATCACTCTAACACACAAGATGGCCACCCCCATGTGATCAAAGATGGCTGCTTCCAAGTGGACACAAGATCGCCACCATAAGATGGTACTGTACTCTTTGTGGGAAGGGGGAAGGGGAGGGCAACATGTGGATTAAACCCCAGAGTTCTAAGTGGCAACCTCCCACAGTTGATATATCTCTCCAGAACTTTAGCTGCTGTCTGTGGGAGCTCAGCCAGCCCTTTCAAGTCTTCACCTTTCCTTCTAATTTCTATTCATCCTTTGTTATCAGGATTCTCTCCAGCTAGTGTTACTGATTTATTTTTTATTATAAACCAGTGTTTATTGGAAAATTATTCAGGGTGATTCAATTATATTGGTATTTAAAACCTATTACAAGCAAACATTTTGATTTGACAAGCACTTTTTTAATAACAGTGTGATAAAAATGCACATATTGAAATATTTGTGTACAGATTCAATTATTTTTGTTAAGATAAAATTCTTTATTTGGAATTGCTTATCAAAGTGGTAATATTGCAATTGAATATGCATTATTAAATTTATTCCATAGAGGTTCACTGTAATTTATATTGCAGCAATACTTGAGCTCCATTTGCAAGATGACTATTGGCAAAAGTAATTATTCTGAAAAGAATAACTAGAATGATGACAGAGCTAAATTATGAAAATATTAGTTTATATACTATTATATATTTTCACCTGCTGATTTTGTCAACATAAGTCTAGGTAATAAACATTCAAACATATGATAGGTTTTCTTTCTGTGTACCTATTGATTCAATTGCTTATTTATTCAATAATAATTTCTGAATGTCTAATATATATCAGGCAATGTGGGATTCAACTACTGGCTATGATGAAACTTATAGTTCAGTGGAGAAGACTTTTCATAAAAAATTTAAAAACAAAATATGCGAAGTTAAAGGAAAGAAGGTAGTGCCAAATAAGAACTTATGTTAACTTGCTTATCTAGGGTGTTTAGGGAAAGTCTCTTGTATTAATTATCAGTTAAATGTGAATAGACGATGGAGTTAATGTAGAAATCAACACAGAATAAAAAGATAGAGATCCTGAAGAAACATGCCTTTATGATGGTAAAATTAGTGGTACATAGAGGAGGTAAATTTACAAAAGAAAAGCAGTGACTAAGTCAAGCAAAACTCAGCAAAGCAAGGTAAATTATGATGATTTAATTGTAAAGACACCAAAAAATATTTGAAGGTTTTAATAGTTACCATATAAACTGACTTAATTTTTTTTAAAGGAACTGCCTTAGGACATAGCAATTCCACTTCTGGAATTTATCTGAAGAATTCCAAAACACTAATTCAAAATAATATATGCACCCATATGTTCATTGCAAGATTATTTATAATAGCTAAGATATGGAATGAGCCCAAGTGCCCATCAATAGCTGATTGGATTAAAAGATCTGTGGCACACATGTACAATGGAATGTTAGTGGGCTGTAAAAAATAATGAAATTGTACCATTTGTGTCAGTATGAATAAACTTAGAGATATTATACTCAGTGATTTAAGTCAGTTAGAGAAAGACTAATACCATATGATTTTACTTATATGTGGAATCTGAAGAACAAACAACATTGAAGTAGACTCATAGACACAGAGAGCAAACTGATGGTTGTCAGAGGGTAGAGGATTTGGAAAACTATATGAAAGAGGTGAAGCAATTAAGAAATACTAAATTAGTAATTATAGAACAGTATCAGGGATGTAAGTAAATCATAGGGAATAAAGTCAATAATACTGCAATAACTATACATGGTGTCAGTTGGGATACTGGAGGGGAATACTATGTAAAATATATGATTCTTTACTACTAAGCTGTGGGTCTGAAACAAAATAAATTGAAAGAAAAAATGATGTACTCTATGTTGACATGGACATACATCAAAAGCATCTTCATATACTACAATAGAAGATATATGGCACTATATTTTAAGAATCTTAAAAAATGATTCTTTGACACAGCAAATTTCTTTTTAGGACCTGTCAGAATTTGTGGCAAAGACTTATATATATAAAACAATGCTTATCACAGAATTATTTATAATAGCCCAATTTTGGAAACCACATAAATGTCCAAGAACATAACATAGCAGGAATAGGTTTTAATGACTTACAGTATGGTCACACAATAGAATATTATTTAGACTTACAGAGATATGACTTTGAAAAATATTTAATGGCATATGAAGAGGAAATCTGACAATAAATTATTTGGTAAAATAAAGTTTACGTGTTTTTTTTTTGGGGGGGTGGGGGTGGGGGGAAATAGTTTGTAGACCACCAACAATAAAAGCAGGAAGGCCAAGAAGGAAATTATACATTACTATATTGGTGATGGTTTGGAATACAAATCTTGTCATGAAACTGAGAAAAATGACTGTATGTGAGATACAATTTAGCAATATATTCAATAGAGCTAAATGATAGATGGAATAAGGCAGTGAGGAAAAAGAACCAAGAAAGACTCAGTTTTCCAGTTTGAGAAACTGAACACACATGGTTTAAATGAATAATATGGAAAAAGGAAGGCAGGTACCTAGAATCCTATATGCCACACAGTTACATTGTTGTTATTGCCAAACACAATGTATTCTAAGCTTCATCTGCACAGGAATTTTCCTTTATCTATTCTTTGACCCCAATTGCCTAGCACAATGTTTCCCAACCTTCTCTCATGATGAGAATCACCTGGTGGAGTTGTTAAAACACAGATTCCTGAATCCCAACTAAGAAGTGCTAAACTAGAATTTTTGAGAACATATAGGTAAAATTGCATACCTAACTTAGTGCTCTGTATATAAAATCTGTCTTAGAGCACTAGTTAAGTATACAATTTTACCTATATGTTCCCAAAAATTCTAGTTTAGCACTTCTTAGTTGGGATTCAGGAATCTGTGTTTTAACAACTCCACCAGGTGATTCTCATCATGAGAGAAGGTTGGGAAACACTGGCCTAGCACAATGGTAGGCAACATGCCATTTGCGAGTCACATGTGGCCCTTTGGTCCCTTGAGTATGGCTCTTCCACAAAATACCACGTGCGGGCACACGTGCAGTGTGATTGCAACTTCGTGGCCCATGTGCAGAAGTCGGTTTTAGGCTCTCAAAAGAAATTTCAATCGTTGTGCTGTTGATATTTGGCTCTGTTGACTAATGAGTTTGCTGACCACTGGCTTAGCACAATGTCCAGTATAGGGAATGCCACCAATAAGCATTTGTCTGAATGAATGGATGTATGAATGATTAAAAAAATAATAGAGATTATCCTTTGACTTTCCAGACTGGACAACTAGAAATAATGGCTCATAATTACAGGATGACATATTTCACTTTTATGTAAATACTAGAGGCCCAGTGCATGAGATTCGTGCACTGGAGGTGGGGTCCCTCAGCCCAGCCTATGCTCTCTCACAGTTCAGGGCTCTCACAGTCCAGGACCCGTTGCTCCTGACGCCCACCTGCAGCGGAGGCAGGTGAGGCTCCTGCCACCGCCACTGCTCTTGCCAGCCATGAACCAGACTTCTGTCTGTTGGAGTGCACTGACCATGAGGGGTCCACTCCTGTGTTGAGCATCTGTCCCCTGTCTATTCGGTCTATTTGTATATTGCGCTTTTATTATATAGGACTAGAGAACTGGTCCATAAAATTCATGCATGGGTTTGTGTGTCTCTCAGTCCAGCCTGCACCCTTTCCAATCCAGGACCTCTGTCTTCTAACCACCCATCTACCTGCCTGCTTTATTGCCCCTAAACACTCTGCCTGCCTGTCTGATCGCCCCTAATTGCTCTCCCCTGCTGGCGTGATCATTCCTTACTGCTCCCCTGCTGACCTGATTGCCCCTAACCACTTTTGCCTCAGCCCCCACCACCATGGCTTTGTCCGGAAGGATGACCAGAAGATGTCTGGTTGACCTGGTCTAATTAGCATATTACCCTTTTATTAATATAGATTAGTCAGCTCAGACAGCCATCACAAAATATCATACATTTGTGTGTCTAAAACAACAGAAATGTATTTTTCTCACAGTTATGGAGAGGCTGAAATTTGGGGTCAAGTTACCAGTATAGCATCATCCCATAGACCAGAAAGTGGTGGATCGATTGCCTGTCAGGGCACATGCCCAGGTTTCAGATCCAGTACCCAGTCGAGTGAGTGCAGGAAGCTATGGAACAATGTTTCTCTCTCTCTTGCCCTTCTTCTCATTGAGATCAATTAAAATGAATGATAAATAAATAATGTTCTCTAAATGTGGTTTTAACAGGAAAGACATTAATGATCTATGAAGTGAAAAACTCATTATAACACATATATACAGCATGACCCCATTAAAAAAAAATATTGATTTCAGAGGAAGGGAGAAGGAGAGACAGATAGAAACATCAGTGATAAGAATCATTGTTCAGCTGCCTCCTGCGCACCCCTACTAAAGATTAAGCTCAAAATTTGAGACCAGGAATCATCGTGACCTCCACGTTCATACATTAATGCTCAATCACTGAGCCCTACCAGTCAGGCCCCATTTATTTTTTTTTTTTATCAATACCGGCATATGAGGTACATTGGCAAGATCTCACTATTAGATGAAAGTCTAAAATTGCCCAAACTCCTTTGCAGCTAGGTTTCTGGGTATAAATTCATTCCTGCTGATTGGATGAGCTTGTACAATATTTTGAAGGCAGAAGTAGTGCAGAGGCATCTTTCTGCATTTTGGGCTGTTTGCTGCTGGTGATCATGTTTGTAGAGATGTGAAGGTTTTCTGCAATGGAATCCAGGCTGTGCACAGGCAGTTATGGCAGAGGCAATGCCCAGTGACCTGTTTTGTGGGAACTGAAGGGCACTTGCGGGGGCAGAGGTTTCCTGATCCCCGAATCACAGCTGTGCCAGAGTGTCCTACAATTCAATTGTGGATGAGTGGCCACAGCCTAATACTCAGTCCTCCAGCTTTCCAATGATTTCCCAGGCACCAATTCCCTGTGCTAAAATCTTTCCTGCCGAAAGTATCAAAGATCTAAAAACATTTTGGATCCTCTATTTTCTTTTTTATTATTAAAATATATATTTTATTGATTTTTTACAGAGAGGAAGGGAGAGAGATAGTTAGAAACATCAATGAGGAGATGCATCGATCAGCTGCCTCCTGCAAACTCCCCATTGGGGATGTGCCCACAACCAAGATACATGCCCTTGACCATAATCAAACCCAGAACCTTTCAGTCCACAGGCCAACACTCTATCCACTGAGCTAAACCAGTTTCAGCTGGATCCTCTCTACTTTCAATGAAAACAATGCTGCACAGGGTCAGGTCTGAGAAGTGGGTGAGGTGTTACAGAAGGCTCCCTTCTTTTAGTCTCAGCTTCCACTTCTGTAGAACCAAGACCAAAGCTTATCTGTTCACAGTTACTGATGACCGTGACAACTATGTTTCCCAAAGATGGCCACAATATTTTCCATCCCTCCCATGGCCTTGCCACTTTCCACCACATCCTCTGTCTTGAAGTGGGGCTGACTTCTGGAATTCTAAGGCCAAGGCCAAAAGGTGCTGGGCTACAGCCCTGCCCACCCTATCAGGGTTTCCAGCTCTGGCCCTGCCCACACCACTCAGGTCTCTGTCTGGCCCGAGGCCTTCCCCTCCTGGCTCACTTTCCTTCCCACCTGTGGCTCAGCACCTTGCTACACATCATAGCTAAGAGCCCACATCGGGCCTCGCATCTCCTAGCTATTATGTGCCACTGCTGCCTGTGCCCTGCGGCCCCTATTCCTAACCACTTCCACCAAAGGAGATCTTGGCCTACTCAGCTGCCCAAGACTGAGACTGAGCAACTTTAAGATCCTAGGACCCCAAATTTATGCCAGCCAAGGCAGTTGGCTGGGTGGCTCCACCCTGATCAAGGTGTTGAAGGTGATCCAGCCCACATCAAGCTGGTTTACTGGCTGCAGTGAGTGTCATAATGACTGGTCATTAGGTCATTATGGTCCTGACAGTATTACAGTCTCTGACTTTTTATATATATAGACTAGTGGCCCAGTGCACGAATTTGTGCAACTTGAAAGGAACTGTGGGCCACGAGGCTGTGGTGGGCACGGGGACAGGTTTTGGCCCATCCTCCATAACCCAGCCATGCCCCGCCAGCTGTGGACCCTGGTCCTCTCTCTTCTAGCAGCCCTGCTCCCACCTCCACTGCTATCTTGCACTGACAGTACAGAGCGATTGGGGCTGGCACCAGCAGCAAGTGTGAGCAGGGTCAGTGCTGTCAGCTGGTGTGAGCAGCAACTGCTGCCCCAATCTCCCTTCAGGAGCAGGGGGAGGTGAAGAAGCCCTGAGGGATGACTGGGGCTGGCAGGCACCACTTGCATCTGCTGATGGCCCCAAGCAATCAGGGCCAGCGCCAGCAGCAGGTCTGAGCAGGTCCAGAGCCAGTGGCAGGTGCAAGCACCAGGTGGGACTGCAGCACATGGGAGCAAAGAATTTTCAGTAACCACCAGAGACTCACCTCAATGACAGCAACTGGCACCTTGCCTTGGTCTGGCCCTTCTGCTCACCTGGGCCATCATCCTGCTGTGGCCAATCTCTGCCATTTTTTGGACTCTGCCACCATGCTAATGTGTGCCATGTTTCGTGCATGCTCTCTGATGGTCAGCGCATGTCACAGTGACTGGTTGTTCTGTTGTTTTGTTGTTCTGTCTATTTGCATATTAGGGTTTTATAGAGAGAGATTTCCAGCTAATTAGAACTACACAAATGAAAGAGTCTGATTTCAGAATAGCATGTTCTCTGGTAACTGAAATGTTTAAGCAGAATTTTGTTGAAAATAAGACAGGTGTCTAATTTTGAAATAGAATTAGAAATTAATTCAGGCAGAAAACATTAATTTTTCTAACCCTTCTACTTAATCCCTTTTTAAGTTCAGAATACCTCTCATTGGCCTTACCTTTGAAAAATGACTTTTATTTCCTGTTAATTGAGTTAGTGAATTCAAATTAACTAACAAATTAAAGGCTTGTCTTCAAATACATCCAAGAAATTAAAATAACTGCTTCCTCTTTTCATATTCATACAATATCAGGTTTATTTTCTCCAGAGTTTAGCCAGGGTGCCAAGAAGTCTGGCCCAACTAATCAGGAATAAAGAGAAAGCATGAGGCATTCACTTGCTTCTAATCAGATTCTAATCCCCTGCCTTACCAGGTATTAAGGGCCTGGGAGATTAAGGTGTCTTGGTTATAGGAAGAGCAGTAGGATTAGTAGGATTGTACTTTGCTAGTTATAATTTTTGCATTTAGGAAATTGGTTTGAAAACCTTTATTTTACAATGGACCCAAGACTCTGCTTAAATCACATAACATAGAGAGGGCAAAGGGCTTTAAAAAATATTTCTTGCCTGGCCTTGGTAACTCAATGATTGAGTATTTACCTATGAACCAGGAAGCCCTGGTTTAATTCCAGGTCAGGACATATGCATAGGTTGCAGGCTCAATCCCCAGTAGGGGTATTTCAGGAGGCAGCTGATCCATTATTCTCCCTCATCATTGATATTTTTATCTCTCTCTCCCTCTCCTTTCTCACCTAAAATCAATAAAAAATAATCTGTTTCTTCCTGAAAAGTACTTCTTTCTCATTTATTATTACTAATAAAACTTAAAGTCCATAGATGTGAAAAATAGATGAATCTTGGTAATCATAATGATTCTGGTTTTAAAAATCAGAACATTTTTGTTTGTTTATTTGATTTTTTGTCTGTGGAGTAGGGGAGAGAGGAGTGAGTGAGGATCCCAGATCACCACTATTTTTTTTCACCTGAGGCAATATATTATACTTTTAAAGGTTTTATTACATTTCTAACTCAGTTTATTTTGTAGAAAGGGACCTATACCTAGAAAGTTTTAACACCAGTAGACAATTTCACTATTGAGACTTTTTAAATCCTGAATGTTTCATGGTTGTGTCTCACTATTCAATTTAACTAATTGTTCAGGCAGGATAACCCTATTGTACACAGAGTACATCAATGCTTTTATTTGGATATATTGAATCCAGAAAATAACATGCAGAAAATAAATTAGATGTGAATGTTCTTCTGCTCTTAGTAAAATGAATCAGGAATTTTTAGAAACTCTGCTTAAAAGGGGAGCCAAAAAAATTCAATAATTAAGCAGAATTCAAGAATATAAAGTAAGTACTTATTAAAATGATGATTTTGCAACTCTGCTACTTTAATTTTGTGAATTTGCATAGTTGATATGTTTAGATAATCTCAACTTTACATTTTTAAATCACGATCTAAATGTTTTCCTGATGTCCTTTTTTATATAATAGAACTTTGTCTAGTTTTTATGTACTTTTGATCATCCTATATAATAAAGAGGTAATATGCAAATTGACCATCAGTCCAGCATAAAAAATGCCCCCCCCCCAATGTGGACACAAGATGGCCACCATAAGATTGCCAGCAGGGGAGAGAAGTTAGGGGTGATCAGGCCTGCATGGGAGGCCAGTTGGGGGATCAGGCCTGTGGGTGAGAGCAGTTGGCCAGCAGGGAGGGCAGTTAGGGGCAACCAGGCCAGCAGGGGACAGCAGTTGGGGGAAATTGGCCAGCAGGGGAGCAGTTAGGCATTGATCAGGCTAGCAGGGGAGTGGTTAGGAGGTGATCAGGCTGACAGGCAGAAGTGGTTAGGGGCAATCAGGCAGGTGAGTGGTTGAGAGACAGCATTTTTATATTAGCCACTCCTTTAGAGGCTGGAATATAGGAGTGATTAGTTCCCATTTGCAAAGTCTTAAAAATCTAACTAGAGGCCCACTGCACAAAATTCATGCATGGGGTGGGGGGAAGGGTCCCCTCATCCCAGCCTGAACCTTCTCCAATCCTGGATTCCTCAAGGGATGCCCGACTGCCCTTTGGGATCGGGCCTAAACAGGCAGTCAGACATCCCTCTCACAACCCAGGACTGCTAGACATCCCTCTCATATTAAAGGACCACTGGGTCCTAACTGCTTACCTGCCTATCTGCCTGATTTCACCTGCCTGCCCTGCTGGCCTGGTCACTCCCAAACTCTCCCCTGCAGTCATAGTCACCCCCAATTTCCTGCTCCCCTGCTAGCCCGGTCACCACTTAGTGCCCCTCCACCATCCTGGTTGCCACTTATTTCATCCCCTGCTGGCCTGGCACCCCCAACTGCCTTTCCTGCTGATTTGGTCACCCCTAACTGCCCCCTCTGCCAGCCTGGTTACCCTTTACTGCCCCCCAACAGTCTGGTTGCACCCAACTGTTCCCCCATCACATGGGCCTGGTAGCCCCATGAAGCCTGCTGCTCAGTGTTTTGTCATTCCTCACTAAACCCCTACCAGCCTGGTTGCCCCACACAGCCCAACCTGTTTGGTTGTCTGTTCAGTTGTTTCAGATGTGATAGTTGCTTAGCTTTTATATATATATAGATGAGTCAAGAAAGGAAAATATAGGATTTTAGTTAAAGATAAAGGCCATGCAAAATAAATCAGGGTCTTGGTAAAAAACATCACAAGAAATTTGAAAACTCCATTTGTTAGAATGGTTAAAAAAGTGTTATCATATGAGGGTGATATTTGATTCTGAAACAGCCTTTACTTGACTCCATTGAGTCTATATTCCTGCCAAAGGCATATCAAGAATGTTTTATAATCAGATAAGTAAACTAATAGAGTCACTGTAAAAATGATGCAAGTGGGAAAGAGAAGTAGCTATAATAATCTATATTAACCTTTGGCAAGCTGGGCAGAGCAGATATACAGACTAATCTTAGAATGTACTTACCTTTTACATTAAACACAATGCTTTAAACTTCCAGATTACATTCTAGGGAAGTGATGGAAAGATAATGTCATCAGGAGAAGCAGCTTGTGATTGCATGTTGAGTTCTTTCTCACAGATGGGCCAGACTCAAAGTATCCAGGCCTATCATCGATACTAATAATAGAGAAATATGCAAATTATATGTTTCAGCCTCAGGTCACGACCAGATCAGCAGGCTGTGCCCCCGCCCTCGGCTCAGGCATCTGCAGGCCTGGGGTAGGGAAGCATATGATAGGAGGGGATAAGAAAGGAGAGAGGGAGGAAGGCAAGCACGCGTGCAAACAAGCCAAGAGGAGAGAGAGAAATACAGAAAGGGAACAAGAAAAAGATGCAGAAATGGAAAAGGGAAGGAAACACAGGCCTGTCTGTGGGAGGGGATGGCTACCATGGGGGGTGGGAAGAGCAGGTGTGCCTGGCAAGGAGTGGGGCTGGAGCCCTGGCCAGATGCAGGAGGAGGGAAGAGGGCGGTGGCCCCTGGTATGGGCCGTTTGAGGAGAGGCACCCACGAGTCTGGGATGGAGTGGTGGACAGTCCGAGGCCTTCTGGGCAGAGGTGCTCCTGCTTCCCAGTGCCAGCAGCAGCGCTCAGGCAGGTCAGTCCTCAGCCACATTGGCTGGGCCGGGCATCCCGTGCAGGGAATGGGAGCAGGACAGTGACACTGAAGCCAGGGAACGTGAGAGTCTGGGGGTGGCAAACACCTGTCGGGGGTTCAGTATTGGGCTGGAGGTTACTGCCCGCCCCCCCAAAGGGAATCATGGAAGCTTTAAGAAGGGATTGAGGGAAGAACTTTATAAAGGAGTCAGTAGAAAGCAGAAGGAAAGAGGATTTATGAGTAAACTGTAAGAGCTATAGTGAAAATCAAGTATAGTTGTGTACTGGGGACAGATTTAAAAAGTAGGAGTCAGAAAAGAAAAAAGATAAATGACAGTGAATAATTAGCCAGGTAGATAGATATTAAAATAGTGAAGTAAGTAGAGAAGAATGTATGGAAAAGATAGAGTGAAAGAGAAAGAGGAAGGGAAGTAAAGTTTTAAGAGCTTAAAAGGAGACTGGTAAGAAGGAAGAAATGGGGGAAGGAGCAAAGCAGGTCTGAGGGAGAAAATGAAGAAAAAAAATGAAGGTGGGAAGGAAGGAAAAGGGGAAGGAGGGGTAAAGATAAAGGAAAGAAGGAACGTGGGGAGGGAGGAAGGGTAGGAGAAAGATGGGAAGAAGGGTGATGGAACAGAAGTAGGAAATAAGGAAGAAATAAAAGTTTATAAATGATGGCAGGGGAGGGCAGTAGGGGGATCAGGCAGGCATGTAGAGTGGTTAGGGAAAGCAGCCAGGTGAACAGTTGGGAGCCAGAAGACCCAGATTGCCAGAGGGATGTCAACCTGCCACTTTGAACTCGATCCTACTCTGGCAGTTGGACATCCCCCAAGAGCTCCCCGATTGGAGAGGGTGCAGGTTAGGCTGAGGGATGCTGCCCCACCATGCACACATTTTGTGCACCGGGCCTCTAGTATATAATAAAAGGCTGATATGCAAATTGTCCCCTTGGGAGTTTGCCAGGCCTAGGGACCCTACCCATGCACAAATTTCATGCACCAGGCCTCTATATAGGATAAATATATATCTTAGAGTTCATGAGTCTGCAAAGAAAAGATTGCCATTTTAAACTTTTCTCCATACTTGAAAGCATTTTTTTAATGTAAGTTTGCTAACTCAGATTCAGAAAATGTATCAGGGAGTTAGTGACATAACTTTGTCATAATTTAAAAGTAGTACCAAAAATAAATGCAATTTATTTATTTATTTATTTATTTATTTATTTTTGTATGAATGATTTTTACAACTGAGACTCCTTTTGGCATAATTAGTTTAAATATGTTTGTTCTTGGTTCATTTGATAGCATTTGAGTTAATTTACTTGCTTACTAGCTTTTTAAATTTTTATAAAGTTCCATTGATCTCTGTGTTTGTACAATTAAACTAAAATTTAAAAATATTTAATCACATATTACTAATTCAAAAATTTAATATATTAAGTTATTGGGGAAAGGAAGTGTTTGCTATTGATAAAAAATTAAATTGTTTATACATTTTAAAATTTCCATCTTTTTCTCTGTTTAAAAATAGTTAATATACCTATTTTATCTTTTAAGTTGGTTAAGTGTTAGCCTTTTAAATAGATTTTTCCCAAATACTTTATATGTGATATCATCTACCACACATTGCTGCCCAAAATAACAACAAAAAATTTTCACAAGTATATGTTTAGTTTAAAATCTTCGTGAAAGTTAGCTCTTTTAAGAATAATTCATTCAACATGGCAAGAGTTATGTAATCATAGAAATGTGGACTTATTCTTAGACCAGCAAGTTAGAATTAATGGCATTATACCAATCTATGTTCAGATATTGATTGTACTAATCCATTCTAGCGTTCATTAGACTCTTTTCTGGTTCTGAAAAAGCTTACCCAACTAGACAAATTAGATTAGAAAGAGTGATATTACACATAAATTCTGCCTTCCAAATTATTATCCCTACCGATTCCTCAAGTAAAGATATAGACTCCATATTTGTAGGAAGAATATCAGGCTTCCATTAGTCATATGGTAAAGTGAAACTTTTAAAAAGATCAGGAATTCAAGATTTTATGACTTATTCTAGACTATACAACTAACTAATTCAGTGACTTTGCATAAGAAATTTCAGTTCTTTGGGGAAGGCCCCTAATTTCTCAACTGTAAAATAAGGGTGTTGAACCAAGTTTTTTTTTTTTTTTTTTTTTTTTTTTAATATATTTTATTGATTTTTTACAGAGAGGAAGGGAGAGAGATAGAGAGTTAAAAACATCGATGAGAGTCATCGATCGGCTGCCTCTTGCACATCCCCTACTGGGGATATGCCCGCAGCCAAGGTACATGCCCTTGACTGGAATCGAACCCGAGACCCTTCAGTCCGCAAGCCGACACTCTATTCATTGAGCCAAACCGGTTTCGGCTGAACCAAGTTTCTTATACATATAGGATTCTGAATGAATTATGGACTAATCTATATGAGTCTATAGCCCCAGTCTATAATTCCCAGTTCCTCCAAATGTGACTTTGGAGATAGGACATTTAAAAAGGAGACTACGTTAAAATAAATTGTTAGAATGAGTCCTAACTCAATCTTAAGTCCTTGTAAGAAGAGGAAATTTGAATATATAAGGGACACCCAATCATGCACATGTAAGGGCAGTAAGAAGGCAGATCTTTGAACCAAGGAGAGGAGTTCTCAGAATAAATCAGCCTGCCAACAAGACTTCTAGAATTTGGACTTCTGGACTTTTAGTTACAGAACTGTAAGAACATATTTCTGTAATTTAAGCCACCCAGTCTAAGGTATTTTGTTGAGCAGTTTAAGCAAACTGGTACAGAGTAGAATCATAGAACAGTGTTTACAAAGCTATCCTAATAAAAAATAACCTCATAACCACTCTGCTTAAAAGCACTCATTAGCTCAAAAATTCTTTCAGCACTACATATACTGCTTTGAAATAGTATTGTTTTGCTTCTTATTTCATACTATTATTCTCTTTAATTCTCCCCAATGACTATTACAGTATCTTATACAGTCTTCAATATTTGTGTTTTTTCTTTTTTTAATTTGTGAATTTTATCCTATCTACCACTATTTTTTTTTCTTATCTGTGAAATAAGTTCCTTAAAAAAAATAACCTTATGCATCACAGGATTAATTTAACCACAGATATGTTCTCATTTTTCATTACAAGTGTAGCCTAAGAATAGACAAATAACTACAAAGATATATAAGAAAGATTTTAAGTTTATTATTTAAAATGCCTAAAGCAGAGACTAAAAATTAGAGGAAAAAAAATATATTCCAGATCATTTACTGAAAACTTTTTTTAAGATTAAGACACTTAGAATATTCAACATACTGTGTCTGACACCCATTACCACCTATATTTTAGGATTTATTGTCAGATATGTTCCAATGCTACATAAATTCTCTTTTTATTTTATTTTCTACATAGAGTTTATGAGAGTGATTATGCGTGCATGTTCTTACAGTTAATCATCTTCCTAGAATCCCTCATTGGAGTACATCTACTTTGCTTTCAGAACAGACCTGGTCTAGCCCATAATATCTATAGTAGAAAGTGTTGTTTATCACAAGACAAAATCCAAATTTTTATACTAATTTACAATGGAATTTATCCATCATTTTCCTTCCTGGTTGGTGTTATGAGTTGTAGTTTTAAGATGCTAATAAGCTTCTTATTTTTAGTTCAATTCATTGGCAGTCCATAAGACTTTATAACAGTTTAAAAACACTTCAGCTATTTTTTAATAGACGTTTTCTTAAAAGTTTTTAGAAATATTTGACTTTACAATTATTTACAAAGCCTAACAATTTGACATAAATCAACAGATTTAGAACCAATCAACAAATCAATGTTGAACAAATGATCCCTAGAACAGTTGAAAAATTCAGTATTAATGTGGCATTTGGAACCAAATATCTTACATAGAAAAGATTCAATATTTTTTTATGTACCTGGTCATTAATTTTCATGTTAACTATTATTTTCCTTGGATACAAGATTTATATAAAATTATTATGTTTGTTATTATAATTACAAATGCATTATTTTACTTGAAATAAAGTCTTTCTAATAAATATTCCTTTTTTGTTTTCTTTTCAAATATGGAATGCTTCACAAATGTGCATGTCCTCCTTGCACAAAGGCCATCCTAATATTCTCAGTATCATCCCAATTTTAGTCTATGTGCTGACAAAGCAAGTACTATAACCATAGTTGGATCATAGCATCAACATCATCTGACAGCCGGTTAGAAATGCAGAATCTTAGGTACCATCTCAGATGATCTGAATGAGAATTTCTTCATTTTTAATAAGGTTTCCAAGTACTTAGTCTTCACCTTCATGTCTGAGAAGCAGTCAACAAAATGATTTATTTTGATATTTAGTAAATAGTCCTAAAATTTTAGTTATAGACATCTTAACTTTTAAATATAGAATGATAGGAACATTTTTAAGGAAAAAATTTAAAAATTAATGCTAAAACACACACAAAAAAAAGACTAATGTCCATTTGAATTATTTATTGCAAACATTGAATACTAAAAAGAGTGTTGTAATCTAATGTACACTAATAAAAGAGAAACATGCAAATTAGCCATCACTCTGCTTTACCCACCAGCCAATCAGGAGCAAGTATGCCAATTAACCCAACAAAGATAATGGCGGCCACAGAGTTGGAGTGAGCAGGAGGCTTGGGTTGCCCTTGTGATGGAGGAAGTCAAGCTTCCCACCCACCCTGGCCAGCCCTGGCCTCCACTCAGGGCTATAAAGTTTCAATTATAGAACATAAATAAATCCCAGATACCAGCTTTCAGCTGGCTCTGGACTCCTCCACTCAAGAAAGCACTGGAAAAAAAAAAAAAAAAAAAAAAAAAAAGAACAAAAGGAGGGGCTTTGAGCTTGGGTCCCTGGGGCTGTGACCAGACTGGAAATAGCCATCAGCCCCTCACTAGGATGGCCACACCCTTATGGCCTGATTCCTGTAAAAGGGCAGTCAAAGATCCCTAGAGAGGTCTCAGATTGGAGAAGGTGCAGGCTGGGCTGAGGGACACATACCCTGATGCACAAATTTCGTGCATGGGCCTCTAGTTTAAATGTGTAATATTGCATACTATTATTAAAGACACAAAATATAGTTTCTTCAGTAAAATGAAAGAAAGCCAAAATTCTGTCTCTCTTCTGGCTTGTATATTCTCTCCTCTTGCTCTCTCACATACATACACAAAACAAAATCTCTAATATTTGCAGTAAATCTATGTTATCCTATTTAATAAAAGAGATACATGCAAATTTACCATACCTATGCCCATAAGGCATGCCCACCAGCCAATCAGGAGAAATTATGCAAATTAACCCAACCAAGATGGCATTTCATTTGCATATCCAGGCGCAGAGCAAGAGGAAAGACAGCATAGAAGGAAGCCAACCACTGCAGAAGGAAGCAAAGTGGGGCAACAGAGAAGGGAGGGAAGCAGGCAGGGCTGTGAAAAGAGCCCCAGGAAAGTTATTCTTGAAGAATTAGGTTCGAGGAAGCCCTATTTTTGCAGTAATCTTCCTGCAACAGTTCTCTAGTATTCCTATATTCCCTTTTAGACCATTTTAACATCTATCCCTATATGACATTAAAGCTTGATTGCTTTAAAAATGTTACACATTTTAAAATGTTATATAGCCTTGGTAGCTATATTTATCATAGTATTTTTTTCCCCTTTCAGAACTGCTACAAGTTAATATGCTGCACATTTTTCAGAATTGAAAGTATAAGAATGGAAGTAAAAAATGGGTTAGAGTTACTATTTATACTAAGCATGAACATTCTTTATCTTCCATACTCCTGGAAAGTTAAATGCCTAGTCATAAAAATGGTTGCCTTTTGCTTTGTTGTGTTTTTTCTCCTTTTATAATTAAAAATATATATCAGAATTCTTCAGTCTTATAAACTCTCTCTCTCTCTCTCTCTCTCTCTGAAATATATATATATATATATATATATATATATATATATATATATATATATATACAAACTAAATATATAATATACTAGATGCCCGATGCATCAAATTTGTGCAAGAGTAGGCTTTCCTTTCTCCAGCTGCTAGCACCGGCATTCCTCTGGCACCTGGGTCTTGGGCTGGTTTCTCTCCGGCAACCCGCAAGCCCAGGTGTCCTTCTGGCCCAGCTTTGTACTGAATGACATCCAGTCTAATTAGCATATTACCACTTAATTATTATAGATTAGTGGCCCGGTGCATGAAATTCATGCACAGGGTGGGGGGGTTGTCTCAGCCCAGCCCTCATCCTCTCCAATCAGGGAACCCTTGGGTGATGTTCAGGAGTTAGACATCCTTCTCGCAATCTGGGACCACTGGCTCCTAACAACCTAAGTCTTCCTGCTTGATTGTCTCTAACTGTCTCTGCCTGCCTGCCTAATCACCTCTAACTGCCCTCCCATGCCAGCCTGATCTCAACCCCAACTGCCCTACACTTCCAGCCTGATCTTGCCCCAAACTTCCCTCCCCTGCCAGTATGGTCACCCCCAACTGCCCTCCCCTGGTGGCCTGATTGGCCCTAACTGCTTCTGCCTCAGCTTTTACTACCATGGCTCTGTCCAGAAGGAAGTCAGATGCCCAGAAGATGGCCAGTCAACCCAGTCTAATTAGCATATTATCCTTTTATTAGTATGGGAAGATTATATAGGATAGGATTGCTTAAATAGGGGAGAAAAGCCTTTTTCAGCTGGAGAAGATGCTCTTGGCAGACAAAAATATATAATCTCTATATCTAAACTGATAGCCACCATATGCACTATATTGTCATTAAAAATTGAACTGCTATCTTACACCTTACACCAAACAGCTGTTGCCCTTAAAACCCCTCCTCAGTCCCCACCTTAGGTTCTGCTTTCGCAGTTTAGGTTCTGATTGGTCAGTTTCTATGCCAGTCAGCGTCAGAAGCTCCGCCTCCTGGCAGCCATTGGTTCCTGGCACTTCACCCAGATTTGATTCTGATTGTTTGGTTTCTATGCCAGCCAGCATCGCCAAGCCTGTCTCTGGGCCTGCTCAGTGAGGCAGGCTGATCAACAGCCACCCCAGGCTGCTGGCAAGAGGGCTGCACTGCTGATCTCTTATAGAGAGAGAGGCGTGGCTTCTGGCAAGGCTGGAGAGAGAGAGAAGCATGGTCTAATCTACAACCTTGAGGGTCTGATCTGCAGTGTCTCTCTCTCTCTCTCTCCAGGCTTCACCAGCAGCTACAGTAAAGGGTGATCAGCCCCGCCTCTCTCTCTCCCTGAGAGGTCAGCAGTTCATCCCACTCGCCAGTTCCCGCCCACCAGAGCCTGCTGTGCATGCAGCCTAGTGTTTGGCCAAGCCTTCAGTCATTTGGATGTTATGGGCCCTGGGTTTTTATATATAAGGATAACATAAATATCACTTTGAATGTATCTACATATACATATTATAAATCCGGATATGTGTGTATATATTTACTATTATGTGTGTGTGTGTGTGTGTGTGTGTGTGTGTTCAAGAAAATTGTCAGTAAGCCAACATATTTGAAATTGAAACTTGCATCTAAACTGAAGCACTGTGAGATGTAATTAATTTTAATACAGAAAAAGGACAAAAGTAATACTTTGGCCATTTGACTTTGCTCTTAAGGATTTGGGTTATTTCTGTTTCACTCACAACATAGAAAAGATATGGCATGGCTTGTTGTCATCATACACATGTGGGGAAGGAGAGATCCAAGGTCAATCAAGCACGAAAAAAGTTAAACAGGCAAATTGGGCACAACTGTGATTGAGCAGCTAATCTAAGTGGCTGATTATAGTTTGCCTGCTTACTTAAACTTGCAGCTGTGCCTGAGTGAGTGGGTGGAACTACTGTGAAACGGATGGCAGACTGTTTTTAAACCTGGATTTTTTCTGCACCTATGCAGGGACTTTTTAAATGGTCATAGAAGGAAATGCTTGAACAAGGAATGTTAAGTTACGTCTCCAATGTAATAAGACCTGACACATCAGAGCTTTATTCTGTCATCATGATTAAGATTCTATACTTGTAATACAAAATCCAGTCTCATTTAAATCCACACTGTGGTCTTGTATTTTACATTACTTCTTCAACATGTCATATTCTCATAAATTTATTTTCTTTTAAATTTTTTTTGTTTTTAATTTAAATTTTTTCTCACTCTAGATCATTTCGGATATGCTTATATTGCATGAATATATGGCTGGGTGGGCATAGTTGTATGTGTATGGCTGGGGAAGAATGCTGTCGGAGAGAAATGAGTTAGCCAATTTTGCAAGGTCAACATAGATTATTAACATTGGATAGATGTTACAGGCTACTTAGTTTCTCTAGTTCAGCAGTTGGCAAACTGTGGCTTGCGAGCTGCAGTTTGTCACTCTGTTGACTAATGAGTTTGCTGACCACTGCCCTAGTCAAAGGAACATATTGAAATACATATATTATATAATCCTCATATACATATATGCCATAAGTAGTAATGGTCAAACCAGAACTAAATTCCTGCTTTTTGATTGTTTAATTTTTATAATATTTAAGAAGGCAGGGTAAGAAAAGTGGCTGGTCATAAGTAATATTAAGACTCTTTCTAGTCTCACTTTATGATCCTGCAAATTTAATCAAATTGTGACTCAACTAAAGAAGATGAAAGCTATTTTTTCCCAATTACCAACTCTATATCATGTCACTTATTTAATCAATTAATAATATCTTGTTTGATATATTCAACTTACTAATATGTCACTATCATCAATTCCTTTTGACAAATGAAACATTTACAAATAAAAGCTAAACTATTTGTCCAAGGTGTACCAATTTTAAGTAGCAGATCAGTGATTTAAACCAAGGCCCTCTGTCAAACACAAAGCCCATGCTTTCCCTATTAGATCAAGCTGCTTTTTCTGAGTGTCAACCCGACTTACAAGAGAATATGGTGTGGTAGATGTCTCTGGACTTTTCATTGATGAATCCATTCATTCTTTCCTTAAATATTCTACCAAATATCTCCAAAGTGCTGGGAAATGTTGTCTCACAACTTATATGAAGACTAGTTGTCCTGTGTATAAATCTGTGCACCAGTAGCTCTCTGCGGGCCTGGCCACTCCATGCCTGCTTCCCAGAGGCTCCCTGTGGCCCAGAGGCCCATCTGCAGTCAGGTGTGGAATGCTCAGGCTGCCTACTCTCAGTGGCTGCCCGCAGGGACTAGGGGACTCTGACATGGCTGAGAGGACTGGGCATCACTATCTTGTGGCTATGGGCACCTCCCATCTTTGTAATGGAGTGACAGTTAATTTGCATACTACACTTCTATTAGATAGGATACAAGAAAAATAGACTACCTTCAAGAAGGTTATCTCCTAGTTAATTTCACTGGACATATTCTAGACTAGTAGTTATTAATTTATCAGGATATATTAAGGGACTTTCAAACTATAGCAAATGGGCCAAGTCTATCCTGCTACCTGTTTTTATTAAAAATGATTTTTTAAAGTGTTTATTGTGTATGTTTCCTTTAGTGCTACAACAGCAGAGTTGAGTAGGTACTAGAGACATTATGATATACACAGCTGAAAATATTTACTATCTGGTCCCTTACAGGAAAAAAAACAAAACAAAACAAAAAAAAACACACACACACAAAAAACAAAAAACAAAAAAACTATGCCAAACCCTTTGCTAGGTTATTTATTTATTTATTTATTTATTTATTTATTTATTCTCCAAATAGTTGTGTGCATTTAACTACTGGTTCTATCTTCAACTAGCTGTGTGAACCTAACTTCTTGAAGTAAATAATAAATAACTAAAGTTAGATGAATAGCTTGATTTACCCAGGACTGGAGAGTTAAAAGGAATAATGCATTAACAATGACCAGCACATATGTGCTCAATAAATAATATTTCCTTTAACTGTTACCTGAACTCAGAGCCACCAGAGAAATAATGGAATTAAACAATAAGAATAGTGGCCTGCTATTTATCTATCTATCTATCTATAATATCTATCTATCTATCTATCTATCTATTTATCATCTATCCTTCTAATCTCTCCTTCTATATATCATCTGTTAAATCCTATCTAATAAAAAGGATATATGCTAATTGGCCCTCACACCATCACAAACATTGTGGTGCCCACAGCCAATAAGGAGGACATTTGCTAATTGACTGCCCTGCCCTCAAAGATGGCAGTGCCCACAGCCACAAGATGGTGGTGCTCAGTCCCTTCAGCCCACCGGAGTCCCCCAGTCCCTGCAACCCCCAAGCCACCAGGGCCAGCCTGAGGGAAGACCAAACAACTGCACAAGCAGGCTGTGTGGTAACCAGGACTGCAGAGGGGTTAGTGGGATGACTAAAAGAGTGAAGAGCAGCTGCATGGGGTGACCAGGCTGGTGGGGGTGGGGATGTTGGGGGCAACGCGGTTGGCAGTGGAGCAGTTGGGGGTGACAAGTCCAGCAGGGGAGGCAGTAAGAGATGACCATGCTGGCTGGGGGTACATTTGGGGGCAACCAGGCTGGCAGGGGGACAGTTGAGGGCAACCAGGCTGGCACAGGGGGGCAGTTAGGGGTAATCAGGCTGGCAGGGGGAGCAATTTGGTGGGGGGAGTTGTTGGGGGTCACCAGGTAGGCAGGCAGGCAGATGAGCAATTAGGAGCCAGCAGTCCAGAATTGTGAGTGGTATGCCCAGCTGCCAGTTTGGGCCAGCAATCAGACATCTCTCGAGGGGTCCCTGATTGGAGAGGTTAGAGGCTCCCCTGCTCCCTCGTGCATGAATTTTATGCAGCAGGCCTCCAATTATAATATACTTGCCAGGAAACTGTTCTCAAATCTGTAACATCAAATGTGCAAATTAGATACAGTATAGCTTCATCTGTTTCTACCAGCACCATTCATCATTCAACAAATCATTGAAAAGTTTGTGTATTATCACTAATTCAATACATTCTTTTCAATAGTCATAAAAGTGACACAAAATTGTTTTCCAGGTCTTCAAAATACCATTTTATTACTAATCCTTTATAAGTTAGATCATATGTAATACTATTTTCTGAATTATGATAGCTACAATGAAATTTTTTGCATTTGACAATCTGTTCACTACATAAACTGAAATACACCAATGAGTCTTTCCATCACATTTTAACTTTTAGGAAGTTTGTCCAAATGTGTGCTATACTACTATAAAATATATTTTAGTGCTGTTTCATGAATTTTAGTAAAAGACTTTTTAAAATAAAATAACAGAAGAATTTCATACACATTTATTATAAATTTGAGTTTTCCTACAAATTTTATTTATTTAATTTCACTTTTGAGCCACAGTACCTTACTACAATATATGTAAAACTTAAAATATTAAATTTTATTTATAAATCTTCACATTAAGAGAAAAATTTGTGTATTTATTTGCTTGGTTAATAAATAGAAGTATCAATAGCTATTACTAATTTTAGTAATTCTCAAAGAACTGATTTTTGCTTTCTGAAATCTAGTTTATGGATTATTCTAAAATTTGATTAAACCTATCACACACTTTAAAATGTCCCCTTATCTATCCCATCAATCAGAATTTTACCCTTTAATTGCAATACTCAAAATTATTTAGTATGTGCAATAATAACTTAATAAATCAATTATCTGAACCATGAGTATAAGAAATCTTGCAGCAGGAGTATACAATATTTGAAGAATTTTGTTATGCAATAATGCATAACTATAGAATTTTGTAGTTTGAACAAATCACCACAGTAACAGATCACTTATTTCAGTCTGCAGATTAATACTAAGAATCCTTTTAGAAAATATAGAAGTATAAAATACAGAAAAATATCTATCATATTAAATTTTACTCTTGGTTTTCAAACTTAATAAAAGATAAAAATGCATATACAGCATGTTTAGCAAGCTCCAATGTGTCACAGAAACCAGTACAGCCTGTTTTGAAGTCCTTGGTATGAGAAGCAAAGAAAGTGTGTCTCAGAGGCAGCTTCTGTGACTTCATATGGGGATTATATGCTAAATCTCCAAAGGCAAAATAAAAAATCTGACAAACACTATTTTGCAATCTCTTCTCAAAGACTACAGTGGGGGAAAAAATGGCTTTCAAACTTTCAAAGTCCCAGATTCAATTAAAAATAAAACAGAGCAGTTCCCTAGAGCTAAGAAGTGTCCATTATTGAGCTTGAACATCAACAAAGAAAGAAACTGCCAAAAGAGTCAAAATTGGGATATGGAAACTCAGATAGAAAAAAGTTTAGAATTTTACAACAAATAGGTTACTTAGAGAACTAGTTTTTCTTATAACCATTTACTTGAGTTACTATCTTTAGAAGAAATTCTTAAAAGATATTAAACAATTAATAATATGCCTTTTCTTTCTATTTCTCATTCTTTCTTTCATCTTACATTTGCCAAAATTTTATTGTGTTTAAAGTGGTATGCCAGGTAAACTTTTCACAATGGCAAAATCCTCGGAAGTATTTTTCTTCCTAATTTGCATGATTTCCTAAAATAGTTCATTCAGTCTTCTGTTTTATATATTCTCTTTATTCTGGTTATTCCAAAATATGTATTAGATAAAACTTCTCAATTCTATATTTAACTATCAACATGAGTACCCAATAGCTGTTTCAAATTAACTTGTACAAAAATAAATTCATGGCTGCAACTTTCGTGGTTTGCCCTTGCCTTGGCAACCACCCAGTAGACAGACTCCAAATGCTTACCATCAAATTTTACTCCACTTTTTACCTCATATCTCATATGGCAGGGATGATTAAATTTCCACTAATGCTACATTTATCACTTTGCACAGAAGAGTTATTATAGGAAAGTGACTGCCCAAAGAGCAGATGCATTTTTCAGGCCCTGTGCATATAACTTGGGGCACAGCGTCTCCTTTTCATTGGTGGAAAGCGATAGATGATATGTTTTGCTTCCTGGAGCAACACGGTGAAGAAGTGAATGTGCTTTCCCCATTTTTCCTTTCTCCGTCAGTCAGCTGGACTGCCATGCCCAGGCAATCCAGGAAGCCATGTGATGAAGTCAGCAGCATCTCTATTGCCTTGGTTTCCTGAATGACTGTGGGAAAAGTACTGCCACCATCACCATCATCATCACTCACACACTGACCAGAAATATCCATATTGAACTGTTGGAGAGTGAAATGAAAATTCAGTTGTTCTAAGCCACAATGGAGTATGTTTCTAACAACTGCTAGAGTTACAATAACCAACACCCTTCATATCTAATCCAATACCAAATTCTTCAAAATATTTCTCAAATCCAGACACCTTTCTTCACTTTTGATGCCATGATGATGGCACAATAATTCAAGCCATCATCATATTTCAGCTGTATTATCAGAATAGTCTACTAACGTGTCTCCTTTTATTTTTTATTTTATTTTTTACTTTTTCCTACCTTTATCATGTATCCATTCATTAGCTAAAGTGATTCTTTTAAAACAGAAATATGCTCATGTAGCATTTCTTTATGAAATAGTTCAATGGACCTCTAGTTCATTTAGGATGAAATCCCAAACCCTCACATGTCAAGACCTTTTGTGACTGGAGCCCAGCTACATGTATAGTATCACCCCTTTAATTCCCTCTCTCTTCTAGCTAAGCCTCTAACACAGGGGTCTTCAAACTACGGCCCGCGGGCCACATGCAGCCCCCAGGGGAGTCTGATCCTGCCCGCCAGGTTTTTTGGGCAGTGAGCGCAGCCAAGGTGTTACAGTAGGAATTAGTAGTTCATATAGTTCGGCCCTTCAGCTCTCTGAGGGACCGTGATCTGGCCCCCACTTTAAAAAGTTTGAGGACCCCTGCTAACAGGTCACAGAGCACTCACTCCAGATTTTTGTATTTACTAAGGCCTCTTCCCTGAACACTCTCCCTTGGGATATCCCTCACTTCACTCATGTCTCAGCTCCAATCTCACTTCATTAGAAAATAATCCAGTGATGATGGCACAAATTTCCTCTTAGGCAGCATTTATTTACTTTAGTAATACTTTTTACCAAATAATATATATTTACTTGCTTATTTACTTTTTTCTATTTACCCCAATAAAACATGAGAAGTATACAACCCCTGCCTTTGAGAAGATCTCCTAAGAATACTAAATGACACACTTGTCAAGCCACAGAGAATAGATGCTTTTATAGAAAACTGCAAACTCTGCTTCATTTTTTGAATAAATGAACAAGTCAAAGAAGGAATTAATACAGTGCTAAATATGTTGCAGAGCACATTGGATTAAAATTAATTAAATTAACAGTGAAATTAATTTAATTAATTACTTGAATTAACATTTGTTGCCAAAAACTCAAAATATTTATCTTCAGAGATTTCCTTTAACTTTCATAGTCTAATGTTTGTATTATCTGCATAAATGCTCTCAGATAAAAATGTTTAGATCAACTCTTAATTTGAATTATAGTCTTCTTTAACATGTCAGGTTTTGTTATGTTTTGTTAAAATATATTTTTATTGATTTCAGAGAGGAAAAGGGAGATAAAAATATCAATGATGAAAGAGAATAATTGATTGACTGCCTCCTGCATGCCCCTTATTGGGATTGAGCCTACTGGTGCGGCAAGTGCTCCTTCTGGGAATGGTGCCACTACTTCCAGGTTCATAGGTTAATGCTAAATCACTGAACCATGATGGCTGGTCAATATATCAGGTATTTAAGTGAATAAAATAACAGAAAAGGAAGTGTTTATAATTTTTACCATAACTTTATACTTATTTATTACTTTAATGTTATTTTTCATGATTCACAAGCCTATCTAACAAAAAATAATATGCAAATTAACATCACACAGCTACACCCACAAGCCACGCTAACCAGCCAATCAGGAGCAAGTATGCAAATTAATCCCAACCAAGATGGCTATGGCCACAGACCAAGCAGGAGGGAAGCTTGGGTTTCCTGGTGATGGAGGAAGCCAAGCTTTCCTCACACCCTGGGGTCCCAGGCCTCCATGCAAGGCTACAAAATTTCAATGATAGAAGATAAATAAATCCCAACATAAATGGTGACAGCCACAGAGCTGGAGAGAGCAGAAGGCTGGGGTTACCCACGGCAATGGGCAATGGAGGAAGCCAAGCTTTCCACCTTCCCTGGCCTGCCTTGGCCTTTACTTAAGGCTACAAAGTTTCAATTACAGAAGATAAATAGATTCCAACAGAAATGGCTGCCACCACAGAGCAAGCAGAGGCTTGGCTCTGCTCCAGGCTACAAAGTTTCAATTGTAGAAAATAAATAAATCCAAGATACCAGGGCCTCCCCTTGGGTCACCAGGAGGCATGGCCAGCCTGCAAACCACCATAGGCCCTTTCTCCAGGCTACCCCATGCCCCAAGGGAACTCCCAACCTGATCCTGGACACTCTTCAGGGCAAACCAGCTGGCCACCACCCATGCACCAGGCCTCTATCCTATCTAATAAAAGAGTAATATGCAAATTTACCATCACTCCAACACACAAGATGGCTCCCCTATGTGGTCAAAAATCTTGCCCCCATGTGGACACAAGATGGTCACCACAAGATGACCATCAGGGGAGGACAGTTGGGAGGGACCAGGCCTGCAAGGTAGGGCAGTTGGGTGCGATCAACCCTACAGAGGAGGACAGTTAGAATTGACCAGGCCAGCAGTGGAGGAAAGTTGGAGGTGACTGGGCCTGGAGGGAAGGGCAGTTTGTGGGGGGAGGGAAGGGTGGAAACCCAGGTCTGCAGGGGAGAGCTTTCCACATTCCAGGCCTGCCTTGGCCTTTGCTTAAGGCTACAAAGTTTTAATTATAGAAAATAAACAAATCCCAACAGAAGTGGCTGCTGGGATTTGTTTATCTTCTATCAATGAATTTCATACATTGGGCCTCTAGTATTGAATAACTGTCATGTTGCTTCCATGTTTTGGCTATTATACATAAAGTGTTCATAAACATGGATGCAGGTTTTTGTGTAAATGTAAATTTTCAACTTAATTGGGTCAATAACAAGGATCACAGTTGTTGGATCATAGTTTTGGGATGTATTTAGATATATGTGAAATTACTAAACTGTCTTCCAAAATGGCTGTATTAATTTGTATTCCCTCCAGCAGTGGATGAGAGTTCCTACTGCTCTACCTCCTTGCCAGCACTTGATGTCAGTGATTTGGATTTTAGCCATTTTAATACGTGTTTAATAATTGTTGTATTAATTTTGATTCCAAAAATACATATGGTATTGAGCAGAGTTTAATAAGCATCTGTCACTAACACAGCTTCGTCGGTGAGGTATTTGTTTAGATCCTTTGCCCTTTCTTAAATTGGGTTGTTTTTTTTTCCCTTTTTTTTTTTAAAAGAGTTTTTTGTATACTTTGGATACCAGCACTTTATCAAATATGTATTTTGCAAAGATTTTCTAACCCTTTTCTTTTCATTATTTTAACTATCTTTCACAGAATAAATTATTTTAATTTTAATGAAGTATATCATCAAATTTTTATCATGGATTATGCTTTAATTTTACTTTAATCTTCCCATCTATGAGCATAGAATATGTCTTTGTATATTTAAATCCTATTTTATTTCGGTTATCAGAGTTTGTAGATTTCTAATAGAAATTGCATAGGTACATTATTAGATTTATACCTAAGTATTTATTTTTTATTATAATTTCAATAGTATTATGCATTTAAATTAAATTTTCAGTTATTCACCAATACAATATAATAAAACAATTGACCTTTGTGTATTAACCAAGTATGCTGTAACATTGCTATAATTATTATTAATTTCAGAAAATGTTTTCTTTTGTCAAGAGAGATTTTATTTTGGATTTTATGCATAGACAAATCATGTTGTCTACAAACAAAGACAGTTTAATTTCTCACTTCCAAATTTGTATACCTTTTATTTCCTTTCCTTATATTATTATTGCATCAGCAAGGATTTCAGAATTGTGTTAAATATGAGTGGTGAGAGCAGACATTACTGCCTTGTTCTTAATCTTTGCAGAAAACATCTAGTTTCTCCCTTAAATTATGATGCTACCTATTAGGCTTTTGTAGGTGCGCTTTATCAAGTTGAGGAAGTTATTCCCTAATCTTAGTTTTCTGATAATTTTTATTATAAATGGTTGTAGGATTTTGTCAAAAGCTTTTTCTGCATGTATTGATATGATCATATGATTTTATACTATAGTAGAGTCCTGGTGTACGAAATTCGTGCACTTGAGTGGGGTCGTGTCCCTTGGCCCAGCATGCATCCTCTCCAATCTGGGATCCCTCAAGGAATGTCCGAATGCCCACTGAGATTAGGCCTAAATGGGCATTTGGACATCTCTCTCACAATCCAGGACTTCTGGCTCCCAACTGCTCACATGCCTGCATTCCTGATTGCCCTTAACCACTTCTGCCTGCCAGCCTGATTACCCCCTAATCACTCCCCTGCCAGCCTGATTGATGTCTAACTGCTCTCCTGCCAGCCTGTTTACCCCCAACTTCCCTGCTGGGTCTGGTCAACCCTAACTGTCCTCCCCTGCAGGATTGATCGCCCCCAACTGCCCTCCATTCAGGCCTGGTGCCTCCCAACTTCCCTCCTCTGCTGGCCTGATCACCCACAACTGCCCTCCTTTGCAGGCCTTGTTCCTCCCAACTTCCCTCCCCTGCTGGCCATCTTGTGTCCATATGGGACCAGGATTTTTGACTACATGGGGGCAGCCATCTTTTTGAAATGATGGTCAATTTGCATATTATTCTTTTATTAGATAAGATAGAGGCTTGGTGCAGGTGGGGGCTGGCTGGTTTGCATTGAAGGGTGTCCTGGATCAGGGTGGGGGTTCCCTTGGGGCGTGGGGAGGCCTGGGCAAGGGGCCTGTGTTAGTTTGCTGGCCGGCCACACCTCCTGGTGACCCAAGGGGAGGCCCTGGTATCTGGGATATATTTACCTTCTACAATTGAAACTTTGTAGCCTGGAGCAGAGCCAAGCCTCATGGTCGCTCCATGATGGCAACCATTTCTGTTGGGATTTACTTATCTTCTGTAATTGAAACTTTTAGCCTTAAGCAGAGGCCTGGGCCTGCCAGGGTGTGCAGAAAGCTTGTCTTCCTCCATCGCCTACCTTCTGCTCTCTCAATGGCTGTAGCCATCTTCTTTGGGTTAATTTGCATACCCACTCCTGATGGGCTGGTGGGCTTGACTTGTTGGCATGGCTTGTGGTATAAGGAAGTGATAGTTAATTTGCATATTACTCTTTTATTAGATAGGGTGTGAGTGGATAAACAAACAGTAGTACATCCATGCAATGGAATTTATTTTTGTAATAAGTAAAAATGAGTTATCAATTTATTAAAGACTTGACTCTCATTAAATGTATGTTGATAAGTGAATCATGTCAATCTTAAAAGCCTACATAATGTATGATTTCAACTATATGATCTAGTGAATAGGCAAAACTATGGAAATAGTAATAAGATCAATAATGACAGGGGTTTAAAATGAAGGAAGGGCAGAGCACAGGTAATTTTAGAGCAGTGAAATTATTCTGTGGGATAAACAGTGGTGAATACATGTCATTATATTTTTTCAAAATCCATACAATTACAAGACAGACTAAAGTCTAATGTAAACTATAGACTTTAGTTAATAATCATATATCGATCTTAATTATCAATTGCAATAAATGAACCACATATTTTCCTCTTTATTACAAAACAGGGCAGCAGGACAAAATTTATCTTACCAATTATCTTTTATAATGGGTTCCTCCTATTCAGCACCATTAACTATTAATAACTAAATCCCAGTTTCTAATTTTATTACCCTGTTTTTTGGTCTTTTCCCCTTGATTTTTACACATACACACGAAAAAGATTAACATGTCTTTTACCAGGTAATGCTTGGTAAATTGTGAGGTTTTCACTAGGGACTGAAAATTGATTAAAATGAAAGATGCAAGTTAAGTAAACATGTTTCAATTTAGATGATAAAGTAGCATTAGTGAATCTGCTCATATGAAACATAAAAGACACATTAATATGTGTATTTCCCCCACATATACAACTGCTATGTATATATATATTTGAGGATGTGTGACCATTTCAGAGTATGACCACTCTAGATCTCTCCATGCTGTCTGAAAGGGTAAGAGCTCCTTTATTTTAACTGCTGTATAGTATTCCATAGTGTCATTGTAGCACAGCTTTTTTATCCACTCCTCTATTGATGGACACTGGCTGTTTCAAGATGTTCTATTGTAAATTGTGCTGCCATGAATATAGAGGTGCATATATTCTTTCTGATTAGTGTTTTAGTTTTCATAGGATATATTTCTAGAAGTGGGAATCAATGGGCCAAATGATAGTTCCATATTTAATTTTTTTTAGGAAACTCCATACTGTTTTCTATAATGGCTGCACCAGTCTTCATTCCAACAGCAGTGTACTAGGATTCTAATTCATAAGTTACTTTAAAGAAAAGGAATTGGTCTAGGTACTTCATTGCAAACAGCCCCATTTTCTCTATTGTCTATGGTAGAAAAGGCTTATATTTAATTATTTTCTTAAAACCAGATTAACTCATTTAAACAATGTAAGCTTATTTTAACTATCTTAATGTAAATAGATACAAATTTCACAAATTAATAAAAATTTCTTAAAATATATTTTTATTCTATTTTTAAGCCATTATTTCTACTGGACAATTTCTTGCTATTTTAATTTCAGTAACTAAATATCAAAGCATACAAAAATGTTGATAAAAATAAGTACACAAAAATATTCTGAAATGGTCACATATCCATATCCCTCTCTCTCTCTCTTTCTCTCTCTCTCTGAAACAGGTGTGCATATGGGGAAATATACATATTAATGTGTCTTTTTTGTTTCATATAAGCAGACTCATTAATGCTACTTTATCATCTAAATTGAAACATGTTTACTTAATTTGCATCTTTTATTTTAATCATCTTTCAGTCCCCAGTGAAAACCTCACAATTTACCAAGCATTACTAATCTTCTTTGTTTCTTCTCAAGTTGAAGCAAAGCAATTATACCAGCTTATTAAAAAAAACAAAATAAAATAAGACCCAAAAATTATTTTGTCATTTAGTGGGCACCTACTATGGTGTTCAATTTAAAACTATTAATAGTCATGATTTCTAAGAGGCTTCTTACAATTTTCCTGGATTTTTAATGTTGTGATAAGATTTCATTAATTAATATGTACAATATACAACCTATTTATGCTTAACTCAAAAAAAGTATTACATTATGATAGTGTATATTAGATCACTCTTTCAAATGTAAATGAATTGTAACCATCCTCATAATGAGGTCAAACTTTGAAAGCAAATTTATGCTAATATTTTTTTAAAAGATGTAAAGTAAATGCAATAAAATCAATCCAATTTTAAAATAACTGTTCTGTATTGAGTAACACCTTTAAATAAGGAACTCCACCTTTGGTTTCATTGTAAATTAGGCCTCACTTCATGTAAGACTTCTAATGAATAAGTTGATGAATGAAAGCTGTCTTGTTTTTCTTCATTTATTTTGTATATTACATTTAATGTTTTGATATTATTTATAATTTAAGAGTAAAGAATCAGAGTGTGGTCATTTATCTCTTTCATCTAAATAAATTAAATTCATTTATTTTAAATCATAACAATTTACCTTTAAAAATATTATTGATCTCAATCTGATAATCAGGTGTAGTATAAAACAGATAACTAGAAGTAATATTGGAAAGTAATTAAATTCAGAACTATATACAAAATTTCATTAATTTCTTTCTAGAAGTTTTGATAATTCGCTATCATAACCTTATCAATTAAGCAAGAAATAAAAAGCCAGTATATAGAAGATCAGTTTCTACCTTATTCTCCTATGTTTAGAGATTTTATTAAAGTTTCTGGTGATGCACGAATCGCCTTTGCTTCTGAGACTGGGACTCTGAAAAGCAGATGCTGTTCCATGTGCACAAGTGGGGCTGCTTGCCTGGAAAGTACAAGACAGGTTGCTCGTGATCTTGGAGCCCGATAGGAAGACAATGACAATTCACTTCTCATCATGTAGACTTCAGTCTCAGCGAGGTGTCTACAATCAGCCTGCTGCCCCTAGAACCTGTCCCCTCTGACTCTCCCTCTGAGGCTAAAACCCCTAGGTCCTTTGGAGTAGGGAGTGGAGAATATTTCCCTGGCCGTGAATAGATTGGGAGCCCAGGGCTCCTCCAAGATATATGACATTTAACCAGTCCTTCAATTTCAGCTACACTCCCTCCCCCTCCTCACTTCATACATCGGCCAGCCATAGGAGGTATGTTATGTTTTAGATATTAGAGTCTTTTCTCGATACCGCAGCATAAATGGGTTTGTGTATTGACTTTTTTAACCTACAACTCCTACTTGATGCTTGCTATCCAGTTGAAATCCTTCATCAGCTATCATATTTTCATATAGCCTACAGACAGGTTGTTCCTTCTGGGTTAATACCGTAAAAATGTTTCTATTTTCTATATTGGGTAATTGGGGAGTTAGAATGAAGCAAAGGTAAATTTGCATCTTCAGACTGTTTATCCAGAACTCTCAAATAATATATTTGAATATATAAATTAAATATTTGAATATGTAATATAAATGTATAAACCCTAAAATAAAAATATAAACACTATTTACATATTTCATTAAAAAAAGTCCTCATCTGTTCATGAACAGGTCATTAAAAAGCTTTAATAAGTCATATAAATTTTTTTATTGAATCAGGTAAATTGCTAATATTCTATCATACTGGATATCAAAAAAGGCAAAAAATGAAGCCACATAAACTGCATTGTCTGACTATATTTTTTAAAATTAAATATTTTTAAATGATAGTTTGAAACATCTGATCTCAAACATTGAAAACACTAATCTGAGTAACTCTTTAGTAAAAACAAGCAAATAAACAGATAAATAAAGAAAAGACATAGCAATAAGAATATTATATTTAAAAATCATTCAGCCAAAATAATCCGAGACAAATATATACTGACAATTTAATTATTACAAAATAAAAAACTATAAAATAAACTAATTATTTTTAAAATAAGGAGAAAATAACATTATTACAAAAAGATCATAAAAATCAAAGCAGCATCAATGATAACCCAATTTTACAGTTAACATTTCTAACTCTCAACTTTAATACGAGCTCCAGAATTCCATTTCTAAATGCTACACAAGATTGCTCCCCAGATACTTGGCAACATCTGCAACTCTATAGGTCCACAAGTGAACTCATTATCTTCTCTCAGAGAGCATGCTGTTCCTATTATATTCTCTGTCATGTTAATATACTAAACATCCATTCAGTGTCTCATGTTGAAAGCCTTCAGATCATCTTT
This sequence comes from Pipistrellus hanaki, assembly GCF_964339955.1. Taxonomy (NCBI): domain Eukaryota; kingdom Metazoa; phylum Chordata; class Mammalia; order Chiroptera; family Vespertilionidae; genus Pipistrellus; species Pipistrellus hanaki. Next base: position 85,279,670 of record NC_140504.1, read on the forward strand.
GAATCATTTTTTTTTTCACAAGACCAAATTATTAACCATATTTGCCTTATTTGACAGGGAAAATCTTCCCTGAATCTTAGTTATCACTTTTCTCATAATTTTTGCAAAGCACAGCTGGCTCTAGTTTTTCTCCTTTCTCCCAAGGGACTACCAGTTATCTCTCAAAACAGAGCTGTTTTTGTCATCTTCACTTCAAAGTAAAAAAGAAAGAAACTTCATTGGAAAAAACATTTATACATGAGCATGCACACACAAAGAAAATTTTATGAGTTCTAGTACTTATTCCTAATCCTATAGAATACTGTTTAGGATCTTTCATAATGTAACTTTGATTTCTATCTTAAACTTATGATTCTTTATTTTTACTTCCTTATATATCACCAGGGCTTGTTTACAGGCACACTTAGCTCTAGTAAAACAAGAATGCTAACTCTTCTCTAATTTTCTTGTCATTTTATTGAATATTTTTCCCTCCTCTTTCTCCTTCACATTGAATTTATTATCACAGACTTGGCTCAGTTTTGTGTCCTCAAGAAGTTTTATTTTCCTTCCCTAGCCCTAATCTCCCTTTTGTTTATAACTATACTGTAATGTGTTTGTGTGAATACATATTTCTCTATGAAGGCAGGTGTGTGCATTTCCCAAATTTATATTTCCCAAGAGGTTCTAGCATAAGTCCTTGAACCATGGATAGTACTCAAAATGTGTTTGTTCTAGCTAGATGTAAATAATTAAAAATACATTTGTATTAGTTCTAAAATGTAAAACAATTGAGGATGATTATGGCCCCATCTTATTAAGAACTGTGATAGTTTGAGATTTTAATTTATTTGCAAGTTTATAAGTTAGCATAGCTCTGACTCAGCAATGGCGGAAGAAGATACATACAATGTTCACAAACCAGAGACAAAGTACTTTTCAGTCACAGCAGCCAGATAATCAGTATTTGCTTCAGTTCTCTAAACTCTGTTATTCACAGTGCATAGAGGGACAGGTGATGCTGCAGTGGCCTATGTTAAAGGAGAGGAATTGTGATTTTAGGGAACCCAAATAATTTACAATATAATTGACAGAACCTTATATGAATTTTATTCTGAAAAGATTATCTTTATTACTTTCTCAAGAAATAAATCTGCCCTCTACCTTACAGGGAGATATGGCTTCTTGTCTTCCAAAGCTGTTAATAAACATCACTGAATAGTTAACCCAGAACAAAAATAGTAGCTCTGCTCACAAGATGTGCAGAAAAGTAAGAAACCAAATGAGCCTGGCCAGTTGTTGTTCAATGGCTGAGCATTGACCTATGAACCAGGAGGTCACAGTTAGATTCCTGGTGAGGGGGCATGCCCAGGTTGTTGGCTCGATTCCCAGTAGGGGCATTCAGGAAGCAGCCAATCTATGTTTCTCTTTCATCGTTGATGTCTCTATCTCTCTACTCCTCTCCCTTCCTCTCTCTGTAATCAATAATACTCACACACACATTATATATATATATATATATATATATATATATATATATATATATATATATATATATATATATATATATAAATGAATTGTCTCCTAATAACTATTGATATTTGTAACCATAACATTCTGATGCTTGCATGAAGAACAATGACAATAGAGTAAAACTGAAGTCTCTGGCTTATAAGATTAGAACTATTATTCAGCCATTCATTAGATCATTTAACATTTACCAGGTATCTATTAGGACCAGACACTGATCCAAGTTTTGGTGGTTCAGCAGTGAACAAAATAGTGTTTCTGCCTTCTTGAAATTAACATTCTACAAAGAGGGGGCTAGAAAATATACAAATATACATATTTGTGATAAAATTTGTGAGAATAAAAACAGGGCAAAGGGGTGCAAAGTAAAAAATGCTTATTTAGATTAAGTGGTTCATGGTGAATTCTGATTAAATTCTGAATTATGATTGACATGGAGCCATGTAGCTATTTGGTGGAGGGGAGCATTTAAAAAGATGGACTAAGTTTTAAAGCCCAGAAGGAGAGTGCCCTTGGTATATTAGATAAATATTATAGAAGTCAATGAAACTGCGGTGCTGTGCATACGGTGGGAAGAGGGTGTCAGGGAGTTGTAAAAGGTGATGTTAGAAAGTTGTGGGTAGGGGAAACATTTAAGGCCTTACAGATTATTGTAAGCCCTATGGGTTTATTCTGGTAGGAGAAATCATTGGAAAATTTTTAGCAGAAATCTAAAATAATCAAATACAAATTTGTAAAGGATTTTGTTGAAACTAGGCTTGATGGTGAGAGGACTAGAAGCTAGAAAACCAGTTTGAGGTTGATTGCAATAGTTCAGGTGAGATAAAATGGTGGTTTGGGCTAGGGCATTTGCAGTATATGTGATGAATCGTTGGATTTGAAATATGTCTTTATACATACATACATATATATATGTGTGTATATATATACATATATACATACATATGTATAAAATTGACAAGATTTTATGAGTTTGGAGGGGTGGAAAAATAGTTAGTTTGATTCAAAAAACTCTAGTTTAACCAATTATATCAGGAAAATGCTATATAATCACCTATTTAATCTCATTTATACTTCACCATTATGTATTTCTGAAGGTATATTTTTCTATATTATCTTATCACTAGGGCCCAATGCATGAAATTTGTGCAAGGGGCTCAGCCCCTGCCACTGCCACAGCTGCCTCAGTCCCTGCCACCACAGTGGCTGCCCGCTGCCTTGGACCCTGCCCACCACGGTGGCCAGGGGCCTCTGCCTTGATCCCCACTTGCTACAATGGCCGCCTGCCTTGGCCTTGGCCTCTGCCTAGGCCCTCGCTGCAGCTTTGTTGGTAAGGTTGTCTAGAAGGATGCCAGGTCTAATTAGCATGTTAAGCTTTTATTATTATAGATGTTCAATATTTTTCATTAAATTATCTACAAAACCTGGAGATCTCAACTTGTTAAAACTAATTTTCATGTTAAAAATGTATAAATATTTTAACTAATTATTTTCAAGTTGCTATTCTCTTTTTTTGCTTGCATTACAAGTAAAGCTCTTTGATAAATATTTTATAAGTCAAATGTTTTCAAATAAATTATCTTTATCAATATACTTTGCATATTTTATCATTTTCATAGGCTAAAAATATCATAGGACTCATTAGTTTACTCTCAGATTTCTATATGAAATAAGAATTCAATCAAAATATTTTTTCTACAAACTGAGATATTGTAAAGCAAAATCATAGAATTTTAAAAGTCTCAACTAAATCTAAAATTATAATTATCATCACATATAAAAGCATATACTGCCACACTGAAAAAGGTTTTGGTTAAAAAAAAAAAATCAGCTTTCCATAAACACATTGCAGCTTAATTATTCTGTGTATGTATAAAAATATTTATTTTATAACCATAGCCACTATTTCAATTGGTAAAATATCACCTCTGCATCAATTCAGGTCCTCTGAAAAGTAGAAGCCAAGACAGAGGTACATGCGCAAGAGAATTATTGGGGAATCACCAGTGAAGGACAAAGAGAGAGCAGGAAAGAGCAGAGAGAGCCTTCAGGCTACCATGCATACCTGATAACCACGAAAGGGCAAAGTGAAGGAAGATTGGCAGAAAGAAGTTCAGTGTGGGCTTCAGTGGAGTCCTAGGGGAGTCTTACCCAGGCCATGGGTAGGCCATGAGCAAAAACTGCCCAGTAGAGTTTTCCTGCATTGGGCAATAATCGTCTAGCTCTGGTATTACTGTCATGCTCAGACATTGGCTAGAAGCAGTTGTGAGGAAGCATAGCTTGGGCAGTAATGCCACAGTGGAGCTGAGGACGCATCAGTTCAATTATGTTCCCCAGGGCAAATTATCTCAGAGGGAGAGTTGGGCAATGAACCTCAGAGTTGTAAGGGCCTCTGATTGAAATTAACTGATATTCATTATGAAACAGCAAGTAACACTGAGATATATCCTTTATTACTTAATTCTTTTCAAAGATTTTTTTCTGCAAATAGAATCAACTAAGTGACTGTTATAGCTTCACTTTGTCTATGAACCGAGAAAATGTGGCATTAACAATTAAAATTAATTTAGAACATTCTTTGGACTAAATAAAATATCATCTTTCACAAAGTCATAAGTAAACAAAATTTTCAGCTCCATGTGTTAAATTGTCATCCCCAGACACATTCTTCTAAAATAACTGCTTTTTGTAGTAGAAGCTTACTTTTATTAACAGACTAGAGGCCCAGTGCACAAATTTATGCACCTTGAAAGGAACTGTGGGCTGTGAGGCTGCGGTGGGCACTGGGGTGGGTCTTGGCCTATCTTCTACGCCCCTGCTCTACCGCTCCTGCCACATCCCTCGGCCCCCTGCCTGGCATCAGCACTGCTCTTGCCACCACTGCTCCTATGCACTGACCGTGCTGGCCCTGCTCGCACCTGCTGACAGCAGTGTGGAGTAACTGATGCTAGCAGGTGCAAGCGGGGCTGGCACTGACAGCAGGTATGGGAATCGGGCAGGACCACGGCTCATGGAAGAAAAGAATTTTTAGTAACCACCAGAGGCTCGCCCCAATGACAGTGACCAGCGCCCCACCTTGGTCTGCTGACCCTGCTCTTCTGTTCCACCATTCCACTGGGGCCAATGCCCACCATTTTCTACACACACACCTATGTTCAGCGTTCAGCGTATGTCATAGCAACTGATTGTTCAGTTGTTTGTTTGCCAGCTGTTAGGTCTATTTGCATATTAGGGGTATATATATATATATATATATATATATATATATATATGTGTGTGTGTGTGTGTGTGTGTGTGTGTGTGTGTGTGTGTGTATGTATGTATGCCATATCTAATAAAAAGGGAGTATGCAAATTGACTATTTTGCTGTGATAAAAATGGTGGCACCCATAGCCACAAGATGGTAGCACCCAGTCCCCTCAGCCCAGCTGGAGTCCCACAGTCCTTTCAGCCATTCAAAGGGGCAGCAGGTGCATAATGTGGCTGGACCCGGCCTCAGGCCCCCCAGCTGCCAGAGTCGGCCCAAGGCTTGCCTGCATCTTGGATGTCAGCTGCCCAGCTAACACCTGAGGTACAGGCAAGCCTTGGATGGCAGCTGCCCAGCCTCCCAGGGCCGCTCAAGGCTCAGGCAACCAGGGCTGGCAGAGGCTTGTGCTGCCTGCAGTGGGAACAACAGAGGTGTGATGAGGCATCACCTTCCCCTGATCACTAGGTTGCCTCTTGCCACTGAGGGCTCCTGGACTGTGGAGGGGCAGGCCAGGCTGAGGACCCCCCTCCAGTGCATTAATTTTCATGCACTGGGTCCCTCAGGTATATATATCAATATATATATATACACACACACACACTTTTGTCTTCTGGTTCTCATGTGACTTTTGTTGGATAGTAAATATTGAGATGTAGTTTGTGCAAGTTAATTTTTTTATCCTCAAAGCTCCTTACTTTTGCATTGTAAAAGAAAAAATCGCTTTCATTTTTCTTGTTACTAATGGCAAATATGTATGGGGCAAAACAAACAAAAAAATGTTGCTAAACATTTTTTTAATGTAGATCTGTAGTCAAAGTAACCAGATACTTTCTTCTTTTAAAAAATATATTTTATTGATTTTTTTTACAGAGAGGAAGAGAGAGGGATAGAGAGTTAGAAACACCGATGAGAGAGAATCATCGATCAGCTGCCTCTTGCACACCTCCTACTGGGGAAATGCCTACAACCAAGGTACATGCCCTTGACCAGAACTGAACCTGGGACCTTTCAGTCCACAGACCAACACTCTATCCACTGAGCCAAACTAGTTTTGGCCAGATACTTTCTATATAGCCACAGCATGAATACTAAGCTTTTATTTCTCATACATATTGCATAAACACCTAATCTGTGATTTATCAAATGTTATGATGATCCCATTGACTGCTGGTCTTGTGGCTTTTTGCATCTTGTAGGACCCTGTATGGCCACAGCAACTAGTTGGTACACAAGTAGCCAGTAGAATTCAGTAATCCCATTTCTCTCTTTAATGCCACACACTTAAAAAGTTAACGGCCCCTACTTCTCTTACATGGCACTTTTTCTTCAATTAGGGTGCACACTGCATGCTATTTTGAAAGAAGGAACTTAAATAGAGTCTGAAAATGTCAGGAAGAAAAGAGAGGCAGTTAATCTTTCAGATTAAACCATCTGTTAGAAGTGAAAATTCTATTCACTGCATATGAATAACACAAATCACTAAACAATATTATGGCAAAGGCTGCAAGTACATGATGAAGGTCTTACAAACTTATCTCAGCTCATTGTAATGTAACAGTTAATAATAATAATCATGCATTATTAAAAAAATAAACAATTCAGGAAAAATCCTAATAAAGATAGTACATTGAAACAACAGGCCTATGTCAAAACTGCCTCTCAATTACATGGCAAACTCAGACATATAATCACTCTAGGGCCACTAATGTTTTCTAGCTGGGAAATTCATATACATCATAGTAATTGAGAATGATTTTGAACACTGCCCATAGGAAAGATGAAGTTAAGCAGGAAAAAAAAATAATGCCAGCCAACTTAGAACTAAGATTTTTTTCTCTGGAAAGTTGATCAGAAAACTATGGCAAATTTGATAGAGATTAAAGTAAATGGTGTTTTAAAGCGAGGCTGGTGTGTGGAGTTTGGGCCAAACATTCCCAAGTTTGTATTCTCCCTCCACTTCACATGACACTGAGGAAAGGGAATTTATGGTACCTCCCCAAATTTCAGTCTTTATATGTAAAATGAGATAATAATGACAGCAGCAAGGCTGTTATAAAGTATCAAATAATTTTAAATAATATAAGTTCTCAAAAATATTAGAGTGCATTAGTACAATCTTACAGATCTGTAATACCAGAAGCTGTCGAATAAAATTGGAAAGGTTGGCATTTAGGAAATTTTAGACATGTTAGATTTAGTTACTGCTATTTTCCTTTCTCTGATAAAAGTACTAATGCAGGCAAAGGGAGCCAATAGCATCATTATGGGTAGTAAAAGCAAATATAGTACAACTTCTGCTGAGAAATCTAAAGCAACACTAATGGACAACTGTCTTTCAGTAAACCCTTTTCAGTGAAAATTCGTCACTGGATCACTGTGGAGGAATTTTGACAATGCTATCCTTATAAAGATTCCACATCTTCTAGCATGCAGTAAAATTGTGCAGAGTCCTATAACAAAATGTGCTTTAGCAAGACATTCTTGGGATAATGCAATGCAATGCCATATGTATCATTCAGCTTGAATAATAATTTCTTAGTTGGTATCCTCTGCAGTCAGCCTTTCACTTAACAATGCAACTTTGTCCAGTCTCATGCTCCACTGGCTTTCAAATGCTTTGCACTACTGGCTTTCTGAATTTAGCTGTTGTAGTTCTAGAGTTAAGGAAATTCACAGAGGACATATTTTCCCCCCAAAATAGTATATTTTCTTTAAACCAACTCACAAAATTTTGCTCCCTAGATTCTCTTCAAGCAAGTAGGTTTTGCTACCATTAGCACATTGATGTTAAAACTCTACCGGATGGGGGCCAGGAGTGGGCAGGGTGAGGTCAATGAGGAAAAAGGAGACATATGTAACATTTTCAACAATAAAAAATTAAATAAAAAATAAAACTCTACTGGAGTACAACCAAGAGTAATAACTACATTTACTTACAACTTACTGTGTACCCCCGTCTTAAATACAAACTTTCCTCATTTCATTACTTTGAGCACATTTTAGATTAAGTGACCTGAAGGTCAGGGAGGGGAAATAATTGGAAGAGATCTTGGATCAGTGAGCTATGAAGCCTCAATCTGAAGAATTGGGTTCTGACTTCAAAGCTTGTACTCTCAATACCAGACCACCTGCCGCCGCTTGTTTATTGCCCATTTGTCTGCCACCGAAAGAAAATATTTTCTCAAAATAGTAAAGAAAAAAATACACAATTTGATTTTAAAAACAGTGATTTATAAACTCATGGGAAGCAAATTCTGTGATTGTAAAAAAAGTAGATTTCAGTTTTAGTTGTTTGAGAGATACTTGGAACTCTGTCACCTACTCTATCAGCAAACAAGTTTCCATCACTGTAAAGTGGAGGAGTTATAGTAAATGATAAAAACTTGGCAGTGTCCAAAATCTTCTCTCACATTGAAGTGTGAATAAAGGGCTATGTAAGCATTATATAGCACACAGTACGTGTTTAGATGAATGACATCCTCATGTTGATGTCCCTCTCCACCTGGTGCTTTCTCATGGTGCATCTCACAACAGAGGTAACTATATGATTCATCTTTTGTGATTGGGGACATTATATAACCATCCAATATTAGACAACCAGCTGAGAGTATAGATGTTGATTTAAAATTGTCTCCAAAAAATAAGATATTTTCACTGTAGTGTCAATCACTAGAAATATTAAACTTCATAAGATATAAGTAGGATGCCTCAGTTTTATGTAAATTTAGGATTGTCCATTTTAGAAATTTGCATGAGATTTGGAAGGCAGAATGGAAGCAATTTCTGTGGTGTTAGTTAGGGGTTATCGTAGCTGTTTCTCAACATGATTTTAGGATGTTTTTAGTCTTTTTTTTTAAACCTCTTTTTTCAAATTGCCTTTCTCATCCTCTTGAAATTAAATACTAAAATCAAGATTTTTGTCCAAGTTGGATTAAACTTTGGAGTACCAAAAACAATTAAACAAAGTATTATATATTTAATCTACCCTGAGCCAATCATTGTGCCAGCTGTCCAGTGGTCAGGGTGCCCTTATCCCAGAGGCTGGGTCTGCTTTGAGTCACTCACCTTGGTTGATCATGTTCTGAGCTCTACTTCCTTCCCTCAAGGAGCTAGACCCACAAGTATCAACTGAAGGCACCTGGCATCCCACTGACATTTGCCTCAATAAGCAGTCCTTATAACAAATTATTTAATAACTTAATGGTAAAGAGCAACTTATGGTGCTCATGAATTTTTTGGGTCTGGAATTTAGATGGAGTATAAAAGGATGTCTTATTTGTTCCATATTGCCTGGAGCTTTGGTTTGAAGACTCAAAAGCTTGAATTGTTGAGTTTTTTTTGTTTTGTTTTGTTTTTTTTACTCATATATTTGGTTGATGATTTTGGCTGTTGACTGAGGGCCTCATTTTCTTTCTAAGGTCTTTCTTACGGGCTAACTTGTGCTTCTTCACAACACAAATGGTTTAGCTTGCAAAGCAAGTTTCCCAAGAAAGAATCATGCATATATTTTATTGTTTTTATTACCTAGCTTCATAGGTCACATATGTCAGTTCTGCTATACTTCTTTGGTTAGAACAATCATAACCCTTCTTCCAGATAGAAAGTGAAAAAATAAAGACTTTGATTCTCAATCAGAGAAGTGAAAAAATCACCTTCAAGACAAATAGGTAGGTTGGGAGGTGATGTTGTAATTTTTTGAAAAATGTAATATGTGTAAAACTGGTACTTATCTTTTTTTTTTTTTTAGTGAGTTTCCCCAAACTTAGTCTTACATATTTTTTATGTGTTCACTATACTTCAAAGAACAAAATTATTCATTGACATATCTTTATTTATGGCATTATTTGGTTGCCTCTATTCTGTGTTAAGATATATAATTCTAACCCACTAAATGAAGGGTAAATTCTAGTTCTAGACATTATATTATGTAATATTTATGAATATGTGAGTCAGAAGTTTTGTTATATTATGTAGTTTATAAAGACATTAATTTTTTTAATTTTAGGTATTTCATTTAAAGTGAATACTTTAGAACACTGGCGTGGTAGAATAAACACCATTTATAAGATAGAACTCAGAATGCAGGTAGCCTTGGGCTGAGGGACAACTTAATTTTTTTGCAAAATTATTAAACCATGTTTTTTTAATCTTCCCTGAGATATTGTATAAAATCCTACTTCCTTTTCTCTTTATAGAAATTCTTATATTCTTGAGATTTATGCTTACACAGCCCCTACTTTTAGACATAGAACCATGGAGGTGGAGATAGTTTGGAATTTTCATATAGTATATCTATATCAATCACACAAAGAATGGATAGGTAGAAAATGGGCTGGTTTGTTTTGTAGTGTTGATAGTGACAATTTCTCTTATTTCTAGAAAAAGGAACTCTGTTTGGGACTTGAAGATCAGTCACATGTATCAATATCCTGTTCAGTTATTTCAAAGACAATACCTGCTTGTCCCCCTCCTCCCACCCTTGCAACCAGTGAGTAAAATCAGAAGGGCCCAGGAATTATGATCTCTCATAGTATTGATGAATATATATGAGAGGATGGGATTACAATGAAAATGTAGAGAGCAGAGGCCAGGGCAGCTATTTAGGCAATGTGTACATTTAGGGAAATGAAAAACAAGAACCCACATTCATAAATTGCATCTATTTAAATAGACCTTTCATACCTTTCAGGGGTGGGAAGGTTCTGCCCATGGGCCCAAGAAGCCCTTTGGCCTGGCCCTGCCAAGGCATTAGGGGTGTGTTAATTAAATGTTTAATGAAATATAGGAGGCTAATTTTTAAGTTGATAATTTTATATGCCCCATGAATGATATTATAAATATCCAATGGCCCTTGGCAGAAAGATATTCCCACCCAGGGAGGTAACATTTAGCTCAAAATAGTACTGTTTGACTCATAAGTAACTATGCTTTATGTTTAAAAACAAATATACAAAAATAAAATGAAAATTTTGTGTGATTTCCTCTGATCATCATTATTGCAGGGAAAGAGAATGAAAATAAATGAGCGAAACAACTTTTTACTTGTCTTTATTCCTGATTTGCTTATGTTAACCAGGATAATCCTCTCGTATACCTTATGTGATATAAGGTAAAGTAAATATTATCAAAATGAACTATAAATACTTTTATTTTTAAAGAAAACATAGCAAAGATATTATTTCTAATTTAAATTCTAATCTTCTTCGACCAAACACCCTTTGTTCAGAAGAAGCAAATATAGAAAAAAATAGTCAAAACTCTCCCTATATTTCCAGTTTTCCTTCTGCTGTCTATAGAGTCTCACCCAAGCAACAACGAAAAAGAAACTCTGAACATTACTTGTCAAAAAGTAAAAATATAATAAATGAAAGAGCATGAAAGGCCCACCACTCTAACAATGTCAGCTTTCTCTTGTGATGGCAGGCTACTTAAATCACCAAAGACAGTAGCAGTAGGAGAAGATTCCCTGGTGTTCAGGCTTCTTGCTAAAAGAAAAAGTATGGTCTGCTCAATTCTAACAGCTGTCAAGCATTTTATCACCAATCTTTTCAGCCTCCTGTTTAGTTAAAAACACTGTCATTAAGGGGAATGGAAAACTTAATAACAAAAAATACAGAGTAACATCCCTCATGCATGATTTTTTTTAATGTGTTGTCATTAGAAAACAACTGATACAGTGATGTCAACATTCACATCAGATTACTATGAAAGTAGAAATGTATTTTATAAATATAAAAAAGATAGGTGAAAGAAAGAAACAAAGAAATAAAAAAGGAGTATTATACCTGAGCCTAAACTATAAAATTATTTTGTAGAATTTATGCTTTGAAGTCAGCTCACTACTTATTAAATTTATATTTATTCATTCTCAAAGGGTAGATTGCAAGAATATTTTTGAACCTCACAAGGTCAAATTATGCACTCTAAATACAAAAACTTAAAATTCTATTATAGAATATCATGTTTATGTTTTTGTGAAGATAGATTGATGTGGTTTTGTGAAGATAGACTGGTGCAGTAATACTAATAAAGTACTACTGGTTTATTAAATTATTAATTCATTTTGGCAACAATTGTAGTGTAAAATAAAAAGTCTAAGAGGCTTTTCTAAATGTGCAGTCTTGTTATTAATTCAAAGGGATCTTCTTCCTTTCTCCAGTGTAACTAGAACAGTGATTATCCTGGTGAGGTGGGTAGAGCTTATTTATAAGTCATTAGTGCTATATGCCATGACTTTCTGGGTACATGCAAAGACTTTCCTTTTTTTTTTTTTTTTTTAATGAGAAAAGGCTGAACATGATCTAAACAAAATGTGCCTGGTGAAATGAATGAGCAGAAATTCAGGGCAGAAGTCATGCATGAATATATTCTCAAAGGTAAATATACTCATCTAAAGCCAGTTACTTTGAGAAAAGCTGACAGTGATCACACACACAAAAGAGTCCTAATTGTATAATAATATTTCTTTTTTCTTGTTTTCCTATCTATATTGTTTTTGTGATCATCTTCCCTAGTCTTTTATAGTTGTCATCTCATCTTTCTTCCTTATGATTTTCTTTCAAATATGTCTTTGTGTACCTTTATTATGTTGCAGTTCCTCCTGCATTATAATTTAACAAGGCACAAGCAAAAAGAAAATCATTAGAAAGGAAATCATTGAGCTTTTAAACATTATTTAACCTGCTCTAAATTGGCAGGTCCTGGGCAATTAACAATAAAACTTGTGAAAAAGACAAATTTTCAGAGGTTTATGTACTGAGCTAAATTAAATTGTTTGAAGTATTTCTAGGAAAGAAACTGGTGATATCAGAATGCGCACAAAATGAAGGAGCAATGTTTTTGGAATTATGTGGAAGTAGTCAATGAAAAAATGGCAAAGTACCAGTGAGCTCTGTGCCTATTTGTTTTGCTCTTTTAGAGGATGATTTAGACATTGACTTAACCTGAGTTGCTCTATTGTAGTTTTTCATGATTTTAAAAGACATTCATGTGTACTTTCTTAGTGTGTGCACAGAACAAACAAACATTTAGGTATTTACTCTTCACAGCTTAAATCCATGACTCTAAAACTGTCAATACCCCAAATCCACTAGGCAAATGTCTAAAAAAATATAAGAAATAAGCAACTAAAAGCACCAACAAAAAAGTAGAAAGCTTCATAAAAAGATTCTTATTTGATTTTCCAGTTTACCATCAAATATCAGGATAATATACAGAGCAATGAATAAACTAGTGTTCTCTGAGGAGCAAGAATACCTCTTTAAAAAAAGTTATTTACTAATTTTTAAATTATATTTATTGGTATGATATTGGTTAATAACATTATATGAGTTTCCTGTGTACAATGCTAATACACCATCTGTTTATAGTATTGTGTGCTCAACACCCAAAGTCTAGTTTCCTTTCATCCCCAAAGATTTCACCTCCTTTACCCTCTTCATCTAAAGAATTCCCTTGATCAATATTTTGGAGCTTGAAGAGCTGCAAGTACTGGATTCTATAAACAATGCCATTTCTGTCAATGACCTTCCTCGTATCCAATACATTCGACAAAAATAGGGAGAAATCAAAGTTCCTATTTAATGTCTGCCTATCTGTCCTTTGGCTTCTGATTTTGATTGCCAAGTTCCTACATTTCCTCACACTTCTGGCCACCAAAAGTACTCATTGCTTCAGCCTTCTTCACCACTTCAAAACTTATGAAATATTTTTTCAGGACTTATATAGTAATGTGAACATAATGATAAAAAGCGGTTAAGAATCTATTTAGGACCAATATGTGTGTAGCAATTTGTACTCTGATTGGCCAAATTATTATGCATTCAGAGATCATAATAATCTGGCCACTCAGTGTATATGTTCTTATTTATACTGCACCTGAATCTTTTGAGAGAGGTATTATCTTCAGTTAATAGATAAAGAATCAGAATATTTAAGAAATTCATAATTGTTCTGGCTGGTTTGACTCAGTGGATAGAGCATTGGCCCCTGGACCAGAGGGTCATGGATTTGATTCCCAGTCAAGGACACTTTGGTTGCAGATTTGATCCCCTGCCCTGGGCAGGGGATCATTGTGCCTCCCATAAATGTGTATTTTTTTTCTCTCTCTCCTCCTCCTCCTTCCCACTGTCTCTAAAAGTCAATGGAAAAATATCCTTGGATGAAGATAAAAGAGAGAGAGAGAGAGAGAGAGAGAGAGAGAGAGAGAGAGAGAGAGAGAGAGAGAGAGAGAAGCATTCATGAGATTAAGTAGCAGGCATAATATCAGAGCTGGTTGAGGATATATTTGAAACTCAAAAGCCCTGGAAAGTATGTGTTTAAAGCCCATACTTTCCCCTTAGTACCAATCTGAGAAACAGTACCTTTATAATGTGGAAGTAAGTGTGCTTCCTGATTAAACTAGTATACAGGATAATTGTGAATCTCTTAAAAATTCTGATTCTTTATAGATTAATATACTTTTAGGAAGACAAAAGAAAATCTAGCAGAGGTGGCATCTTCTGTTTTGTATCCGCTTCTTCTCTCTGCATATATTGCCTGGAGTCTTTCATTTCTTTTCGCTCTGCTCAGTCACATCAGTGGCCAGCTTCCCTCCTTGCCTCCTTCATTGGGTCCTGCTGGTGTTTTCTAGAGCCAGTGTAGCTATGAATGAACTGAACTGTGTCCCAACAAAATTTATATATTGAAGCACTATCTCCCAGTACCTCAGAATGAGATTGTACTTGAAGATAGGGCTTTTAAATAGGTCATTATGTTAAAATGAGACCTAATCCAATCTGGCTGGTATTCTTCCAGGAAATTAAAAGTAGGACATACCGTCACCAGCAACGCACATACAAAGTAAAAGTTACGTGATGACAACACAAGAAAGCAGCCATCTGCAAGCCAAGAAGTGAGGTCTCTGCAAGTCAATCCTCTGACAACTCGATCTTGGACTCTTAGCCTCTAAAATTTTGCTTAAATAAAACTCTGCTTTTAAAGCCACCCAGCCTGTTATTTTGCTATGCTGCCACAGCAGACTAACACAGTAGCTTTCAGGCACTAGGCTTACTCAAGTTGAAAAGCAGAGGGAGAATAACTGGGAGGCTTCCATTTGAAATTTTTGTTGAACAGAGTCCTTCCCTCAAGAGCTTTGAGTGAGGCTGGAGATATTTGCATGTGGCTGAGATAATGGATAATAATATATTAATGTATCATGCCTGGATTTTTAACTCCAGGTTCCTGGAAATACATCTAAACTCTGAGGGAGGTCACTAATAATTTATTTCCACATATTTGGAAGAAGAGAGAGAAAATTAAAAGGAGGAAGGGCTCCTGAAAGTATTCAGTTATTCTACCTTTTATTTTTTCAGTATTAAAATGCTGAAAAGAGGTGGAATGCAACCCTGCTTATGATTTTCATGTCTCGTGAAACTATCAGTCCATGAATTCAGAGGATAGTGAAAGAGGAAAGAACAATTTAAAACATTCCAGGGGGTGGGGCCATACGTGGGGAAGGGTTGGGAATGGGAATGAGGGGAATGAGGACAAATATGTGATACCTTAATCAATCAATAATTTTTTTTAATTCCAAAATGAGGTATACATGTCATAATAGAAGAAGAATATCCTTGGGATTCCTCCAAAGTGCTGAAGGAAAGAATTCGATAGGTAGTCTCTAAGGAAAGTAACTAAGAAAAACTCATGGTTGGAAGTGCAGAAATGGGTGGAATGGCAGGTAGAAAATACAAAAAAAGCATTAGTCAACTGGAACTACAATTCATAGTGGATAGTTTCAGGGGTAGCTAGGGGGACTGGAGCATTTATCCACAGATTCCCTTCTCCCAGGCATAGAGGATTTGCCTAGATATGTTAACTCTTTGGGGACAGGGCATCAAAGGCATATGATAAATTAAATGTACTCCAATTTTACAAATTAGCTAAAACATGGACAACCACATAAGTTGTCATCATTATTTAAGTGTTACCCACAGTGAATATGGTCTAGTAAAAAAACAATTGCAGTTGAATATCTATATATAATAGAAACTAGAGGCCCAATGCATGAAATTTGTGCAAAGGGGGGTGTGTGTCCCTCAGTTCAGCATGCACCCTCTCCAATCTGGGACCCCCCCAGTATGATCAGGTTTAAACAGGCTTTTGGACATCCGTCTCACAATCCAGGACTGCTGGCTTGCAACTGCTTGCCTGCCTGCTTTCCTAATTGCCCCTATATGCTTCTGCCTGCCAGCCTGATTACCCCCTAACTACTCCCCTGCCAGCCTCATCAATGTTTAACTGCTCCCCTGACAGCCTGATTTCCCCTAACTGCTCTCCCCTGCAGCCTGATCAGCCTTAACAGCCCTCCACTGCAGGCCTTGGTCCCCTCCCACCCCCCAACTGCCCTTACCTGCAGGCCCATCACTCCCAACTTCCCTCCTCTGCGAGCCTGGTCAACCTTAACTGCCCTCCCCTGCAGGTTTGATCACTCCCAACTGCCCTCCCTGCTGGCCATCTTGTGGCATCCATCTTGTGTCCACATAGGGGCAGCCATCTTTGACCACATGGCAGCTGCCATTTTGTGTTAGTGTGACAGTCAATTTGCATATTACTCTTTTATTAGATAGGATAAAGCCTGGTGCATGGGTGGGGCCAGCTGCTTTGCCCTGAAGGGTGTCCCAGATCAGGGTGGGGATTCCCTTGGGGCATGGGCCAGCCTGGAAGAGGGGCCTGTGGTGGTTTGCAGGCCATCCACATTCCCCAGCAACCCAAGTGGAAGTCCTGGCATGTGGGATTTATTTATCTTCTATAATTGAAACTCTGTAGCCTTGAGCAGAGGCCAGGGCCAGCCAGAAAGCTTGGCTTCCTCCATCACTGGGGACAACCCAATCCTCCTGCTCTCTCCAGGTCTGTGGTTGCTGCCATTTTTGTTGAAATTTATTTATCTTCTATAATTGAAACTTTGTAGTATTGAGTGGAGGCCAGGGCCAGCCAGATCAGGCGGGAAGGTTGGATTCCACCATCGCTGGGGAAACCCAAGCCTCCTGCTCTCTTTGTAGCTACAGCCATCTTGGTTGGGTTAATTTGCATAATCTCTCCTGATTGGCTGGTAGCCATGGCTTGTGGGCATAGTGGAGGTATGGTCAATTTGTATGTTTCTCTTTTATTAGTACAGATGCAAAGGTTGGTAGAGTGAGACATGTGATTTTAGGTAAAGCTGCTGTGGCAACATGACATCTATGAACGCTTGCACATCTAACAATAAATTCATCAGGTCAAGTCATCTTAGATTAATATTTACAATTGGGAGGCTTCCATGTGAAATTTTTAATACAATTTAAATAAAACAATGCATTAATGTGTATGGCCTGGGAGAAACTACATGAAAAGAGAGAAAATATTTAGCTGGATGATACAATAAATGCAGTGATGATAAACTGGTGTGTATATGTGTAAATGTGAATATAACTCATTACTTTATTGGACAGTTATATTGCATGGGTCCAGAAATTTTAGAGGTTTAGGGTATGTGGGGAGCAAGAGCACATGTATGAATTTTTATTAACATAAAGGTATGCCCAATAAAGTAAGCAAATTGTATATCACAATGGATTTATACAAGATGAATGCCTATGGGACCAGTGAGCATAACAAGAAGCTAAAAAGTTTCAACAATACAAAAATTCCCTCATTCTCCTTCCAGTCATTACTTCCATGAAAAGTAATGAGTATTTGACTTTCAACATCAAAGACTGTTTTACTTATTTTTGAAAATTGAGAGGAGGAAGGGCTCCTTAAGTTTATGTAAGTGGGATTATAAGTGTGTATGTTTTAGTTTCTTACTTCTTTACCTTCATTGCAACATAGATTTCCATTGTGTGAGTATAATGATTTACCTATACATTTTATTTTCTGGACAAGTGAAAATTGCTATCACATAGAATTGCAGTGCTTGAGAAATTTGGATTTCATACTTTAGAAATGATTATATCATTGTTTTCTAACTACATGCAATCAAAAGAAACCACCATTTCTTACTAAATTGAAACTAGTCTGCTCTGTCTTTGCACTTGTAATTTAATACTGGAAGAATAAATGTTTTGTGCAGTGTTTTTTTTTTTGTTGTTGTTGTTTTTTTCGTGTGTGTTTTTTGTTGTTTTACTTTTATAAGTAGGAATTTGTGTGTTTTACTAACATAGTTCATGAAATTTACATCTGACTGTTAACTTTTAGCAAATCATTCATTCAATATATAAATACTAGAGGCCTGGTGCATGAAAATTCATGCACTGGAGGGGGCGTCCCTCAGCCTGGCCTGTCCCCTTTCATAGTCCAGGAGCCCTCAGGGGAAGAAGGCTATCTGGTGATCAGGAGAAGGCAACAACCCATTACACCTTGGCTGCTGCCACTGTTGACAGTACAAGCCTTGGCCAGCCCTGGTTAACAGAGCCTTGGGAGGCCCCGGGCAGTTGGGCAGCCACCATCTGAGGCTTGCCTGTGCCTCAGACAGGGCCTGGGTGGCTGGGGGGCTGAGGGGACTGGGAGCTGCCATCCTGTGGCTGTGGGTGCCACCATCTTTGAGGGTGTGGCAGTCAATTAGCATATTCCCTCCTTATTGGCTGTGAGTTACCACCATCTTTGTGACAGTGTGAGGGTCAATTAGCATATTCCCTCTTTATTAGATAGGATTTCTGAGCACCTATAGTATGCAAGCTATTTTGCTATGTATAAGAGCGATGATGAACATAAGAAATTCTAGACCCTTTCCAATTGAGTTCACAAATTAAAGGGGCCGAAAGAAAAGCAAAATGGCAATTACAACCCAATATGTTAACTAACCAAAGAAACACAATAAAGTTTCTTAGGAGAACAAAGAAAGCGATATCATCCATGTTTGTAGGATGGCAGGGTGCAAGGACAGCTTCCTGGAAAAAGTGATAAGTTTATAGTTATTCGAGCTCCTTGGAATTGTCATAGCAAAGGGCAACAGCATTTTAGGTAAGAAAACGATGAGGTAAGAAAACCATGAGATGTTGGGGAGAATTAGAATCCTTCCTTTAATTTTGACTTAGAGTCATTTAGTTTCTTCATCCATAAAATAAAAGAAGTAAATTAAATGAACAGTTAGCACTCTCCTAGCTCTCTCTAATACTTATCTAAAACATTGGGCCCAATTAATCTGGCCTCTAGAGCTACACTAAACACTTATGCAGAGAGAAATCTTAATGTGATTGTTTTAACCTTCTACAGAGCTCAGGGAGTGATGTGATATTCACAGAGGTTGAGTGACTTATGGAACAAAAACAAATAATTGCCATAAGTAAAGTTTAATATTACAACCTTCTCTTACCTCAATTTTGAATATCATTCACTTTAGAACTATGTATGGTCCTCAAACATTTTTTTAAATATTTTAATATGCTTTTATTGATTTCAGAGAGAGAGAGATAGAAAGAGAAACGTCAATGATGAGAGAGAATCATGGATTGGCTGCCTCCTGCATACTCCCTACTGGGGATCAAGGCCACAACCGGGACATGTGCCCTGACTGAGAAGTGAACCATGACCTGCTGGTTCATAGGTCCATGCTCAACCACTAACCATATCAGCTGGGCTGGTCCTCAAATATTCTAGACATAAAAGTCACTTCAGTAGAACAATTAAATCTTGTTCCCAAACATCAGAGGGCATCAGAGATGGGAATAAAAATAAAGGAAATCTTCACTAAAATGGCTCGACTAACTAGCAGAACTTCCCATTAAAATGATCAGTTCATAAAAGAAACAAAAGCATGCTTAATTTCATGAATATTAACACTATGAGACCAATCTTGAGTCAAATAAAGAACAGATTTCAAAGCACCACTAGTAATGCTTTGGGTTGTTTTGTGAATTACTTTTGCAAAGGGCTAATCAACATAATAACTCCCTTTCCACTCACCTCGCCACCACACTCACATACACTTAGAAGCACTTATTAACTGCCCTTGGGAGTTTCTAAACATAATGTGCTACAAGCCTCTATATTGAATTTAAAAAATTTGTAAACAACCTATTAAACAAACAAAACAAAAAAACACACAGAGAAACTTCATAGCTTCTCTGCTTAAATTACTTGAAGTTTCTTCATTCATATACTTATTAGACATGTTTGGGCATACTCTTGATATCCAAAAGGCATATTAGTTTTATAACAGACTTTTCTTAGTACATGAGACATCGTATTACCTAATCCTTTTTTATGTATATCTGGTGTTTCTGTCACAAAAGGTATGTAGGTATATTAACTTTATTGCCCCATAAATGTACTCATAATATATGTGTACATGCTTAAAATGTATTGCACAGAGGGGATGACATTTTTAAATTGTCTATAATGATAACATGCAGAAATTATTACAATTAATATTTGATTTATTTTATTCAATTTATCTATCTATTTATCTATCTATTTGCAGAATTGAGATCTGTTATCAGGTAGAGGTTGTGTTCAGCACCACACAGGGGGAACTGATTACAGTGGTTAAACAAAAGAGAAGGTGTTTATCTTATTTTTTCCAAATGTTTTTGTTACTGTTTTTTGTTTGTTTGTTTGTTTGTGGGTTTTTTTTGCATAACAATCAGTGCACAGATAGGTAGGTACAGGGATGTTAAGGTACCTCCAGGGAATCTGCCCCTTCTCCCTCCTTCTATTCCTCTATCCTTAGCTTTCAGGTATGTCTTCATGTCAACCTCACTCTAGCAAGATGACTACTCTTCGCATTGTATGGAGAGAAAAGAAGGAAACATCAATGCTTATGTCAGTAAAGCATGTTTCCCAGAAATCCACAGCAGAATATCATTTGGCTACCCCTACCTTAAAGGGTATAAGGCAAGATGATATTTAGCTGGGGATTCTCCCCTTGGACAAATCATTGTATGAAAATGGAATAAAATAGCCGAAACCGGTTTGGCTCAGTGGATAGAGCATTAGCCTGTGGACTGAAAGGTCCCAGGTTCGATTCCGGTCAAGGGCATGTACCCGGGTTGCGAGCACAGTAGGGGGTGTGTAAGAGGCAGCTGATTGATGATTCTCTCTCATTGATGTTTCTAACTCTCTATCCCTCTCTCTTCCTCTCTGTAAAAAATAAATCGATAAAATATATATTTTTTAAAAAGAAAATGGAATAAAATAAATAGTATTAGGAAAGTGACTAATAATGTCTGTCTTAAGATAATGCATACTGCAAATGGGATATTTTTTACTGGTTTTATTACACTTAATTATCCTATATGCAATTTTTCTTACTTTAAAAAGTTTTAATAAACATTATTCTAATGACCACAGGCCTGATGAACAGATATTTACATTTTTTTTTCTTTTTTACTATAATAGTTTTGTATTGATTCAAGACATATGTGTTGTATATATTTTATAAAAAGTATTATGTCAATTAACAAGTCAATATTTTAAATTTTCATGTTTTATTTTACATCTGTCCACTTTCTAGCCATTATTCCTACAGAGGATAATGAAATTACATTATTTTAAAAAATTATTTATTCAGGAATTTTAAGCATGTTTTCTTTATTTATCTTTGGCTTTTACATTATTTTAAGTCATGATATTAATGAGTACTCTTCAAAATCAGCTTGGGATGTGCAAACTTCAAAAAAGTTTAGAGGTTTATTTCAGTACAAGTAAATATAAAATTCATATATTGATCATGTATAGTGATTTTAAATCTTGTATATTAGATACTTCTATAGAACCAGTAATTTTAAATAAAGGGAATATGAATATAATAACTAATCTGCCACTTCCTAAAGAAAAATTTTTATCGTAAAATTAAGTTTTCAACTTTGTTAATAATTGATAATTAAGAATTTTAGCCCTTTGTTTTATTACTACTGAGTTGAAAAATTAAATATGAAAGCAAGAAATGAAAATGACCTAATTCCCTGCCTCATGATAATTCTGGAGCCAGGTACACTTTACTGTCCCTATAAACAATACTTGGACCAGGTGAAATAATTTAGCTTCTTGCTCTATAAAATATTACTACTACAAGATAAGACTGAACTAACTAAAGAGTTTACTTTATCAAGGCTAGTAGCTTGCTCATCAGGTTTCTCTCGGAGACCCTCACATCACTATATCCACAAATTTAAAGCTATTTTATCTTAAATGTTGACCAATTCCTACAATCACCCAGGCCCTCAACTCTGTTATAGAGTACCCTAGTCTCTCTCAAGACACTGCTAAGATTATCAAGAGGCTATTCTGCTCACTGCCATGTATCTCCTAAACTAGGGGTGTCGAACTCAATCAGAGAAGGGGCCAAAATCTAAAATCCAGCCTAAATCGCGGGCCGAATGGTTTACTGAACAGTCATAAACTGACAATGTCATAAACTGACAACGGAGTTCAGTGATGACAGCGCAGTGCGGGCCACATTGCAAGGCCTGGCAGGCTGGATTTGGCCCGCAGGCCTTGTGTTTGACACATGTGTCCTAAACCAAGCTTTGTCTGACTGATAGACTTTTATGATGGCCTTTTGCAAACACTACAGAACATTATGGTACATAGTGATACCCCAAACTGGCAAGCTAGGACTCTCTCATTCTGGGTTCCTGTCCTACAAAGTTTGAAGAATAAAATTTGCAGACTAAAAGATTTTAAGCAAAGCGCCCCCCTCTTCTTTTCCTTATCTTGTAACATTATTTTGTCCCCTACGTGTGTAAGATAAACAGTCTGGCGGCTTGGAGCTGTCTCTGACCATCATGTATGCATTACCCTCCCATGGATCCCCTTTCCCTAAAACTGCCTCTCCTGTCTCTAAAATCCTTTCAATGGTTTTATGAGTAGACATCAAAACATCTAATATCATATAAGTTAGACAAAAAAATTGCCTGCTTTAAATCCAGATTACTTTACTGAAGAATCACTTAGTATTGATTACCAATATAAATCTTAAGGTGAAGTTAAATTTGATTTGATTTGACAATTAAAAAAACTGAGTTTTTCCCCCCAAAGTTAATTACTTTGGAAGCACATTTTCCCCAAAACTTAATTACTTTGGAAGCCCATTTTGATCATTCAGAATATAATCTCAATCAATAACAATAATGTCCCTGCAGGTTCGATTTTAAAATTAAAATGATAGCCCAAAGGCCAAAATTAGTGAAAATCATACAGACCTATATTTTCCAGAATTAATAGACCACTACAAATATTTTATATTAAAGAAATTATGTTTATATTGGTTGCCTAATATGAGTTTGGAGTCTGACAAACAATTTGGGGCATTTCTTGCTTTTCAAGTCAACTTTCTGTAAATGGTGAAGCTAGTTACACTGATGTAGGGAGAGGGATGCATAGCTTTCTTCCCCCACAGCTCTCTTGTATTTACAAACTACTGCATCCAAAACCTCTGCTTTGAACAAATTAGAATCCAGCTCAGTAACTTCTGACAAGTTGATTATCTCCCATTCTAACATCAGAAAGCAGTAGTATCTCTTTGCAGTTGTCCACATCAGACAGTGTTGGCAGAACAATGTTTCATCCTAGATAGAAATGGTGAAAAGATAGATAGAAAAGAAAGGGGAAATTAGATTGAGGAGTCCTGAGTGCATTATCAGGAGGTGATATAAAGAAAATTCTGGCTCACAGACATTCTATCATCTCTTCCTTATACCCCCCCTCTACTTTTCTCCCATTTCCTCTTATTTAAAGACATTGGGACAGAAATAAAAGTTGCTTTTGAAAAAGGTTAATTCATTTTGACTCATTAATAAAACGGTATAACTTGAATTCCATTAATAAGAGTGTCTTTAACCTTCCAACCTTTTTTTCAGACTTAAATATTCAAATTCTTTTCTTTGTTGTTTTGCTCTATCCCGGAAGCTTGACATTGTCCATCGAACTCTGTAGCAAAAAATCTATAAAAAATCCAATACTAGTAAAATGGTAATATGTTAATTAGACCGGATAGACCTGACATCTTCTCGACACCCTCCCAAACATCCTTCTAGATAAAACCATGGTGTCAGGGGCCGAGGCAGAGGCAGTTAAGGGAGATCAGGCAGGCAGACAGAGCAATTAGGGGTAATTCCCATATAGAAGATCCCTCCTCAAAAATGTTACAGGACAGTAGGGGAGAGTGGTTAGGGGCATCAGGCAGGCAGGCAGAGGCAGTTAGGGGCAATCAGAAGGAAAAGGCAGTTAGGGGTGATCAGGCTGGGAGGGGAGAGCAGTTAGAGATAATCAGGCAGGCAGGCAGGTGAATGGATAGGAACCAGCCAGCAGTCCTGGATTGTGAGGGGAATGTCTGACTGCCAGTTTAGGCCCAATCCCTGCAGGCCGGGCTAAGGGACAACCTCCCCTACCCCACCCCACCATGCATAAATTCCATTCACCATGCCTCGAGTCAGGTAATAATCTAAAGGCCTAGACTGGATTTAGGCATGTGCCTATTTTAGGCATGTGCCTGCTTTTCCATGCAGCCATCCCTTTTTGTATGGCTCTTGTAGAATATTTACAGACATGTGTTTGGAGAAAGCATCACAGCATGTGGCACTGGTGATTTTCTCCTGATGACAGCAGTCCCGGTTCACACAACATGTGTCTGGAGCAGATGCAGTCAACATGATGGAACATGAGCAGCTTGCCTTTCTAAGACAACTGTGACCAGCATTTCTTGAAAATAGTGGGGGAAAAATGCATCCTTAGAGAAAGCTCTAAGTTAAATAGGCCAGCTAAGAGTTACCAGATTTTCAGCAGTGCTTGAAAACATGCCTCTTATTTTTTTTAAATAAATGTTAGCATAACTCATAAAATCTAAAAAGTTAAATTAAAACAAAATCACCCATCCTCTTTTACAGATGATTTAAACTCTTTTGGAATAAACACAACAACAATAGAGAAGCAGTTCATAAGAATAGTATGTTAACATAATGAGTCCTAAGTCACAGATTTAATATTGTTCTCAAAAGTCAAGAGAGAAAACTACCAAGAAAATGAGATAATAGTTTGTTTTTTTACTAGAGTGCTATAGCAAAGATTTATTGTCATAAGAAAAAAATATTCAACTTTGATCAAAAATATAATTAATTAAAAGTTCAAATCTAGCACAAAATGTAAGGTACTTTTAGTTTCCAAGTTTATTGGAGGCCTATCTGGCCTATATAAACAAAATGACAAGATGCAAAATGCAAAACGATATCTGCTCTCTTACTCTTCAACTTTAAATGATATATTGAAACTTAGAGCATATTAGAATTTGAGGTGATATTTCTGTTAAAAAGTTTATTTCCAAAGGAGGACTAGATTCTGCTATAATATATATATATATATATATATATATATATATATATATATATACACACACACACACACACACACACACACACACACACACACTCTGAGTGGTCAGATTATTATAATCTCTGAATGCATAATAATCTGGCCACTCATCGTATATCCTATAATAATAAAAGGTTAATATGCAAATTTTCCCCTTGACTAGGAGTTCAACCAGCAGGCAGGCTGGTCAACTGTCCATGTCTCCTCCCCTGGCCAGGCTGGCTGGATCCCACCCATGCACAAATTCATGCACAGGGCCTCTAACATATATAAACACTGAGTGTCCATATTATTATGTTTAGAGATCATAATAATCTGGCCACTTAATATATATACATCTAATGAGCTGGATCTTAGCAAACTAAGAGAAGTTTATCCATATACTAAGTCAGAGTTCCAAAATTTCCATATAGAAGATCTCTCTTCAAAAATGTTACAAACAGAGAGAATTGGGCAATTCATAAACTAACAAATAAAACCATAGACAAACACACTGAGGAAAAAATTTAATTAGAAGACACCCAAAGAAATAGGAACCAATGAAACAAAAAGGAGCTGTCTCCATCTATTGCAATGGAAAATTTATGTGACTATTCAATGCCAGTTTGGGAGAAAAATTTGATAATTTGTAACAAAACTTGTAAATATGTCTATATTCTTTAACTTTAAAAATCATAGCAAAAATACCAGTATATGATCAAGCATCTTTATTGCCTGAGATATGTCTCCATACCAAGAAGCTATGCATTTCCAAATAATTGGTTGCTTCCATTTAGTAATATTTTTAGTTAAGCCGAAACCGGTTTGGCTCAGTGGATAGAGCGTTGGCCTGCGGACTGAAGGATCCTGGGTTCGATTCTGGTTAAGGGCATGTATCTTGGTTGTGGGCACATCCCCAGTGGGGGGTACGGGAAGCAGCTGATTAATGTTCCTCTCTCATTGATATTTCTAACTCTCTATCTCTCTCCCTTCCTTTCTGTAAAAAATCAATAAAATATATATATTTTTAAAAATACTGTTAGTTAAGTAAGCACACCTCTAAAACAACACCCCTTCCTCCATTTGACTGTTAAAAAAAAGAAGAAATCTATTTGATGTATTTCTAATGAATTTATAAAACTTCATAGCATGCACTTCATGCCTTTTGCTTCAATTTATTTTTTCTATGCTTATTTCCCCATCACAATTTTATTTAGACAAAAAAAATGTTATTGATTTCAAAGAGTAAGGAAGAGGAAGAGAGAGATAGAAACATCAATGATGAGAATCATTGATCAGCTGCCTCCTGCATGCCCCCTACTGGGAATGGGCATGTACTTTTCACCAGAATCAAACCCAGGACCCTTCAGTCAGCAGGCTGACACTCTATTCACTCAGCCAAACTGGCTAGGGCTATTTAGACACTTTTGGGAATAAAACAGGACATAAAGCCCTGGCTAGTGTGGCTCTGTTGATTGTAGTGGCATCCCACGTACCAGAAGGTTGCAGATTGATTCCAGGTCATAAACTAAATGTTTATCAGATGATATACTATATAAAAATAATTTTAACAATACTGAGGACATAATAATACTTAATAAATATCTATGATTGTAGCTTTATAAAAATCAAAAGATAAGAGATTAACTTATTCAATTTATATGTGGTAAAATATTTAACAGATTGGAGGTTTGTGAAAGTTGGGTTTGAGGAAAGGAAATGAAGGTGTCTTAAAGGTACAAACTTCTTGATATAAAATAAATAACCTGGGGAAATAATATACAGTAAGGTGACAATAGTTAAAAATACTGTATTGTATATTTAAAAGTTGCTAAAAATTATATCTTAAAACAAGAGATTAGATCTTTACAAGAAAGAGATTATAAAAAACAATGTGTGGAGATGGATGTTAGCTAGATTTATTTTGATCATCATTTTGTAATACATATATATTGAATCATTATGTTGTACACATAAAACTAATAATGATATTTTATGTCAATTATATCAATTTTTAACATAAAGACATTTAAAATTTTTAATCCTATATAATAAAGAGGTAATATATAAATTGACCTTCATGCTGTCATACAAGATGGCTTCCCCCACATGCTCAAAGATGGCTGCCACAAGATAGCCGGCAAGGGAGGGTAGTTGTGGGCAATCAGGACAGCAGGGGAGGGCAGTTGGGGGTGATCATGTCTGCAGGGGAGGGCAGTTGGGGGTGATCATGTCTGCAGGGGAGGGCAGTTGGGGGCAATCGGGCCAGCAGGGGAGCAGTTAGGCATTGATAAGGCTGGCAGGGGAGTAGTTAGGGGCAATCAGGCAGGCAGGCTGGTGAGCAGGTAGGAGCCAGCAGACCCAGATTGTGAGAGGGTGTAGGCTGGGCTGAGGGACAACTCCCAGTGCATGAATTCTGTGCATTGGGCCTCTAGTATAATTGTATAGAATAGAATAAAATCACTTAAAATTATAAAATTGAAATAAAATGAAACTGTATTTACAATGAAATTTAATTTAAATTATAATATAAAGTATAATATAATTTCAGTGAAAAAATGAGGGACTTTAGAACATGATTTTGTACATGTAAGAGAAAAAAAGAGAGAATACAAGTTTATGTGCAACCACAAAAATAAATATTTTAAAATGTCAACAATCTTATTTAAAGATATCCAATTCTTGTTTTATGTATCTTAATCTAGTTTTTACATAACTACCATAATATAAAGTGTTATCTTTTTAACAGAATTAAATGTCAAATTCTGTTAAATGTTAAGTATTTTCGACTTACATTTATAATGAAGTGAATTTAAACTTAAACCTTTACCTGGCCAAGGCCATGGTCCTTAGACAAACTTTTAGAATTTACATTTTATTAATGAGGCATTGGAGACCTGGATCAGCAAAGCAACTTTCCAGGGCCAGAACGTTGCTAAAGTTGGGGGGAAATTAGAGACCCTCACTCCTATCAGTCCCTATCGTAGTGCATTTTCTGCTGCAATTATGCTGCTCTCTCTGATTATCCTCTCCCCTCAGCCTGCTGCGAGATAACCTCTGCCTCCCACTGACGTGTGATAGTGGCATATTTTTAATGCTTATTTCCGCAAAATTCAAATGAACTTGAAGCTTAGTTGGACATTTCCAAAGGTACTTTGACGAAGCCCTCTGCACTTGGTTTCCGCTTCTGCAGAGAAGCGTGTCACCCTGGGAGCGGAGAGTGGGCGCAGCCCGGGAGGCGGACAGCCCTCACCCGGGGATGTGGCCGGCCGTGGGCAGATGGGCCGCGTGCAAGAAGCTCCGGAGCTCCTGGAGGAGGCAGAAGGCCAGCCAAAAGGATGGGGAAGTTGTGAGTTCTGGCACCAGGCTGACAGCAGAAATGTGAGGGTAATCTGTTCCAGGCAGCGCTCCTGCTGAAGGCAGCTGGACGATGACAGCAAAGCCACAGGGTCACTGCTCACGCAGCACTTGTGGCCGGGCTGAGGGAGCCGGGGCCCGGGGCGGGGAGCAGCTGGGCCGGAGGAGGCTGAGTGCTGAGGCAGGAGGCAGGTGGCCGCAGGAGGAGGAAACGAGGAGGCTTGTGCGGAGGAGCATCTGCCCCTCGCAGGCTCCCAAGGAAAGGCTCTACAAAGATACAAACGTAGGGGGAAGCGTTTATTTTGACTAATCATCCTCAAAAGCAAACTTGACATCCACAATGCTGCAGGGAAGAGCTGCTGTGTACAACAAGCCAGAGATGGGGCTTTCTCTGGGGCAGAAAGAGCACCAGCAGCAAACAGTTCCACACGGGGCCAGGCGGCCAGTGAGGATGCATCCCCTCACTTCTGACTTCTCCCTTGACTGATGAGTGCCTCCAAGCAAGTTGCTGAGTCTCCTTGAGCCTCTCTCCTCTTCTGGAAAAACGGGTATCTTTCTCTAACTCATATACCACTTTCCGGAGAGGGAATGTTCCCCAGCAGAAAGCTACCTATACACAATATAATTATTAAAAAAAAAAAAAGTGTTTTTGTGTAATTGTTACACATACAGTTAAATCATTATCCTTTTTGCAAATTTTTTATCTCTGAGAACAATTCTTAAATTATTGAATGGAACTTGCCAGGCTGTTTTGACTGGCTTTAAATGATCTCTAATAGATTTAATAATAGAGAAAAACAGGTAGGTATAGTGGCTCCAAACATTGTGTGTAGCTAGTGAGAAGGCCCTGTTTCTACCGAAACATGGATGCTCTTCTGACAAAAATCAACACAGAAAGCCAGAGCCCCCAGTACACTTTTTTGGGAAAATAACTGAAATCATTTGAATACTAACTATTAGTACATCATTCTTGCAACTCTTGCATTTTTAGGTAGATATTTAAAAACTACAATGTTATTTTTGGTAAAGTAGAACTACACACCACACACACACACACACACACACACACACACACACTCAGTTTCATGTTGGTTTTCCTGTTACCGTCCTCTAAAGCAGCATTTTCCAAACTTAACTAACAATGAATACAGATTCCCAAATCCCTACACCATAAATTCTGAGTAAGTAGATGTCAGGTAGGGCAAAGTAATCTGTATTTTTATCAAGAACACTAGGAAACAAAGAAGTTCAAGAAACTGCTCTAAAAGACCCCTTGGTACTGCAGTTAGTAAATAACTCTGTTCACCTAGCTTCGGCCTTAGGACAGACCATTCATGACAGCACTAATAAACTGCATGAAATTGATTTCATCTCTATTGGTGATATAATTTGTACTGCAGTATATCCTGTATGCTTTTGACTCAGTTTTCATTTCAACTGGTTTTTTGTTTTGTTTTGTTTTTTTGTTGTTGACTGATCTTGTATATAATCTCATTTACAGGGAGGATTTTAATTTTTCTCAATTATGAAGTTTGCCTTTCTCCCTCCCTTCTGTTTACTGGTTTTTCAAGAAGGAGATCTCAAGTCCTAGAATACAATTTCTTCTAACTGATTTCAGTCCAAATTAAAAGCTGAAACCCAAGCAGAGCTCATTGCAAAGACCAAGGTCAGAACAGAAATATGGAAGTTGTACTTTAAAAATAAAATATACATATTTTTTACTTTGTAAATGTCTTTTCTCTCAATGTAAATTAGAATTGAAGTTTTTTTGATTTTCAGACATAAATAGGGTGGTAACACACTAACAGTCTTGGCCACCATATTTGGCTGTTTTATAATGGGATTACACTAAAACAAGAAAAACCATTTGAGTTTATTCCCTTGTTTTACAGACTTTTCACATTCCAGCTTCTTGGCATAAAAAGGATTAATAGAACGGAGTGCACTGTTCCAGAATACATAATGCTCTCACATTCTATGTCCTTGAGCAAATTAAACAGGGGGGGAAAAACACAACAACAAAATACAGCAACAGAATAAACCTCTTTGTTAAAAGAAATACAATGAAGTAACAAACATATGCACTAAGATAAAGTCTACCATTATCTAAGCTATGTATCATGAATAAATAATGCTCTTTAAGAAATGACACAACTCCCTTTAATCACAAGATTACTATTCAGCAAATTGGTGCTGCAGCTTTCCATGCTATCTAACTTACAACCCAGTGAATATGTGAAGCAATGAGAGATGGAGTTGTATTGTGATTCACATATCATCAGTGCTCACTCAAGTTATGCAATACATTTGAAACTAATTTCCCTTACAAGAATAAAGATGGATTGATGGGTACCAGTCTGTTATTATTGAGATGATTTCAAATGTTAAATCATTTTGGATTCATCCAAATAACAAATTTTAAGGTTATGGAAGATTCATTTATTTTCAATTAATTATAAATAAAATCTTATTACTAAAACTGTATTATTGCTACTTGATAGCTATAAAGTAAAAAGTCATAAACAGTTAATGAAATAGCATTTCATGAAAAACATTTAATTTTTTTCTATAATTAAAATTAATTTCTGACTGTGCATCCATGCTGTGTGCTAGATGGAAATTTTTAATCTTATCATGCTTGAACTCTCCCTTCACCCACTGCAGGATTGTTCTATAATTCTAGAATCTTAAATAGTGCCAAAGCAGTTAGGTAAAGATTGGAAGACAGTCTGAAAAGAGGTCAATAACTAGAGTCCACAGAGTGTATCCAGCCTAAACTTTAAAAACAATTCAACTATTTCTTCAGTTTTAATATATGTAGAATACATTGAAAACATGGTTCTTGAAAGGTATTCTTACACAGTCACCACTTGGAAAAATATTTTTGATTAAGAATTATGTAATCGAAGGTAATTTATCATTAACCAATGAGCAAAATGAAGGAAAGAGAAAACCAAGAAATATCAATAAGGAAGAGCAGACAAGAGATAATTAAAACTCAGCATAGGTCTATCATAAAAACTACTGCAATTTTTCCAAACACTGCCAAAACAAAATCTGTTTTTCCTACACCATGGTACTGCCAATTAATTTTCATGCTAGAGGAAAACTTAGGTGACTATGCCTTTTTAATTCATAGTTTAGTTCCACTGAATCAGGGCATACCTCAGAGTAGGCCTCTAAGGTAAGTTTAAACTAGTAGGAGAAATAGGAGGGAGAAATTTCTCCATTAATTTAAGAAACAGCCTAAGGGTTTAATTCAGTTTTCTGCATTTCAAAGGCAAGGGCACTTGTGAAAGGATAGAAGAAAAAGCAAATAAAGTAGAACCATTTCCTGCTGCTGGTCATGTAGTCTAATTTTTACATTGCCTCTTCTCACTTAATGTCCCATCTGGTTTTTAAGTGTAAGGAATTTACACTGTTGACTTACAGATAGGTACTCAAAGTTTGCCTTTGTTACCATGTGATTCTAACATTTTGAATGGATAACAGGGAATACTCTTGATTGTTCATAATTCTTTTGAGGAAGAACCACTTTAAAAGTAATTTTATAATCTGCAAAACAAAATAGTAAAGAAAGCATTGTGAATTAAACATAATCTAAGTTGAAGGCATGAGCATCCTCTGAGAGAAATTACTTTAAAGAGCACATCTTGATATACATTCACTTCTCAGGATAAATAATTAAATTGAAGAATCAGTAAAATGGCAGCTTCCATATTAATCACTGCTACAGAGAAGGGGAAAAGGTGACATGTGGTTTATAATCATAATGTGATTTTTCTTTATAAATATTTATAATTGACATAGTTGGTTTTAACAGCTTTCATGTAAGGGTTAGAGGGCAGAAAAACACCATATTTCAAAAATAACATTTTAGTCCTGCCAGGCAGATGTGGCTCACGGTTGAATGTTGACCTATAAATCAGGTGGTCAGGGTTTGATTCCTAATCAGGGCACATCCCTGGGTTGTAGGTTTGATCCCCAGTAGAGGGAGTGCGGGAGGCAACCAATCAATGATTCTCTCTCACATTGATGCTTCTATCTCTTTCCCTCTCCTTTTTTCACTGAAATCAATAAAAATATGTGTGTTTCTTAAAGTAAAATTTTGGTCATAGGCTATATAAAGTTATAAAAATAATTATAACATCAGATAAACTTAAAAATATTATTTTCATTATAATTGGTAATTTAAATGAAATTATCCTATATAATCAAGAGATAAGCCAAAACCGGTTTGGCTCAGTGGATAGAGCGTGGGCCTGAGGACTGAAAGGTCCCAGGTTCGATTCCGGTCAAGGGCATGTACCTTGGTTGCGGGCACATCCCCAGTAGGGGGTGTGCAAGAGGCACCTGATCAATGTTTCTCTCTCATTGATGTTTCCAACTCTCTATACCTCTCTCCTCCTCTCTGTAAAAAATCAATAAAATATATTTTTTAAAAAGATAATATGCTAATAAAGAGCTAATATGCTAATAATTAGACCAAATGGTGGAACAACCTTCTGAATGACCTTCCCAAACAACCTTCCAGAAAGACCAGTGAGCAGAGCAATAGGACTGCAAGGCAGCTGGGGCTGTGGGGCTGCAAGGGCCAAGGCAGCCTGGGCTGCGAGGGCCAAGCCCCTAGCATGAATTTTGTGCATCGGTCCTCTGGCATACACACACACATATTCATATATGTATATGAATATATACACACATAAGCACATGCTTGCACATGATTAGTTTTTTCTTGATCTCTCATCACACATTTTTATAATGCTTTTTTTGTATTCTGAATGTGATCTGAATAAAATTTTAAAACAAAACTGCTTGAAGAAAGCTAAACAATATACAAAGTAAAAATACTAATTAGGAAGAAAAAACAGTTTGCTACAAACACTTTTTTTTTATAAATAAGGGAAGTAATAGACAGAATGATGTAGCATTTTACTCAGATGATTACCAAATCATCATCTGCATATTTGCCAATTACATTTAAGTAAAGAAGTATTTAACTGAAAGGTGAAAACCAATAAAATAAAAGTTAGTATTTCTTCTTCCATGGACCTGCCAAAATTTAATATAAGTATACTGGAGTGAGGAGTGTTTGTTTGTTTGTTGTTGTGTGTGGGTTTTTTTTGTGTGTGTATGTGTGTGTGTGTGGGGGGGAGCATTCCTTAAGCTTTTGTGTTTGTTTAGACCACTTATATCATTTGTATGATTAAAGATGAATATTCTCATCTCCACTCCAGAATTACAAACTTATCTCTTAGAATAGGGTTTATAAACTTGTATATTAACAAACAAAATGAATCTTTCTCATTCACACCAAAGTTGAAGAATGACTCATCTCTGTTATCCTCTCTTTTTGTGAAAGCTTTCCATAGCTTGCTTTAAATATAATTAGATTCAGATATACTACTATTAATCAATGATATATATCACTGATGGACACATTTGGAAAGAGCAGAAGGAAATTCAAAATAAACATATTTAGAAGCTACACCTTCTGAAAACTAATACTACTGATTAAAAAATGTCTAAAATTAAAGGCATGTTTCAAATATCTGTGTACTGTTCTGTTACAACACACATTAGAGGATAAACTCCCCTGGACACCATGGTTTTCCTATGGATTGTAGCCAAACTAAGACATCTGAGTGACTATGGGCAGTATTTGATCCAGACATAATTGTTAATTGATTTTGGGTGGACATCATTTATTGTCATTATGCTTCCCACTAACATTGGGATTGTCTCTGGTCCTCTTAGACATTACTTAATGTGATATTAGCTCTTGAGAGTAAGAGTGTTAACTAGATTCAGATAAGGAAAGATAAGCATCAAAGAGATTAGTACTTTGAAACAGAAGTCAATCAAGTCAGTGCAATGGCTAGTGCATTCTATATCATTATTTTATGGCCAAAGGAAAACAACCTACAGTGAAAACATTCAGAATTTGTGGAGAATATGATTTTCTCGGTTTATCTGTGCTCTCCCAACTCTTGAGACTGTGATTTTCATGTTTCTTCCCCAGGGTATTCTACCATTAAGAATCATTGTATAATGAATAGGCATCATGAACTTTTTTATTGTTATTATTGTAGTAAAATGTATAAACAGAAATTTTACCCTTTTAACCATTTTTAAGTATATAGCTCAGTGACATTAAGTACATGCATATTGATGTACACAGACATAAAGAACCTTTAAAAATACAAATATCTTGGTCCCATATCCAGAGATCCTGATAATAGGTCATTACTTTAGAAGTAGTCATCTGCCTTCTTAAAAATTGTCCTTCAGGCGACCCTGATGGACAACTGTAGTTTACAGCTACTGTAATTCCTTCATTTAACTCAATCTTTCATTGACTTAATATCTTGATTAATTATTGAAATGCCTGCAATTTGTCAGACTCTAGGCTAAATTTCAAGTATACATTGAAATTATAATTAGTATTATCTTTGTCATTTTACACATTACCGGTATTTATTAAATGTACAATATGCCAGTTACCATTCTGAGGGATATATATTTATTTGATTTAATATAACCAGTAGTAGGGTCTAGAAATGATAGAAAGTAAAAATACAATTATGTCACATAACTTTAGAAAAGTTTATTTATATTTTCACACCAGAGAAAAGTTTTGTGCAAAGCCAGAAATAAAATTACCTCTTTGGTACCAAGGGATAACATTGCTGATCAAAGGAGTCCTTGTAAATTTTTAATATTTTCTTCTCTGCTATTAATTATTTTGAGGCAAATACCAGTTCTGAACATAAAAGATACCTAAAGTAAAAAAAAAAAGAACCTTTAATAAAAAGACCTGCACATGTTTGAATCAAGACAAAAGTCTCCATCAATGCAACTCTCCTGCAAAGCCATAATCTGAATGTAAAACCTATTGCAACTAAAAAAGTTTATAAATGCTTCCTAAACCTGGATCATGAACTAGATAATGGCTTGCATATATGCTTTGGATACTTGGAGTTCTTTAAAGCTGCAAAACTTTTATTCCATTTTAAGAAGGCTAAGTAACTTGCCAAATATCAAAGAAGCAGTATTAGATTATATAGTTTTTCAGTTTTCATAGTTTATGCTCTTTCTATTGTGCTGCAAGGATTATACAATAAGGCATGTATATTGCTCAAATATTATCAATCTATAAGAAATGCGACCAGATGACCATTATGCAAAAAAGAAAAAGGGTATGAAGAATGAAAATTAAAATGTGTATAATCCAGATAATATTTCTTAAAGAATTACTAATCTGAGAACTCATAGGATACATAGAAAATTCTTAAGGGCTGAAGACATAAAATATTATTTAAAGCAAGTGGATCAATCTATGCAACATAATGGAGTCATGAAATGACAAGATTCAGAAAACAGTAAATCATTGGATGTGGCTACAACATGAAGTATAGCTAGGGAAGCAGGAGGCAGCAATAGAAGCAGCTATAGTTTAGAGGTGTAGATAACACTGTTGGCAATGAAACACTGTTGATATTTATTTTCATAGGATAAACATGGACAAATATGCATTTTAGATTGATCCTTTTATTGCTTATGTAAAAAATAGATTGGAGGAAGAAAGCCCAGAGGTTGGGAGGTTACACAGTAGACTATTTAAATATCATATGACATAAAGAAGAAAGGAAGAATTTAAGGTGTGTAAAGATGATTGGATTCATGTAATCAAAAAATGATTAAATGTGGAAGTATCTATATATATAAAAGCCTAAGTGACTGGTCAACCAGATGACCATCAACAGAATATGCACTGACCATCAGGGGACAGAAGCTCAACACAGGAGCTGCCCCTTGGTGATGAGTGCACTCTCACAGTAGGAGTACCGCTCAGCTGACTGATGGGCACCAAATGCTGGGCTCATGACTGGTGAGTGCTGCTACAGCAGCCCAAGCCTTTCCTGCCTCTGTGGCAGCACTACCGAATGGCAGCAGCAGCAGGAACAGTGGGGCCAGGATGAGTGGAATTACACTACTACACCCCTCAGGGGATGTCGGACTGCCAGTTTCAGCTAGATCCCCACAGGGCTAAAACCTGCAATCCCACATTCCTTGAGGGGTCTCCAATTGCAAGAGGGTGCAGGCTAGGCTGAGGGACCCTACCAATGCACAAATCCATGCACCAGGCCCCTAGTTAGAAAAATAAATTTAAAAAAAATTTTGTATTATGCTTATGTATATATAACATATAAATGTATTAATATATACATATCTGTACACATATCATTTTATATGCAATTTTTCCTAAATAATTGAAGAAGCTTATGCAAGAAGCTAATATAATAATTGTCTATTAAAACAATAGACTAAGTGACTTAGAAACAGAGGTGGCTGACTATCATTTTTACTTTCTTAATTCTGTGCTATGTGCTCATATTATTCAAAGTACTGAGGTAATTGCAAAAACTGACATTTGGGTTGTTAGTGGTGACATTATCAGAATGGAGACTACAGGTGGAAGCTATGATTTGGGGGAAAATAATTTATGGATATATTTATTGAGCACAAAGTAGTTAGAATAGCAAGGTACAAAATGTTTCACAAAAAAAGTTTGCTACATAGTAAGAGCTCAGATGTGGGATTTGAATCTTAGATGTAAATATGAGTGTTATTAACACATAGGGGATAGTGGAAACTGTGAAGGAGAATAAAATCAACAAGAAAGAGTGTCTGGGAGAGATGTGGGCAAATCTTCAAAAAAAATTATGTTTTGAGAAGATGAGATAATGCTTAACTTATGACTCCGTCAAGTCCCACGTGCATATTACAGTTTTATGAATAGGCCCCTAGCACATTTAGGTGATCAACATTAATTAAATGACCAAGTAAGAACTTATAAATGTGTTTGTTAATTTTAGGTTCTTCATCTCTTTTACTGGTACATACTCATAAACAGTATCCCATGCTGAAAAACACAGTGATTTCTCTGATAGGAAATATTTGAGTATCTACATATGTTTAGAAGAAGTCAAAGTTTTGGGAAAGCTTACAACACAAGAGACAAAAATGAGGGAAACACACAGATTAAATGTTTTGATTGAGGTCACACTCCTAGTTAGTGCTAGACATCATGGCTTACAACAAGTTCTAAAATAATTTTATTAGTAATATATTTACTCTTATAATCTAGAATACATCTTAATTACAACAAAAAAAGCAAATGTGACTTTTGCCTTGTAATTTTTCTCTATAAAACTAATTTCCTTCTGACCTAATACAGAGAATAATAGAGTTCCAGCAGTAGATTAATCCTCTTAACTCAGTTTAATAAGCCTAAGAATGAAGATACAAGGAATAGATTTGTTGCACCAGAAGGGATTGCATAAATGCTGAATGGGCAGTGCATTTTGCCAGCTACCTAAAGTACTACATCATGCAGACAGGAAAAAAATATTTTTTATGCTGGAACAAACAATATGGATATATAGTTTTTAGGACTCCATTTAGCAAACACAAGAGTGCAACCTTTATAAAAATTTCCCCTCAGTGAATAAAGAATAAGGAATTATAGAAAATTCTAAAAGTGCATTTTTGATGGCATATATATCATAACTGCTTCTTAAATTTAGCAATGTTTCTTATGCCTTCAAAATATTTTGTTTTCAAATTGTGCATAAGATAGTATAAAATGCTTATCTACTTGAAGATAGATGAAATGGCTCAACAGTATAAAATTTATCCACTTGATTCACACATCCTTGATATATATATATATATATATATATATATATATATATATATATATATACACACACACACACACACACACACACACATACATAACCACAGACAATGATTTGAATTTAGAAATCTGGATACTTTGGAAACAAATCTCTATGTAAGTAATCATTGTGGTCACAGTTAAACATTGGTTCTCAAACGTCTCCCATCTCAAACAATTCAGTTCTCAACCAAGGCCACTTGCTCACAGAAAACATCTCAGTTGTCAACCAAAACTTTTATTTTCCAACAAACAAACCCTTTCATGCAGACACTGATGTGATCATTCATGTGTCTCTCAGGTGACAAACAAAGGAGAGAATGCAGGAGTATGAGTCAGTTTATCATTAAATCTCAGTTTGTTAATATCTCAGGAAACTGTGCTGCAGATATTTTCATTTTTTGTGTTTGATGTGTTTGTTTTTTTTTTTTGCTTTTGTTGCTACCTATCCTATACAATCCTATATAATAAAAGCAAAATAGGCAAATTGACCAAATGGTGGAATGACCAGTTGCTATGATGTGCACTGACCACCAAGAGGTAGGCATTCAATGCAGGCACTGCCCCCAGCCCACAGACCTCAGGCCAGCCAAGGTGGGTGCTATCGGGGCAACCAGCGACAGCGATGGGACAATCAGGGGAATGGAGGGGGCCAGTGAGCAGGTGGCACTGTCCCCCAATTGCCTGACCAATTGCAAGTGGGCTGTGCCAGGCCAGCCAAGGCAAGTGCCAGCAGGGGCCCCTCAATCACCCTGTCAGTTGCCTCACACATTGGCCCTGATTGCCAGCCAGACCTCAGGACCCTACCCATGCACAAATTTCATGCACCACGCCTCTAATTATTATTAAAGATGTACAGTAAGTCACCATGTATCCTAAGGAAGTTAGTGACAGCAGCAAAGTGAAAAGGCAAGTTGTGAGAACAATGGTAGAACTCAAAAAAGAAATGACTACAAAGTATAATAGAGGTGTTTGTGTGTGGCTACTGAGTATGGCATGGCAAAATCAACAGTTAGCACATTTTTTTAAACATAAAGTGGCCATCAAAAATGCTGATGTAGCTAAAGGCTTTGAAAGTGCTCATGAAACAACCATCACTGGCAAATGAAGAGGTAGAAAAATTGTTGTTGGTGTGGATAAACAAAAAATAGTTAACTGGTGATAGCATTTCAGAGGCAATGATATGAGAAAAAGCAAAGATGCTGCATCCTGACCTCCTGAAAGTCACCAATGGAATGAGTGCTGAAAGCGATTCCTTTAATAACAGTAGATGGTGGTTTGATAAATTTAAGAAAACAAGTGGCATTCATAATGTAACGAGGCATGGGGAGGCTGCCAGTTCTAACAAAGCTGCTGCTGGTAATTTCATGACAGAATCTCCAGAATTCACAGAGGCCAAGGGATTTGTTCCCCAACAAGTGGCCAATTGTGAAGAGACAGGCCTCATCTGGAAGAAAATGCCTTTGAGGACCTATGTCACACAGAAGTCACTGCCAGGACACAAGCCAAAGAAGGCTGATGTTATTTTTGTGTGGGAATGTGAGTGGGGACTTTAAATTGAAAACTGTACTCATCTACCTTTCTGAAAACCCATGAGTTTTCAAGAGAAATAATGTCATAAAAAACAAGTTGAATGTGACGTGGAGGGCTAATAACAGGCAATTATTTTTACTGAGTGGATTCATGAAGTGTTTGCCCCAAGTATGGAGAAATACCTCTGGGGGAAAAAAACTGCCACTCAGGGAATTTGTTGTAATGGACAAGGCTCTTGCTCTCCTCCAGGCTTGGAGACCGAGCTGGTAGAGGAGTACAGCTTCATCGCTGTCAGGTTCTTGCTACCTAACACAACTCTTCTCACCCAGCCCATGGTCCAGCACGTCATTTCTAATTTTAAGAAACTCTACACAAAGGCACTATTTCAGAGGTGTTCTGAGGTGACCTCTGAAACGAAATTTAACCCTCAAGAAGTTATGGAGGGAGCAATTTAATAGCCTCACTTGCGTGAGTCTCATAAATAAAGCATGGGCAGAATTGTATTCCAGGACCATGTCATCGGCCTGGAAGACACTGTGACCTGAGACTGTTGCTGAAAGAGATGTTGAGGCTGTGAAGATGAGCCTGTGTCGGTTGTGGACGGTATTGTGTCTCTGGGCGAGTCCACAGCTTGGAGGTGGATGATGATGACGTGGAGGAGTTGGTGGAGCACCACAACATGAGCCGGCCATCTAGGAACTCTAAGACCTTCA
Organism: Pipistrellus hanaki; assembly: GCF_964339955.1. Lineage (NCBI taxonomy): Eukaryota > Metazoa > Chordata > Mammalia > Chiroptera > Vespertilionidae > Pipistrellus > Pipistrellus hanaki. The sequence goes on from NC_140504.1 coordinate 85,320,072, forward strand.
GAGGGAGCAGCAACAGGTGGCAGCGGAGGAGTCTCTTCGGAGGAAGCAGAGGGAGGAGAGGTATTTCTACTTCTCTAATCAAGGAAATGCTTGGGAAATGGGGGAAATGCAAAGTTTTATTGGGAAATATCATTCTGACAAGTGTGATAAACTTGTTCAATGACAATACAGTGCTTTATTCCAGGCAAGTGGTAAAACTCAGGCAAAACAAACATCATTGGATAGGATTTTAGTGAGACAGAGGCCCAATGAGACTGAGCAAGTTCTAATGGAGCAAAGAGACAAAAGAGTAAGGACCCCAGAAGGACAGCTGTGTGCCAACTTTATGAAAGGGGACTCCCCTTCCAGACAATGACCTTCCTCCATTCCTCCTCCTCTATAGTCAATCATCAATAGCTCTCAACATTAAAACTAAGTTCCAGTGTGCACATTTTTATTTATTACTGTACATTTTACTTCCTTTTTAATTGAATTTTCATTCACATTTCATATCCTTTTTGTTGTAAAAGTATCTTTAGCTTAAACAATGCATTAGATGTGTATTGTATATAAGAAAGGTTAAGATACTGAGTCATTTGGGGGTATGGAAAGAACAGATTTGATTTATATTATTTCTAATGGAAAAAAGATTTTGTTTTTGAACAAATCGCTTCTCAGTCAGACTTCGAGAATGAATTAAATTCAAGAACCAAGGTTTCACTGTATACCCTCACAGTAAAGAAAAGAGTATAGTTAGTTGCAGAAATGAATATTTATGTAAACAAAATATTTTAATAAACCACAGTATCAAAAATTAAATTATTGTATTAGTATAAATTTATACCATAAATAAAATTTATACATATTTTAAATTTAACCAATGAGAACCATGAGTTATTTTAGTGAAAACAAACACTTGAGATTGGAAGTTGTGGATAAGAGTTACAGTATACAACCTCCACATTCCAACTTACCAGGCCCCTAGTTAGAAAAAATATTTTTTTAAAATTTTATATTATGCTTATGTATATATAATACATATGTTTAAAGGGCTCAAATACTCCTGAATATTAATTTGCTTGCAGGAGAAAATTGGTAAAAATGAGTGGTTGATAAATTTCCAAGCTTTGGTTAGGCTGCATCAGATCGTTTAAGTACTGCTTTTAATTTAACAACCAATCACAGGCATCTTTATTAAAGAATGAATAGAAAAAGGAAATATAGATTATATACCTGTAAATGTTAGCTAACTAACTAGGGGCTACCTATTTTATTTTTCAACCAAAGAGAAGAACCTTGCACTTTTTAGAGTGTGGGTGGGGGCATTCTTAACATAATTATTTACTGAAGCCAAATGTAGACTATAATAAAGCACATAACAAAAAGGTGAATTTCTATGAGCCCAATTTGCCCAATTCCATTGCAAGTTTCTCTCTCTTTTTCTCTGACACACACATACACACACACACACACACACACACTCACACTCACAAACATTTTCTCAGCAAATTTATATTTATGACATTATGCTACTCATTTTTTCATCTATGTTTCAATTCAGAGCTGCTTAATAGGTTTCAAGTGTGCTGAAATTTAGTCCTTTACTTTAGCATTTGGGATAATGGTGGATCCTGGGGCAGCCATGGCAAATGACACTTTACCCAATCCAGTCTGCTCAGTTCTACTCCATGAGCTCATCTTCCTCCTTGTACCACAGTGGACCATACAAACATACCGGTATCCATTTTTCATTTTGGTATTTACTTGAGAAATCTTGGGAAATATTGGAGATTATCAGCTTAACTGTGAGATCTATTTGCTCTAGTGGTTAGTTATTTTACTTTAAATTGTGCACATCCCATCAGTAACAGCAAAGTCAACACAAGTTGGAAGTAATTATATGCATACTTTCTGAATATTGATTAATTCAGAAGTTATAAAAATCTAATTCCAGAATGATTTCTCAAATGTTTTCTAGAGCTTAATCTGAATGCTAGTTTTTTGGCATGCAAAAACTAAACATGAAGTATTCAATCACTTTTATAATTTATTATGATAAGAAAAGTAAAATCCTATCTAATAAAAGAGTAATATGCAGATTGACCATCATCACTCCAACACACAAGCTGGCTGCCCCGAGGTGGTCAAAGATCCTGCCCCCATGTAGACACCAGATGACCAGCAAGGGAGGGCATTTGGGAGGCACCAGGCCTGCAAGGGAGGGCGGTTGAGAGGGACCAGGTCTACAAGGTTGGGCAGTTGGAGGTGATCAACCCTGCAGGGGAGGGCATTTAGGGGTGACCAGGCCTGCAGGGGAGGGCAGTTAGGGGCAAACAGGCTGGCAGGGGATCAGTTAAGCATCAATCAGGCTGTCAGAGGAGTGGTTAGGGGATGATCAGGCCGGCAGGCAGAATTGGCTAAGGGCAATCAGGAAGGCAGGCAGGCAAGAAGTTGGGAGCTAGCAGTCCTGGATTGTGAGAGGTATGTCCCACCAGGATCGGGTCTTAACGGGCAGTTTAACATGCCTCGAGGTGTCCCAGATTGGAAAGGGTGAAGGCTGGGCTGAGGGACAACTCCCTACCCCATGCACAAATTCCATGCACCGGCCTCTAGTACTATATAATAAAAGGGTAATATACAAATTGACCTCAATGGTGGAATAACTAGGAACAACCGGTAGCTACAGCATGCACTGACCACCAGGGGGCAGATGCTCAATTCAGGAACTGCCCCCTGATGGTCAATGCGCTCTCACAGGGGGAGCTCTGCTCAGCCACAAGCCAGGCTGACCTGACGGCTGGGGTGTAGAGGCAGTGGCAGGAGCCTCTCTTACCTCCTTGGCAGTGCTAAGGATGTCCAACTGCAGCTTAGACATCCCCCAAGGGCTCCTGGGCTGCCAGAGGAGTGTCTGACTGCCAACTTAGGCCCAATCACCCTGAGAGCCAGCAGGTGGATATCCCCTGACAGATCCCGGACTACAACAGGGTTCAGGCTGGGCTGAGGGACACCCCCATGTGCATGAATTTCATGCATCGGGTCTCTAGTATTACAGAAATTTTAAAAATAAAAAAAATGGAGTAAAACCTCCATAAATTCTATATTTTAGCACTGTTATTTCTTATTTTGCCTGTTACTAAGATTCTTTTTATTTAAATATACATATTTTTATAAAATTTAAATCAATATATATATATATCGATATATATATATATATATATATATATATATATATATATATATATATATATATATATTGTTTTTGCCAAATCAGCATTGCTCTTTAAGTATTTTCTATTTTGCCCATCTGGCCCATTTATTAATGACTGAATAATCCATCAAGGTGAAATACCATGGTTTCTTTAACCATTGAATAAATCTTTCTAAATCAGTGTATGTTTATTTAGCTTTCATTTTCCAAGTATATATCACCACCATGAGTATTTAGACCTGTGCAGATGGCATTGTATGCATATCATATTATATGAACATAAAGATTGTTCTTGATTGTTTTGTTCAAAACACTTTCCAAATGCATTGTGCTGAATTTCACTGCTGCCACTGGTGTATGAGCATAACATTTGAACAGCTCTCCTGTTATCAGTGAGTTTCTGCTATTTACTCTTGAATTATATTTAGTTTTAAGAAGACTGGTGGTGCCCACTCAGCATGGCTCAGTGGTTGAGTGTTGACTTATGAACCAGGAATTCACAGTTCAATTCCCAGTCAGAGCACATACCTAGATTACGGGCTCAATCCTCATTGTGGGGTGTGCAGGAAGCAGCTGATCAATGATTCTCTTTTATCATTGTTGTTTCTACCTCTCTCTCCCTTCCTCTCTGAAATCAATAAAAATATATCTTAAAAAAAGACTGGTAGTGAAAAAAAAACAAATCTAATTATTCCTTCCTTTTCCATACCCCTTGCTGAGTTTTTGCTTCAGCCTTTCTCTCTGCCCTTCATAGCAAGCACAGAAGAGTAACCAGTCTTCTGTTCCTGCCCTTTTATTTCCTTATGATAAAATTATTTTTCTCTTTTTGACTTGTTTGAGCAGCCAAACTAATGTCAGCTGGACTGTGGGAGATGCTGAGCAGCAGGGGGAGAACACCAGGAAAGCCCAGACAGCATGCATAGCCCTGCTCAACTTTGCAATGGTAAGTTTATCCTCCTCCAGGATTTGTCAATTTTGATTTTGCAGCTCAGTCAGCAATGCAATGTGTGGTTTTCCTTCTGTCTGAGTTACAAAATAAAGAGTCATTTTATCTCCAAGGTGATGAGCTTGAAAAAAAAATAAATAAAAACTTCATCTCTCCATATCTATTATCTTTTCCACCTGGATGACATAAACTTTTGAAATATGTGAACCACAGAAACTCTGGAGAAAGGGGGCTACTGCAGTGGCTGAGCATGTTCCAACTTCTGCATAAATGAAACTGCTCTCAGGTATCTTCAACCCTCATTATTATTACATGATGATGGTAGGTAACAAGAAGAGAAAATGTAGAAAATAAGAAAAATTTTGATGTATTATTAATATTGAAAACTGAAGGTCTAAAAAATAGAGTATATCTAACAGGAAAATATGTTATTCTTGAGCACTAATATAATGATAAAAGTTTTAATAGATCTCTTCACATTTTCTTTGCGCATTGCTTGCTCATATATTGTTCATATTCTTTTTTTAAAAAAAAGATTCTGTTTCCCTTTGTTGTTTTTTATAGATATTGTTTTAAACATAGTTTAAAAACATTTTATAGAGATTTTCTTTTTTTCCTGAAAATATATGTTGAATATTTCCCCTTGCCAACTCATATTCTTCTACTATCTAATTATTAATTGCTAATTCGATTATGTTATATTAGAAAGAGAGAATAAAGAACTAGAAAGCAAGTGACTGAGCAGTTACTTTTGAATGAGATAAATTTGGATGAGGATCTGGTGTCTGCTACTTCAGCACTGTATAATCTTTACTTTCATAAGTCTTAGCTTTAGACCATAGGATGAGACATGTTCTCAAGCTCACTGATTCTTTCTTCAGTTATGTCCAGTCTAATAATGAGTCTGACAAAAGCATTCTTTATTTTTTATAACACTGCTTCTGATTTTTAGCATTATTTATTATTTGTTAGAAATTTTATATCTCGGTTTATATTACCCATCTGTTCTTGAATGCTATCTACTTTTACCATTATAACCCTTAAAATATTGATAATGGTTATTTTAAATACCAGTCCAATATAGCCAATATTCAGGCCACATCTGGTTCTGATGTTTGCTTTGTCTCTTCAAACTAAGATTTTTTTAAATTTTTTTTGCATTTTAGTAAGCTTTGTACATTTTGCTGTTGTGGTTATTGGTAGCTGGATATGATGTACTAGGTAAAAGGTACTGGTAATTCAAGATTTAGTGATGTGGTGGTAAGGTGTAGGGGTAAGAGGAAACATCCTCTAGTACAATACCAGGTCTCATTCTTTTGGGCTGCAACAGACACATGTGCTTCACAGGTGTGTGTGTGTGTGTGTGTGTGTGTGTGTGTGTGTGTGTGTTTTAAATAAATATTTATTGTACTGATTATTACAGTTGTTCCTCTTTTTCCCTCCATAGCTCCCCTTCACCTGGTTCCTGCCCAACCCTCTGCCCTTACCGACCCCCCCAATGTCTTCATCTATAGGTGTATGATTTTTGTTCAGTCTCTTCCCATACCCCCGACATCCCTCTGCCCCCTCCCCTGAGAATTATCAATCCACACTCATTCTATGCCCCTGATTATATTATATTCACCAGTTTATTCTATTCATCAGGTTTTTTTTATTCACTTGATTTTTAGATTCACTTACTGATAGATATGTATTAGTTGTTCACAATTTTTATCTTTACCTTTTTCTTCTTCTTCCTCTTCTTAAAGAATACCTTTCAGCATTTCATATAATACTAGTTTCTTTAGATTTTTCTTATCTGTAAAGCTCTCTGTCAGATCTTTAATTCTGAATGATAGCTTTGCTGGGTAGAATAATCTTGGTTGTAGGTTCTTGCTATTCATCACTTTGAATATTTTTTACCACTCCCTTCTGGCCTGCATAATTTCTGTTGAGAAATGAGCTGACGACATTTGAATGGGTATCCCCTTGTAGGTAACTAACTGTTTTTATCTTGCTTCTTTTAATATTCTCTCTTTGTCTTTTGCTACTGGCATCTTAATTATGATGTGTCTTGGTGTAGTCCTCTTTGGATTTCTTTTGTTTTGGGTTATCTGCGCTTTCTGGGCTTGTAAGTCTATTTCTTTCAATAGGTAGGAGATGTTTTCTGTCATTATCTCTTCAAATAGGTTTTCAATATCTTTCTCTCTTTCTTCTTCTGGAACCCCCATAATTTGGATGTTGACATGCTTGAAGTTGTCCCAGAGGCTCCTTAAACTATTATATCTTCATATTTTCAGATTCTTTTTGCTTTTTGCTTTTCCAGTTGGGTGTTTTTTGCTTCTTCATATTTCAAATATTTGACTTGATTCTTGGGATTCTCTAGTCTGCTATTGGATCTCTATATATTATTCTTTATTTCAGTCAGTGTATGCTTAATTTCTAGTTGGTCCTTTTTCTTATCCTCAAGGGTCTCACTAAATTTATCAATGGTTTCTAGAAAATTCTTGAAAAACCTTATAACTGTAGTTTTGAACTCTATATCCGACGTTTGCTTTCCTCCATTTCTGTCATTTGTGACCTGTTTCTTTGTCTCTGCATTTTGGCTGCTTTCCTGTGTTGCTAGGTGTCTTATAGGGCCCAGTGGCTCAGCCTCCCCAATTACCTGAGGTGGATACTCTTGGTGCACCCCTTTGTGGGCTGTGTGCATAGTCTTGTTGTAGATAAGCTTTGATTGTTGTTGGTATCATTGGGAGGAATTGACCTCCAGGCCAGTTGGCTGTGAGGATCAGCTGTGTCTACGATGGGAGACCTTTTGTGCTGGAGACACCCTTATGGGGCATGACTTGCTTCAGTGGGGCTTTGTTGCCCCCTGAGTGTGTCCCTTATGGATCTGAAGAATTTTAATCTGGATGGTCCCACTCTGACCACTGGTACATTGGCTGTTGGATCTCATAGGAGAGAGGCCACCCAACAAGAGCTATGGAGAGATCTTCAGATTCCTCTTCTTTGTTTGCGATTTGGAGGTGCCCAGATGAGGCCCAACTGTGAATCAATGCAAGTTGCTGTGGGGCTTTGGGCATTCTTTTGGATGTTCTGAGGCTCTCTGACCCAGCTTCAGTTTGCTAGGTAATTTTAGATTGCAAAGGGCCAGGCCATTCATATGCAAAAGCCTCTGCACACAGCTTGAGTGGGGCAGGGTCTCAGGGAATCAACAGGGCAGAGCTAAGGTCTCTGGCTGGTCCTCGGCACTTCCCTAAGAGGCCCTAGGTCTCAATTTCCTTTGGTAATCACTGCAAGCACATCTAAGAGAAAGCCACCCTCAACTTCTGCCCAATGCCAGACAGTCCAGTTTCTCTCAGTATAAGTCTGGATCCCCAGAGTCTCGCCTGGAACTGGAGTTCAGATCAATCGGGAGCTTGTGTCTCCCTCCAAATTGAAAAGACAAGTGCATACTCAGTTGCCAGCCTTTTCAGCACATAGGAAATTAAACCCTTATCTGCTCTCCAGATAAGGAAAAGTACCTTATCCTTGTCTTCTGTATCTCCACTGAGTCTTAGAGTGCTTTGCTCTTTTCTTCTAGTTGTAGAATTTCCACTCAGCCAGCCTTCCTGTGGTTTTGGATGATGTCCATTTTGTCTTTTAGTTGTAGTTTTGAAGTGGTTGTGCGAGGCAGCAATTTCAGGTATTCACCTATGCCACCATCTTGATTTCTTACTTCCCAGTTTTGTTTTGTTTTCCCACTTAGGTGAGAGAGAATGGCCAGAGAGAGTGGGCTGAAAATCAATGTTTCCATCCTGCCCATTTGGTTAAACTCTGATAAAACTCCAATAGATGAGGCCTTAGTGAAAAAGTCTCTCTTGAAAGCAGGCCAAGTTAAGAACAGAATGTCTTACATGCATTTCCTTTTTTTAATTTAAGTTTTTTTTATTCTAGTAATTCTTCAATAATAGTTCAAGTTTTCCTAATGCACTGATTCCCAGGGAGGTTTCTGCTCTAAGTTGTGATCTTCTGTGTCTACCTGTCTGTCTCTCCAGTTTTGAGATTAGCTGTTTGCTCTATGACCTCAATTCTCTAATGGATCTAAGAAAAGTTGCTAATTTGTAGTTTATTCTTCCTTTTAAATTTGTTGTTAATATGGAGTATCAACTTCCTTGCTTCTTACATGCTGAACTGAAAAGCAGAAAAGACCAGGGAAGTTATAAAGATTATAGAAAATGATCCATGAAAAGTATTTAGTCAATGCCTGGCAATACATCATTCTTAGGAAATGTGAGAGAATATTATTAAATAACTGCTGTTTTGACAGTCTAAGTATTGAATATATTTCATTATCTTATGATAAAGTCCCAGAAATAAAATTTTTATCTACATCATAAGGCTATTTATTGCTAAAATACCTTCTTAAAATCTAAAAATTTAGTATTTTCATTAACTTAGTTATCATTATTCTTAATAATTGCTAGTTTATTAGCAAGTGTGTATATCTTATTGTTTGAATATGTCTCATATATGTGTTCCTTTTTTGTGTTAATTTCTTGTATTTGTCATTAAAGACTTCATTTTTATTCAAGTAACACAAGTAGGATGAAGAAAGGACAAAACCTATATGTCTACTATGGAAATAAAAAGTTGACTTTATATTACATTTGATATTATTAAATGAGGATCATAATTTCTTCATATAAAATATAAATATGGAAGAATTCTTAATAATCATTTAGAATTTATTTCTTTAATAAATCTGAATTGCATGTATTAAATTAATGTTTTAAATATAATAAGCAAGTACCATTATTATATTATGTATTTTTCTAATCTTTCTCTTTATTAATTATCTCTAAAACTTCATGTTTTAATTTCAATTGCTAATTTAAAAATGTTTTCATATTTCATAACTTAGTAATTATGCAATGACTTATCAAAATGGACTAGGCTCTTATTCACTGGTTTTGTAAAAAAATATGAGAAAATATAACTTATACAAAATAATTTTTTTAAGCAGAAAACTGGTTTTGATATTAAATACTGGTGAGGACCTTTCTTATTTTCTAGCAAGCTTAGCCTGGTTACCAAAAAGGAGTGGTAATTTTTCCTGTTTTAAATATTTCTCTTAAGAAATTGCTAGCAATATTTTACTTTTACCTTTTTTTTACCCTAGGATAAATTCCAAGTTATTTGAAATATGCACTTGTCATAAATAAGTTATAATAAATGCTCTCCTCTAATGTTAGAGAGGAACTGCAACTAAATCTAACTTCAAGATTGAGGAAAGTCTTTAGTTCGTATGCAATGACCTTAAGATAGGAAAGAAAATGAAGGGTAAAGTAAAGAAAGGTGAAAAGAAAAGAAAATAGAAAAGAGGATGGAAAGGGAGGGGAGAAGAGCGGGGGGGAGGAAAGGAAGGAAAGAGAAGAATAAGATGAAAGAAGGACAAAAAGGAGGACGGAAATCCAAGAGCCAACTCTTCATATGGTGTACAATCTGCACATTAATGTGACTTTTGAGAGACAATTAAACGATTTAAAAATGGTATATTCTTCACAAGCATAATATTCATTTCCAATATCTAACTAGTAAACTTTATGAAAAAGAAAGAATAGCCCACAGATTCATTTTTTTCTCTACATATAAAATCTAAAATCTTCTACTTCTTGTACTCACCCTTTCTGCCTGACTATCTGTTGTTGTTAGCCTTAGGCAAATTGGGCTAATTTGACTTTGGTTCCCTTGAAACTCCTTTGGAAATATCTCTTACAGAATCCAGGAATCCTGCCAAAACATTTCAGCTGATTCTTTGGTATATAGAACACCTCATTTACCATGCCACAAACAGACTTAAAGAGACAGCAGCAAGTCAGAAAGATCTTGCTATCTATTTTCTCTTTAGCATCACAGAATAGTAGAACTTGAAAAGCCCTTTAAATTTATCAAAAGACTAAGTGACTTATGCAAGGTTATATGACCTATTTAGGATTCAATTTAGGAATTCTGATTTCATGTTCTTTGTTTTTGTGGGTTTCCCCCCAACATGCCTCGCTAATAAGTCTTTTGCATACAAGAACATTGTCTCAGTCCATTATTATGATGGAAGTATAAAAAATATATATTTAAGGTGATTGAAAATGACTGATAATATAAAATATTATACTTTCCAATATTTTTTTTCTATTTTAACCTACCCAATTTATGACACAATAATGGGTAGTTAGTCAAGTTAAACCAGTTACTCTATCTAAATATAAGACTGATTATGCTTTTTAATATTGCCATTTTTTAATTAGGCCTACTATGAGGTATTTCAATTAGAGAGAGAGACCCAAGCCACTCATTCATTCTCTTTTATAGTGATGTTCATAAGGAAAAAAATGATAAACTTAAGGCTAAAATTAAGTGTATGATTCTCTGAACTTCAACTATTCATCTTATTCCTTTCACATTCATGTGATTAATTGAAAATTTCTTACATATTTTATTCCACATATTCATAAAATATTTCATTTTTTAATTTGAATTATAGCTATAAACTAAACATCACCTGATCTTATCAGGCCATGACTAAATATAGGTTCACCTTGATATTTATTCACCATCTCAGTGGATCTGAGCTGACCCACTTTCCCCTCACGCTGTCTCACTATTATTTCAGGGAGTCCCCACAAACCTTTCTCAGTTACAGTCTCCTAAGTTCCAACTTCTTTTCCCTCTCAAACCTTTGTCCATGTCCTCTAACTGTGAAGCTACTGGAAGAATTATCACAATGTCACCATAGCTTCTGCCACTACCAGAACACTACTGTCAGTACAAAAGGCAGTGTTTCCTCACGTCAGCAAAACCAGTGGTCCCCTGGGTGCCAGACTACTGAATTCCATGTAGTGTTAGAGAAAATAACTCTTTATCCACTCCATGCTACTCTTTTTATCTAGACCCTCAAAATAGCTGAGTTCATGCCCAGGGTTCCACAAATCTCATAAAATTATTTTAATTAGTTTCAGCCCATAGCAGGTATAACAATGCTCTACAGAAAGCAATGCTCATGACCTAATTTCTAGATCCTATGAATATGATAATATTTGGAAAAAGGGTTTTTCCAAATTTGCAGATTTGATTAAGTTAAAAATCTAGAGATGAGCTCATCCTAAACTTAAGGTGGTTCCTAAATCAAATGATAAGTGTGCAAAAATAAAAAGGAGGAAGGAAATTAACACAGAGGCACAGGAAAAGAGCCATGTAAAGATGGAAGCAGAGTTTAGAGTTATGCTATGCAAACCATGGAATGCCAGGAGCCATCAGAATTTGAAAAAAGTAAGGAGAGATACTCCCCTCCCATAGACCTTCAAAGGTTGGAAGTGTTGCCTTGCCAAGACTTGACTTTAGACCTATGACCTATGACCTCCAGAACTATGATAGAATAAATTTATGTTGTTTTAAGCTACCAAGTTTATGATCATTTTTCTGGCAGCCTTAGGAAGTTAATACATGCCCCTTCTACTGGAGCACAAACCTAAACAAAAATGTATACCAGGGAGCAGATGACATACTATCATTCAGTCACTTATGTGTTAACTAGTGGACCGGTACACAAAATTCATTCACGGGGGTGGGGGCAAGGGGGTGTCCTTCATCCCAGCCTGCACCCTCTCCAATTGTACCCCCCCCCAATCTGGGACCCCTCAGAGGATGTCCAACTGCCAGTTTAGGCCAGACTAATGTCTGACTGCCAGTTGGACATCACTCTCACTGTCTGGGACCACTTGCTCCTAAATGCTCACCTGCCTGCCTGCCTGATTGCCCCTAACCATTCTGCCTGCTGGCCGGCTTGCCCCCAACGGCCTCCCCTTGCTGGTTTGCTCTCCCCCAAGTGCTCCCCCTGCTGGCCTGATCACCCCCAACTGACCCCCACTGCTGTTCTTCTCATCCCAAATGGCACCCCCTGCCAGCCTGCTTGCCCCCTTCTGCCCCCCACCAGCCTGATCACTCCCAACTGCCCTCCCCTCCTGGCCTGATCACCCCTAATTGCTTCTGCTTCACCTCCACTACCATGGTTTAGTCCAGAAGGTCTCCTGGTCTAATTAGCATATTACCCTTTTATTAGTATAGATTACTTATTGGGCAACTAATAAGTACTAGAGCTAAAGCATGAATGAGGTACACATAGTTCTTTCACTCAAGAAATATTCATTGGGGTAAGCACTTTAACATTTTTTAGGAATGGGGGTACCATTAGAGAAACAGTAACATACATAGAGATCTTTAAGTAAGAGAAAAAGAAATCATATCATTAAAATTGACGATAACTATAGCGTTTTCTGATAATAATAGAAAAGAGTAATAATAAATGAGAGGAGATTAGAAGTTACTAACTTAGTTATTTTATATTAGAACAGTGTTCCCAGAGAGATATCTAAGTTTTTCTGTCTTAGTGCCCTAGCTTCAAGAAAAATGCAGGTCCTCCTCTAATTATATAACAAAAGCTTTGTGAATACCAAGAAAAGGGGCAAGAGAAAAGAGAATGTTATATATGCTCTTGCTATCACTATAGTCTTAACTTCATTTTCTAACAGTATAAGTCACTTCCATTGTAGTTTATTAACAAGGTTTTTAGTTTGGTATTATAAATATTTTATAAACTCATAGCTACCTTAACTAATATGTTAACATATTAAAATAAATCTAAAATGTGATTATAGCTAAGGAAAATGAATTTCTCTCCATGATTTCTTTATGTAAAATATTGTATAATTTCAAGATTATCTTCTTGAATGTAGAATGCATTTTGGATTCATGTCCGGTCACTTGCCATTCAATTCCACACAATAAAATGGTCATTTTCTGTTTGTATTAGTGTGTATTTGTGAACTAGAGGATATTACAATATTCAGAGAGTAGACACAAATGCACCGCATGTTAGGGAAGTGTCCAATTTATAGGGAGATAATGAAATGTATGTTTTATGAAGGGCAAGTGAATTTCTCAAGGCTTATTCTTAAGGGAATTGTGTCTGCTTGAAAGAGTACACTCAGAAAGCAAAATCTATACTGTTCTACAGGAGACACTATAAAAATGCAAATTACATTGAAACATGCCTTATTCATGAATTTCCTAAAGTATTAAATTTGAACCTCTTAAGATACAAAGCTAAAGACGGTTTTCATTTAAAAAGCCAAAAATAAAATATGTATTTAAAGGGATAAATTATACATCAGCATGATTTATAATTTATTGCCCATGAAACTTTTATCAAAGAAACAAGGAGAGTGATGTGTATGCAAATACAGGAATGCAAAATAAACATATTTCTATAATATGTGGATTAGAAAATAAAGGGCACTTAACTTACATTGATTTTCTCTTTTAAATGTGGCTATGATACAAATATATCGTTAAATAGTAAAGCTTAAGGTATTGCTAACATCAGAGATGTTCTTTTTTGTGATGTGGTATTAAATCAAAATATTTATCTGAGTAGGGTCACCTTCTGTTCTGTTTCACATAATCCAGTTAGTAGCAGCAACATGTGCCTTTACTAAGTCTTTAAAGATTATTTATTTTCACTTGGTTATACTGTTAAGTTCTGGTTCCTTCCTGACTTATTTCAATAAATGTCTCATGCTTGACAGTTCTAAATATTTAATAGTCAAGAAGTCAAAAACATAAAGCATGCTTAGATTTTCTAACTCACTACTTTTGGCCTTTTAACAAGAGCCTTTGAGAGAGCTATGGAAACCTCTTTATATTTCCGCTGTGTCTCCTCTTCAGGCTTATGATAACAAAAAAAAATGTAGCCTGTCTCTGGGACTGTTAAAAGATTATAATCATAGTTCAAAACTTAACAGACTATAGCATCTGAGTTCAGATTTACTCAGCATTAATTATTAGCTTCAAGAAATAGATCCCATTTATTACACCACCACACATCCATTTTGACAATGTACAGTAAATAGAGAGAAAACAAATAAACCCATTAACTATTTTTAAATTTATGTTTCCTTCTAGCACAACATGACTAACTTTCAAGATCTCAAATACATTACAAATAGAATACACTATGCATTAATTTTTTTTCCTTGAAAGGTGCTTACCAAACCCTCTTGTCTTCAGAGGGTATATTGTATTGCATATGAAGAGTATAAGTTTCATTCTAAACCAAAGCTGCACCTTTGTGTATGAAAGTAGATGGAACATAAAACTGTCAGAAAGAATTGCATAAATTACAGAGCAATCTACAAGGGATAGGGGAAGCTGGGGAAGGTCAATGGGGGGAAGAAGGAGATATATGTACTACTATATGTAATACTTTAAACAATAAAAAGAAAATTTTATCTCTCATGAATAAAGTTCTGTAAAGAAAAAACAAAACAACTTACAGAGCCTTTTCTAACTAGTGATTACATATAGGGTTTAATCTATTCCTTTTTAAGGATTTTTCATATATTTTTCTAACTTTGCAAATATCCAGATAATTCTCTAAATTAGGCCAATTTTTTAATTTGATTGCAATTGACAGTTTACATAGTTGGTCTCAGATACTGTGTCTTACTATCCTTACTAATTCATTTTACTTTATTATACTGTCTGAAATTTTACTATAAGTTAATCCATAAATAAACTATTTCACAATGCCATAAGGTCTAGTTACTAGTTACATATTAGCAAGTCACTTGAACAGATCCCTGAAATAAGTAATGTTAAGGGAGTGAGGCATTTGATGAGGGAGGATGAGCAATTTAATAGCCTGGAAGTGAATGGGAATGGGAGAAAGGATGGAAGCTGAAAAAAAGCTGAATGTGGCACATAAATATGGTCCATGTAGAAGAACAAGAGTACATGGTATTTGAAAATAATGAGATGGCAAGTTCTAGAGAGTTGGACAACAGCAAAAAGTCAAGTGGACAGTGCACATACTACATTATGTCTAGAGTCAACTTTCTCCATCTGCATTTCTTTGAATTACTTTTAGTAACCTTTGATTAGTACCAACTTATATTTGTACAAAGCCTACTTCCAAATTTCTTCGTAGTTTTATTTTTCTGCCTTTTACATTGTCATCAAATTTAGTGTTATTGGTCAATTCACTATCGTCCTTCCATTTGAATTCACATATCATGAATAAGAATATTGATCCTGCATATAAAAAATGAGTAGCAAACATGCATTAGTTGTTTTACATAATCAATACTCTTCATAGAGAATTATAAAAGATAATATTTTAAATTCTCATT
This sequence comes from Pipistrellus hanaki, assembly GCF_964339955.1. Lineage (NCBI taxonomy): Eukaryota > Metazoa > Chordata > Mammalia > Chiroptera > Vespertilionidae > Pipistrellus > Pipistrellus hanaki. Next base: position 85,335,406 of record NC_140504.1, read on the forward strand.
GCTTAGTTTCAATTACTAAATCTTTTCCCTTAAAGAATTCTTGCAGATAGGAAAATACTTATGCTTATAGAACCTAAGTACTATAGCTTAGTTAGACAGACCCTGGTAATATCTGTTGAAAAAAAATCCCATTTTAATTTCCACATTACCTAGTAATTTCATTCTATTTAACACTACATTGGGATGTAATCATTTTTTTTAGTATAATTATCTATAAAGAGATGATGATGTAATGACAAAGTAGATGATGATAGTAGAGAATGTGTATTTTTAGTATCCCAAAATTATTTACAAATGTGTTCACTTACATTTGTTTCATCATTTCCACATCACTATAAAATAGGCAGAAGAAATATGATCACAACTGGTTAATAAATAAGTGAGATTCAGAGAGATTAAAAGGTTTTTCCCTAGTTAATAAACCTATATAATAAAATCCTATGCCGAAACCGGTTTGGCTCAGTGGATAGAGCGTCGGCCTGCAGACTGAAAGGTCCCGGGTTTGATTTCAGTCAAGGGCATGTACCTTGGTTGCAGGCACATCCCCAGTGGGGGGTGTGCAGGAGGCAGCTGATCGATGATTCTCTCTCATCGATGTTTCTGACTCTCTATCCCTCTCTCTTCCTCTCTGTAAAAAATCAATAAAATATATATTTTTTTAAAAACCTAATATGCTAAGTGTCCAGTCATCTGTTCAACCAATCAAAGTGTAATATGCTAATGATATGCTAAGGCTGCTCAACCATTTGCTATGACATGTACTAACCACCAGGGGAAAGACAGTAGACTGGTCAACCAGTCACTATGACATGCACTGACTACCAGGGGGCAGATGCTCTAACCAGTAGGTTAGTTTGCTGCTGGGGTTTGGCCAATTGAGATTGTGCAAGATGGGCTGGGCACACCCTGGAGCCCTTCTATGGTCCCTCCCCACTGGCCAACCTCTCGCATCTCTCTCTGGCCCCAGTTGTACACTTGGCCTGGCCTGCACCCTTTCACAACCCAAGACCCCTTGGGGAATGTTGGAGAGCCAGTTTTAGCCCAATCTCACAGGCCAGGCCGAGGGACTCCACTGGTGCATGAATTCATGCACCAGGCCTCTAGTATACATATAAAGCAGAACCAAGCTTAGGCCAATTATTTGATACTAGGGGCCCGATGCAGGAAGATTCCTGCAAGTGGCTGCTGTGGCCACTGTGACAGCTGCTGTCCTCACTGCCATTGTTGTTGCTGCTGCTGCCACCCACCCCGCCCCACCCACCCCATCCACCCCGCCCGCACTTTCCTTCTGGCAGCCACCATGCTTTCCACTTTTCCTCCCTCTTCCTTCCATGCTGTTTTCAGTCTTCACTCCTCATCATATGCAAATTAACCCCCAGCTTTGTTGGGTTAATTTGCATACTCACTCTGATTGGCTGTGGGCATAGAGAAGGTATGGTCAATTAGCATTTTTCTTTTCTACTACAAGATCCTCATTGCATTGATGGTATGTCTAAATATCTTAAGTAGATATAGAAGCAGTAAGAAACCATGCTGTTTAGTTTTTGTAGGAAATAAAACAAGAAGAAAAATAAAAAGCACTGAAAGAGAGAAATTAGGGCAAAGATATGTTTTTATCATCTTTTTCGTTTTATTGAGAACAAGTCTGTTGTTTTTGTTCTAGCTCTACTTTCTGGAGACAACTGAAGCTTTTAAACCACCTTTGACCAGTGTCAGCAATTATGTCTCTTTCATGCCTTCTTTTAGCAGGGCTCTATAATTGCCAGCTTCTTATTTAAGCTTCTCCAGTCACACAGCAAAATGGAAGCTTGATGTGTCCCAGGCAAGAGCCTGACCTCAGTTCCCTGTCACAGACAATTTCTCTGGGTTCTGTGTTTCTTCAGTCAGATTTTCCTAGGGAAGTTTTCAGTAACAAACAATCTCCAAACTTTAGTGGGCCAACAAAATCAAGGCTTCTTTATTCTTCAGGTTATATATCAGCTGGACATCTATAGCAAGTCTTCAGCTATGTTCCATACATCCTGTCCCCTGGAATCCGGGCTGCTGTGAAGTTACTATCTTGTTCTCATGGCAGAAGGAAAAATGAAGTGGCTGGAATTCGTAATAGCTCTTAAAACTTCTTTCCAGGGTCTCATATGACACTCCCTTTGTCTGGGGCAAGGTCTCTGACCATGCCTGGGAAAGCACGGTCTTCCTGCAGGGAAGCACTGCACATCCTGCTGCTCTCCCAGGAAGAGGATTCCAGATCTCTACCAGGAGCCATGTGACTGCTGTGCCTGCCTGTGAGAGATGCCCCTTAAGTGTCAGGATGATTTTCCTGATAACTGAAAACAATGGGTGATCTTACCATGCTTAGAAATTGTCAGAAAAATTGTTTCTGGCATTTAAGGTGTGTTACTGGTAATTCCTGGCTTTACTGCAATGACTCGCCTATTGTTATTTCAATTATGGTGTTCCCCTGAGCAGTCTAAGTCTCAACTGATAACATCTGTGACTAAAACACATTTCTTGAGCAAGGTTGTCATTTGATGGGCATGGATTTCAAATACACAGTGTTTCTTTCTGGCATCAATTAAACTTGAGCTCCAGTGAGACACTGTGTCCTACTCACTAATCCTTCAAATCCTGATCCTTGCCTCTTCTCCCATATATAACAATTAGCATGTGCTTCAATACTTATGTCATTGGAGTGTTCCAAATAGTACCTTTCTTTTATCATCCTAAGTAACCTTTACTATGTCTGCCATTCCCGTAAAATGTGATTCATATAACTGGACACCAAGTAAAAGAAAGTGAGTTTATTAGTATTCTACACTACATTTCCAGAATGTATTCCTTATTAGTTAGTGGAGATCACAGTATATTCTAGTCTTGCTCTGTACATTATGTCTGTATCAGTGCATCCTAAATTAATTTGTGATAGCCTTAAATCATATTAATTTGTGTTGCTCTTAAAATTATCAAGCTCCTCAAAGTCATGTTTATGTAAAATGGCATTAATTCATTGATTTTAATTCTGTTATTACTCAGGTTTGCTTTTTTTCTCTCTCTTTTAAACTATTAGATTAAGTGTGGAGGTTTGCACTATACATTACATTTTTTTTTTCTTGTTTCACACAGGCCATTCTTCAAATTTGCCAAGATAGTTAGAATCCAAGTTTTGCCTGCAATGTATTAACTACCTATCTAGATTTGTATCACCTACAAATAAGATGATCTTGACTTCTGTGTGTTCAGAAAAGACATGGATAAAACTGTTGAATGGGCCATTTTAAAAGAAACAGAACTCTGAAACCTACTGTTGGAGATCTTATCTTTGTAGACAATGATCCGTTAATCAGCAATCACCTGCCTTTCAATCCACAGTCCTTTACAGCATCCCGTGTGTTTCTGCACCTTATCCACAAACAGATAGTGACAGCATGTGAGGCCTGTCAAGCTGTAACCAGCCTATCTCTTGTCAGAATCAGTTCCGATGCCTAATAGCCACTACAGATAGTCCCTTTTTCTTCTTTGTTGTTGGCTTGGTGTGTTTTTTCTAACCATATACACTTAGTGAAAAAGGAAAATTTTTCAATTGCTCATAATTACCGTGTTAAATTTATTATCCACATTCATATTTATTATGTACAGGCAGTCCTCAGGTTATGTTAGACTAGACTTATATTGTTTTGTGGTTACATTTGCCATCTCCCATTTATAGTATTTATATTAAAAAAAAAGTTATGTCATTTCAACATATGTACATATGTGCTTTATGTTTTATTATTATTATTATTATTATTATTATTATTTATTTACCACTAGTAAAGATCAGGAATTCTTATCTTTTTTTATTTACTTATTTTTTTACTGTCTCACTTCATTGCTGCTGTGTATGTGCTCCATGAGTGATGTAGATGTTTATGTAGGTGGGTTCCGACTTACAGCGAAAATCTAGTTACATCGCTCCATAGTAACAGATCTCTGATGTAACCTGAGGACTGCCTGTATAACTTCCCTTAAGTCACCAACCAGAAATGAAATTGATATTAGTCTTTAATGATCTTACATATTATTTATATAATGACTGAATGGGCCTTTGATTTTCAATTTCTTATTGATTATACTAGAGGTCCAGTGCACTGATTCATGCACCAGTGGGGTTCCTCAGCCTGGCCTGCACCCTCACGCAATCCAGTACCCCTCAGGAGATGTCAGAGAGCCAGTTTCAGACTGATCCCTGCAAGCCAGGCTGAGGAACCCTACCAGTGCATGAATCCATGCACCAGGCCTTTAGTGTGCATGTAAGATCTTTAGTTATTCTCTTCCTGCCCTCCCCCTCCCTCCTTCCTTCTGAGATTCACCAATCTGTTACATGTTTCCATGCTTGTGGTTTCCACTACTGTGTTAAGTGTCTGTCTCCTAGTGGACAGTGGGTGTCATAGGTAGGGGCCGGTTGGTCAGTGGCCAGTTGCTTAGGCTTTTATATATATATATATATATATATATATATATATATATATATATATGAATGTGGACATTACTGCATATTAACATTTCCAATCTTTTGTCAAGTTTATGGTATTTGTATTTTAATTTCATAGTTTTATGTATCAACTGGAAACTTTTAAACTGCTGATTAGAATCCAAACCAGCATATTACATTTCCTTCACCAAAGTAGTTATTATTTTTTCAATTTACTAGAATTATTTGTGATGAAATGCAATTTGTTTCATCTAAGTTTTTTTTGTTTGTTTGTTTGTTTTTTAAGTATCAGTTACTTCTGTCTTATTTTTAAAAATGTTGCTATCCTGTCAAAATGCATGTCATATTATATCTGGAATTCAACAAAATACACCCAGAATAAAAGACAGGGCATTGGTATCTGAACCAAGGTACTCAAGCTAAACATGACAAGGCACTCACAACTAACAACTGAATGTAAGGCAAGTAGCAGGGCAGTTAAGTGGTTATACTGGTAAAAGACTGGACACTATCCAAGAGCAAAACAGCAAAAACAAAAACAAAAAACATAAAATGAAAAAACAAACAAACAAACAGAAAAACAATGACTGAGGATATGTTTTTTATTGATTTCAGAGAGAAAAAAGGAGAGGAATAAAGAGAAACATCAGTGTAAGAAACATTGATTTTTGCACCCCCCTCCCCCTCCCCCCCACACCTTGTATATACTATGGATCCAACCTGAGACCTTTTAGGGTAGGATGATTCTCCAACCAACAGCCACACCGGCCAGGGTAAAATGTTGATATCTTTATAAAAATATGGTACCTATTTCCTTGGATTAAATGCAAAGATATTCAATTACTCCTGTTTTTTGAGGACTTGAGTTAGTTACATTGGAATAATTGTCATTTCTTTTTCTTCTATCTCTTTCTCTCTTAAAATTTACTTTTCTTAGTCCTCCAGTAGGGACTGCAGCCTACCTAAGACAGATGCTGATAGATTGTTACATATTTGCATAATAATAACTTACAAGATTTTTTGCAAATAGTCATTTTACAGATATGACTTGTATTTTAAATTTAGTATTTAATATTTTATTGTTTTTGATATATGTAGCAAACATACACACACACACATTTATATGTTCTTTGCATACAGCATTATATTTTTATTAAGTATACTTCATTAGTATTAGTATAACCCAGCTATTTGATTATGAAGATGAAAAATGGGTGCCCAGAGCACCTGTAATACACTCAGTATCTTATACCTTGTATGAATAAAATGTCTATTGTACCTCAGTCGGGTTTTTGTTTTTTTTTCCACCAGTGCAAAAATTTTAAAAACTATTAGACTTTAAAATATTGCCAACTTTTACATTCCACTGATGGAATTATGCAACATTTCTTGAGAGCCATTTGGCAATATGTATCAGAAAACTTTAAACATTTGGTATAGCCATGACAAATGTATCATATTATATGGAACCTGTTTGACAAAACCTCACTAAAAGAGTCAAGGACAAAAAGCTAGCCTAAATAACCAGTAAAGCGTATGTTCAAATATCTTATAGAAAAGCACAAAGGAGTTCAAATGAAATAATTTTGTAACACTACCATTGCAAGAAGAAATCTGAAAGGGAACCAAGAGTAAGTATTGAAAGGCAATTTTAGGGAGAAAGTATTTACAATCCTGAGAGACTAGTGAAAACTCATTAAGCATATATGAAATTGTTACCCCATTTCCTCTATGACCCAGGCTTCCAATATACCAAGAGCAACTTGCAGAACACACAAAAAATATGCTAGTAAGATGCAAAGAAAAATGCAGATAAAGAGCTAATATTTATTGAGCTATAACTCTGAGTCATGTACAGTGAAAATGTATTAAATATATTATTATATTAATCCTTACAGAAAAAAAGAAAAAATCTAATGGGCATATATTGATCATTATCCTAATTTATTTTATTAAAGATTAAACCACGTTCACCAAGTTCAAACAGGAATAAATTGGAAAAATGAGATTTGAATTCAGGTCTATGCCATTTAAAAACTCAAATTATTAATCAGTATGCTATGAATAATTTTATATTAGTCATGATTAATCTCCTATCAATCATAAATGAATCATTATATATTTATCTCTGATAATTTAATCTTAAAAATCACTCCTCAAACAAAACACATTTAAAAAATAAAAAAGACTACTTATCTAAATTCAAAGAATAATTTTCCTCATTAAAACTTATTCTTTATAAATATGTGATTACATTGCAATGTAAAATTTGACTAAAATATGTCTTATTTTAAATAATGTGATTGATAACTCTATTGCTCATAAAATACCTAGAGAATTTAATCATAATTATAATCAAATCCATATGCTCTACCTCTTAAAACACATAATAATGTTGAAATCACAAGATTTTATTTTCTTTAAATTTTCCTCCTCTAATGTAAGTATAAGTATTTTTCACTTTACTGGCTGATGTCCAGAACTGATTGACAGATATGGCAATGAAATGCAAATTGTATGCAAATTGGGACACTGAATTATTAGCTATAAAAATATAGTGTTTTAACTCAACTGGCTTCCTAAGGAAGTGTAGTCACACACATTTATGAGGAATAAGTATTACACATCCCTAAATATAGAAAAATACATACTTTCTCTTAGTGTTATTGCTCACACCTTTGTTTAGGTAAAGAACATAGACTGCTTTTCTTTCAGTTTCTCTAAGTCCTTTTCTTTCTTAGGGATCAAATTTTTATCTCTTTCACAAAGCTTGTCTAGACCCTCTCTAGTTGGCTTAATTGGCACTTAATGATTATCTCATCTCCTTTCTTAAGTGTTGATGATAATTATGATGATGATACTATTAACTATGGATTAGCTTTTGTGAAGTAATTTCTGATTACAGGAGAGTAATCTCTCAAATTCCTCTGAGAGACTTGAAAGCATCTGCTATTGCTACTTTCCATTCTTGCTCTACCAACATGGCCACTCATTACAATTTTTTCCTTAACCTCCATCTTTCATTACATAATGCAAATCAACAAAGTTAGTGGATATAATTAACATTAAAATAAATTTAGGAATAGATGGGTCTTCCTTTCATACATGTTCATTTTATCTTTACAATTAGATAATACTTTATAACAAAATCTTGTAAGGAGAGTTCTAATATTCTTGATCATTTTAATTCTACTTAGATTCAATTTCAAGAACTGTAACTTTAGTAATGTTCCTCTTTTATTTTAATGTATTATTTATATTTTATATATTACTAATAGTTTAGATTACTTGAAAGTTTAACATGAATCCAAAATATTAAATTCCTCATTTTTTGTTTGTTTGTGGTAGTGTAAGTATAGTAGGATTTTTTTCCTCACCTGAAAAGGTATAGTACATGTCAGAAAGAATCCCCAAAAATATTATTAACATTTTTAAATGTTCTTGTTTGAAGTGGTAAGATTCAGGATTTAAAAAATTATCCCTGTGTAATACCTTAGTTTTTTATGGCATCAGGTCATTGAGACAGTCATTGCATATTAATATATTTGACTTATTATTATTTAGAAATACTACACAATCTAATGACTTAGATGGAAATAAAATTCCCTATACTTTCACAAATCCTTTCTGGTTATTTTTATTCCTGAAAATGTGCGCTTTTTATCATTACAGAATGATAACTCAGAATTTGTTTTATCCACAAATGGTCAAATTCCAGTATTGTTTATGTTCTCTACTCCAAAATAAAGTGTTTAAGTTTCCAAAAGATATACAGATATTGACAGCCTCTGAGAAAATGAACCTTTTGTTTGCTCAACAAGTCTTAGGTGTCTCTTAAATGGATTTTGTCATGGATATGGGAGAGCACAAATTCAATTATGATCAGTATTGGCACATTAGTAGTGGATGAAATAAATGGCATATAAATGTTTTATTCATTACTAGTGGCTTAGTGCAGGAAATTTGCACACAGGGAGAGTGACCCTAAGCCCAGCCTGCACCCTCTCTAATCTGGGACCCATTGGGGAATTTCCGGTTAAACCAGCAGTCGGACATCCCTTTGGCAATCCAGGACCACTGGCTCCTAACCACTCACCTGCCTGATCGCCCCTAACCACTCTGCCTCCCAGCCTGCTCACCCCACTGCCCTCCCCTCCTGGCCTGATCACCTCTAACCACTACGGGTTGGGCCCTGCCACTATGGCTTTGTCTGGGTGGCAGCCACAGAGCAGGCTGGGGCAACTAAGGAAGCCAAGCCTCTCACCTACTCCAGCTGACTTCATAGTTCCAGATGGCCCCTCCATCTTTGTTGCATCAATTTGCATATTCCCTTCTTATTGGCTGTGGGTGCTGCCATCTTTATCATGAAGTGACAGTTAATTTCCATATTACTCTTTTATTAGATAGAATGGTGTGCTCATGTTTAATGAACAGAAATAAGAGAGCAAGTAAAACCATGTTGGTGAAGGCCTGGAGAGGTAGGTAAGGGTGGGTTGAAAGATGTCATTGGGGGGGGGGGCGGGGAAAGGAACATATGTAATACTTTCCACAATAAAGATTTTTTTAAAATAATTAATTAATTAATTTTAAAAGTGAAAACAAAACCATGTTGCATAATAAAATGCTGCTCCAAATAATATAAGTCCTATGGACTTATTAGGCATACTAGGTTACAAATTTACATAAGGGCTTCCTCATCCTTTTTTCTCTTCAAATTGGGAACAATTGTTAAAAGGTTGTAAATATAATGGCAGGGGTACTGAATAGCAGTATGAAGGTTTTATCTAGATAAATAGACAAGTACCTTGGTTTTTAGATTGATGTCCCTGAATTTCATTCCACCTTCCTAGTGAAACTTTGTGCATATTGGTAATTTGAGAAAATTATCAGAAGTTAATTTTATAATCTATTCTACTTCATCATGAATTTCAATCAGTGTGGAAAATACGTGTGTAAAGTAGATGAGGAATATCATCATAAATTCAATATACTAATATAAATATGTCTGTTAATAAGCCCATAATCCTCTCTGTATGTATATGTTGTCATACTTATCACTATGTTAAATGTCCCAAATTTGTTATATAGTGATATTTAGTGATCTTATAAACTATATGAGGTAAATTATCCAATCATTTCATGTAATTTTCAGAGAATCTCATACAATATTCTTGATTGTCAATCTTTCAAAATATATTGCATTTGAAGGATTAATATTATAATAAGAAATCACAATAGAAGATATGGCCCTGCTTTAGATAAATTTTTATATTGGTGAAGAACACAGATAAATGCAAATAAATTCAAGTGAGCATATTCATATAACACATAATTAAAAGACACTTATTCATTCCACTGTTAAATTTCCAGAGTGATGTATATAATGAGACCCAAATGAGGACATACAGGCCAAGAGACATATGAAGATATGTTCAAAGTCACTAGTCATCACAAAGTTGCAAATCAAAATGACAATGAGGTACCTCCTCACACCTTTCAGAATGACTATCACCAACAAATCAACAAAAAACAAATGCTGGAGAGGATGTGGAGAAAAAGGAACCCTCATGCACTGCTGGTGGGAATGCAGACTGGTGCAGCCACTGTGGAGAACAATATGGCATTTCCTCAAAAAATTAAAAATGGAACTCCCATTTGACCTAGTGATTCCACTTCTAGGAATATATCCCAAGAAACTAGAAACACCAATCAGAAATGATATATGCACCTCTACATTCATAGCAGCACAATTTACAATAGCTAAGATTTGGAAATAGCCTAAGTGCCCGTCAGCAGATGAGTGGATTAGAAAACTGTAGTACATTTACACAATGGAATACTACGCTAGTATTAAAATGAAGGAACTTTTACTATTTACAACAGCTTGGATGGAACTGGAGAGCACCATACTCAGTGAAATAAGCCAGTCAGAGAATGATATATATATCACATGATCTCACTCATATGTAGGATATAATGATCAGCATAAACTGATGAACAAAAATAATTCCAGAGACAAGGGGCAGAGGAAGGGTTGTTAGAGATCAACCAAAGGTCTTGCATACATCCATGTTAGCATACCCAATGGACACAGACACTGGGGTGGTGGGGGACTGCCCTGGGTTTGGGAGCGGTCGGGGGATAGGGGTCAATCAGGGAAAATGGAGACATGTAATACTTTAAATAATTTAAAAAATAAATACACCTGTTGAAACTTAAATGTTAAATACCTAATTATTATTTAAATATGCTACATAAAATTAAATTAATTATTATCTCTTTGGATGAAGATAGAGTCACAGGGACTAGTGTGTAAATTACAAAAATATCATTTTGAGCTCATCTGCCAAAAGCTAGTGGAATATAACAACATTTGGCTATAGAAAGTAACTTGTATAAATTATGCAATAACATTTCATTATGGTTTCAAAACTATTGGTACCCAATCACTTAAAAGCTGTTTTAGTACTTTGAAAAATTCAGTTTCAGTGAAACTGTAAAATACATTCTCCACTGGGATAATATCTGAAAAATAAGATGCCACATTCTGCTTAGCTTCCTGCCTAAATCAGTACATATTTTTAACATGGAAAATTAATACTCTGAATATCCAGCAGGGGCAGCAATGTAGAATTCTTTCCTTACCACTACCCATACCCAGAAGTTAGCTGAGTTGAAACCTGCTGATGTGTGAGTATATTCATTTTATCATCAGCAAGCACTTGGCATACTGTCCTTAAAAGAGAAGTATAGCCGAAACCAGTTTGGCTCAGTGGATAGAGCATGGGTCTGTTCCGGTCAAGGGCATGTACCTTGGTTGTGTGCCATCCCCAGTAGGGGGTGTGCAGGAGGCAGCTGGTCGATGATTCTCTCTCATCGATGTTTCTAGCTATCTATCCCTCTCCATTCCTCTCTGTGAAAAATCAATAAAATATATATTTTTAAAAAAGAGAAGTATAAAATATGCTGTGTGGGGGAAGGAACAGGAAAAGTGCATTGAGTATTGCAGGCCATCTTTTTCATTTAGACTTGTATCAAGAGAGAATCCTGATCGTAGCATTGTATTTTAGGGCAAGATCATGGCAGAAGCTGGAAATAAAATGTGAAGTTCTACCAAACCCATCCTGACTGATTATTTTTTAATCCTTACATGAGGATATTTTTTCCATTGATTTCTTGAGAGAGTGGAAGCTAGATGAGAAAGAAAGAGATAAAAAGAGGGAGGAGGGGGAGAGAGAGAGAGAGAGAAAGAGATAAGAACATGAGAGAGACACATTGATTGTGACCTGCACATGCCCTAGAAAACCTGCAACTGAGGTACATGTCCTTGACCAAAAATTGAACCTGCACCTTTGGTCTATGGGCCAACACTCTAACCATTGAGCAAACTGACGAGGCCCTGACTGATTTTAATGCAAGAATTAATTGGATTTATTTGTAGTTCATACTTTGTTACAAAAGTGAATATTTCAGGTTGAAATGTTAAATAGGACAGGACTCAGGCACAGCAGGTATTCGGTGGAAATGTCCTACCAAACCAGAATATGTGGTTCACCCTGACCATGAACAACCCTATTACAAATTATTTTTCAAGTAAAGAATCTTCAGCTAGGAATAGCTGAATGCTGTGTCTAGAAATGATTCACAGAAAGGCTCCTTTCAGTGTTTTGCTGCTAAAAATTTAACAACCAGCTCTACTGGTAGGGTAGGTATGTGGGGAGTTCTGACTTGTAGCATTTGCCGATTTCTGTGGTGTAAATAGTCCAAAATGGACAATTTCAAGCTACCAAACTGAAGCTAGAGAATATGGAGCTGGAAAGAGATGCACACACACTGCCCCAGCAAATTGGTAAGAGCTGATTCCAGATCACCACTAGCTGTGACTGAAACACATACATGCAGCACAGAGGCAGAACCATGTGGGACTGGATTCTAAGAATACCAGCATTGAGCACTACTAACCAGAAATTAGAAATTCTTTTTTCTCTTGACATTACCTCTGCCTCACAGATTCTAACATGATTCTTCTGGGGGTGTGAAGAAAATACTTCGGGACTTTTGAAAGATCATTTAGTTATTAAAATAGTATATCATTTTAATACTAGAGGCCCAGTGCACGAGTGGGGTCTGGCTGACCCTGCCCAAATTGGGGGGGGATAGGAGCCAGGCCTTTTGGGAGGAGGAGATGGTGGGAGGTTGGCCAGCTGGCCAGCAATGATCCGGGCCTAATCAGGGCCAGGCCAGCTGAGGGAAGGGGTCATGAGCGATTGACCAGTAGGCCCTGCTCCCATAGGGGTGAGGGGGCTCAATTTAGGGCTAACATGTGGCGGAGGGGTTGTGGGAGGTTAGCCAGCCCCACCCCTGATTGGTGTATGGAGAGGTAATCGGGGGTGGAGCTGGCTGGGCAGATGGGCCACAGGCCAATTGAGGTGGTAGGGACCCATAAGGGATGGGGTCAGATGAGGGAGGGGCTGCAGGCAGTTGACTGGCCCTGCTCCTGGTCAGGGTGGGGGGCTGATCTGGGGTGGGGTTGGCTGGGGGGAGGGGTTGCATAAAGTTGGCTGCTGGCCTTACCCTCTATCAGGGTAGGGGAGCAATCAGGGGTGGGACCAGCCAGAGGAAGGGAATGCAGGCTGATCAGGAGTGGGGCCAGCAGGGGGAAGGGACTGTGGAAGGTTGGCCAACTGGCCCCACCCCAAATCAGGTCGGTTCACAGGCCACAGTGGACATCATAGCAACAGGTCATTCTGGTTGTTACAGCATTCCGGTTGCTGGCTTTTATATATATTATAAATTAATTTTAAAACTCAAAATTGCAGATTTATTTTGTGGTTATCATATGAATTTGAATTTTGGGCAACCATAGCTTATTGGAGGAAAATCTTGTCTCTAAATAAATAATCTATGGAGCAGAGATAAATTTAGGAATCATGTGTCTTCTTTCTATACTGCCCAGAATCCATCAGATTTTAGAACATTTGAATTTTTTAATAACTACTTTGTAATTCATTGTAATTTTTACAGTGGCATTACTTGTGTTTATAAATGAGGCTTCTAAATTTTACTTATACTTTGTTCAAGGTCAACTGTCAAACAGTACTCAAATTATTCAATAAATGGATATTAGGGTCTGAATCTTTGTGTTTCTTCAAAATCTGATGGAGTCTTGATCTTGGACTTCCCAGGCTCTAAAATTACAGAAATAAATCTTTGTTTAAGCCATCTAATATATGATATTTTCATTATAGCAGCTCAAATGGACTTAGACAATGAATCACCAAAAATCTTTAATTTAAAGACTTTTAGCAAACTAAAATTATTGAACAAAAGCTCATTAAGTAGAAATAAAAATTCATCCCTACAAAAGCAAAGGAGAAACTGAATACATTTAAATATGATAATACAAATCATGTACACAATTTCATTTTGAAAATTATGTTTTGTGATTCAGAATATATTATGCATAAAAATTATTTTTGATGAAATTTTGATTTTTCACTTGAAAATGTATATGCTGCACCAAAGTGGAATAAAATTCAGGTTTTTTAAAACATCATGTAAACAAATTTGACAAACGATTTAGATAAATTATAATTAGTGAAAACTTAATTTGACAAGTCTTTTAAGATACATTTTGAAGAAAGAGCTTTTGATTCTCTAACATTCACCAAGCTTGCTATCTACCTTAGTATCTATAGAAAGGTTACTTTCTCAATTAAACATATGAGTATATACCAAGAATAACTATTCTGTTTATTTTTTTATATATATATTTTATTGATTTTTTTACAGAGAGGAAGAGAGAGGGATAGAGAGTTAGAAACATCGATGAGAGAGAGTCATTGATCAGCTGCCTCTTGCACACTCCCTACTGGAGATGTGCCAGCAACCAAGGTACATGCCCTTGACCGGAATCGAACCTGGGACCTGTCAGTCCGCAAGCCGACGCTCTATCCACTGAGCCAAACCAGTTTCGGCTCTGTTTATTTTTAATGCACAAATAATGAGAAGATCTTAACATGCCTTTAATATACCTGGTATATCTGAATTTTATTTTTAGAAAGACTGTTGTTGTTATTTTTTTTTTGGGGGGGGGGAATAAAACTATTTAAAGACTAAATCAATATTATGAAGCAAATTGGTTAATCTATAAATAAAGTCTTCAAAACATGAATTAATTTGAATTAGTTTTTACAACAATTTTCACTCTCAAAACAGTCTCAGTTTGGATGACCTTCATTACCCTTTAGTTCAAGATAATCTTCCTTTGCTACTTCACTAATCTCAAAAGCACTCAATTTTCTAGACACTCTCCTCCCCTCCTCATAGACCCTGACCCATCAACTACCCCTCTTCCCGTCCCTCTAACATTAGCTTTTCAGTGAGGTTTGAAATTAGAAAATGGTAGAAAGAATTGTTGACTTCAGGCAGTTTCTGCATTTTAGTTATCAGAGAGAACACATTGTGCATGAATTTAGAAGAGGACAAAGAAATTGTAGGTTGGTTACAGGAATTAACATCTTATACAGGATATTACTTATCTGTAGTCATAAAATAATTCCCAACTTTCCCTGGATTTTCCAGCAGAACCTAAGAGCTGATATGAATAGCTACAACAATTGTTGGTTTTGAGGAGGAGCCTTGCTGATTTAAGACAGAAGATCAGGATTGCTTTTATTATAATGCAGAAATACTCAAAGTGATTGACATTTAAGTTTTATAGAAGTGTATCCCGTCCATAAAAGATCATTACACAATTCATCAGCAGCAATCTGTTTATTCTCTATTATAACAGATCTTTCGTACTATAATATTTGTGTATAGATCTGTCTCCCACTAGTCTCTGAACTGTTCAAGAATTGGGATCTTATGTTATTAATCTCTATATCCCTAGGGTCTGGGCACAAAATAGGCACTCAATGAGTATTTGCTGAATGAAAGAATCATGAATTGAATCATGTCTATAAATTCTCATATCACAAATACTGCAGATGCTTGTAGAATATAATGAATTACTTGCATCATTGTTATATGATCTGTTGCCATGGGGAAGCCATTCTTTTATCTCATTAGAATTATCAAACAATATCCATACAATTTGCACCAATCTTCACAATGACCAAGACTCCACCCCATAAGATTTAAACATTTGTTTTGTATTTTTTCTTCAAATCCAGTAACTCTGTAACACAAAATACAATGTCATTTAAAGTATAAAAACATTGTCCTGGCTCATGTGGCTCACTTGGCTGGAGTATTGTCCCATGCATGGAAGGGTCAAGGTTTTGATTCTCTGTCAGGGCACATACCCAGGCTGTGGTTTGATTCCTGGTCAGGGCACATATGGAAGGCAACCAATGTTCCTCACATCACCTTCTTCACTCCTCTCTCTCTAAAATCAATTTTTTTAAAAAAAACATAGTGAAAAGGAAAATAATATTTCAAAATGTTAAGATGCTTTTAAAATCAATCATCCATGTTCACATAATTATTAGTAACCCCCCCCCAAACACTAGAGGGAGGAACAAGTCTCCTAAATTGTATCATTTTCATAGTATAAATTAACTGCAGTTGGCAAAAGGAAAACAAACAGAAACAGAAATAAAAAGTAATGAAGAAAGTAGAGTAAAAATATTTAAGGAGAGGAATTTACTTTATGTCGAAAACTTCTTTTAAATTTATTTAATATGTAATGAGCCTTGGCAATTTGAAGGTCAGCTTCCCCAGAGAATAGGTTTTGAGTCTCTCAGATTTGCATATAAGGAGTTTTATTAATAAGTGCTCTTAAAATAACACCTGTTTGCTTGAGAGTCATTGATAAGGCAGAGGCATAAATTAAACTCTGGTGCAATTGCAAGAAAGATTCAGTCAATTCAATGAGGCTACAGAGCATTGACAGCCCTTCACAGTTGTCCAAAATACAGGCAAAGGGGACTAGGTTTTGTACTTCCAAGTCAACCATTCAAAGGGTTCAAGCTGAAGACAATTCTTGGGGAAGGAATTATTTTTTAGTCTTCCTGGTATCTGGAGAAATACATGTGTCGGTCCTGAGGAGAAAACTGAGCAAGGCACTGGAATATTCACTATTGCCACTCCTTGAGCAACTCTGATCCAATTACTTCAGATACTAAATATTCCCCACCTGGTAGCAGCTACTTCAGCATTCAAATTTTTCTACTCTTCCAGAAAAATTTATAATAACAAGGTTAGTAGAAGGAACTACAGCCTCTTCTACAGCTGGTCAGGGGACCACAGTTGATATTCATTATTTCTCTCATCTACCACCATTATAGATTAATTTCTGCTGAAAAGAGTGGTTTACTTGGTGAATTAGACCCTCATCCTTAATGAGAAAGTGTGCCTAGTGATATGCCTGCTTTATATCCCATTTATTCTCAGAATTGAGCAAAGGAGTACCACAAGATGGCCTGTTATATCACTTGAATGTGTAATATATCCTTCCTAACTGAACCTGTTGTATATAGCAACAGCTTTATATCTTCCTGGTAGTGATCATTAATTTCCCTGCCAGGATAGTGATTTTTTTTTTCATGCTTGCTTGTCTTTTGGTAAAAGAAGCTCAAAGCAATGAGTTAGCAGCCATAGCTTAACGTGTAATAAAATATTTGCTGTATTCCCTAATAGAACTTTCTTATGAAAATAAGAACTTCTAGACCCACTGATCAAAAGTTATGGGGATGAGTGTTACAAATTCCTCAAGTGAGTTGTTGGAAATAATATTTTATGGGGCCATTCTTTCCCCTGTGTTCTCAGATGCATACATTTATACATAACACCTGATGATAATTGTTGATTTAAATTCTATGCTACACTTTTGGGGAAGGAACAGCAATATTAGAAAACACCATCTATAAACTGGTGTCTAATATACACTTTCAAATGGTCATTTCGTTGTGTGGTCATGCTGCAAAAATCTAGGTGGTATAGTATATATGACCATGGACAAATGGCCATTGCCCACAGTCATACTCGGTGCACTGTAAAGTGGATTCCACAATGTTAAGCAGACTTTTATGTTGGCAAAACAACCTATAAACTATTGGGTTGTGGAGCTGGCTGAGGCCCCGTGGGGAAGGCAAACCCATTTATGTGGAGCATGTGTTTATTTAAATGAAGATGAATTGCTGCCCTTTCTAGAATGCTAGGGTTTTAATGAAATTGCATTGCTACCAAATAGCTTACTGGCCTTCTTGAGGGAAGGTGCCTTGCTACTGGCTCAGCATTGCTCTTTGTTCCTGGAAACACACATTTGGCAGCAGCAGTAACTCGCTCAGCCTTGTTGTACTGGAGTCCATGTTGTTGAGGACAGCCATACTCAACCTGCCTGCCAACTTGGCTTTTCAATTTATGCTCCCTTTTTGCCAAAAGGAGAACCACAAGATGGCTTGTGATATTACTTGAATGTATAATATATCCTTCCTAACTGTACCCATGGGTGGTTGGTGACCAAATCTGGTTGAAGTTAACTGGCCAAGATATTCTGTGTACTAGATTGTTTAGTGCTTCTTCTATGATAGATGGTACATGGAAGAAATTGTCATCAAGTACTCATTTTTTTTTTTTTTACACTTCATGCCCACTCCCATAGGTCCATCTATATAACTCAATCCCAGAAAGTATTTTTCCCGACTGTCAAAACTTTCTCCTTCTAGCCCCTGAAAAACCTGACTCATCCATCACTGCCCATGAACCTACATATATTCTAACCTCAGGTCACTTTTCTCCACATAGATGTGCACTTCTCAAAGTTATACCCATTGGGAAGAATTCTCCTCACCTCTGTCTTTTAGGCCTACCCCTGATTTTTAGCTGGCATGTCAAGCCAACTCATTTTATGTCACAAACTCAGCCTTTCCTTCCTCCATCAGCTATTCATAATCAACTCCCCATGCACCAGAGGTTCATGCTATGTCATACTCTCCAGTGAAACAGTGGTAAATGATATCAGTATGAGCCACCTGCTTATGTTGCTTACCTGTGCCCTCTGGCCATGATCATGAATAATACTGCCATGATGAATTGCCACGGGGCCTGATCAACCTATGATTAGATGAGTCTGGCAGAACCCAGTTCTGCATGGTTACCTGATATACATTTAGGTTCTCTATAAAGACCCCTAGCATGTCATGGCTGCTAATTTAATAGAAAATAATTTTCTTCTACAGATGACATAGCCTTGCTTCAGAACACTGAAGGGTCCACATTATAATTCTCTACTTAGGTAATGTGATAATGCCACATAGTGATTTTTGCCTACCACAGAGATAGATACCTTGAATATCACAGAGTATGCTATGTTATCATCAAGCAAGGGCTCCATGTAACAAAGTTACTTGTACTATTGCCAGAGCCTTCTACACAATGCTTTCTGTTAGCCTTCCATGTCACTCTTTTACCAGGAATTGTGTTTCCATTCTTAGTGGTGGAAGATAAAAGATATTGTACAATAGCCCTACCTGGCTTGGCTCAGTGGATAGAGCATCCACCTGCAGACCAAAGGATCCTGGGTTTGATTCTAGTCAAGGGCACATACCTTCATTGCAGGCTCCTCCCTAGCCCTGGTTAGGGCTTATGTAGGAGGCAACAAATAGATGTGTTTCTCTCATATAGATGTTTCTCTCTGTCTTTCCTTCTCTCTTCCACTATCCCTAAAAAAACACACAAACAAACAAAACAACAACAACAAAAAAAAGTGAAAGATATTCTGGTGAAGATTAACAACAACAACAGCAAAAAAGATACAAAAACTACCCTTTACTGTACATATGTCTGGCATATATTAGATCACTGAAGCTAAATTCACTAATAAGCAAGTCCCTGAATCTTCATAGGGTTTATTGACCACCCTCTGGACTGCATGTATCTTAATAAGGCCACAAGCATAAATGCTTCTACTTCATCCCATCTGCTTAATATAATGACACTAGAGGCCCAGTGCATGAAATTCGTGCATGTGTAGGGTCCCTAGTGGCTGCTAGCAGGGCCTTACTTCATTCTGTGCCACCCTCTGGTGGTCAGTGCCTGTCAATGCAATATTACCATATATGGATTGTCCAAATCATTTAGTTCCTTTCAGGATATATTTATTCTGCAGAGTAAGAGAATTAACTTAGCCCTAAGATAAGACTATAAAAGTATGTTTTTGTCCATTACATATGAATGTTAACTCCTCTGGTTCCCCTTCCCATTAGGGTTGGGAAATAATGACTTCATCAGAACAATGGCTGTTATCCAAGTTCCTGTAGCCCTATTATACAGAGCCAGGACTAGAGGGAGCTAAGTAAGACACTTGCATATGACACAAAATTTAAGGGAACAAAAAACCTCAATAATAAGATAAATAATATTTCAATACAATATTTTTAAATAATCAAATTACAATTCAAAATATCAAACAAAAATTCATGATGAATAAAATATAAAAATCTATAATAATGACAGAATCTAGTATTTCTAATTTTTCTTTTGTCTCAAAAGAATAATATGCAGTTTGACCATCACTCCAACAGATAAGATCAAGATAGCTGCTCCCATGTGGTCAAAGATCCTGCCCCCATGTGGACACAAGATGGTCACCACAAGATTGCCAGCAGGGGAGGACAGTTGTGGGTGATCAGGCCAACAAGGGAGGGAAGTTGGGAGGCTCTAGGTCTGCAAAGGAGGGCAGTTGGGGGTGATCAACCCTGCAGGGGAGGGCAGTTAGGGGTGACCAGGCCTGCAGAGGAGGGAAGTTGGGGGCAAACAGGATGGCAGGGGAGTGGTTAGGGATGATCAGGCTGGCAGGCAGAAGTGGTTGGAGGCAATCAGGAAGGCAGGCAGGAGAGCAGTTTGGAGCCAGCAGTCGTGGATTGTGAGAGGGATGTCCGGCTGCTCAGTTAAGCCTGATCCCTCGAGGGGTCCCAGATTGGAGAAGGTGAAGGCTGGGCTGAGGGGCACCACCACTCCACGTGTCTCCCCGCCGCCCATGCATGAATTTCGTGCACTGGGCCTCTAGTATATAATGATGTTTTAACAGCTAATATGCAAAATTTCTGAATATTTAACATTTGGCTCCTGAGAACCAGTGCAAGCCAATTTTCCAATGCCACCAGCACAGCCCTAATCACAAAGACATGGGATGCAGAGACAATTATTTTGGCCACATCAGGCTAAGGATACTTGCCCATTTTCTAAAGCAGAGTTATTAAAAATAATTTTCTATTTAAAAAAAGAAAAAACTATACTATAGAGTTTTATTCAGGTTGTATTTATAAATTAGTTCTGAATTAAATTCTGTGTAGAATAATTTCTGTAGTCCCAATATAGGTTGTGGATTTCTTCAGATTTATCTTCTTTGTCATCTTTATAAATTTCTGAATTAAAGAACTTATTTAGTTATAAGAATGGACCTAAAAGTATATCTGAACTAGATAGACCTTTACTCACAACTGCCATCCATTATCTTATAATAAATAAAAAGGTGAAGAAAGTAACAACTTTTCAAGATAAATAAAAGCTTCTAATCTGGGTATAAAATATATCAAATTTTCATATAATGTTTTCAATTTGTGCAATATTACTCTAAAGCCATATTTTATTGATAAATGTATATAAATCTATTACTATATCCAAACTAATACAAAGATAATGAAAATAAGTAATAATTCAAGTATCTTTTATTTTATTAGTATACTAGAGGCCCAGTGCACAAAATCGTGTGTGGGTACGGTCCCTAGGCCTAGGCTGTGATCAGGGCTATCTTCTGAATGCTCACCAGTCCCCAGTCCCACCCTGCCACCACCCACCTGGTTCCCCATGGTTCCCTATTTACCATGCTGCTATCAGACCTGTAGGAAGGTGGGAGGGACCAAGAAGTGGGCCGTTCTGCCCACTCACCAGTCCCAGTCATGCCCCACCACAACCCACCACCACCCACCCAGCTCCCCATGGTTCCATTCACCATGCTGTGTTCAGAGCCTGCAGGCTGGGGAGGGACAAAGAGGTGGTCAGTGCATCTCATAGCGACTGGTCAAGTGGTCATTCCAAATGTTATGTCATTATGGTCACTGGGGTTTTTATTAAACAGGATATACTTGTCGTTCCTATAATCCTAAAATAGAGAAACCCAACATTAAATATATACCTTTGAACTAAAAGACCAGAAATAGCAACAAAGTTGCCCTTCAAAACTAAAAGGTTTGTAATATCTAAAATAGACCTCAAACTTTCTCACTTTAATAGAACAACAAAGAAACAGGGCTGTAATATCAGTTGTTTCTAAAACTCTTACATTTGTTATGTTTTTTAATTTATTTCCAAGAATGAATAATAATTTAAGTTGCTTTTTACAACTGATTTAACGAATACTTTTCCTCCTTAAGACATTTTTCTAGGCCTTGGAAAGATACAAAGATAGACCTTTTTCTTCAGGAGCTCATATTCTAGAAGGAAAGAGATATGTACCCAAAACATCAATTTTAATGTGCTATTAAAACCTGTAGGGATAATAAAAATGTGGTATAACTAGAAGTTCAATTGTCAAAGACAAGTGGAACAAGCACCAAATTTAGAAGCAGCAGCATAAAAATGTTTCAGAGGAATGCTTTGTTCAGGGTGTGCAGGAAATTGAATGAGAGACTCAATATGATTAGACCAAGATTGTGTGAGGTGAGGTAGAGGGGGTCAAAAATGTATCTTAAAAATTATAGCAAGGCCCAATAATTGAAAATCTGAAATCCCATGATTAAAACTTTGGGATTTTCCTATAGGTGATGAAAAATTTTAAAAATTTATCTGATCTCATATATATATAAAATTATAGCTTTGGGGAAAATAATTCTAGAATAATCATGATGGTGATATAAAATTTAGAACTACTATTTGTAAGGGACAGAAACATAGCAATTTCAATTAGTTTGTTCAAGAACATAATTTGTTATATCAAGTAACTGAAAATCAAACAGCTACTCAATTCAGAGGCTCAAAATATGTCATTTGGATACAATCTTTTTCCATATCTATACACCTGTCAATGTCTGGTTTATTCTCAACCTTCATCATCTCAGATTTATGACCTGTAGATGGTTGAATAAAATATCTTACATTTTTTTCCAGAAAGTGACAAGCCTATTTCAAATGTTATAGTGAAAGAAAAAAGTTTTAGCAAAAAACGTTGTTAAAAGAAGAACAAAGTTAAATATATTTCACTACTATAGTGAGCTATAGTAATCAATAAAATGTAATATGGGATAAAGGATAGGGCTGATATCAATGGAATAGATTAGAAAATCTAGAAATTGACCTACATTTATATGGTCAAGTTGCTGAAGTAATTCAATGGAAGAAAGGATAACATTTTCAACAAATGGAGCTGGAACAGCTGAAAATCTACATAGAAAAAGATAAACCTTAAATTTTGCCTCACATTCTACACAAAAAATAGCCTCAAGATGTATCTTATATCCAAATGTAAAAACTGAAACAATGACATGTCTATGAAAAACAAAAGACATTAGTTTAGGCAATGATTTCTTAAATAAGACACAAGGATATAAACCATAAAAGTAAATAAATTATAAAATATGTTTTATCACAATTAAGAAAACTTTCTCTTTGAAAGTCACAGTTATAGCCGAAGCCGGTTTGGCTCAGTGGTAGAGCATCGGTCTGCGGACTGAAAGGTCCCGGGTTCGATTCCAGTCAAGGGCATGTACATTGGTTGCGGGCACATCCCCGGTAGGGGGTGTGCAGGAGGCAACTGGTCGATGTTTCTCTCTCATCGACGTTTCTAGCTCTCTATCTCCCTCCCTTCCTCCCTGTAAAAAATCAATAAAATATATTAAAAAAAAGAAAGAAAGAAAGTCACAGTTATAAAAACAAAACACAAACTAGAATCTGGGAGAAATGTTTGCAAAGCACAGCTGGAAAGGGATGTGCATCCAGGATACACTAAAAAATATGATTCTCTAATAATTAACACAAACAACTCAATTAATAAATGGCAAAATATTTGAAAAGACACTTCACTAAAATAAGATACCAAAATGGACAATAAACATATGAAAATATATTTAACATTAGTGGCTTGGTGCACAGATTCATGCACATTGTAAGGAAATTGGGAGCCCCAGCCCACCTGCTGGGGAGTTCCCACATCCCTGTGAGCCATGGGGAAGTCATGTGGGGAATCTGTCCTCCCCTCTGCAGCTTCCTGAAAAAAATATTTCCAAATGTCTCTTCTGCAGCCAGGATTGCACCTTGCTGGCCGGGAAGTCCCCAGTGGATGTCTTGGACCATGCTGGACACTTTCCACCATTTGGAGCTGGATAAGAGACACTGGGAGGTGAACAATGCAAAGTTGGGGATCTTGAAGGGCAGGGGTGCTCTCTCGCCCATGCCCCCACCCTTCAGATCCATCTTTTTACCCCAATTGTCAGTTGCCACCTTGTAGCCACTTTTAGAGTGTTGCTTTCCTTGTATCCCAGGGGCAATCAGTAAAGGATGAGAGTTGATCTCGATGCCCAAGGCAGAGTTCCAGGAGCTGGGAGGCAATACCAGGTTCATCCCAGTTATGCTGAGTGTCCCCGCTTCATCTGTTCCCCGGAGATTGCACCTGTAGGCTATGAGGTATGTGCCTCACGGCAATTTCTGGCTGAGCTGTGGGCATCCTTGGGGCTGGGTAGCAGCACCACCAGGGGCCTGTCCACGGGTCTGCCTTCCCACAGGAGCCACCAGGGATCGCGGGGAACATGGGAACCCAGACACCGGACAGGCCCGGGACGGGCACCATGGGCTTGGCCACAGACACGCGTGGGAGATCCGCCTGTTGGATTGGGATTTTCTCATTTTTTCCAGGATCTCTCCGGAGGCGGAGACTAGTCCGGCTTGAAAGTGGAAGCTGGGGTGGTAGGAAGGAAGGAAAGAAAAGCCAATCATGGTCCCGGGTAAGGAGTGTTCTTGGTATTTCAATTCTGCATCCGAAGAAGCATGGCAATGGCTAAGGGGTGGAAAGTGGCCCTGATGCGGGGAGGGGGGCGGGCAGGAATCCCAATAGGCCGGCATAGGTGTCAAGGCTATCCCCATCACGCTGAACGTTGCACCCTGCATTTGTTCACGGTAGATTGTACCTGCAGGGCATAAGGGGTGATTTTTCCACCCAACTCCCGGCCCAAGTGTGAGGATGCTGGAACCGAACAGGTCAGGCCAGCACCTGCTGGTGCCCTCCACCCACCGGAGCCAACCAGCACTCTGCAGGGACCCAGGAAGGGGTATTTGGTGCCAGCACACTAACCTTTCTGGGAGATGGGGCCAGGGCCAGGTGGTAGATGGAGGTTGCGAAGGGCTTGCCATGTACATGCGTGGGTGTTGGCCATTGGGTGGGACTTCACTGGTGCTCACTCTCAAGATGTGGGCCTGCCCAGGCAGTCTGTGCGTGAAGTGCCTCTGTGGGGTTTTCTGGAGCCTGCATCTGGAAACCCAGAGGGCAATAGGTAAGGGGTGTGAAGAAATCAGGTCATTAGCTACCTGGGACCAGAGGTCAGGAGAGGCTGCTACTGCAAAGGGAATGAAGGAACTTTTGAAGAAGAACTAATGTTCTATATTCTGAACTAAAATTGGGACATTTTTATACTTAGATTTTACCTAAATTAATGTGAGGAAAAACATGTTCCTGAGCCTCTCCTTCTCCTCCTCCTTTCCCAAAAGTTTTGACCTGGAAAACTAAAATGTACCAAAAGAGTAATAAGTACAATTAACATCCATATATATTAGTTTTAATTATTATTTTTCTGACAAAATGAATTAATGCTCCTTGAGAAATGGCTGATTTTGTGGCACAGCTAGAAATCACAGTTCTCAAACAATGATGGGTCATTAAAACTAGTTTAAGGAGTTTTTCACTGTCTCAATCACAGGCCATGTGAGCATCAAAAAAGATAATGATAGTAACAGATTATAACCCATTAAATAGTAATCAAATAAGTGCCATGGAGTCTTACTGATATAAATACATTTATACATTGGAAGTTTGATGGTAAAATGGGATATTCATATAGTCCTGATATACCTCCACACAGAATGCTCACTAATTCCAAAAGAAAAAGGAGTAGCTTTAAAGTAGGGAATTATAGCAGCCACCACTTTAATCAAGTGATCAAAGAGAATATTGTCAGCATATAATTAAAATAGGTTGCTATCTGAGAGAATGAAAAACGAAGAAAATATCATCATGAAGATTTATAAACAATAAACCTTTGTTTCCTTTCACCTAGAAACTATTCTAGGTGAAAGTAAACAAACAAACAAAAAACACATAACTATATGCAAGCCATGATTCAAGATATTTTGCTATAAAGAATGTTATTGATAAAACTTGAGTTGGATCTAAAGATTGATGGTGTGGTGTACAAAATAGTATAGAGGCATACCTCATTTTATTGTGCTTCACTTTATTGGAGTTCACAGATGTTACGGTTTTCGTGGATTTCTTTTTAATAAATTGAAGGCAAGGCATTCCACCAGAAAAAAAGATATCAGCTCATTTTACTGTGATACTCATTTAAATGTAGTGGTCTGGAACCAAACCCATGATACCTCCAAGTTATGCCTATATGAACATATTGTAATCGCCCAAATCAGTGAATATGTTACTTTTCATGACAAAAGAAACTTTGCAGATATGAATAAATTAAGGATGCTAATACGGAGCGATTATCCTGGATTATTAAAATAGACCCATTATAATCATAAGGTTCTTTGCAATGTAAAGACAGACACAAGGAGTCAAAATTAGAAAGCAATTTGAAGATGCTATGTTCCTGGCTGAGAGGATAGGGGAAGGGAACAATGACCCAAGGAATGTAGGCAGATTCTACAAACAAGAAAAGTTAAGGAAACAAACATCCATTTAGAGCCCAACATGATTTTATGGTAGTTCTGTGAGACCCATTTGGATTTCTGATGTAACATAATAAATGTGTGTAATTCATGTAACAGGAGCAGGAAACTAATGTGAGTGATAATAATGCATTGATGATAGTTAACATTTCTTTTTCTTTGATGACATGCAATGAAAATATTTGAGTGCTTTTGATTCTCTCTGATTCTCTCAGAAAACATACTTTGTAGACTTTTGAGCCTTTAAATATAATCCTTTTTATTTAATCCATCTTAATATTTTTGTATGTTTTTGGTTTTCAGTAGTTTGCTCTTCTATTAATAAATTAGAGGTCTGGTGCACAAAATTCATCCATTGGGGGGAGGGGAGGGGAGGGAGCAGTGTCCCTCAGCCCAGCCTGCACCCTCTCCAATCTGGGACCCCTCAAGGGATGTCCGATCTGATCCCTGTGGGATTGTGCCTAAGCAGGCAGTCGGACATCCCTCTCACAATCCAGGACTGCTGGCCCCCAACTGCTCACCTGCCTGCCTGCCTGATTGCCCCTAACCACTCCCCTGCCAGCCTGACTGATGTCTAACTGCTCCTCTGCCAGCCTGTTTGCTTCCACCTTCCCTCTTCTGCCATCCTGGTCACCCCAACTGCCCTCCCCTGCTGGCCATCTTGGGGTGGCCATCTTGTGTCCACAGGGAGGTAGGATCTTTGACCACATGGAGGCAGCTATCTTGATCTTGTGTGTTGGAGTGATGGTTAATCTGCATATTACTCTTTTATTAGATAGGATAGAGGCCTGGTGCATTGGTGGGGGGCCAGCTTGTTTGCCCTGAAGGGTGTCCTGGATCAAGGTGGGGTTCCCTTGGAGTGTGAGACAGCCTGGATGTGGGGCCTGTGGTGGCTTGCAGGCTGGCCCTGCTCCCCTAGCCACCCAAGCAGAGGCCCTGATATCTGGGATTTATTTATCTTCTACAATTGAAACTTTGTAGCCTGGAGCTGAGCCAAGCCTTCTGCTCACTCTGTGGTGGCAGCCATCTCTGTTGGAATTTATTTATCTTCTATAATTGAAACTTTGTAATCTTAAGAGGAGGCCTGGGCTGGCCAGGGTGTGCTGAATGCTTGGCTTCCTCCATAGCCGGGGAAACTGAAGGCTCCCTCCTGCTATATCCGTGGCCACAGCCATCTTTGTTGTGTTAATCTCCATACTTGCTCCTGATTGGCTGATGGGCATGGGTTGTGGGTATAGCGAAGTGATGGTTAATTTGCACATTACTCTTTCATTAGAGAGTATGTGGAGGTTTTTAAAATTTTATCCTTACTTATCCTGTATACATTTTGGTAAAATTAAAGACTTTCATCAGTTTCAGAAAATTTACAGTGGTTATCCCTTTAAATATTGCTTTTGCACAAATATGGGTTGGGTTAATCACAATTAATTTATACTCTTTCAATGTATCCTCCATGTCACCTTCCTTTCTATATTTGTTAATTATTTTTTTTCTCTTCATTTTTCATTCTGGATATTTTCTACTGATCTTTAAGTTTGTGAATTATCTATCCCACAAAACTAATTTTCTGAATTATAAATTTCAAATATAACATTTTCTTTTTCAAATCTAGATTTTTCAGTTACTGCTTAACTAAACTTTCTTTTTGAGAATACCAAACCTAATAATTTCTCACTTTGAACATACTAAGCAAACTAACTTAAAGAACTTGGATTTTATCTGGATCACCTCTGCTGTCAACTTTTCTCTTGATTTTTTGAACAATACTTTTATGTTTGTTTGTTTTATTTTATTTACCTTTTGTTTTACATTAAATCCCAGCTATTATTTGAGTCCTAGAAGACGGTCTCTTTCTCCAGAGCAAAATTTAATTTAATCTGGAATTTATTTCCTGTCAGGAGATTTGTTACTTTGTAGCTCTCAAAGTCCATCCCAATATATAGGGCATTTATGAAGGAGTCCCTTCCTGGTGGATCTTGGGATTCTCTTTTTGAATCTCTCTTTCTGCAAAGCTTTCAAAGGCATAACTCAAAATATTGGAATCTCCATCTTATTCCTGCAATTATGAGATGAGAAGGAAAAGAGTAGATCCAAATGTCAATTTAATCATTTGGTTGTCCTTCTCTCCCTGAAATATAGCCATGTAACGCCCCACTCCTTTGTGGAATCTTTCTATGGCAAAAATATTCTACAGGAATCTCAAAGTCTATGTCCCTACCTCTTAAATTTCTCTGGCTTTTTTATTTACCTAGGCTAATAGAATGCTGCAGAATAGCATTCCAGGCTTTCAAACACAAGACTCAATTGTTTCTTACAGCTTCTCCACTTGGTGCTAGTGGAGCTTTACAACCACATATGAGCAGGCTACCCTGCCAGAGAATGAAAGACTCTGTGGAAAGAGAGTCCAGTAATCCCAGGCATTCCGATGAGGCAACGAAGCCAAGTAACAGCTTCATGTAACATCACCTGAAAGAAATGTGAAGTTAGCTTTTATCAACCAAACCTGGCTCATAACAGAATTATCTGCAAAATTTTAACCCAGGAATTAGATAAATTGTTGCTCTTTTATCTAGTAATAATTAATGTCGGGTCTAGTAATAGTTAATGTCGTTTTTTAACATTCATTTAAAATCTTGCTTGGCGTTGACTTGTATTGACATAACCTTCAAACACGTGGTATCTGCAGAACGTGTGAAGTGCAATTAACAAGTTTTGCTTGAAAAAGTTTGTGTTTGGTTTGGTTTTTGTTGCAAAACTAGGGCTAAGAAGATGGCGGATGAAGAGCATATTCCGCACTGCATGCTTTACAAGTTCCAATTAGGAAGAAAAGCAAGTGAGGCTGCAAAAAACATCTGTAGTGCTCTTGGTCAAGATGCAGTTAGCGCCAGAAAATGCCAGCGTTGGTTTGAGAAATTTCGCGAGGGAAATTTTTTGTTAGATGACAAGAGTGGTCGAGGCCGTGTGTCCAACTTTGATCAAGAATCTCTTCAAGCTCTTTTGGTGCAAAATCCTCAAATTACCCAACAAGAGCTTGCGACAACTTTAAATTGTTCACAAAAAACAATTTCCAATCAATTGCGTGCACTTGGCAAAGTCCAAAAGTTTGGAAAATGGGTTCCTCATGAGTTGACCGACAACAACCGTAATCAAAGAGTCACAATTTGCAGTTCGCTCCTCTCTCGTCAAAACCGTTTGCCGTTTTTAGAGCAAATTGTTACCAGAGATGAAGAATGGGTGCTGTATGTTAATTTGAAAAGGCGGCCTCAATGGTTGGACAAAAATGAGGCTCCGCAGCCCACGCCAAAACCTGACTTGCATGCGAAAAAAGTGATGTTGTGTGTTTGGTGGAATTCTTCATTATGAACTTTTACCATCTAACCAAACCATTACAAGTGCAGTGTATAGTGCCCAATTAGAAAGGTTAGCCCAAGCTTTAAGAGAAAAAGAACCCGCGCTGATTAATCGGAAGGGCGTAATTCTTCACCACGATAACGCACGACCGCATACTGCAAGAATCACTGCTGAAAAACTGCGCCAGTTGGAATGGGAAGTTCTCCCTCAACCTGCATATTCTCCTGATATTGCCCCTTCCGATTACCATTTGTTTCGTTCTTTGCAAAACTTTCTTCTTGGAAAAAAATTTAATAATGAAGAATGCCTCAAAAATGCATTGACCAAATTTTTTGCATCAAAATCACAAGAATTTTACAACAGAGGGATTAAAATGCTTCCTGAGCGTTGGGCACAAGTAGTAGAAAACAACGGCAACTATATTGTTGATTAAATTTTGTTGTATTGTTTAAATAAATTCGATTTAAAAAAAAGTATTAGAAAACGACATTAATTATTACTAGACCTAATACATCATTTAGTTTGGGGTTAGTTTGTAATAAACAAGATATAATAAATTGTTTCAAAATGTATTTTGCTCAAATTTTTAATTGTTCCCAGTGAGGAATTTGTCCTAGTTATCTAATCTTTTTTCACCCAAAGAAGAAATCACTGAAAAACATTAATATTTTATAACTTTAAACTTGCATCCTTGAATGGAAATTTCTTAAGGCTGAAAATAAATGAGATGCAGCACAACTCACAAAGAATTATACTTATCTTTATAAATTCTTAAACATTAGTAACTGTTTATCTCAAATCCTCCAAATAATAAAATAAAAAACTGGTTATATACATACTATGCATAAGCACATATAAAAAGCTTATATGTGCTTATGCATAGTGGTTTCCTTTTGTGTTTCAAAGTCATGTTGAAAAATATTGTAGGTTTTTTTTGTTTTCTTTTTTTTCTTTGAAAAGTTTAGAAAGAGAAAAATAATCCAATAAAATAAGCATCATTAAACCCCACATGTTCATATTATATCACAAATAAGTTAGTGATCTATATATCATTCAGCATCAGGAAAAACAAATGATAAAACTACAAAAAGAGAAATTGTAAAAACTAAACAAAAAACACCACTACAACTTTGATAGCATGTTATCACAAGTATGTTAGATGAGAAATAGATAGTTGTAGACTTTGGGGACAACCATAAAAGTGACACAATAGCACAAAATCAATCATAATAAACTGGAAAAAGTTTTTAAATAAGAGAACTAGTGAAAAAATTTCTTCAATTTTTCCTCAAGAGAATGCAATGATAAATGTCCAGAAAAGCAATAAAAATGGTTCTCTATTTTTGAACTAAAGTATATCCTCATGAAAAATAATGTAGGGGATAATCTACTGGAAAAGAAAATTAAAATAAGCAGTTGTAGGAATTTAAAGAAATAATTATGCCAGATGACTGGTGCCTCTTATTTTATGATGTCTTTTATGAAACACTTCAATACTGCATGTTCAGTCTAATACACAGTAACAATCTTATGGTTGAATAAAATAATTAGGGACACAAAATAAGAATTAATAGCATAGGCAGCTTGCTCACAGGAAGTAAACTAAAAATCCATAACTCTGATTTATTTCAACTTTCATAAAAAATGGATATATATGTTAGAAATTTGAATCTCATCACCATTGGATAACCTATTATTAGTGTGAATAAACTACATCTAATACACATTTTTAACACCATATAAGAAATAGTAATTCATTGATTACTCATATCATTTATAAGCTCTAATTTATGTTGTAAGAACAACTGCTTCTGTTGTAATTAATTCTAGTCAGGAAGTTAATCAGGCATTCATTTTTATTGGTTCACTACATGATTAATATACTCTCGTTTATTAGGGTGGAAAAAGACAGCATGCCAGATGAACACATATGGCTCATTCAATTTCTAAAACAAACCAATACAAGAAATTTGGGCAGATTGATGTTTTATGTAAAAATTATTCAAAAAAATATTTCTGAAAAGTGTATGAACAAACGCGAGACAAATCATAAAAAGTTACTTCATATTTCAAGTGTAGGATTGAGAAGAAAGAATTAAGTTAGAAACCCCCACAAATTATATGATTAAATAAGAGAAAAGTGACATTGGTGAATACAAAAGGATGAATCTAATATAATTGCAATATCTGAAGATACTTCCCTGTTCGTAGAAATAATTAGGGCTAAATTATGGATGTGGGTTGAGAAATGGGTAAAAGCACTATAATGGATCCTAATAGTTTTTAATGTTTGAAGGATGCCAACAAGGTAATGTTGAAAGGTGAATTATGCCATTTATCCTGCTAGCTAGCTCACATGTGGGCTTCACAACGGAATACTGCTAAATATATCTAGAAGTTTTCTGGTAAAATCAAAGCAAATTAATTCTCACAGGGTGGTAATTTGCATTTATTTTCCCCAACATAACACTCTTTCCATCAAGACTTTGGAGGAATGACTATTGAGGGCTATGATATATTCTCACATCACAAGACAGATAGTACATGTAGATAGATATGAGTTCCTAGAGATCATATATTTATTTCACTAATGATCTGTCAACTACTCTATTATAATAAATGGCTAAGTGATTACCTAAGCAACAGACTAAATATTTTTCAAGAAAAGTGTGACTACCTTGTCCATTTTAAAGACATTTAGAAACAAATATATTACTCCTGATTTAATATAATCCTAATAACAGATCAATTAACAATTGGTTACCTGCTTTACAAAGTTCTTATTGCCTCATTAATTTTTTGAAAAATGCTTGGAGAATAGAATACCATTTTCCATTTATTACTGTTATAAATGTAGTCAATTAAATTTTAAACCATTCATTATAAGTAATTAATGTTATCATCCAGGGGTTGTATTATATTGCTAGTATTTTCAATGTCCTAATCAAGGTATACATATAATCTCAGGAATGTGCCTATTTGTTTGTGGTTTATGCTGCATCCAACAAATGCCAATAACGTACAGGTGAATCACAGTGACCTTAAAATATTCTTTACCAGAAAAATTATTAGGGATATATGTTTAGTTAGTCAGCAATATGGGATCAAAATCATTCAGCAATTATTTAAATTCCAGGAAATATGATTAACATAAACTATAATTGACAATCTATCAACTCTTGTGGAAAGAAGACTGCTCATATCCAGAAAAGCTTCAAAAGGGCCACATAGTTAAGGGCCATTTAAATGTAACCATAAGCAACAAAAATAATATGTATTGAAATGTCAGACTAATAAATACAACTGATAGTTGAATAGTAATGCAGTCCGTAGGAACTAGACAAAATAAAAACAAAATAATAAAATTAGTTAATAAATTAATTAATAAAACTATATCTGAATTTTACTATTTTTGTATCATTTTAAATTACTCTTGAGTCAGGGGGGCCTTTTATCTTTCATGTAAGTTTAGTTATGTATATTGCCTATCAAGATAGAATTTAAATTACATTATGCTATCCCTTGGTCTAGTTAATATTTCATGTGAAATTCAAATAGTTTCATAGTGTCCTTATGAAATAAAAGCACATCATGTCAAGCTGTGAATAATACTTTAAAAATGTAACTTCAACTTGTAAGGAAAGTATATTTCTATCCCCTATACCAGAATATTTGCTACTCAGTAGTGTAAATGAGCTGTCTTATTAAATCATTCCCAGCAAATCCTGTTGCTTCCCATCTAGTCTTAGCCTAAATGAATACCATAAGTTCTCCAATATACACCTGGCAAAAACACATATCCATGACACTTTAAGACATTAGTTTTAGTTTTATACCTTCTGTTCAAATGCATTGAACTACTAGATAAGGAAAACATAATAGTTTGTTTGTTAATCCTATAGGAATAGAGTGTAATTGCCTTCAATAAAAATGAAAACATAATATGTAAATCTCAAATGAAAATTATTTTTAGTTAAAGATGCCAAACCTCAGCTCAACTATTCCCTTGCATAAGACTATACTTTCCAGGGATTTTAGTATAAAACTAAGCTTAGAACTGGCTGTGAGGTGTTCTTTCACTCAATATTATGGTGTTTAAAGTCAAAACTGTTAAAGTAATAAAGTAAAATCCTCTTTAAAAAACAATTAAAAGAGGCATATGTAATACTTTCAACAAAATAATTTGATGTTCAATTGATTTACTTTTGGTAGAAAGAAGGTTACCTTATATATCTGATGCTCAGAAGTTGCATCTACCTTGATAGAGACATTAAATTAAAGAGAAATAATTATTCATAAAAATAATTGATAACGGATCTATAAATACATGGAAGAACAAAAAAGTTAACCTAGTTCCATGTTCAAACTCAAAGAAAAAGATAGACTTACAATAGCTACATTTCATGAACTCCTTCAATCACAAAATATCCTGTTCTCATAAAAGAGGGCACAAAGAATCCCATTATATCGTACGCAATCTTTAACTTTCCCATTTTTCAAAGTAGGCTTAGAAAGAACAAAGGACTTGGAACTGTTCAATGACTTTATGCTAGGGGAAGTACTGTACTTGGGGTTCCATTCTGCCATCTCAAAGGTTTTTTTGTGTTTCTTTATTTTTTACTGTCAGAGTGCTTTTTAGCCTGTAGATAGTATATGAGCAGGGAGAATTCTGTTTGTTCTTTCAAAAACAGCCCAAAACATTTCAGTCTTTGTGAAAATTTCTTGAAGCTAAAATAGAAAATAAATTCAAAGTCAAATTCCCTATTAAGCCATCCATGTTTCTTGTTTCTTATTCCACTGAGAATAGTATATCATAGTTCTGCTGAGACTAAAATAAGTTCAATATAAAAATGTGAATAAACTGTAGAAAAGTCTTTAATTTTACCTGAAAGTCAAAAAGATGTTGAAGTTGTACAAGGACACTTCTAGTTTTTTCTTTTACTTTTCAGCTTAAAAAAAATGTTACAGTTGCCTACTTTAGAGGTCATGTCTTATTTAAAACCTTATAGGAAATAGTAAACAAGTATGTATAAATATCTATATTGATATATTTATATATGTTTGTATATGTTTATGTGTAAAAATTTGAATATCTATGGAAAACACAAACAAAATATCTACTATTAATTTATAAAATATTTCATTGAAATACTATAATTTATTAATTGTTGGCAAAAATGGGTGAAAAAAAATAGTTACTAGGTAAATGGAGTTGACCTCAGCTAACAAAAATGCTATTTTGACATTCCTAATATGTCAAAGACTCAATTTTAATATTTAGTGTGGTCTTATTTGGAAGATTCTGTGTGTTTTTAGAATTTTAATGAATCCCATTATCATGTACTATAGAAAGAAAATAAAACTAAAAGAAAGATTAACTAGATACAGATTTGATACATTATTTCTGATCATGCTACTTTTTGTTCTAATAAATACTCAATAGTGATAACATTAAGGCTTATAGTATCTACCTTTGAACAACATTAAACATTCTCCTAAAAAAAAAAAAAACAGATTGAGGCAAATTAATGTATTTTATAAGATCTCTGATTCAATGAAGAAATTTGGGGATATAATATTTTTTTAAGTCCTGGATGAAGGTCATGGCAACAGCCCATGAAACAATGAGTGTTAGGTACAGGAGAATGAAGAGTGGAGATGAAAAGTACAAGTAAATTTTATTGTATGGATATTTTCTTTTGGAAAGGTGATATATTTTAATGGTATTATCATGCTTCATCACAATTTTGCTTATTTTTTATATATGTGTTCTCTCTCTCTCTCTCTCTCTCTCTCTCTCTCTCTCTCACACACACACACACACACACACACACGGCAGGAGTTTGTGTTTTCTTTTAATATTTATTTTCCAAGAACAGAGTTTGCCTCTTTTTTATCTCTTTAAATCTTTAAAATAGTTATAAGGTTTTCTTTTTTATTCTTTCCCTTATTACTTTTTAATCATATAACATTTGAAATATTCACAAAGCATTCAAAGAATATTTAGAATATATAATTTATGGAGTATAACAACAAAATGAACACTTGTCAATCAAAACACAGAACAAGAATGAGAACATTAGAATGAACTTTCATTACCTATATATGCCTTCTCAATTACAGTGCATTGATCCTATTATTCTAGGAGCAAGTCTACTGCTCATCTTTCCAAGATAATTTCTAACTGAATTGCAGAGTGGTTGAAACAGTTTACACTTTCAAAGAAGATGATTCAAAAGTTTTTGAAGATGAGTCAAAAGTTTTTCATTTCTGTATTAGTACTTGCTATTTTTACATGTATACACTAGAGGCCTGGAACACAAAACTTGTCCCTCAGCCCAGCCTTATCCCTCTCCAATCTGGGGCACCTCGAGGGATGTTAAACTGCCTGTTTAGACCCAATCCCACCAGACTGCTGACACTCAACTTCTCACCTGCCTGCCTTCCTGATTGCCCCTAACCGCTTCTGCCTGCCAGCCTGATCACCCCCTAACCACTCCCATGACAGCCTGATTGATGTCTAATTGCTCCTCTGCCAGCCTGTTCGCCCCCAATTTCCTTCCTCTGCTGGCCTAGTCACCCCTAACTGCCCTCCCCTGAAGACCTGGTCCCTCTCAACTGCCCTCCCTTGCAGGCCTGGTGCCTCCCAACTGCCCTCCCCTGCTGGCCATCTTGTGGTGGCCATCTTGTGTCCACATGGGGGCAGGATATTTGACCACATGGGGGCAGCCATATTGTGTGTTGGAGTGATGGTGAATCTGCATATTACTCTTTATTTAGATAGGATAGAGGCCTGGTGCATGGTTTGCCCTGAAGGGTGTCCCAGATCAGGGTGGGGTGGCCTGGGCGAGGGGACTGTGGTGGTTTGTAGGCTGGCTATGCCCCCTGGTGACCCAAGCAAAGGCCCTGGTATCCGGGGTTTATTTACCTTCTACAATTGAAACTTTGTAGCCTGCAGTGGACCATTTCTGTTGGGGTTCATGTATCTTCTATAATTGAACTTTGTAGCTTTGAGTGGAGGCCTAGGCTGGACAGGGTGTGTGGAAAGCTTGACCTTCCCTTGCTGGGAAAACCCAAGCCTCTCTCAACTGCTCTCTGTGGCTGCAGCCATCTTGGCTGGGGTTAATTTACATACTCGCTCTGATTGGCTGGTTGGTGTGGCTGGTGGGCATGGCTTGAGCAAAGTAATGGTTAATTTGCATATTACTCTTTTATAAGGTAGGATTTTTTCAGTGCATTGGATAGGCTAAAGGTATCTAACAATACTATTGATTTGCATTTTCCTGATGACTAATGAAGTCATTTTAATTTTCTTTTTCTTGGCCATTATGTTTATTTTTTTCTGAGCTTTGTTAAATACATGTATTACTTATCTATTTCTGTGTAACAACTTACCACAAACTTAGTTTAAAACAAAAACACAATTATTATGTCAGAATTACCCTGGGTCAGGATTCTAGGCATGAATTAAGTGGGTCTTCTGCTCAGTCTCACAAGGCTACACTCATAGTGATAACCAGTCTGCATTTTCACCTAGACACTCAAAATGAAAAGACTTCATTTCTAAGCTCTCAGATTGTTGGCAGACTTTATTTCCCTTCACTATAGCATTGAGGGGCTTTTCTACGTCAGCTGGAAAACACCCTCATGACCTAGACATTACCCCCAGTTCCTAGAGGCAGTCAGCATTTCATTGCTATAAGGTAGGGGTGTCGAACTCAATCAGAGAAGGGGCCAAAATCTAAAATCCAGCCTAAATCGCGGGCCGAATGGTTTACTGAACAGTCATAAACTGACAATGTCATAAACTGACAGCGGAGTGCAGTGATGACAGCGCGGTGCAGGCCACATTGCAAGGCCTGGCGGGCTGGATTTGGCCCGCGGGCCTTGTGTTTGACACATGTGCTAAAAGGACTTCCTCAAAACAGTAGCTTATTTCAACTAGAATACAAGCAGAGTCTCCAGTATGTGTCTGCCAGCAAAACAGTTTTATGCAATGCAACATAATCCTAGAGTGACATTCCATCGCCTTTGCCATCTTCTATTGGTTTGAAACAAATTACTGGTCCTGCATACACTCAAAGGGAGGGGATTACACAAATATTTGAATAGCAAGAATAAGGAAATATGGTGACCACTGCCCCAGCATTTGTATGCCACAACTGTCTATGTCTTTACCTATTATTCTATTTGGTATTTTTCTTCTTAGCAATGTATATATGTTTATGCTACTTTGTTGATTTGTGTTGCATATATTTTCTCTCGGTATGTGATTTTTCTCACTTTATAATAAAATGAATATTATTAGTTTTAATAAAATCAAATTTATCCATTATGTCTCTATAGTTATTACTCTTAAAACTTTTAAAAAATATATTTTTATTGATTTTTAGATGAAGGGAGAGAGAGATAAAGATAGAAAGATCAATGATGAGAGAGTGATTGATCAGCTGCATCCTCTATACCCCCTACTGGGGATGGAGTCCACAACCCAAGCATGTGCCCTGGCTGGGAATTGAACCCTGACTAACTGTTTATAGGTTTAACCACTGAGCGACACTGGCTGGGCCACTCCTTAAGCTTTTTCAAGTGGAAATATGGTCTAATTCTTTCAATAAAACTTAAAGGTTTCACTTCAATTTTAATGGAATTGATATGTTTCTAGGCTCTATAATCTGTTCTGTTGGTTAATATATTTGCCCATTGAAATTATCTATAATAATAAAAGGGTAATATGCTAATTAGACTGGACAGTCGAAGGGCTTTCTGGGTGAAGCTGGGGCTGCAAGGGCCAAGCCCCTTGCACGAATTTTGTGCATCAGGCCTCTAGTTAGCTCTATAAGAAGCCTCAAAATCAGAGAAGGCAAACCCTCCCTTCTTGGTCTTAACTTCTGTTAATATCCACAACTACCATTTTAACATTTCAGTTGAGTTTCAGAAAATCTAGAAATCAAAAGAAAAATACAGTGAGAGAAGAAAATAGTGGCTGAATAGGCAGACCTGTCTGGCACCTCGTCCCTGGGTCAGGCTGCAAATACAACTACATTTGAGAATATTCACCTGGAATTTCCAACTGCAGTCCAGCTGAGGAGGTGACATAACAAGGAAAAACAGAAGGCACGTGGACACTGGGTAGGAATAGGGAGATCCCAAGAGGGAGGTTTTCAGAGCACACACACCCACCCACATCTTGTAGTGTCCAACCAGCAGCACCTCTGGACCTGCAAAAGGTGACCCACAGCACCTGTATCATCTAAGCAGCTGCAAAAGGTAGCAAGACTGCTGGCAGAGTGGAGTCTAGACATGGCAGATTAGAGCCAGTGGGGAAGAAAGCCACAATTTTTCTTTTCTTTCTTTCTTTCTTTCTTTCTTTTCTTTCTTTCTTTCTTTCTTTCTTTCTTTCTTTCTTTCTTTCTTTCTTTCTTTCTTTCTTTCTTTCTTTCTTCTTTCCTTCCTTCCTTTTCTTTTCTTTTCTTTTCTTTTCTTTTCTTTCCTTCCCTTTTCTTTTCTTTTCTTTTCTTTTCTTTTCTTTTCTTTTCTTTTCTTTTCTTTTCTTTTCTTTTCTTTTCTTTGATTTCTTAAATCTCTAAACCCAGAGCACAGGAGTTATCACTTGCAACAACACACCTGAGGCATTGGCAGATGGAGGGAGGCACGAACTTGAGGTGCCTGGGGAAAGGGAGGGGAGGGAAGCAGGGCAGGGAAACCTGGAAATGCAGTAACCAGGAGTCCTGAACTGAGTTGATCATAAGCTTCCAAACCAAAATGGCCATTTTCCCTGGGAGGAGCTACCTCCTCCAAACATCCAGATGGCAGGTGAAGGGGGGAAAAAACAAAATACCCACTCTAGATGATAGAGCCTGCCAACATCCTGCATTTTGAGCTTTACAGAAGAAACAAAGGCAGATACCAAGCTTCAGGTCTGAAGAGTCTCAAGGAGCCCTCAGTGACTGGAGTGGAGGAGAGACCATAAGCCCCACTATTCTAGGAACCAGTCTGGTAAGAACTCCAGCATCCCAGCTAACTCCACTGGTCTCCATACAAGGGCCTTTGTTTAGCCAAGGGCAAAGTAATGTTCTGTGCCCCTCATGGAGGAGTTGCTCTGGGACTGGAAAACAAAACAAAACACAACATCATGTTCCCTGAAAGTGAAACACCAACCCCACCTAAAGCCCTCTCAGAAACAGACTCTTGAGTGATAAAGACTGACAGCTGGCAGATAGGCAAAGAGGGCAGATTGGCCCCTCCTGCTTGAAGCCAAGGCCTGTGGAGACAGGCACAAGCAGTGGACAGGTGGGTCGATTGGAGCATTAAGCAGGGTGCTAAAAGCCAAAGGACAGTGCCTGACAGTGCCTAGTTCCTAAATACATAATAAGAAGCATGAAGAGTGGGATCCTAAGCCAGATCCCACAGGCATTAATATTCAGCTGACATGACCAACACTTCACTCCATTTTTTATTTATTTTACACTAGTGGCCCAGTGCACAGAATTCATGCATATCAAAAGGGAATTAATTAGAGGAAATATTTTAATATTGCTATTTGCCCTTTCTCTATAATAGAAGTGTCAGAGATAAAAGAAAATTAGTAAAATGTATATAAAAAATCACCCTCCTGTCAGAGTCTGGGCATGCTGCGGGATGAGTGGATAAAAAGCTGTGGTACATTTACACAATGGAATACTACATGGTAATAAAAAAGAAATAACTCTTACCATTTGCAACAGCATGGATGCACCTGGAGGGTATTATGTTGAGTGAAATAACCCAGTCAGAGAAAGATAAGCACCAACAGATCTCACTTATATGTGGAATCTAATGAACCAAATAAACTGATTATCAAAAATAGACCCAGACACATAGAAACATGAATAGACTGTTGAACCTCAAAGGAAAGGCTGAGAAGA
Organism: Pipistrellus hanaki; assembly: GCF_964339955.1. Classification (NCBI taxonomy): domain Eukaryota; kingdom Metazoa; phylum Chordata; class Mammalia; order Chiroptera; family Vespertilionidae; genus Pipistrellus; species Pipistrellus hanaki. The sequence continues at coordinate 85,376,026 of NC_140504.1, forward strand.
GATCAACCAATGAACTTGTATGCATATATGCACAACCATAGACATAGACAATGGGGTGATGAAGTGTTTGGGGGTTATGAGGGGTTGTAAGTGGTTAATGGGGGGAAAGGATGACATATGTAATATTTTCAACAATAAAGATTTTTTAAAATAAAAATACATTAAATTTTTGTTACTGAGTCTTATATTTCCATGAATATGAGCTATCATTTCAATTCTTTGTTTCCTTTAATGTCTTTCAATATAATTAGTTATTTTACATGGTCTTGTAAATGTTTTCTAGTTTTTATTTAAAGGTATCAAATTATTTCTGTTGCTATTGTAAAATGTTGTGTGTGTGTTGTTGTTTGTTGTTGTTGTTGTTGTTGTTTAATTTTCCCTATTTTTGTTGTTGTTGTGGTTTTGGTTGTTCTTGGTGACTAGAAATGTACTAATATATTTGTATGCACTAACTGTACTGATATTATAGCTAACCATTTGGCTAAACTTCTTTATTGTGTCTAATAATTTACTTATACGTTCTTTTTGGTTGGCTTTATGTAAAGCCTCATGTTATTTTCAAATGATAATACTGTGATTTTGTCTTCCCCATCTTTGTGTTATTATGTGTTTCAACATCCAGTGTAGTGATAAATAGGAATGTGATGTTTGCTATCTCATTGGTTTCCTGATTTTTAAGGAAATGTTAACAATACCTCTCTGATTAAGAATTATATTTCTTTCCTCTGGTCCTATGCTTTCCCTTATTGGTGATAATGAACAGGTAAGTATATGTTCCCTCAAGTGGTTAAGAATTGTGGGAGTTATTGCCACAGATGCCCAAAGAGAACTGCCAGAGTTCTACAATAGTGAGGAGGGTGTCCACACAGGGGAAGCATGACATTGGTTTTCAGAGCCCAGTAGAGTGTGAAAAACAGAACATCTTCAGAAAGGGGGAGAGATCAACCAAAGGACTTGTATGCATGCAAATAACCCTAACCAATGGACACAGACAACAGGGGGATGAGAACATGAGTGGGCTGAACAGGGTGAATAAGGACACATATATAACACCTTAATCAATAAAGAATCTTTTTTTAAAGAATCTTTTTTTTTAAAGGGGTAGACACCTGTAGTGTGTTTGAACTCATGTGGAGGTGAAGAGTCTGTCTGTGTAGGACAGCCAGATGAAAATCCACAACCCAAGTGGGGTGAGACTGGCATCCATGCAGAAAGGGGTCAAGATGTTGACTTTTGGACCCCTCTAGAGATCTCTTCTACAATTAATTAGGCTGACTTATATTACCAATATGATACTGAAGAAATTACAGTGTGTTATCTAAAGCTAAATCACAAATGTTATGGAGGTTTCTGTCTCATCTTGGATTACTTGTTCTGGGTCAAGTCAACTTCAGCATTGTGAGGATAATTAAAACAGCCTACAGAGAAGCCCACATGGAGAGGAAGTAAAGCTTTCTGACAGCAGTCACTGAGGAGCTAATAATACCTGCCAACAGTCATGTAAGTGAGCCACCTTGGGAATGGATCCTCCAGGCCCAGTCAAGCCTTCAGAAGATGGTAGCCAGGGGCAACAACTTGACCCCAACACCTTCCAAGTCCTCGAACTACCCAATTAAGGTACCTCTGAAAAAATTGCTGATGGAAATATAAACCATTAAATGCTCTGAAGGAAAAAGTCTTAATGTATGTATTCTGACTCAATTTTGAGTCAATGTGTTAAATTCTCTCTCTTACCATCAAAGTGCCAGTTATAAAGGGGGCACTTTTTGTGCTCTAACTAACTTTAATCTGTTGCAACAAAAAAACGAAAAGAAAACCTTCAGAACAGCAACAGAGATCCCTCCCAGGTATGCACAAGCAGCTGAAGTTCCCTCCTTGATTCCCTCAGGCAACTAGACCTTTAAGTGAAGCAAAGTAAGACTCCAGCAAATCTTAATAGTAACTTTCTCTTCTTCTTTCATCATAGACTCATTTGAATAGGAACTCACATGGACTTGGAGCCAACTTACTCCATTTCTAAACATAGGCCTCGCCTTGTCCTATTGAGTAAGAGCAAATGGAGACAGACTCAGACACATGAACAGGGCCAAGCTGAGAAGCAAAATAAATGCTTCCTGTAAAATTTTTTGTTTTACTTCAAAAACTGGAAGAAAACTTTATAAAACCTATAACTATAATCAATATTATCAGTGACTATAGAGGTATTAGCATTTTTTAGTAATCATGTTAAACCAAGACATGCCAGTTTTACTTTCATTTCTTTGATTACTAAAAAATGCCAATACCTCTATAGTCACTGATCAGGTATTGGCATTTTTTAGTAATCAAAGAAATGAGAGTAACTGTCATGTCTTGGTCTTTCAAATTGTTAAGTAATTTTAACTGCTATTGTCCTGTATTAGAGCAGGGAAATAGAAACCCTTAGACAATTTTAATTGAAGAATAAATTGCTATGCCTATTCTCAAAGGAAATTTAAAATATGTAATAAAACCTTTAAAATAATCAAATGTCTTAACCCAGTAATTGCACTTCTAGAAATTTATCATTATAAATTAAGCAGTAGACACACTAAAAAGTATGTTCAAGGTATTTATTGTGTTAATGAAAATAAATTAGTTAAAATAGAAAAACAATCTAAAATAGCTAACATTAGAGTTCAGTAAATAGATGGTAATATTGAAATGCCATACAATTTACACTTGATTAAAACTGAAAGAAGCTTAGCTCCTAAATGCCCACTTCAATTTGAAAGCAAAGAAAAAAAATAACATCAAGATGGACAATAACTGTTATCTGTGGGTAAAATTTATTATCTCAACTAAGTTAAATCAAGATCTTCTCATTTTTCTCATTCAAGATGATTTCATTCAAGATGATTTCAGTTTCTCATTCAAGATGATTTCAGTTCCCATAAGCTTTCTTAATGTCCTCAATTCAGTAGAGAAGCATATGGTTTACAGACCATCCTCTTTCCTACTGACTAACTTGGCCTGATCTTTAGTGTGTTCTGGTATCCACTATATCCATTGCATCTGCTGTGCATGTCTCATCATAACTTTTGATGTCAAAACCTTGTTCTCTAAGTCTGCCTAGTCACAATCCCAGTTCTCTGCTGATTGGTGGACACTCTTAGCATTTTCTAATCCCTTTCTAACTTGAGACTCAGGGAGCCTCAGCTGCTTTCCTTGTATCATGCTGGAATACTCAAAACTTTCTCCATAGACTCATCTCATGCCATAGTTTTTATGGCACTTAGGTGCTAGGTTGTATGTGAAAACTCTCATTAGCCCTATGGCCATCACGATTCCACGCTGGAAGGCCTTATGCTCAGGGCCTTACAACCTTACATCCACAGTTTTAATGTAAAAGGGGGCAGCAATAACATTGTTTGTTCTATTGTCATGCTCAAAGTTCTCCGTGAGAATTTCAATAAAGATATAAAGAAAGGGGTGAGGGTAGGGCATATCTAGGGAGGGGTTTGGGATGGGAATGGGGGAATAAGGACAATTATGTGAGACCACAATCAATATAAATAAATAAATAAATAAATAAATAAATAAATAAATAAATAAAACCAGCTTTGCAAGAGTAAAAAAATATATAAAGAAATGTAAAAAATGGAGATAAAAGATGTAAAAATGAGCTAGACAGAAATGAAGAATATGATTGAAATGCAGAATATATTACAGGGAATAAAGAGAAGAATAGATGAAGAAGATAAATAAGTAATTTATAAGATAAAGATAAAGAGCAGATAACAATGAATCAAAGAGAGAAAAAAAATCTAAAAGAATGTAGAGAATGCAAGGAGCCTCAGGACAACTTTAAGCCTACCAACATTTGCATCATGAGGATGCCAGAAGAAGAAAGAGAGCAAGAAACTGAAAAGGTATTTGAAAAAAAATGATGTAAAAATCCCATAGCCTGGTAAAGAAAATAGATCCAGCAAGTACAGAGAGTTCCAAACATGACAAACCCAAAGAGGTCCATACCAAGATATATAATTAAAATGCCAAAGATTATAATGTCAACAAGAGAATCTTAGAAGCACCACATGAAAAGGGCTAATTACCTTAAGGAAATTTCCTCTAAAACTGTTAGCTTGCTGAAACTGGTTTGGCTCAGTGGTAGAGCGTCGGTCTGCGGACTAAAAGGTCCCAGGTTCGATTCCGGTCAGGGGCATGTACGCTGGTTGCGGGCACATCCCCGGTAGGGGGTGTGCAAGAGGCAGCTGATCGGTGTTTCTCTCTCATCGACATTTCTAGCTCTCTATTTCTCTCCCTTCCTCTCTGTAAAAAATATATTTAAAAAGAAACCTGTCAGCTGATTTCTCAATATATACCTTGCAGGGCAGAAGAGTCTGGAGGGAAATATTCAAAATGATGAAAAGTTGGCATCTACAACCAAGATTTCCCTACCCTAAAGAAGTATCATTTAGAATTGATGGACAGATAAAGAGTTTCCCACACAGAAAAAAGCTAAAGTAGTTTATTACCACCAAACCAGTATTACAAGAAATGTTAAAGGGTCTGCTTTAAGAATAAAAAGAAAAAATGATAGAAAAAAAAAAAATGAAGAATAAAATAGCAATAAATACATATATATCAAAAATCACTTTAAATGCAAGTCAATGAAATGCTCCAATAAAAGGTATAAGTGGCTGAATAGATAACAAAACAAGACCCCCTACATATGCTACCTACAAAAGACTCACTTCAGAATAAAAGATACAGACTAAAAGTAAAGAAATGGAAAAAGTTATTTCATGAAAATTGAAATAAAACAAAACTAAAAAAAAGTTGGGTGTAGCAATACTTCCACCAGACAAAATAGACTTTAAAACAGGAGACTTTAATAGGAGACAAGAAATGACCCAATCATTCCACTTTTGAGTATTTATCAAAGAAAACCCCAAAACACTAAACTGAAAAGACATATGCAATTATATATGCATTGCAATATTATTTTCAATGGCCATATGGAAGCAATCTAAGTGTCCATTAATAGATTAACCAATAAAGAAGTTGTGCCTATATACAAAAAAATATGGCACAGCCATTAATAAAATGAAATCTTATCATTTGCAACAAAATGCATGAACCTAGGAGATATTGTGCTGAGTAAAATAAGTCAGAGAAATACAAATGGCATATATTTCACTTATATAATATGTGAAAAATATTAATATGCAGAACAGAAACAGACTCATAGATACTCATATTGATAGTCACCAGATGGAAGAGGGTTTTGGGACATGGGTGAAATGATTAAAGACTATAAATTGGTAGTTATAGAATAATCATAGGGATGTAAAATATAGCAGAGAAAATACAGTCCATATAATGTAAGAATTGGGTATGATGACTGATGTGATGGTATTAGGGTTATTGGGTGATCACTTTTGTAAGTTATATAAATGTCTAATTATTGGGATATAGACCTGAAACTAATATAATTTCATAAGTAAACTGCAATTGAAAAAAAGAGTTTAAATAAATGAATAAATAATAAATAAATGACAGGACCTATAGTACCTTGTTGTCTTTGGACCTGGACTCCTTTTACCTGATGAGCACTTACCAATAATTTAGTTTCCAGTCAAGATTTTTTCCATCAATCCTTCATGCTTAGTTTTTTCAATATCTTATTTTTTAGAATAAGATGGAATTTCAGATGTTTCTGTGATTTTATGATTTGAAGTCTATGCAACCAAGATCCACTATAAAAAGAAGATACAGGCTTTTAAAACCCCTATTCCCTAGTTCAACAGGGCCTAGACATTAAAAAATCAGGAAGAAATTCAATACCTCATTTTTGAAGTATGTTTTTGTTTCTCTTAAAATACTCTATTTACCCATATCCCTGGAGTCTTTTGGACAATACTCAAGAGAGAATTTTAAGAAACCAGTGTGCTTCTTATTTGTTGACTGCTGTTGAAGTTTTCCTCTTTAAATTCAAAATGGATTAGAACAACTTTTCAACACAATGGGGAATTACTTTATTTGAAAGGAGAATATTGAATTTTAGTATATGATTTTGAAAAACAAAAGTAAAAAATCTCTAAAGCATACTGAAAATGTAGTGTTTGGATCTACTACATTGCAACAGAATGATGTCTCTCCCTACTGAGACTGAGGTTGACTGCCTCATCTTTTCACTTCTAAAATAATATAGTTTGAGCAAACCATTTAAGTAAACTAAAATTATTTCAAATTATTGAATGGAACTTGTAATGCCAATATATAAGTGGGACATCATAGGTGAAGAATCATATAAGCATTTGTTCCTCTGTCACATGATATATACTAACCTTGTTACCACAGAATCTTTTGGAAGATATTTATTGTATTTCTATTTATTTAAAAAATATTATTTTTAAGGAAAACTTGGTAAATAAATAACTAAATGATTTTTAGAGTTTCCAGTGTTGTTTTTCAGACAAAATTATGCTATCCCTCTTATTAAAATTTAGTGAAATCTAGAACCAGCAAAGCATCTTGAAATTTTAGTTCATTGTACAAAAGCTGATTTCTGGAAACTGCCAATACTATGTTACAGAGACTCTTATTCTTCTTCATTTTTAAATGAATAGTGAAGCACTTCATTCCTCACATTTTATGTTTTATAGCTAAGATACAGGACACCTTCCTTCCCATTTCACATATCTGAAATCAGGGAATAAAAATGTCTTAATTTTAAATTTAATCAGCACACAAGCTACTTGATGCAACTGATTCCATTTCAGCTACTGTCTCTTTGTACCTCATGTGGAAAAACAAAACAAAACAAAACAAAAACTTCCTCTGAAGAGCTACACATGTACAGAAGCTGATTAAAATTCAATTTAAGTCTTCCCAGGTGTAGAATTATTGGTGGAAGTCATGCTCCTAGTGATTGACTTTAACCCCTAAGAAGACTGTGTTTTCAAAACGATGATGGGTGATATTTTAACTTCCCTGAGCTCCAAATTGTAGACACCAAAGTGCTATACAAAAGATAATGGTACACAATTGCAAATACATAAAATCTCTGCATTAATCTTGGAAAGTATATATTTATATATTTATATATTTATAGAGCTCTCTGGAGCAAGCAGGACAGAAAAGGAAACAAAATATGTATTTCCTAAAGGGAAGAAAGATATTCAATGCTTTAGGTATGGTTACTTCTAAAATCAGGTAGGGTTGATTTCTTGAGTTTTAATTTTTCTAATGCTGAGCTTAACTCAAATGTGTTTTAGTCGCAATATAAATTGCCTTTTAAAAAAAATCTTTATTTAGAGAGCAGGTTTTTGTGGATGACCTGCTGGTCTCCCATGCTCATATATAATTCATCCCTGTCTCTGCTTAATTGGTTCAAGCAGTGACAGGCAACATGGGGCCATTGATTGTCCAGTTATGTAATTCTGGCAACCACAAAGGGAACATAAGGCAAGGAACTCCTCTGGGGTGAGTATGGAGGATCCCACATGCTGCCTAAACTAGGAGTTCCTGAGGCTGAGGCCTGGACTCATTTGCAGTGCTGCCAGGAATTTTCCTGTCTGAGTCCCAGCCTCAATCTCAGCAATCCCATTCATCATACCTGAGACCCAAGTTGAATCAAGCGTTTTTGTAGAAAGAGGCATTTATAGTGCATGACACTGGAGACATTTTACTACCTCTCATCTGGAGGAGCCTGATCAGCTCCAGGTGGGAAGAAAACTTCAGTGCTCCTTGCCTGGTCTCTGAGCTCTTAGTCTGATCCACTCTGAGATAAGAGGCATTGCTCTGCTTGGGTCAGTTTTAAACACAGGGCATTCTGAGGTTTCTGTGGCTGGTCAGAAAAGGAGCATGGTGTGAAGCTTTTGTCTGTGGGTTGTATGTACCTGTAAATATTGTACGAAGAGTGTCTCTGTTGATTGTTGTTTTCTTTGTTGTTTGGTTCAATTGTTTAAAGATGGGCAACCTTTCTGTTTGTTAGGGGTTCCAGGTACTGTGGCAGACTCTCTACCTGTGGCAGGAATTGCAGGAACTGCCAAGAATTATTAATCATGGGGACCCTTCCTGCTCTCCCTCTCACAGCATCAGCCACTGGAAACTCTTGACTAGTGAAAGTTCTTGTCTGTCTGTAATGTAACTTGGTTACTGATTGATCTTCTTTGCTTGCTTTCTTACCTTTGGGGGACTTTAGTTTGCTATTCCCTGTTTTATGAACATAGGAAATCCTCTGTCTCTGCTGTTTAGGCTTTGCAGCACTCAGAACTCATTTGCTGTGCTGGGTTAGTGTGAGATAAGATTCTAAAGCTAATGTCCCAGTCCTCCCTTTTGTGAGTACTCATTCATTTACTGTAGTGGTTTTTCTGTTTCTGTTTTTAAGATTCCTTCTTATATGCAAGATTCCATATTGGTAGTCTACTCAGAAAGAAAAAAACAAACAAAACATATGTATATGAAAAAAACCTTCTAACCCCCCCAAGTCTTTTTTCCTAGGAGGACCAGATATGTAGAAGTACCGTCCGGCGGGCTGCAGAAATAGCAGTGGGGGAGCCACTTCCACTTTTGTAAGGAAAAATAAAATAAAATAATACTTTCACATTAAAGTTACTGAAGGCTGTTGAGTTATCCCTGTTACAAAATTTGCTAAAAATAAAAAATTTAAAAAAAACTAAATTAAATTTAAAAAAAATGCCTTGGGTAATAATTGGCTTGTAAATCTCAAAGTTATTAAGGCAAAATAAACATAACTAAGATGAAAGTATATGATAAAGCTTTTTCAGTGATAATAATATATGCCTGAACATAGTTTGCCAAAAACTTTGGTAACTTAAAACTTTTGAGTTGGTGGATTAAATAGTAAAAATTATCAAATTAGTGTCTTGTAAAAATCAGGATACTGAAATATTAATCTGAGTTTGCCATGTAGGAGAATCTAAAGGATGGCTTTGACTCTGTTAAATGTCTTGTATTTTATTTGAAATATCTCTAAAAATATGAATGTATTGCTAATCTGAGAATGTTAATTACTTACATGCTATGTAAAAATTAAGGATTCTAAAGATTAAGAAAGCTAACTAATTTGAAAAAATATATGGTTTTGGTTAATAGAAGACATGAGGCATAGAGATGAATTTTAAAGGGAAAAGAAAGTGGGTTCTAAAGCTGGTTATTTTTTATTTATTTATTTATTTATTTATTTATTTATTTATTTATTTTAAAATATATTTTATTGATTTTTGTACAGAGTGGAAGGGAGAGAGATAGAGAGTTAGAAACATCAATGAGAGAGAGTCATTGATCAGCTGCCTCTTGCACACCCCCTACTAGGGATATGCCTGCAACCAAGGTACATGCCCTTGACCGGAATCGAACCCGGGGCTCTTCAGTCCCGAAGCCGACGCTCTATCCGTTGAGCCAAACCAGTCCTGGCTAAAGCTGGTTATTTTTTAAAGTTATAAGGTTTTTGAAGATGGTTTCTGAAAGTTGTAGAATTTTATAAAGAGAAATGTTGAAAAAAATTATATAAATGACACAGGTCAGTTAGCTAGTACAAGTAGAATATGGTTACTGGTTAAACAGTAATTTGGAGCCATCTAGTAAATCTTATATTCCCTAAACCAAGGACATAACCAGAGGGTAAATAAATAGCTTATATCAACCTACTCAGGGAGATAGCAGAAACCCAATTAGTATCATTTGCTGACCACACACAAGGACAAATAAAGTTAGAGAATAAACCTCATTTTGGTTAGTTCTTTTCTAGTCTGTTAAAAGGGAAAGGGTGTCTCCTGTTTTTACCCAGGAAGCAAAACTTCTATAAGTTAATTAGACACTTAATTAAAAAAAAAATATTTTTAATCATGGAAACTGAAAATTGCTAGCCTATGTTTGTGTTTTAATATTTTTTGTCACTTAGAATACATAATAATAATGATATATAATCTTTTGAAAAAATAAAGTTTGACAATCTTCCCAGGGTTTGAATTTTAAGAAACTTTTTCTTGACCTAGAATTGACTTCAGGTCAGTCCAATAAGCCCTGGAATGTCTCAAGAATTTGTTTTCTCTGATGAAGGAATATTTTCTGCTTAAGGTACATGGCAAGCTTTCTCAAATAATAATAACTTTATTATGCTTTAATTTATAACTAATTGTTAGGTATAATATTGTGGAATATTTTATTTTGCAGAAAGGACAATATTCCATTATAATCAAGTCCATAACTGTGTCATTTTAAATTTAGTCTTGTCATTTAGAAACAATCACCATTTTGTTATAATGCATCTGGAAAATACACATCTTCTGAGGGAACCATGGAAAGGACTCTGACATTTTCACATCATCCCCTTTGAATTGGGTGAAAATTATTAGAACTCTACAGAATATCTGGATTTATAAAATTACTGGTAGGAAAAATCAGGAGAAACAAAAAATACAAATTATGAGACTGAATGAATGGAAAATAGTTATATAACTTTTGTAACTTGTTGAAAGTATCACTGATTCTTAAACTTTTAATTTTTCAGACATAAGGAAGCATTTTAAAAGCAATTTGGCAAATTATATAGTTTTCTCCCTAACTGTCCCTCCAGAATTTGGCAATCCTATCTAATGAAGATGAAATATACAAATTGACCATCACTCCACAAAAAAATATGGCAGTGCTCACTGCCAATAAGGAGGAGATATAAAAATTGATGTGACAAGGGTGGTGGCAGCTGGGTGGGGTTGCAAGTGTTCTGTCCCATCCCGGCTGCTCCAGGCCTCTGGGCAGCACGCATGTGCAGGTGCAGAGAAGCTGGGGCCGGGCAGGACACCTGGAGCAGGGGGTGGAGGGAGCTTTAGGAGAGCAGTTCCAGGTGAAGTGTAGGTGGAAGGCAGTGGCCAAAGCGAAGGCCCAGGTCCTGGATTCCAGACGGAAGCCAGTGCTGGCAGCCTGGGGAAGGAAGGCCTATTATACAAATCTCCGTGCATCAGGCCTCTAGTTCTTAATAAGTGACAATACATTTCTTTGCATGAATTCAATAAGATCTGTTCCAATTGTGGCAATATTAACCAATACTTTGACTGGAATGTCATGTTTGGCAGAGACATGCGTGGACTCTGGATGTCACCAGAAAGCTTGAAGGAATAGAAACAATAAGAGCACCTTGGAGAAAGCCTAGTTGCATGGTTCATGGAAGTCTTTTCAGGTAAGGAACAAAGTTTGAAATGGCAAGGAAGGAACCTTAAGACATCATTGGAAACCTCACCTTGAAGAATTCACCTGCCTACAGGTAGTGCAGGCAAACCTCATGGCAGCAGGATGGCTCAGCTTCTTTGCCGTGTGAGCCTAATTAAAGCTTGATCATGGAATTCCAGCAAATCATATCTTTTTATTTTTATTTTATTTTTTTTAAATAAATTTTTATTGTTCATATTATTACAAATGTTCCTTCCCCCATCCCTCTCCATTGCTCTCCTCCACCAAGTTCCCACTCCACCCTCTGCCCTTTCCCCACCCCCCATTGTCCTCATCCATAGGTGCACAGTTTATGTTCAGTCTCTTCCCACATCCCCCTCTCCCCTTTTCCCCAAGAATCGTCAGTTCACTCCCCTTCCATACCTCTGATTCTATTATATTCAACAGTTAATATTGTTCATCAGATTTTTTTTTTAATTTCCTTGGTTTTTAGATTCACTTTTTGATAGTTACATATTTGTTGTTCATAATTTTTATCTTTATTTACTTTCTCTTCTGAAAGAACCCCCTTCAGCAATTCATATAATTCTGGTTTGGTGGTGATGAACTTCTTTAGTTTTTTTTTTTTTTTAATCAGTGAAGCTCTTTATCTGGCCTTCGATTCTGAGTGATAGCTTTGCTGGGTAGATTATCTTTGGCTGTAGGTTCTTACTATTCATCACCTTGAATATTTCTTGCCATTCCCGTCTGGCCTGCATGGTTTCTGTTGAGAAATCAGCTGACAATCGTATGGGTGCTCCTTTATAGGTAACTACCTGCTTTTCTCTTGCTGCTTTTAATATTCTCTCGTTGTCTTTTGCTCTTGGAATTTTAATTATGATGTGTCTTGGTGTGTTCCTCTTTGGATTCCTTTTGTTTGGGGTTCTGTGCGCTTCCTGGACTTGTAAGTCTAATTCTTTCACCAGGTGGGGGAAGTTTTCTGTCACTATTTCTTTCAGTATGTTTTCGATATCTTGCTCTCTCTCATCTTCTGGGACCCCCATAATTCTGATGTTGGTTTGCTTGAAGTTGTTCTAGAGGTTTCTTACATTATCTTCAATTTACTGGATTCTCGTGCCTTCTTGCTTCTGCAGAGGATTGTCTTCTGGCTCTTGATGTTCCAGATCTTTGACCTGATTCTTGAGATCTTCCATTCTGTTTTTATTTTTTTTAATTTTTTTTATTTCAGACAATGTATTCTCTATTTCTTGTTGATCCCTTATCATTTCTTGTTGATTCCTTATTAATTCAAGTTGATCCCTTTTCATATCCTCATAGGTCTTATCAACCTTTTCTAGGAAATTCTTGAAAAACCTTATAAGTGTAGATTTGAACTCTATATCCAGTTGCTTTTTGTCCTCCATTTCTATCCTTTGTGATCTATTTTGTTGTCTCTGCATTTTCTCAGCTTCTCTGATGGGGTGGGGTTTCAGGGTGGAGCCTACAGCCTTGGCTTCTGTCAGCCCCGCCCTATGCAGTTCCTGAGTCTCAGTAATTTCCAGGGTCCTTCAGTACTCATTGCAAGCACCTCTGAGAGAAAGGTGCCCTCGATTTTCGTCTGCTACCAAACAGTCTAGGCTCTCCCCCAATGAGCCCGGAACTGGGTTCAGTTCAGTTGGAAGTGGGGTTGGAGGTGGCGTTCAGAGCAGTCTGGGGCTTTTGTCTCCTTCCCGCCAGGGCAATCCCGCAGCACAGCCAACCGTCCCTTCTCTGCGCGCAATGTGTGCTCCTCCGGGACCTCCTTTCACCGCTCCCCCGGGGTTCTGCCTCGCAGTCCAGCTCCCTCTGTGTGAGCCTGGGTCCCCAGGGTCTGGCCTAGAACTGGGGTTCAGAGCAGTCGGAACTGGGGCCCAGCACAGTCGGAGCTTTTATTTCCTTCCCGCTAGGGCACTCCAGCCAGGCACTCAGCCGCTCCTCTCCGGCTCTGTCCTCTCCGCACGCACCTTGAGTCTCCATACCTTAGGCTTTTACAGCTCCTCCGCTCTTCCTTCTGGTTTTCTCTTTCCTTCTCGTTGTAGAATTTCCAGTCAGTCGACTTTCCTGTATTTCTGGGTAATGTGCATTTTATATTTTAGTTGTATTTTATTGAAATTGTTGTGTGCAGCTGTGGCTAGGTGTTTACCTGTGCAGCCATCTTGGATTCTCCACCCAGCAAATCATATCTTTTTAAAAGAACCTATGTGATCAACTGTTATTCTTATTGTGTTCATGCAAATAATCAGGCAAAATTATAACTAGACTTAATACATTGGTCTTAATTTGGCTCTTTAATATAAATATGTGTCATTTTAGGGAGGAAAACAATGTTTTTTTTTCTCTTTCCATCAAAGGAAAGAAGTTGCTGTTCTAATTTTTGATCAATAATACTAAATTTTATAACAGTTTGTCTCCACCAGGTTACAAATCCTACTCATACTCAGAGAATACCACCTTCTAGATACCATTGCTGCCTCCTTCCATGACCAGGCCTCATCGTCCCTCTGATAGAGAACAAGGAGTTCTTGGCTCTAAAGGAAAAACTTCACCCCTCTTCCGCATGAAGCAGTTGCAGAAGAGATCCAGCACCCCTTTCCTCTGAAAGAATCCAGAGCCAAGATCCTTGAGGGGATGTGGTTGGCAGTTAGTCAGACCTGAGCAAAGCAAGGATGATGCGCCAACCAGAGGAGTAATGGGCAAGACCCCGAGGCATGCTTCTCACCACTCTAATAGCTCTGAAGCTGGCAATGGAGAAATCTGTGTAGAATGGACCTTTACATTTTGCTAAGTAGGAGAATCCTATTGATAATATATAGATTTATTCTATTCATTCTGGGAGTCGTATATAGGGATCTTTATATGTTGGGACCTACTGTCTGGGAAAAGGATGCAGGGATGTTTCCTTGAAATGTTACTGCAGCAGTTCCCTGTGGCAAATGTCTGACTGTTACTGAGTGTTCTAGTTATTGTCTTTCAGGATCTAATAACTACAGTATTAATTGTTCTGATAATGTCACCTTCCCTTATAGTAATGGACATACTAAGCTGCTGGCTGGTTGGTTTATGACACATTGGGTAACTATTTATCCCTGCTAACAGCACCAGGGGCCCTGTTCCTTAGGATGACTGACTGTCTTTATGCCTTAGAAATATCACAGGGTCTGAACTAAAAGAGCCATTCTCAAGGTCATGGCACCGGACTGCAATGAGGATCTCCACCTGTGGAGCCCTGCTGACTATATTGCTTTGTTATGCTGGCATTGCTAGGCTCTCTTAATGTAGAAGTGAGCGGCTGGCTTATAGCATGATAAAAGCCCTGAATGCCACCTCCAAGGCCAAACCTGGGATAAATCAAGAGCTAATCCAGGTCAGAGAGGCAGTTCTAGAAAATCAGGCAGCAATAGGTTTTTTACTGCTACAGAATAACCACAGTTGTGAGGAATTTAAAATAATGTGCTGTTTTAACTTTTTTCTGACAATTCCCAGTTGGTAGAAAACATATCCAAAATCATGCACTTGGTGAATTCCATCCCTGGGAACTGCTTTCAAGGCAGAAGCAAGTGCAGTCCAAAAGGATGATACTTTTTCATCTAAAACTAATTTCATATATATGAGATGATAGAAATAGCAGTGGGAAATGTTAAGGGCAATAATAATCATGCTCTGTTACCATGATTTGCCTTGTGTTGGTTAAAGAAAGGACATTCTGACCTGGCAGGGAGTTGCATGCTCCTGGGACCTGGGAGTCAACCTTGGAATGAGTCCATTCTCAGGGAAAGAATAACAGCCTTGTTCCCCAAACAGTGAAGTCTCACCACAGCTCCTACTTCACCATGCCTGTGGTTTCTATGTAATCTTTGTCTTACCCTAAATACTAGTAAACAGCTGGCTTATGGGGGGTTTGCAAAGCAGGTGTTTTTTGTTTGTTTGTTTGTTTGTTTGTTTGTTTTGTGTGTGTGTGTATGAACAGCTGCTTGCCCATACTGCCAGCAGTATTGGAATAAACGCTCATATATAATTCAAAAAAATATTTATTAAGTTGATTGGGTTGACATTGGTCAACATGAACATATAGGTTTCAGGTGTGGATTTCTATGTTACAATATTTTTATATTGAATATATAGGTATAAAGACATTTATTGGCACATATAAGGTCAAATGTTCTCACCAAGGAAGTAACTGATTAAAGAAATTCCACAAAATGAGTAGAAATGACAACTCTGTGCTCCCTTTCCACCAGTGGAAGACTTTAATTACTATGACATATTATTTCCCATTGCTCACAGAGGAGTCTGAGAAAAATTTAATCTTGGCCTCTGGTTCCCACATAGCATAGACTTCTGAAGTTAGTTCACAGAGCAGCAGCTCCATAGAATACAGCTTGCGATGGGGGAAAAAAATCCTCTTTTAAGCATCTTTCTGGGTCATGATTTAATTTAAAGGAATATCAAATCAAATACTAACTATGTACTAAAACTATTTTTTTTATTTTATTTTCTAAAGCGCAGTGTCAATCTAGAAATGTATTTAGTTGAGTGGAACAACTATAAAAAAGAAAGTTTTACCAAATCATCTTTAGAGAGGGAAAGTTTTGGGGTAAATGTCTTAGAACAAGTAGTTTGGCACATTGAATAAAACGTATTACTTTTTAAAAAAAAAAAAAAGATACACCTTTTTATATCTATACATACATTTATCCAAATATGTATACATATATAAATATCAGCAAAATAATTTTATGAAATGTCTTGAATAATTATAGAGATCTGAAAATTTTTATTTATCATGGAATTTTATAAATTTTAATATAATTAGCCTTTTAATATCAGTAATCCAATAATAAATTAGCTTGTAAGTTTATATTAGGTTAATAGCTGAACCACAAAATAAATAAAAGAGCATCTATAATGCAAAGGTGGCCTATTATATAAAAGCTAAGAAGGGCATTAATATTCTCTAGTAAGAGTTAACATTTTGTCACCCACAATAGAATTTATTTCCCAGTAGCATGGGTTTTTTTTTTTCTTCTCATATTTTCAAGATGATACCAGAATGGTAAATTTAGGAAGAAGACAGGGATCACTGTTTAAGAACATGAAATTGTTGGAGATATGAGAAAGAGCAACTAATTTTACCCAAAATTTTATATGGTTAAAACATTATATACCCTTCTTTACCTCATACACTCGTAGTTTAAATAACAAAATAAAAATGAAGATGCAGGTGGAATTAAGTTTACCCTTAACCTTCAACAGCTTTGGTTTGTTTGTGTGTTTGTTTGTTTTTTAATTAATGTGGGGTTTTTTTTGTGTGTGTGTTTTGTTGTTGTTTTTTTTTCATTGAGAGGAAGAGAGAGGGATAAAGGAGTAAAATCGTCAATGATGAGAATTACTGATTGGTTGCCTCCTACATGCCCCTGACTGGGATAGAGCCTGCAACCCAGGCATACGCCTTAACTTGGAATCAAACTATGACCTCTGGTTCATGGGTGGATGCTCAACCACTGAGCAACACCAGCTGGGTGACAAATATAGTTGAACACTGTCTTATACTTGTTTGCTAAAAATTTTAAACATTTGATTCATTTTTAGATAATTTGGCTTCAATATAATCTTATAATATCTAATAAAGATTGACTAATCAAATTGACCATCACTTTATGACAAAGATGGCAGTGCCCTTAGCCACAGATGGGGGTGCCCAGTCCCCTCATTACCACTGGAGTCCCCCAGTCCTTTAAACTCTCTCCACAGGGGCAAGGGAAAGCATCTCCCCAATCTCCCATGGTGAACAGACAGCCCGGCCCTGCTTGACCCTGGCCATGGTGGTGAGGGGCAAGCAGGTCCCCACAGAGAGAAGACACCAAGGCCTATGGTGGCATCAAGTAGGCAGGTTCACAGAAAGCAGAGAACCATGGGGAGTTGGCCTAAGCCATTTGTAGGACATCCCCTGAGGTCTCCCAGATTGGAGAGGGTACAGGTCGGGCTGAGGGACAGCCCCCTATGCACACATTTCATGCACCGGGCCTCTAGTTAATTATAAAATTATGTCAGCAATCAGAAATCCATACTTGGAGAATGGGGGGGGGGGGGAGGGGGGGGGGACAGGGACAGGAAAAAAATAAATCAATTGACCTGGCTAGTATGGCTAAGTGGGTTGGAGCTTTGTCCCATTTACCAAAAGGTGGCAAATTCAATTCTCAGGCAGGAAACATACCTAGGTTATGGGTTCAGAAGTTTACTTCTTGTGAAAACTAAAAAACAAAACAAAACAAAAGAAGAATCCAAGTGTTATAGTTAAGAGATATACTATGTCTAGTTAAAAAGCTTTAAAAATAGAACTTTCTAT
The DNA here is from genome assembly GCF_964339955.1 of Pipistrellus hanaki. Taxonomy (NCBI): domain Eukaryota; kingdom Metazoa; phylum Chordata; class Mammalia; order Chiroptera; family Vespertilionidae; genus Pipistrellus; species Pipistrellus hanaki. Next base: position 85,393,547 of record NC_140504.1, read on the forward strand.
ATTTGATCCTTAATTCTTTATTTTCTCAGAGACATTGACAGTTTGAACTGTGATTTTTGCCAACCACAGAACATTTCAGAAGTGAATACAATCCCAGGTTCAGCAAGTCTAGTATATAGTTCCTCACTACTACTAGCAGTTGCACCAATTTCTTTTTGACCTGTCATATAAGTACTCATCCAGCTTTTGTTATTATAGTTTGAACATTAGACACTTTCAACTCTAAGCCTTCTTTCCATGGAGCTAAATGACCCTCTTATTTTAGCTAGTGCTTATAAACCTATTTCCTGAAATTTTCATTACATGATCAATAATGAAATTTTACATAGACAGTAAAATACACTCATATATACTGGAGTATTAGGATAAACAATGCTAATGGATCATCTTGTTTTACATAGAGATATAAAAAATATTGGACATTTACTAAGACAATTTTTCAGAACAGACATAAATCCAGTCAGCCATAAAGAATTAGGCATCTGCACAAGGGGATGGAAGCTAAATATGAGTCTGAACTTGAATACTAAATTATCTACACTAATAAAAGAGAAACATGCAAATTAACCATCACTCAGCTATACCCACCAGCCAATCAGGAGCAAGTAGCAAATTAACCCAAACAAGATGGCTGTAGCCACAGAGCTGGCACAAGCTGGAGGCTTGGATTGCCCCTGGCGATGGAGGAAGGCAAGCTTCCTGCCCGCCCTGGCTAGCCCTGGCCTCTGCTCAAGGCTGCAAAGTTTCAATTATAGAAGATAAATATTCCCATATACCTGATTCCAGCCAGGCCTGGCCTCTACTCAAGGAGGTGCTGAAAAAAAAAAAAAAAAAAAAAAAAAAAAGTAAAAAAAGAGGGGTTGGGAGCCTGGATCACCAGCAGGGCATGGCTAGCTGAAAACTGCCCTCAGCTCCTCACCCAGAATGACCACACTCCCATGAGGTGAGGGTCCTCACTGGAGGGCTTGGCCAGCCTGCAAATAGCCATCAGCCCCTCATCCAGGCTGGCCAGACACCCCAGAGGGGACCCCATCCCTGAAGGTAGTGTGGCCAGCCTGAAAACGGCCCTCAACCCCTCACCCAGACTAGCCACACCCCTGTGGGGTGAGGGTCCCCACGGGGGGTCTTAATCAGCCTTAAAACAGCCCTCTGCCCCTCACCAAGGCTGCCCCATGCCCCAAGGGAACCCCCACCCTGATCCAGGACACCTTTCAAGGCAAACCAGCTGGCCCCTATCTGTGCACCAGGCCTCTATCTATACTAATAAAAGGATAATATGCTAATTATACTGAGAGACCTTCCAGGAGACTTTCCGGATGCTCTTCTGGACAAAGCCATAGTTGCAGAACCGAGGTAGAGTCGGTTAGAGGCCAAGAGGGAAGGGCAGTTGTGGGTGATCAGGCTGGTGGTGGTGGTGGAGGGTGTTGGGGGTTAGCAGACCAGCAGGGGTGCCAATTAGGGGTGAGCAGGCTATCAGTGGGGGCCAATTGGAGGTGATCAGGACAGCAGGCAGGGAGCAGTTTGGAGTTATCAGGTCAGCAGTGGGGCAGTTGAAGGCAAGCAGGACAGTGGGAGAAAAGGTGGGGGTGAGTAGGCCAGTAGAGGAGGCAGTTGGGGCCGAGCACATTGACATGGGGGCCAGTTGGGGGTGATCAAGCTGGCGGGGAGTGGGGGATTTAGAGGCAATCAGGCTGGCAGACAGAGTGGTTAGGGGCAATCAGGCAGGCAGGCAGGTAAGTGATTAGGAGCCAGCAGTCCCGGATTGCGAAAGGGATGTCCAACTGCCGGTTTAGGCCCAATCCCTGTAAACCAGCAGTAGGACATCCTTTGAGGGGTCCCAGATTGGAGAGGGTATAGGCCAGGCTGATGGACAACCCCCCCACTGTGCATGAATTTCATGCACCGGGCCTCTAGTACATATATAACACATGTAATTATGTATATACATATACATATTAACATATATCTTGATAAATTGTAGAATGCTTTGTGCAAAATCATGCAACTCTGATCCTCATATTTTTGTAATGTATTGCCAATGAGAAGCCAATCAAGAAGGACAATTATATTATGCAAGCATCCAGTAATACCCTTCTAAAAATTGACAGATACATTTATTTATAAAGCGTTATGTTGTTCACACATGTAGGATTCTTCTTTAATATTGTAGGAGAATTTTTAAATATTCTGCAAATGATTAATTGAATTGATACTGTTAATAATATGACATAGAGGAGGGTATGGAGGTATAAATGATGATGGATGGACACTTGACTTAGGGTGGTAAACACACAATACAGTGTACAGATGTGCTATAGAATTGCTCACCTGAAACCTGTATAATTTTGTTAACCAGTGTCACCCCAATCAATTTAATAAAAATAAAAAATAATATAATATGTAGATCTTTAAAACACCTGGCAGGTATGTTCAACCATGTATAATTGTAAGTATAATTTATGTGAATGCACCAATATTACCATCTATATGTTTTTCTTTTTAAATTAATTCAAAGTCATAAATCATTTCTTAAAAATACACAAGATATGTATTTTTATCTTGATGTCCTACCAATTACAAACTATTAATCTTACTTATCATGAGCATATAAAACAAAATGTTTTTATACAATAATTTCAGTCTATAATTTTGAGTTTTAAAGATGAAATTTATAAACTTACTATTTAGGCCCTTCTAAATGACCCACTGGTAACATCACAACCCATCAAAACTTTTTTCTTCATCATTATTTGCTGCACAAGACATATTTGCCACTAGGTATTTCTGCGGAAGCACCTTTAGTGTTTTAGAATTATAGCTTCACTCCTTACATATGAATTTTTCAAGTCCCATAATTGTTTGAAGAAAAGATTTTGCTCCTTTAAAAAGTGACATTGCCTTGGCCAGGTTGCAATTGAATAAAACTGAGCTCTAATTGAGTGCATTTGTTAAAGTTTTCTGTTTAAAATAATTGAGATATGGCCCTATAAGCAGTGGGCCATATCATCTATGTCATATTATAAATGGATTGGAGCTCATGTCACAGTTGCTTTTGGATAATTTGTGCAATTGTCTGTGAAGTGCTGCTAGACAATTTCTGTGAGTGACGGTTTTGTCTTTTCATTCAAATAGGCTTCATAATAAGCTATTAAGCTTGTTTTCTGGAGATATACATCAATAATTTAAATTGACCCAGCACTTGTTTTTTAGCAATACAGCATTCTAGATATTTAATTTTTAATAAATTCATGGATGAGATCAATTAAATATAGAAAAGCTCATAATCTTTATCCCAGAACTGAAGCACATTTAGTGACACGGTAGAACAGGAAAAATCAGAATGAAGATAGAAGGAGAGAGAACAAAAGATATAGCAACAATTATAACAAACATCATAATAATAAAAAAAACACTTTTTATTTTTAAAAAAACAACCTTTGTATATAGGTCTTTCAAATTTTATATAATTGAGCTTTACCATGTTTTGAGCTTCATTACTGACATATTAAAATCTCACATTTTCCTTTCCCCCAGTGAGAATTGCCATATCCTGTTTTTAGACCCAGGTAATTTTATTTGGGGGCAAAGAAAACTCTTAAAATCACTTTTGATTATTTGTGATTTACAGGTTGATATTGGAGGCATTTTTCCAGAGGCACATCAACACCTCACATAAGAATGCCTCCTATTATCAATGCTCTCCAAGGATCTGGCTTCAAATCATTCTGGAAGCATTGCAGTAAATATTTCACTATCGACCTGAATGTGATTAAAAAGACCGCTATTATTGAAAAGAGTAGTCAGCTGTCTTAAAGCTTGAATTCTCCCCCAAATCATGAGGTGCCCTTGATCGCCTTTGACCAGTTCCATTTTTTAAGAATGATCTTTGGGTCATCAGTGAACAAAAAGAAAAACTTTTTGACACAATGATATGGATGAATTGTCTCCCTTTTTCACTGTGACAATTTCTGTTTATACAGAAAGATCATTTTGCAAGTTCACTAACAGCCTTGGCTAGCTAGCTCTTTCACCTTTTTTTTTTTTTAATCACTTAAACCCAGCCTTGTGCCTCCAGAGGTGCTCCATCAGGCAGGTTTCCTGAGTTACCACAGGGCTGCAGATGCCACCAGACTGGATTGTTAGAGCACTAGAGACGCAATACCACCAAGGCTGCAGGGAACACAGCTTTCATCCTCCATAAATGTTATCGTGTACATTTTAAAGCTACATGAGACTTGGTGATTGCAATTCACAGAGGTGTAACACAAACTTTGTTTTTTTACCACACATGAGACTTTTAAATGTCAACTTGAGGTTCTAATAAATGTATAACCTCAAAATAAAATTTAGCAGCCACTCTAATACGATTTTGTGTGAATGTGCACATCAGATGAATCATGTGGCCATTGAAGTGTTTTCAAAAACTATCAATGCACTTTTAATTATATCAGTGATATTCCCCAAATAATTTTTGCAGCCTTATATACTCAAAATAATTAGAGTTCACAGTGCCTCTGTTGATTATCCAAAGATGATTACCTTTTTTAATAAGAAAATTAATTTTTTTTTCTCTCTCTACCTCTCACTCTCCTTTCAGTTAATGTGTAGCAAAATTCATTTTCAAGGGGGAAAGTAAAACTAAAATTTTGGCTATTTTATTTTAAAATGTTATTTTGCTTTAGGTGACAATTCAGTAAACAGTATAACAGTTCACACAATTATTTGAAGAAATTACACTAATTCAATGTCATCTCAGGAAATATGGAAGAAATGCAGATGAAAATCAGTCTGTAAATAACCTCGCATGTTCTCAAAGGAAGCGATTACCACCCAGAACGCCCTTTAGGTGACTACTGAGGTGAACACAATCTGGATCATTGTGTTCACAGACTGATTCATTACAAACTCATCTTCCTTCCTGAGTGGTCACAGATTCTGTGGTGAGTCATTTGTGCTAGGAAACTATTTGGTTTCTTATGCAGATAGTTACTCAGCAGGTGACCCTAAAACAAATTGCCCCTTCTTCCAGAAAGGAAACTGCCCTGAAATAGGTTGCCCATTTATTTCATCCACTCTGGAAACCGCTGTGTGCCAATTGAAAATTCCAGGGCATGACTTTTCCTGGAACTGTCCTCTATCTTAATTTTAGCTGTTCAGAAAAAGACAGGGCATTCAAGGGTTCCCATCCCCTCCTCTGCAGTCCCACAGAAACTGCTGTCATTGTATTACTTTCTGCTGGCCAGGCAGGTAGGAGGCTTCCACTGAGGTGAATGTTAAAACAGCCACATGGGTCAGCAGGCAGATGGAGAAAAGAAGTGGAGATAGCGAAACAGAACATGCTTTTTAAAAAGACAGCATGCCATGAGGTCACACATGTGGTGCAGGGTGATCTGACACTGCAGTCCTGATAGTTGGATAGGATTTGAAAGCTGAACAGTTTTCTAAAATTATTTTGAGTAGTTCAGTCCTTCCAGATTATTTTATAGGGTGCTTTGAAATATTATTTAAATAACTTAAATAAAACTCCCATGAAGACCTGACGAAGATATGCAGACATTTTATACTAAGCCAGGCAATACCATTTTCATCAAAATAATGTATCAGAATTGTGAGTTTCTTCCTCAATTATTCAAATGAAATTAACAACACTATCAGAAAGTGAGGAAATATAGGAAGAAAAAAAATTGAAAATGCAATAAATTATTGGGCACATAATCTCATTCTATTCAGTAAATGTGGTGTTAGGCTCTGGAAAGCACATCTCATAATGATTGGATTTGTGATTAGACCACCAACCTTTTGGTATGGCCTCACTTATGCTATTTTCCAATACCAGAATTAGAAATCCAGTTTTCAGTACCACATTCCAGGGCCTCCATCTGAAAGGTATCATGCTTTTAGGAAAACAACTCCATAACCTTAATGGCAGCTATTCCTTATGAGTAAAAGCCATCCTTCACCTCTGCAGTTTTTTCAACAGCTTGATTTAATACTATTTTCTCAGGCCTGGGTGTATCTGAAGCTCCAGGGAGCTGACTCTATAGTGCCTCAAATTCACACATTTTCACCACTTCAGAGGAAATTATTGAAACCAAGGTTAATACACTGAAAATTCCAGAGGTGGTCTTTATAGCATTATACATATGAATGGCACTATCAAGAATCATACTGGGCACAACATACAAGGCCAACATTTGAAGACCATTTGAAGGCATTTAAGAAGCAAAAGTTTTTTCACAAGAAGACAATATATTAAGTCATTATTATCCACCAACTCCTTTGTCCCTGATTCAGTTAGGGTTCAACCAAAGAAACAGAACCAGCAAGGAGATATATATTTATTTCAAAGAATTGACTTACATGATTCTGGAGGTTGGCTAGGAAATGCTAAAATTTGGAGTCAGACTGTCAGAAAGACCAGGTTGGAAAGGAAACTTGCAGGCAACAAACAGAAACTGTGGCTCACATGTGGAAATTCTTCAGGGAAACCTCAACCTGCCCTTGAAAACTTTCACCTGATTGCTCATGCCTACTCAGACTGTGTATAATCACCCCCTAATTTAAAACCAATTAATTATGGGTTTGAATTCCAGCTACAAAATACTTTCCTAGCGATATATTTATTAACATTTGATTAAATAACTACAGACTGGACTTTAGCTTTTAGTCTAGGCAAGGTGACATAAAAGTGAGCATCAGAATCCTCTACCAAAAAAGTAAATAAAAAGTTTACTGACTTCATTTTCTTCATTAGTAGCAAAGAAGAAAGCTAACTGCCAGGAGAGAAGAATTAGTAACACTCTGTGATAGTTTATTTTGTGCCAAATTCATAGGATCATGAGATGCCCAGATATTTGGTTAAACATTATTTCTGGTTTGTCTATGAGGGTATTTCTGGATGAGATGAACATTTGAGTTGGTCGACTGAGTAAAGCAGACGGACTCATATTCATGGGTGGGCATTATTCAATCTACTGAGGTGCTGAATAGAACAAAAAGTCAGCAGAAGGTTAAATTACTGTCTGCCTAACAGCTTGAGCTACATTAGTCTTCTCCCACACTTAGTGCTTCTAGTTGTTAGACCTTCAGATGCTGGCTCGTCAGCCCTCCAGCTCTAAAGCCCTGGAACTACAAAATTACGCCACCAAATTTCCTGAGTCTCCAGCTTATAGATGACAGATCATTGGACTTTGCTCAGCCTCATAATCATTTGGGTCAATACTTTACATCAATTCTCTTTCCAAGTAAGAAGAAAGATAAATAGATAGATGATAAGATGATAGATAAATTATAGATAGATGATAGATAGATAGATAGATAGATAGATAGATAGATAGATAGATAGATAGATATAGATAGATGATAGATAGATAGATTTTGTTTCTCTGGACAATCCTAACTAATACACCATCACATATAGTATGAGTGAGCTAGGTCCCTATCCAGAACCAAAATAGACAAGAAGAAAAAGAAGTGAAGATGTAACCAAAAAAAGAAAAGACTCAAAACTTAAAGTGGATTTACCACTATATTTGACAAAGGACAAAAATAATATTTTAATATATCGGTGTGGTTTTGTTCCCTACAATTTTCATTTTCCTTAATTATATTTTTATTTCATGGATCTTCTTTCCTTCAGACTAAACCCAGATCCATTGCCTTGGGGAAAGATTGTAAAATCCCAACCATATAGATATCAGAAGTCAAGGAATACACAAGAAATTTGGGGAGGAAACAATCTTTCAGAGACAGTTTCCTTCCATACACTTTCCAAATTCCAAGGTATTTAAAATTTGCTCTAAGGATATCAAAAAAGAGGACAAAGGAGCAGGATAAGGAGAGAGAAAAAAGTAAAATGTCAGGACCTGGGTAGGACCATGGCTAACAACCCAATCTACTAATTTCTAAGTCAAGAATGGAAGGAATGACAAAAAGTTCAGAGGATCTAAAACAATAAAAAATTATCTACACTAATAAAAGAGTAGCATGCAAATTAATCATCATTCCACTACACCCACAAGCCACACCCACCAGCCAATCAGGAGCGAGCATGAAAATCAACACAACCAAAATGGCAGCCAGCCATGGAGTGAGCTTGGGTTCCCTGGCAAAAGAGGAAGCCCGCCTGCCCTGGCCAGCTCTGGGCTCCACTCAAGGCTACAAAGTTTCAATTATAGACGTTAAATAAATCTCAACAAAAATGGTTGTGGCCACAGAGCAAGCAGGAGGCTTGGGTTTACCCTGTGATGGAAAAAGCCAAACTCCCTGGCCTGCCCTGGCCTCCAGTCAAGGCTATAAAGTTTCAATTATAGAAGATAAGTAAATCCCAGATACCAGGTCTTCTGTTTAGGTCGCTGGGGGTGTGGCCGGCCTGCAAACCACCACAGTCCTCTTGCCCAGGCCACCTCACACCCCAAGGGAACCCTGACCCTGATCTGAGATACCCTCAGGGCAAACAAGCTGGCCCCCACCCATGTACCAGGCCTCTAGCCTATCTAATAAAAGAGTAATATGCAAATTGACCATCACTCTAACACACAAGATGGTTGCCCCTATGTGGTCAAAGATTCTGTTCTCATGTGGACACAAGATGGCCACCACAAGATGGCCAGCAGGGGAGGGCAGTTGGGAGGAACCAGGCCTGCAGAGGAGGGTAGTTAGGGGCAATCAGGCTGGCAGGGGAACAGTTAGGCATCAATCAGGCTGTCAATGGAGTGGTTAGGGGGTGATCAGGCTGGCAGGCAAGCAGTTGGGAGCCAGCAGTCCTGGGTTATGAGAGGGATGTCCAACTGCCCGTTTAGGCCCGATCCTCATCAGGATCGGGCCTAAACGGGCAGTTGGACATCCTTGAGGGGTCCCAGATTGGAGAGGGTGCAGGCTGGGCTGAGGGATACACACCCCCATGCACAAATTTCATGTACCGGGCCTCTAGTAAATAAATGAATAAATAAACAAACAAACAAACAAATAAGAACCTATATTTCCTACTTCATCAGAACTATAAAAGAGAAAAATATAATTTTTCTACATCAGAGATGAAAAGCAACAGAAGAAATACCTGAATGCTAGGAGTGAGATCACCCCATAGCACCCTGTATAGGAGCACAGCATTTTTGATGAAGGGAAGATTCAATCTGGTTAGACAAATTAATGATGTTCATGTGAGTAGGCTCTGTCTTGTGGACTGCTTTGGCATTTGTTGCCTTAGAACTAATTTAACCTCAAAATTTTTAGATCTGTGTCTCTGTTACCAATGGTCCCCATACAATATTTATGGGTGATGTCTTCACTATCTTATTCTGTAACTAAATAAATGTGTTCACCATGAACATTCCTAACCACAGCAAAGATTGGCGCTGGAGTTTCTAATTAGATGCCTTAACACTCCATTCCTTATTTCCATGGTTAGAACATAACAAAATGACTATAATATGGGATTCTAATATGGCAAATTCATGCCACATTTTTATTCCAGAGAAGCAACATCTTCAAGAACACTCAGATTGTTTTAAGTGTTCTTGCAGTAAGATGCAGGTCTCAGTGTCATAAAGGCCTGGCTGTACACAGACCTTCGAGTTTGAGCTATAATTTGATGTCTTGTTGCTGCCATACTTTATCTGGTAATTTCATAGCTGATGCACTGACTTATCTCACCAAGAACTGTCACATCCTGGTTCAACTTTGCATCAGTAGGAGCTCACTACCAAGGAAAACCAACCTTATTGAAACTTTCAGTTCCCCACCATTAATGCTGCTTTGGAGTGCCTGTGGGGTTGCAGCTGATTTGTACCCTCAATAAAGCATATTGTTAGTCTGTAGCCCTGAGTGCAGAAATAATTGACAACGTGCTCCAACTCCTTCAATATAAGCCTGTAGGGCATCCTCATCCATGTTAAACAACTGCTAGGTGACTGCTTCAAATATTGCAAGCTTCCACTGAATCCTGCTCAAGGGCAAGAACTTTCTGGATGAGGAAAAGTAAATCTTTATTCCAGTGTTCAAGTTTCTGGATGCATCACTGATCAAGAATAAGAAAGATGGGATATTAAAAAACCAGGAGGCAGAGCTGTCTAAATCCACTGGACATAGACAAAAGATAAAGTGGTGCTGTGCACATTATATTGTTGTTGTTTTTTTTAAATGAATTCATAATAAAGAGGACCAGGTAATAAACAGAAAATTGAGCTTTCTAATTTAAATACCTTAATGCAAACATTTTACTTTACAAGTTTTTTGTGTTTTTCTTTTTTCAAAATTATAGACATTTTGACATGGATATAACATTATTTTATTCATTGTTTCTTGTTTTGGTTATCTATTAGCACATTAACAACCTATTTCAATACTTAGCTTATTTAAAAAAGATTTATCAGTGAAGAACAACCTTCCCAGAAGTCTCTAGTAAACCTCCCTTTATATTTTACAGGCCAAAACTAAGACATCAGCTCACCTAAAATCATGGCCATAGTCCATTTTTATTCAATTTGGGAGGCCTCTACTTCATAAAATATCTTAAATATGCAATGAAAAATGAGAGTGGCTTTTACAGACAATAAACAATATCTATACAATGTATTTTGTGTATATTTATGTTAGAAAATTACACTTTTTGTTATCATCTACTATGAAGGTAGTGGTCTCCTATGTAAGCCACTAAATGAGTTTCATCGCATCTATGCTTGTGATGTCCCTGAGTGGTGCATCCTGATTTACTTAGCTAGAAATTACCAGATTTCCTGTATAGGATAATTTTATTTTGAAGTCTTTCTTAGCCTATTTATGTATAATTTCTGAGATAGCTTTAATTATTTTTTCCCAAAACAAGTGCAAGAAAATAAAGGTAACCCGCCAATACAATACTCACAGCACTCCAGACTGGACTGGCAAACCTTTGGCCTTCATGTCCTTAAATTCTATTGCTGGTATTCATTTCCCACGACCACCCCCCCTCACCTCCCACACACACATATGTATAAAATTTGTTTCTAAGTTTTCTGGCTTATGTAGAATTGGTAAGAAAGGTTTTAATATATAATAATGACCTCTGGCCAATGTAATCACACATTTAAATTATAAAGTTGTATGATGTCCATCCAATGCCAATCCTCACATCTGTGAGTTAGTTCCAATAAGACAACAAAGGTGAATTTGGAAACTAAAAAAGATCTGGGATACTTTAAGAATGGTTTATTCAGTAAATTCAAAGCACAGCTTTAATCAATGTACCTAAATCTCATCTCTAAGCTGTATGTTCAGTGGGTGGTACTATCAAAGGTGATTGAAAATTTAAGGTTTTTGTAACTGGCTTAAATGCTCAATTAGTATTTTCAAATCATATGTTATGTTAAGTTTTGTGGAAAATAATTGATATTCTCTCTTTTTAATGAGTTCTATATTAAGAGACTCAATATTTTTACCTTCCTTTCTTATTTTTTCATTGACTTTTAGAGTGAGACAATGGGGGAGAAAGAGAGAGAAACATTGTTGTGAGAACAGAACATCAATAGACTGACTCTTTCCGGTCCCCTACTGGGGATTGAGCAGGAAACCCTGTTATGTGCCCTAACCAGGAATAGAACCAGCAACCTTTCAGTGTCCAGGATGACACCCCATCACCAGACCTACACCAACCAGGCATCTATCATCCTTTCTTGACTGGAATTAGAATCATGAAAATAATTGGAAGTGCCCTGTTCACTCATTTTCCAATTTTTCATCCAATAAGCTTGCCTTGACCATCAACTATGTGCAGACACCTTGCTCAGCCTCCAAGTAAAAAGGGTCTCTCTTCTCATATGATAAGTAATCATATCTAGTCTGAAGAATATAAAAAAAAAATACTTGAGAAGTCAGTTTAAAAAAAAGATTAAAAGATTATTAAGATGTATACTCAATGGAGAAAGTTTGAGGACATTAAGAAATGCATGTAAGGATTGAATGGCTAGAAAACATTAAGACTGTTAGGTGAAGAGCCATTGAAATGCCTAGAAGACTAAGCATTTGAATGTGGCACACAGATTCATGAGTAGAAGGGTAAATTGAATCCAACTTTTTTTTTTTAAAGTGCTATTAAAAGTATACTTGAGGTCAAAATGAAAATGAGATGATTAGGTAAAAATGGAAAATTAAAAGATTAACATCTATGTGCTGAGTTAGTGGAATAAACTAACTCCTTTAAAAATAATTAATGGATAAGAACAAGAGAAGAAAAATGTATGTATGAGTATTTTAACAGGAATCTACACTAATAAAAGAGAAACATACAAACTGAACATACCTCTGCTATGTCCACAAGCCATGCCCACCAGCCAATCAGGAGCAAGTAAGCCAATTAACACAACCAAGATTGTGGCAGCCACAGAACTGGAGCAAGCAGGAGGCTTGGATTGCCCCAGTGATGGAGGAAGCCAAGCTTTCCCCCCTCCCTGGATGGCCCTGGCCTCTACTCAAGGCTACAAAGTTTCAATTATAGAACATAAATAAATCCCAGATACTTGCTTCCAGCTAGCCCTGGCCTCCGCTCAAGGAGGTGCTGAAAATAAGAAAGAAAAAAAGGAGGGCCTGGGATCTTGGGTCACTGGAGGGTGATCAGGCCAGGATGGGATGGCAGTTGTGGGTGATCAAGCTGGTGGGGGGCGGGGCCATTGGGGGTAAGCAGGCCAGCAAGGAGGCAGTTGGGGGAAAGCAGGCCAGTGGGGAGGGAAGGTGGAGGCAAGCAGGCCAGCAAGCAAGAGTAGTTAGGGGCGATCATGCAAGCGAGCAGCTGGAGCCAGCATTATCGAATTGTGAGAGGATGTCTGACTGCTGGTTTAGGCCCGATCCCTGTAAACCAGCAGTAGGACATCCTTCAAGGGGTCCCAGATTAGAAGGGGTGCAGGCTTCAAGGAGTCCCAGATTGGAAAGTGTGCAGGCTGACCTGAGAAACACCCATCCCCTGTACATGAAGGGCCACTAGTACTAAAATAAATTTGAGTCAAATCTATTGAACTTTATACTTCAGAACACATGATTAAGTTAGCAAACACTAACAAAAAAAGAGTGAACACATCATAAACTATGAGAAAATTGATTGGATGGTGTTTGGGAGAGAGGACCTTTACTATCAAAGGGTTAAACTCTTTAAATGTATCATAGATCTTTATTTTCTCACTTTCCTTATTTCTGATCTCAAGAGCTGTGGGTTTATTCACATAAATCTTTAAGCAGTACAAAAGGTTTCAGAAGGTGCACATTTGACAGTAGTTATTAATAAGCCCAACTCCTACACTGGAGATATCCTCAGGTTTTTGTTCTCCAAGCCCTGAGCATCTGCATCTGTGCTTTACTTGGGTGTTTAAAGAGAACTCAGACAGGATCTGTTAACCAGGAGGTTGACAGAATGCTAAACATGCAGAGAGAGCACAACTCGTTTTTTTCTCAAAAGCCAAATTCTACCTGGCTTGCCTAATCCCTATTCCTCCTCCCTGCCACCATGTGCAGCAGAGAAGATTGATAATTAGTATCTTCAGCCCTCTGGACATAATGCTACCCTGGATACCCCAAGGCAACTGTTCCTACACTCCACAGAGTTAGCACCCTTCTGGGCCACCTAAGCCTAAGAAGGAGATGCAGAGTGAGGAGCTGTTTTCAGACACTTCAGGAAGCACCTAGCCTCAAGACTTCCATGGCTGGCATTTGAATTGATTTTATTCCAGGACAGCAACAACCATCCTGAATGTATTGCAGGTGTTTCTGCTTGGGTGAAAGAAAGGGACAGAAATGGTGGAAAATGCTGCATGCTGATAATCAATTATCATTACTAAATTGACATCTTTCATAGTAAGTACATAAAGTCCAATGTCAAAAAGCCTGGGTAATAACTATCTGTTTATGTCTTATCTTTAGTAAGTTACATAAATCAATAACTTGGTTTAGGCTAAACCATGTCATAAAAGAAATTATTTTGGTCCCAATCCTGTAGTATAAAAAAATACTGGTTGAGAGAATTCTGTTACCAAACTATCCAAACAATTTGAAAGCAATTTAACCAGGTGGTATATGATATATTTAGAGTTTAAACTTCCCTAAAATCAGCATTTGTTGTTTATGTAGAAGGTAGTTGCTCGAAGGCAAAATAGAAGTTTTCAATGCCTCCCCACATTAAAAAATAGTGCATTTATAATAAAGTATCACACTTGTATTTACTGATTTATGAGTATTATCTAACTGTAAGAAAATATATTTCAATTGAATACTGTAATTGTTAAGAGGTTGAAACTCAGAGTAATTGTTCATGTGACAATTTGGTTGTTTTAGGTTAAATACAAAAAAATTAGAATAGTTAAGGGAAAAATTAAGTTTATGAAAACATCATTTATCATAGAACATTTGTAAATATTAGTTTGGGTTTAATTTCATTTCTAGATGGCAGGAATGCTAGAAAATGCTACCAACATAGATGATATTTTTAATAGAACAAAACAAAAAATCTAGTTTCCTAAACATTTGCTGTACAATATTCTATACATTATTATTATTTAACTGTCATGTCTATTTTTTCATAAAAATTAAAATATGTTATGGGAATGGTAATGATACATAATACATATTTAAGTGTTTAATAATTTACATTTTGTTAATTATTTTGACTGATTTTGGGTAAAGATTGTTACAACACATACACAGACCATCTGTTGCTGTTAGAATCATTAATAAATACTCCCTGAACTAAGTATTTTAATTAAAATAAAATGCTGCATTCATCAAGGCCCATCTTAAGAGGCATGCTCCAAAAGGAATTAATAGAGTACCCAGCTGCCAATCTCTAAATAGTTTTAAAATATTAAAAACTTTTATTCATGAGGAACTACATGGATTTGGATGATTAGGGAACAATCTGTTGAGTCTAATGCCTGCTGCTGTGTGGGATTCAAAAGTATGTGAATCAATGAAAATGACACCATCTATTCCCATACAGTTCCACAAAGTTACCAAGAGTCAGAGTAGCACAAATGCTTTCTTCTTCATGATGCCTTTGTTTTTTAAGGGGATCAACCCTACTTCCTTATTTTCTAGCTGTGTAACTCTGAAAAATTTACTGTCTTTCTGTGCCTCAAATGCTGATTTTAGGGAAGTTTAAAACTCTAAATATACCATATACCAACTGGTTAAATTGCTTTCAAAATGTTTGGATAGTCTGGTAACAGAATTCACTGAACCAGATTTTTTTATACTACAGGATTGGGACCAAAATAATTTCTTTTATGACATAGTTTAGCCTAAACCAAGTTATTGATTTATGTAACTTACTAAAGATCAGGCATAAACAGATAGTTATTACCCAGGCTTTTTGACATTGGACTTTATGTACTTACTATGAAAGATGTCAATTTAGTAATGATAATTGATTATCAGCATGCAGCATTTTCCACCATTTCTGTCCCTTTCTTTCACCCAAGCAGAAACACCTGCAATACATTCAGGATGGTTGTTGCTGTCCTGGAATAAAATCATTCAAATGCCAGCCATGGAAGTCTTGAAGCTAGGTGCTTCCTGAAGTGTCTGAAAACAGCTCCTCACTCTGCATCTCCTTCTTAGGCTTAGGTGGCCCAGAAGGGTGCTAACTCTGTGGAGTGCAGGAACAGTTGCCTTGGGGTATCCAGGGCAGCATTATGTCCAGAGGGCTGAAGACACTAATTATCAATTTTCTCTGCTGCACATGGTGGCAGGGAGGAGGAATAGGGATTAGGCAAGCCAGGTAGAATTTGGCTTTTGAGAAAAAAACGAGTTGTGCTCTCTCTGCATGTTTAGCATTCTGTCAACCTCCTGGTTAACAGATCCAGTCTGAGTTCTCTTTAAACACCCAAGTAAGGCACAGATGCAGATACTCAGGGCTTGGAGAACAAAAACCTGAGGATATCTCCAGTGTAGGAGTTGGGCTTATTAATAACTACTGCCAAATGTCCACCTTCTGAAACCTTTGTACTGCTTAAAGATTTATGTGAATAAACCCACAGCTCTTGAGATCAGAAATAAGGAAAGTGAGAAAATAAAGATCTAAGATACATTTAACACATTTTTATGTTAGTGCTTTCCCCATGACTAAAAGTTTAAGTTATACTCTTTTTATTTTAAATATATTTTTATTGATTTTTTACAGAGAGAAAGGAAGAAGGTTAGATAGTTATAACATTGATGAGAGAGTAACATCAATCAGCTGCCTCCTGTACATCCCCTCCTGGGATTGTGCCCACAACCAAGGTACATGCCCTTTACTAGAATCAAATCTGGGACCCTTCAGTCCGCAGGCCTACACTCTATCCACTGAGCAAAATCAGTTAGGGCTTAGGTTATACTCTTGATAGTGTTGTATGGACTCTGACTGCCTTACACACTTTGTCAAGTTGCTGATCATGGTCATAAGACTTCACTAATACATGATGCTCATTTTTCATGCTTTCCATTCACTTGCCTAGAAATAGCCAGGCTTATTGGAGTTCTTGAACTTGAAAGATTCAAGCACAAACTTGAGGCCACACAGTTTCTGCTGCCAGAGCTCCCTGAAGCAAAGGGGTGGTGGTGGGAATTAAAGAGGTCCTCTCCAAATAAAATGCTAACCTACTTTGTGATATTAGTCAAGTCCTTACACCTCACAAATCACATTCACTTATGCCAATTGATGGTTAGATCATCCTAACCACTCTTTAAAATTGCTATTACATCCCAGTTTTATAGGTTAGGAAACTGAGCCTTAAGAAGCTTAAATGGCTTTCCTCAGGTCATTGAACTAGAGAGTGTAACACTCAAGCATTAATACAGAATTCAAAACTAATTGCTTTTTATTGTCAACCCTAGCAGTTTTTGAAGTGTGAAATGTAGAATTCTGTGGTTCCATTTTAGATTCTTAAGGGGTGGCCCAGAGGTGAGGAGTACCTGAGCACTCTGCCATCCTACCATCACCCCTCTGCTTTCATAGACAGCACAGTTAGTGAGTTTGAGATATCTGAATTTCAAATGAGACTTTTTTTTTTTAAACAAAAGCATTGTACTGTTAAGAATTTTGTTTTTCAAAATTACTCAGGAAATTCCTTCATTACAAAGAGTTCCTACATCCTTCTCTTTGGATAACACATACCTGTATATATCTAGTTTATTCCCTACTGTCATTTATTCATTTTTAAAAGTCTATATAATTATTAAAATCTATATGTTTTCCTATGATATGCACCATGTACTGATCTGGTTATATTACAGAATAATCAGCAGCAGAGAGATCAATGGTCAATCAAAGCCACTCAAAGTGTGACCAGCAAACTTACTGAGTCGGAGATAAGAAGCCTGTGCCAGAATGCAAATCAACACATTCTTCCCTCACATAAAGTCTTATCACACAAAAACAAAAACAAAAGTTAGCTGAACTAGACAGTGTGCCAAGTTGATTTACATCCTATTATAGCTGCTTATGTTGTCACTACCCAGAAGCAGTTTCTCTGAGGGCACTTTGAGTAGCACTAGTCTAGATTCCAGAAGTGCTTTGTCCTTGTAAACTTGTTTTCCTTGCCTACAGTTACTTCCAACTGTCTGTCATTCTAACCATTCTTTCTATACCGTTTTTTCTCTGCTTTATGGTTTGGCTTCTAAATACTGGAGCTTTCTGAGATTCTATTGTCCAGCTACATCAATTCTTGATTTCTTTTATCATTCTGATGAATATTCTACATCCATTTCTTCAAAAATATTTTTATATATAGTTTTTCTCTTTTTATTTCTGACCATGACTTCCATTCTGAATTTCAGACTCTCTATTAGGAATTGTATCCTAACCATTTTTATTAATTTTATTACTGGCACCTTGAATTTAACATATCTAATTAAAAAAAAAAAAAACAACTGCCCCTACACACCTTCCTCAACAACATTAAGACTTTAAAATGGCAAAGAGAGAGAGAATTTTAAGAAAAGAGAAGAGACAACAAAATGTTTTGGCTTTGTTAAATATATATATATATATATATATATATATATATATATATATTCCAAAAATTTATAAACTTTGAGATGATTATATTAAGGAGCTTAGAAATGTCATCAAAAACTTTTTTTTTCATCACAGAGATCAACTGTCTTCAATACAGGCTTTATTCTTTAGGGTGACCAGGAGCTTTAGACTTACACAATTTCTTCTTAGCAGTTAAGAACACACAAAAAATAGTCTCTCTTGCCAATACTTCCATCTGAAGGGCCAATAATACCTCATACTGCATTTGGCCATCTCTGGTACTTGCAATGGAGTCAGCTACATATAATACAATATATACTAATAAAAGGATAATATGCTAATTAGACCAGGTCAACCAGACATCTTCCAGACAATTAGGGGTGACCAGACTGACGGGGGGTGGGCAGTTAGGGGGTGACCAGGCTGGCAGGAGGGCAGTTAGCTGGTGATCAGGCCTGCCGGGGATGTTTAGGGGGTGATCTAGCCAGCACGGGGTCAGTTAGGGGGAAACCAGGCCAGCAGGGGAGCAGTTGAGGGGGACTGGCAGTCAGACATCTCCTGAGGGGGTCCCATATTGTGAAAGGGTGCAGGCCAGCTGAGGGACTCCCCATGCTGAATTTTGTACACTGGGCCTCTAGTGACTATAATAAGGAGGCAGGATAATTCCCCAAGCAATATATGGCATTGTTTCAGACAAAAAATACTGGATGTTGAGGAAGCATAAAAAAGAGATCCCAAAATACCCAGCCTTATATGTGCTATCTCCTCTACTTCCATCAGTTAATCAACTCACCTGGCATTCATTCAGACTTCTAACCTGAAAACTAGGTAACTTTAAGTACTACTGCTCTCTATCTGCCCATATTCATTGCCATTCAAAAACAAATATACTATATTTTACCTCTGAAGTATCTATAATATCTGGTTTTTCTCTTCTTCCCAATTACCAATGTATTTGTCTTTTCTTAAATTATCACTACTAATTATTTCAACTAAGTTTCCTGCAATCAATCTTTCTCCTTCCATTCCACCTACTCTTCTGAGGGCAATAGAAACTAAGGAGAAAATAAACAGATGGGACTACAACAAAATTAAAAGCTTCTGCACAGCAAAAGAAACCATAAACAAAACAACAAGAAAGCCCACTGCATGGGAGAAAATATTTGCCAATGTTATCTCTGATAAGGGGGTTTAATCTCCAACATTTACAGGGAACTCACACAACTTAACAAAAGGAAGATAAACAACCCAATCAAAAAATGGGCAAAGGACCTAAATAGACACTTTTCAAAAGAGGACATAAGGAAGGCCAAGAGACATATTAGAACATGTTCAAAGTCACTAATCATCCAAGAGATGCAAATCAAAACAACAGTGAGGTACCACCTCACACCTGTCAGAATGGCTATCATCAACAAATCAACAAAGGACAAGTGCTGGTGAGGATGTGAAGAAAAAGGAAACTTCATGCACTGCTGGTGGGAATGCAGACTGTTGCAGCCACTGTGGAAAACAATATTGATTTTCCTCAAAAAGTTAAAAATGAAACTGCCATTTGACCCAGTAATACTACTTCTAGGAATATATCCCAAGAAAACAGAAACACCAATCAGAAAGGATATATGCACCCCTATGTTCATAGCAGCACAATTCACAGTAGCTAAGACTTAGAAACAACCCAAATGCCCATCAGCAGATAAGTGAATTAAAAAATGGTGGCACATCTACACAATGAAATAATGCTATAAAAAATAAGGAACTTTTACCATTGACAACAGCATGGATGGACCTGGAGAACATTATGCTAAGTGAAATAAGCCAGTTGTAGAAAGAGAGATATCATATGATCTCATTCATTTGTGGAATATGATGAACAACATAAACTGATGAACAAAAATGGATCCAGAGACAGAGAAGAATTTAATGAACTATCAAACCTCAGAGGGAAGGTAGGTGAGGGTGGGGGTAAGGATGTGACTAAATCTGCTCTCCCAAGGACAAATCACTTATGGGCCCATTTCTCACAAGTATCCATATTATTAAGAGGAGCTTGACTATGTAACACTCTCATATGGAAGATACTCAATGTCACAGATTCCACTTATTGCAGAGTTGTTAGATAAGTAGAACATCTGGCTATTCAATAATACTCTGGGTCATTACTCAATCACAGTTATGTCTAAATCACTGTCACTTGGAGATTAATCACATCTGGCAATAACACCCTTTTAATATCCTCAGCTAATAATCCCTGTTCTTTTCATGGGAACCTTATACCAGAATTATTAATTTTCATTCTACTCCATATTGTGCCATAGTCCTGAATTACTTCAGTGTCTGTAAGACCAATCAGTACCCTAATCTTTCAATTACTTTTCCTTATTTCTAGTCATTTTAACCTAAACTCCTCTCAAATCCTCCACTCCTAACATATCACCTTAAATTACCCATCCACCCCAATTTGAATTCAAATAACCCCACTCTTGACTGATGCCATTGTAATAACCTGGTTATTATGTAACAGGAGAGGAGGAAAGGAAAGACCAGATAGACCCATGCTCAATAAGGTCTGAGTGATCTAGGAAGATGCTTTCCCATCAGTAACACCTGAAATGGAGTCAGTGGCCACTGCAAATATGTAAAACCTAAATATTTAAATTTCCAAACCAAGGAAGTTTCACCCTTCTCTCTCTTCTCCCTCTCAGTGCCAGGATCTGTTGGGACTCCTGCTGCAGAGGGATGCACTCCCCTGCGCCCACATGGCACATGGCCATGATGGACTCCACACTGGACTAATAGACTTTAATTAGTTGGCATGCTAATTAAACACCTGGCTGCAACATGGAACAGAAACTCCGGACACTGGCCTGTTTCTGGCTCTGCTAGAATCCCAGCTGCATCTTTTCCAGGACTGACTTAAGGGGCAGAGAACTTTGGAATCTGAGACATATAAATTTATGCAAATAAGTCTTCTTCCACATCTCATCGTCCCAGGTGAATCTTGGAAAATCATTTTCTGAAGATATGGCAAGAACCTAAGTCCGGACTCATGTCTAGGAAATCTGACCCATTAATTGCTTCAGCATTATGACCACATTCTACCATCCTGGTACTTTCTCAGTATAAAATTCCCTTTGTACCTGTTCTTTTAGGAATTTTTAGTCCCCTGGCCCTTCTATTTTATTTCTGTCAGAAGATTTTTTTTATGTTCATCTCCTTGACTAGATGGCTTACATAACAATAAAATTATATGTCCTTTGATATCTTCAACATTTCCCCTTGTTGCTCTCTAATTTAATTGTTCTATAAAATAATAAACTGGTTGGATCCAACTCCATCTGTTACGGGCCTCTAACCAGTTTCCTGAGAAATGCCATTGGGCTTTTCTCCAAATTCTAGACTATCTCATGGTCACCATTCTCACCAAACTCCAAACTATTAGATATTTATTTCACAGAACTAGCAAATCACCTCATATTGTGGTTGGAATGTTTATATAATTTTTTCCCTTTCTAGACATCTTGAGAGCAGAAAGCAAGTCTTAATTACATTTTTTATTCCTGGTATAAGCACACTGTAGTTGTTGAAAAAAAATAAAATAAGTGCCATATTATGAAATAGTAAACTTTTATGCAGAAAAGTATATGTTTTATATTTAAATGAAAAGTAATAAAAGTTGTTATTATTCAATATGTTAAATTTGAATTTATAGTAACTTTATAGAAACATTATAAATTTTTCTAAGGACAAATCATAATGCTTTTGCTCCTTTGTAAATAATCTAAATTATTTGAATTATTCTAAATTTTTTTTTTTTAAATAAAGACAGTGGATTAGGTGCAGGAGTAGATAAACAGAATATGGGATCCAGAAACAGACTTATAAATAACTAGAGGGCTGGTGCATGAAATTCATACATGAGGGGGGTTGTCCCTCAGCCCAGCCTGTAACCTCTCCAATCTGGGACCCCTCAAGGGATGTTCAACTGCCTGGTTAGGCCTGATCCTCCCATGACATTCCTCTCACAATCCAGGACTGCTGGCTCCCAACTGCTTGCCTTCCTGCCTTCCTGATTGCCCCTAATTGCTTCTGCCTGCCAGCCTGATCACCCCCTAACCTCTCCCCTGTCAGCCTGATTACCCCTAACTTCCCTCCCCTGTAGGCCTCAGTCCCCCCTAACTGCCCTTCTCTGCAGGCCCAGTCACCCCCAACACCCCTCCTCTGCTGGCCTGGTCACCCCTAACTGCCCTCTCTTGCAGGCTTAATCACTCCAACTGCCCTCCCTTGCAAGCCTGGTTCCTACCTAATAGCCCATAACTGCCCTCCCTTGCAGAGCTGGTCCCTCCCAACTGCCCTCCGCTGATGGCCATCTTGTGGTGGCCATCTTGTGTCCATATGGGGGCAGCCATCTTTGACCACATGGGGGCAGCCATCTTGTGTGTTGTAGTGATAGTCAACTTGCATATTACCCTTTTATTACCTGCTGCACTGGTGGGGCCTGGCTGATTCGTCCTAAAGGGTGTCCCAGATCAAGGTGGGGGTCCCTTTGGGTAAGGGGCAGCCTGGGCAAGAGGTCTGTGGTGGTTTGCTGGTTGGCCATGCCCCCCAGAGACCCAAGCAGAGGCCCTGGTATCTGGGATTTATTTATCTTCTATAATTAAAACTTTGTAGCCTTGAGCAGAGGCTAGGGCAGGCCAGGGCTGAGGGAAACTTGGCTTCCTTCATCACTGGGTGCAACTCAAGCCTCCTGCTCTCTCCAGCTCTGTGACTGCCACCATTTTTGTTGGGATTTATTTATTTTCTACAATTGAATCTTTGTATCTTTGCATGGAGTCCAGGTCTGGCCATGTGGGCAGGAAGCCTGGCTTCCTCTTTTTCTGGGGAAACCCAAGCCTCCTGATCACTCTGTGGCGGCAGCCATCTTGGTTGAGTTAATTTGCATACTCGCTCCTGATTGGCTGGAAGGCATGGCTTGTGGGGATAGCAGAGGTATGGTCAATTTGCATGTTTCTCTTTTATTAGTGTAGATAACCACTAGATTCAAGGCAAAGTTGACATGTGTTACAATGGAGAAAGGATTCATTCTCTTTGATAAACGATGCATGGTCAACTGGACTTCCCTCTCATAAAGCACAAAAGTTAATTCAAGATAGTGTATAGGTCTAAGTTTGGAAAATATAAAAGAAAGCATTTAGAGAAAAATAAAACATCTTTAAGGTATTCTTAAACACAACACACAAAAAAGAAAATAATGTTACATTGAACTATATTAAATTGAAGCACTCTACTCATTAAAAGATACTATTAAGAGTATAAAAAGACAATCCATAAGGTGGGAGAAGAATTTCACAATACATACATACACAAAATACTAATATTTAGAAGATTAAAAAAAAACATACAAATCAAAAACTCCCTGAAACTAATTTTAAAATACAAGTGATCCTCCTTAATAATTATATGTTTTAATTTATATGGGCAGATGACTCAGACATTTGGACACACTTCACAAATGAGGTTACCGAAATGGACAAGACACATATGGAATGTGATTAAACTCATTAGTTATCAGCACTACACTTTGACCCGAATAACTAAAATTCAAGAGATACGAATTCCAAGATTTCAAAGATGCAGAGCCCATAGAATTCTAATATATCACTAGTAGAACTCTTAATTGGTATTGCTGCTTGGGAAATTGTTAGCATATAGTAAAGTTAAACATTCACATACTCTATGACCCAGCAGTTTCACTGCTAGAAATGTGTCCTGAGGTTCACAGAAAGTCATATAAGATAGTTTACTGTTGCACAAGATAAAAAAAGCTTAAAATTGGAAACAACATAAAGTTCTAATAATAGAATTAATAAATAAGTTGTTATATATTCACACAATGAAATATAATAATGAGAATATCTAATAAAAGAATAATATGCAAATTAACCATCACTCCATGACAAAATGGCGGCACCCACTCCTCTCAGGCCTACCAATGTCCCCTGTCCCAGGGAAGGCTGCCGCTGAGAGCAGGCAGCATGCAGCCAGAGCTGTTGGCCTGGGAGGCTTCCGCACACCCTCAGCTGATCTGCTCTCAACTTTGGCCTGGTCAGTTGGCCTGGGAGGCGGCCACCACCACCCCCACCCACAGGATCCACTCCCAGGCCCAACCTGGCCCTGGCCTGGGAGCCTGCGTGCACCCCCAGAGTGATCTGCTCCCAGCCTTGACCTGGGCAGTGGCCTTGGAGGCCATGAACACCTTAGGTGCGATCTGCTTCCAGCTAAAATCAGGGAAGTGGCCTGGGAGAAGGTACACACCCCCGGCTGATCTTCTCCCAGCGCGAACCAGGCCATTGCTTGGGAGAAGGCACACACCCCCGGTGCGATCTGCTCCCAGCCTTCACCAGGGCAGTGGCCTCAGAGGCAGCACGCGAACCTTCTCCCTCCCCCTGCACAATCTGCTCCCAGCTGCTACCCAGGCTGTGCCCTACCTCCAGTCTCCCTCTCCCATGAGATCCACTTCTAGTCAGGGCCTGGGCCTGAGCTGTGGGCCTGGGAGGCACCAGCACTGCCTATCCTCCTTCTATCCAGTGATCAGCTCCCATCCATGGCGGGCGGGGGTGTGTAGGTCTGGGAGGCAGCCTGGGGTTTCAGCCTCCAAAAGGCCTGAGCCCACATGGAGTGATCCCCCCCCCACACACCTATAGCCTTGGAAAGTCCCTTGCCCTCAGCGGAGTGATTGGAGATTGGGGGGTGAGGGGGTGGTTATCTGGGCTATGCTGCCCAGCAAACCTCTCCCACTGGGTAGAAACTTCTGACCATGTTGGGAGGTAAATGGGTTTTGTTTAAAATCTTTAGAAACCATAAAGTAAATGTTTGAGGTAGGGTTTCACATCTGAAGTAACTTACAACTAATTTCTGAAGGTAAACGGGGACATTGCAGTTACATTACTGAAGAGTACCCCGAGGTCCAGAGGTTGGCTCTGCAAGGGCGGTGGTGGGTGCTCCCCACCCTGGTTCCTCAACACCTTGGGCAGAGCTTGAGCCCACCCAGAAAGGCCTTTTCCCTATAGTTTTCACCAAGGCAGGGAGGTTTTGTAGACATGAATAAGAAGTGCCCACGCACAAGTCCTAAAGATGCTGGGGCTGGCAGAAATGACAAACAAACCAGCAAAAGAGCAAAACCACCATCCCAACATAGATCATCTTTTTCTTCAGATGACAGTGTGTTTCCCTCTTCTGCATCTTCTGGAAGCAAGACAGATTCAAGTACTGACAATTCTACCGACTGAAAAGTTAAGAGAAAGAGAGGACACAAAAGCAAAAAAGGAGGAAAGAAAGAAAGAAAGGACAAAAGATGCAACATCAAGGAAAAAAAAAAAAAAAAAAAAAAGAAGGAAGAAACAACCACATGATATCACCTTTCCAAGATCTCATGAAATTCCTGTTTAAGGAGTTTATTTTATGACACTTTTAGTTTGAGTTTATATTTTTACTGGTTTGTCAAGACACGGCAAATACACTGTCCAATATGTTAAAGAAAAAATCCTATTTAATAAAGAGGAAATATGCAGGGGAGGGCATTTGGGGGTGACCAGGCTTTCAGGAGAGGGCAGTTGGGTATGATCAGGCTGGCAGGAGAGTGGTTAGGGGGTGATCAGGCTGGCAAGCAAAAGCAGTTAGGGGTAATCAGGCAGGTGAGCAGTTGGGAACCAACAGTCCTAGATTGTGAAAGGAATGTCTGACTGCCAGTCGGACATCCCCCCGGGGGTCCCAGATTAGAGAGGCAGGTTGAGCTGAGGGACCCCCCTCCAGTGCATGAATTTCAACCACATGAATTTCATGCACTGGGTCTCTAGTATAATAATATGCAACAATGGATGAATCTCACCACTATAAATTTGAACAAAAGGAGACATGCACAAAAGAGTCCATATTGTCTGATTTTATTTATATAAAATATATAAACAAGGAAATCTAATATATGTTGGTAGAAGTCAGGAGAGTTGTTATCTTTTGTGGGGACGAGATTAGTCACTAGAAAGAAGCATGAGAATGACTTGTGGGGTGATGTATATAAGAATATATTCAGAAACTAACTAATTAATGCAACTTATGTTTATTATGCTTCAATGAAAACATGTTTAATGACCCTGTTACTTATGGTATATACGGCATCTTTGAGATAAGACCTTGTATGAAAATATAATGAAAGTGAATAAGAGTCTAGAGAAAATAAGGAAAGGGCCAAGCTCAGAAAGAGAACATTCTAATAAACTAAGTATAGCAACCCATTAAAAAGTATAAACTATTAAAAATAAATTCATAAATTTAGAATATGCTCAATGGCTTAATTGAACACATGTAGACATTATTTTGTATTGACTTTTATATATTTTATTTTTATTTTTAACTTCTTTGTACTGACTTTAAAAAAAATTTTCTGTGCCTTCTGAGGGCCTTACACAATAGATTAAACAAAGTTTTGTAAATGAGCATATCCTTTTGTCTTTTTCACAGCAGAATAAATTGTTCTGTGGTGTCCTGGATCATCATTTAGCAGTTCTTTTCATTTATAATTATCTTTATACACAAGATTTTCTAGAATATTGTTGGTTCCTATAAACAAACTTGGATGTCAGAAACAGCATCTCATTTTAAAAAGCATGTTTGCTTCCTAATTGAAAAATTATATTGCTTTTGGCACAAACTGAAAAGAAAAGCCATCTAGTGAGATGTAGATAGTGTTAAATGACTAAAGATTATAAAAAGCTTTTATAACCTGGAATCCCAAGTTACACACTAGCTGAGATGCATTCAAGAAATATGGCACTTTATGGCAAAGTATAAGAAAAGAGTATTATATTAAGACAACTTATTTTTTCATTTTTTTGTTATGCACTCATCTGTGATAAATGCAGCATACAATAGTCTACAGATAGCAGATGGTTATTTAATAGGCATAAAAGTCAAGACTAAACTATTCACTTCTGCAAAATACCTTTAGGTAAAAGAGAAGGACTTATTATCATTGAGAATAATATTAAACTCATTAATAAATATCTTAAGAATGTGCTTTAGTCATAGAATCCAGCTGCAATAACTGTTAGCATTTCTAATATTTTTCCAAGATAGATTTCATAAAATAAGCAAGATAAAATGCACATACATTTTAATTCAGTCAGATAGATAGTAGATATACAATGTCATGGTACTTTAGTTACTTCCCTAAATTTATAATCTGGAATAATAATAAGAGTGATTACATTAGCACTTTCACCAAACAGGCATTCTACTTATGGACTTGTATGAATTATCTCCCTTAACAATTACTTTAAAAAATCAAAGAATTGTGGTACGTAATATCTAAATGTAAATGTCATCAATTCTTCCTCACCTTATATAGATATGCTGCTCTTAACATCAAGAGAGAGATTCTTAATCAATAAAGAAAAAAGAGAGGGGGGGGGGGTTAATTCCCTGGGCTGGCTTTGTGATGTCCCTTTTACCAAAAGAAATGTGACCAACCAGGTTTTAAGAAACCTTACTTACAATTTATTGCTGAGTCTCTAGGAAAGGATTATCTTGTGACACTTCCCAGAACCTACCAATTTACTGTGAAAAGCCCAAGACCAGAGCTATATTCATGAGCATGCAGTTTGCAGTCACTGTCTTGAAATTCTTAATAATTTTTATCATTTTACACTGGGTCTTTAAATTATGAACCTGGTTTTGCCCAACCACATAGACAGGCTGAGCTCCCAAACCACAGACAGCATTACCTGTCCACGAGTCACTTTGGATATTCAATTCGTTGATCATTTAAATAGTGGCAGTCCCAGTCAACATCTGATTAGGATTGTGTGAGAGAACCCGAATGAGAACTTCTCCATTAAGCCCAGTCAACTCCCAGAACAATGAGAAATAATAAATTGTTTTGTAAGCCATTTAATTTTTGTGTGGTTTTTGGCCTACCTACAGATAAGTGAGACAGATAGGTACTATTATTAAGTCATATTCCTTGTATTAAACTTACAAATTAATGATCCCATATAATAAAAGCATAATATGCTAAGTGTCCCATCCATTGGTCCACTGCTCAACCAGTTTCTATGACACATACTGACCAAGAGGGGTTAGACACTCCAACACTCTAATCAGCTTGCTGCTGGGATCTGGCTGATCTGGACTGGGCAGAAGGCTCCAGTCGCCCTGATTGCCAGCCAAGCCAAGGGACCCAGGCTTCTCTTAGTTAATATTATAATCACCTTTAGAAACATAGAGCAGCACTTTTTTATATAAGACTGCTGTTAGAAGAATGAGAAAGCAATAAACAAACTTAGGTGTAATGAAAATACATAGCCTTAGCTATAGATTGTTGGAGCTTCTTTTATGTGTCTAATACCCAAGAATATAATTTAATTTTCCATTTTTTAAATATATTTTATTCATTTTTACAGAGAGGAAGGGAGAGAGACAGAGAGCTAGTAACGTCGATGAGAGAGAAACATCGACCAGCTGCCTCTTGCACACCCCCCACCGGGGATGTGCCCGCAACCAAGGTACATGCCCTTGACCGGAATCGAGCCCAGGACCTTTCAGTCCACAGACCGATGCTCTACCACTGAGCCAAACCGGTTTCGGCTGATTTTCCATTTTAATGTGATTTTCTTCTATTTTTGTTGCACTAAAATATTTTTTTTTCAGTTTCAACT
Source organism: Pipistrellus hanaki (assembly GCF_964339955.1). NCBI lineage: Eukaryota > Metazoa > Chordata > Mammalia > Chiroptera > Vespertilionidae > Pipistrellus > Pipistrellus hanaki. Next base: position 85,422,236 of record NC_140504.1, read on the forward strand.
CTAACAGTTTCATTTATACATGCTTCCAAATTATCACTGAAGGGATTTCAAGAGTAATGTTTGAGGCTGTAACTTACAGGACCTCATCATTTCCTTAAAAAGCTTCCAAATGATAATTGTGGGTACCCCCATTTTATAATAATGTGATCAATTATGCTAATAGGAGTGCATTAGTCATTCTCAGTGATGTATGTTCAACTTTTATGATTATGTCCTCTTCTTTCCCCTACAAGTTCATCATTAATTCCTAATTGATCAAAAATATTTTCCCACACACAGACACCCATGAGGCCTTTGTGATGAGAATTCATTTCTCAAAAGGGAATTTAAGACTGAATCTCAGATGTTCAAAAACTGATGAACCAGATAGTCATCAGGGAGAAAAAGGCACATTACCAGGTTCACTTTGCTGATAACAATTTCAGGACTCCTGGGAAAGCAAAGAGATACATCAAACAGAATTTCTTAAAATTTTATTCCATTGTGACAATGTTTCAACTTTTCTGTTTCTGGAATTAACCTAAAACACTTGAGTGAGACACTTTATAAACCACTTCTTTGTTGAAGTTGTTAGTTAGCTTGTAGCTGAAAAGTGAACTCTGAATTATTCTTCTGTTTGGATTTGTATTGTTTCAGATTGAGTTTGATGAGTGTTAAAAAAAAAGCATTTTAGGAAATAATTTTACTTCTAACCATTACTATATATTTCAGATAATATAATTCATGCTTGAAATGTGTCTATATTCAAATATATAGCACAAGCCACAAGGTAAATGTGAACAGTTTTCTAAAGAACAACCAGAAATGTATACTAATATTGTATAATAATTTTAATAGAGGGATGTATTTATAAAGCCTAAATTTATTATTATAAAATTCATTATTGATTGACCACAATATTTAATGTACCTTAATATCCTTTATCTACAGAAAGTCAAATAATTACTTCCCAAAAAACCCTATTTTTTTCTCCTCAAATAAGCATACAATGTAAATAAAAGGACATAATAGTATCTAACTTCTCTGTTATAGTTTTATTCTGTTATCTAATTAAATGCTGAAACTTTTTAAACTATTTTATATGTTTTCAATAAAAATATTTGATTATTTTCGAGTATAGTAAAGATTTTTAAGCTTCTTTTGATATTGACAATCTATTTTAGTTTAATCATTTTGTATCCTGTAACATAACAATATATTTAAGGGTATGGATATATGGAAATAATATTTGATGAATGCTTCAGGAACCAAAGAAGAGAGAAAAGAATGAAGGGAAGGAAAAAAGGAAGGAAGGAAAGAAAGAAGGGAAAGAAGGAAGTGAGGCTTGATTATAACTCCATAATTTCTCTAAAAAATAAAGGAAGAGAGACATTCAAAATGGAGGCCAAATAGGCAGACATGTCCTGGCTATTATCATGGAACAGATAGAGGGAATAAAGGAATCAAATGACACTCACCCAGAGTTGGCAAATTAGACACAGCGGGTGAGACAATCCACAGCCAGGAAGGGCGGAGGACACCTGGAGAATGGTAGGATCAGCATCTGGGCTGGAAAGAGACACACACTACCACTGGGACAAGAGATTCAGAAGAAGCATGCCCTGCACCAGGTCTGAGTCATTTGGGAACACGTTAATACCCGACTGTGGAAGAGGCTCCAAAGGGCTGCTGGTGGCTGGGAAATCTACACTGAGTGGCTAAATTATTATGATCTCTGAACGCATAATAATCTGGCCACTCAGTGTATAGCCTATATAATAAAAGGCTAATATGCAAACTGTCTCCTCAAACCGGAAGTTCAACCAACAGGCAGGCTGGGCAGCAGCACATGTGACCTCCTCCTGGCCAGGCTGGCAGGACCCAACCCACGCACGAATTCATGCACCAGGCCTCTAATACATGCACCCATGCATGCGTGCACACACACACACACACACACACACACACACACATACATACACTGAGTGGCCAGATTATTATGAGTTCAGAGATCATAGTAATCTGGTCACTCAGTGTAGATCTAAGTCCACAACTGAGAGAGGCTGCTTCCAGAAAAGCAGCCTGAAGAGTTGCCTAAGAGGTGTTGCAGAGGTGGGAAAGGAGGGGAGAGACTCTTACAGTTGCCCAGCTGTTTTGCCTCTGTTTTGTCCTTGCTTTTATTCACTAAACCCAGTTCATAGGACCTTTCAATTACACTCACTGAGGCTGTGGTGCAGGTGGAGGTGAAGCTTAGTGGAGACTGGGTAGAGGCTGTGGAGAGGAGCAAGACAGGGAGAGATGATTGGGAATCTGGAATCAAAACATTTGGACCCTCTAAACCCACACAGCCATTTTTCTCCTGAAGAGCCAGGCTTTCCCAGCAGCCTCGGGACATCTAGTGCAGTTGCGAGCTTTGCAGAGAAAAAAAAAAGACTCTGAATACCTCAGGGAGCCCTCAAGGACTGGGTTGAGGGGCCATACAGAAGAAAACCCGTTTGAAGAAACCAAGAAGCAGACAGAGTCCCAAACAAAATTAACCCAAAAATCTGACACCAAGACACTTCATAATTAAATTGGCAAATGTCAACAACAAAGTCAGAATTTTATAGGCTGCCAGAGAGAGACAGAAACTTACCTACAAGGATCTCCCATTGGTCTATCAACTGATTTCTCAACAGAAACACATCAGGCCAAAAGGGAATGGAATAAAATATACAAAGTGATGCAAAACAAGGCACTGAATCAAAGAACACTATACCCAGCAAGGCTATCATTCAAAATTAAAGGTGAAATCATGAGTTTCACAAACAAAAGAAGGTTAAGGAAGTTTATTATCACCAATGCAAGAAAGGCTAAAGGAACTGCTGTAAAAATAAGTAACAGAAAAGGAAGAAGGAACTCAGGCATAAAGAATAAAAAAGGCAACAAACAAGTACCTATCAATAATAACCTTAAACATAAATGAATTAAATGCTCTAATTAAAATACATAGCATAGCTGAATGGATAAAAAAAAAAATATGACCCATATATATTTGCTTTCTACTGGAGCCACACCTCAGAACAAAGGACTCACACATACTGGTAGTGAAGGGATGGAAAAAATAATTCTTCAGTCAAATGAAATGAAAACAAAACAAAACAAAAGTAGGGTAGCAATTCTTAAATCTGACAAAGTAGACTTTGAAGTGAAGGTCGTAACAAGAAATAAGAAGGGCCCCTTCGTAATACTCAAAGGAAGAATTCAACAAAAGGATATGACTTGGGTAAACATATATGCACACAATATAGGAGCACCCAAATACTTAAAAAACACTTCTGAAAGATATCAGGGAAAGATTGACAGCAATACAATCATAGTAGGGGTCTTTAATATCCCACTGGCATCACCGGATAAATTCTCTAAACAAAAAATCAACAAAGAGCCAGCAATCCTAAATGACTCCCTAGATCAGATGGAATTAATTGACTCCTTGAGAACATTTCACTCCAAATCTACAAATTATACATTCTTCAAGTTCATATGGGATATTTTTTAAGATAGATCACATATTAGGACACTGGCAAAGGCTCTTCAAATTCAAGAAGATAGAAATCATATCAAATATCTTCTCAGACCACAATGGCATAAAATTACAAATCAACTATAATCAAAACAATTAAAATATGAAACACTTGGAGGCTAAATAGCATGCTAGTAAAAAAAAAAATGATTGTGTTACGAAAGAGATCAAAGAAGAAATAAATCTTGGTAACAAATGGCAATGAAAACACAACAATGCAAAATCTATGGGACACAGTGAAAGCAGTCTTGAGAGCAAAGTTAATAGCTCTATAAGGCCTCCTACTCCCTCACCCCTCCCCCCCCCAAAAAAAACACACACACAAGAAAAGTTGTAATAAATAATCTAACCATGCAACTAAAAGAATTAGAGAGTAACAAGAAAAGCCCAGAGTAAGCAGCACAGAGGAAATAATAAAGATCAGAGCAGAAATAAATGACAGAGACCCTCCACTTACAAAAAGAAAAAGAAAAACACTACAAAAGTTTAATAAAACCAAGAGTTGGTTCTTTGAAAGGTTAAACAATATTAATAAACCTCTACTCTAGCAAGGCTCACCAAGAAACAAAGAGAGAGGACCCAAATAAACAAAATCAAAAATGAAAGAGGTGTAATAACAACCGAACCCACAAATATAAGGATTCTAAAAACAAAACAAAACTATAAACAAGGGGGTGTGATGCACATACAGAGTCATTCCAAGAGTTGTGCACAGTGCCAGAGGGTAAAAGTCACAAGCTCCTGCACTTACTCTAGCTCTTTTTTTATCTTTAAATTCTTGCTTTCAATTACTAAGCCTAGTGCATAGAATCACCCAATTGGGGACACTCTCAGAAACTGCAGAGTAAAGTTGTTTTTGTGAAACCTGGGGATCAGAGCTGGGAGTAATGACCAAAAAACCAGCTCTGGACAGTCCACATTCCCAAACCAGTATTTAGAGTGATAGGGAAAATAAAATCTAAATACTGGCTAGAGAGGACTAATAGTTCTAGAGGTCAATCCAGAAACACTGCCACCCAGGGGTTGAATCACAAATTGACTCTTGTATAAACACAAATAAAAGAGTCTAAGAAACAAATAAATACTGCCTGCTGGAAATCAGGACTGTGGTATACAACACAGAAGAGCAGTGGAATGCAGGGAACTTCAATACTGTCCTGGCTACCTGACAGGAAACAGGTGTGCCAAACAAAACAGTAGAGGAAGGGAATGATCTTCACTAATGCACATTTTTTTTTTCACCTATTACTTAAGAAACTAATTTTTTTAATCTTTTTCCTCACTTGATTTTTTAAATTATTATATTTTTATTTTTAATCAGTATTATTACAGCTACTATTTTATCATTTTTTAAAAAAAGTATAATTTTATTTTATTTTATCTTATTTTATTTTGGTATTAGTGTTCTACATTTTATTTTAATTTTTCATTTAACATTATTTTACTCTATCTCAACTTTACCTTTATTTCAACCCTCTCTTTCTCACTTTTCCCCTTTTGTTGTCTTCTTTCTCTTACTGTATTCCTGCCTTAGATTTTCCCTATTCCTTCTTTTTACTCCAAAAAACTTTACCCTATTTATATATATAATTCATGATCACCTGCTCTAAGTTCATACACACTTCTCTTTTTTTTTTCTTCACAATCCAATTCTTTTTTTTCTCTCTGCCTTTTTTTTTGTTTGTCTGTGTTTTGTTGTTATTGTTGTTTCTGTTGTTGTTTTGTTATGTTCTGTTCTGTTTTTTATTTTATTTTATTTTGTTTTGTCTTGCTTTATCTCTGTCTTGATTGTTATCTTGATTGATGTTTGCTTGATTGTTAATTAGATTAGTTTTTCTTGTGTTTTTTGGTGAGATTGTTACTCCTTGTTTTTGTTTGTTTTTTTGTCGGATTTTGCTCTCCTCAGTTGTTACTAGTTGTTGTTTGTAGTTTGTATTTATCTCTGAGTGTTGATTGCATTTTGGGGGATTAGTGGTTGTTCTCTTGGCGTTTTCTCACCATATAATATTTCACTCCCCATTTTTTTATTCTCTTTCTTTTCTCTCTTACTTTTTTTTCTTTTCACAATATCAATTTTGCACTCCTTTTTTTTCTTATCCTTTAATTCTCTTTTCTCTGGTGGCCACCTTTATTTGAAGTTAGTAGTATCATGAATATATTGTTATTCAGTACCTTGTGTGATGTTCATAGTTGTGTAGTATTTTGTGCCTTTAAATCAATGTATGAGAGAGAGAAATCATAGCCAGATAACCGGAGAAGAGAGATCATGGGGAGACAAAGATACAACCCACATATGAGAGAAAAGGAGGCATCACCAGAAAAGGAACTAAACAAAATGGAGTCAAGCAACCTGTCATAGAAAGAGTTCAGAGAAATGGTCATAAGGTAAGTGAAATGAATGGGAGACAAATTCAACAATATGTGTGAGAACCAAGAGGAAATGAAGAACTAAGAAGAAAAGAAAAATGATATCACTGCTATAAAGAATTCAATAAAAGGCATCAATAGTAGACTGAAAGAAGCAGAGGATCACATCAGTGAACTAGAAGACAAGGCAGAAAAAAATACCCAAGCAGAGCAGCATCTAGTAAAAAGCAAAAAAAAAAAAAACCACAAAACAACCACAAAACAAAACAAAACAAAACAACAACAACAAAAAAAAAAACTTAAAGAATAGGAGAGGAGCCTAAGGGAACTTTGGGACAACATAAAACAAAACAATATTCATATAATAAAGGTGCCAGAAGGAGAGGACATTGATCAGGGAATAGAACACCTGCTTGAAGAAATAATGACAGAAAAATTCCTTAATATAGGAAATAAAAAATCCACACAAATCCAAGAAGCTCATAGAGTTCCAAACAAAATGATCCCCAAAATACCAACACCTAGGCACATTATAATTACATTGGCAAACACCAATGACAATGTAAAAATTTTAAAAGCAACCAGAGAGACACAGAAAATTACCTACAAAGGATCCCCCATCAGACTAGTGATTGATTTCTCAACAGAAACACATCAGGCCAGAAGAGAATGGAATGAAATATACAAAGTCATGCAAAGGAAGGGCCTTAATCCAAGAATACTGTACCCAGCAAGGCTATCAATCAAAATTGAGAGGGAAATCAGGAGCTTCCCATACAAAAAAGGACAAAGAGAGTTTATTACCACCAAACCAGGAATGCAAGAAATGCTAAAGTCTGCTTTAAAAAGAAGAAATAGGCAGCTAAGAAGGAACATAGGCATAAAGAATAAAAATGTCTACAAACAAGTATTATCAATAATAACTTTAAATGTAAATGGACTAAATGCCACAATTAAAATACATAGGGTAGATGAGTGGATGAGAAAACATGACCCATATATCTGCTCTCTACAGAAAACCCACCTCAGAAAAAAGGACTCACACATACTGATGGAGAAGGGATGGGACTATTCAATACATTAAAATAAAAAAGCTTCTGCATAACAAAAAAACTATCAACAAACAACAAGAAAGCCCACTGCATGGGAGAACATATTTGCCAATGTTATCTCTGATAAGGGTGTAATTTTCAAAATTTACAGGGAACTCATACAACTTAACAAAAGAAAGATAAACATCCCAATCAAAAAATGAGCAAAGGACTTAAAGAGATACTTTTTGAAAGATGAAATTCATAAAGCCAAGAGACACATGAAAGCCTGCTCAAAGTCAGTAATCATTCAAGAAATGCAAATCAAAACAACAATGAGGTACCATTTCACACCTATTAGAATGGCTATCATCAACAAATCAACAAAGGACAAGTGCTGGAGACGATGCAAAGAAAAAGGAACCCTTCTTCACTGTTGTTGGGAATGCAGACTGGTGCAGCCACTGGGGTAAACAGTATAGAGTTTCCTCAAAAAGGCATCAATAGTAGACTACTGGAGAAGTGACACATAGTCACTTCTCCAGAAGTGACTATGTGTCACTTCTCCAGTATTCTATTGATCACTTGAATCAGGCCTGACTCAATGGATATAAACAGATAGCCATGAATACCCACATACAAGGGTTTTCAGGCAACTTCCTGGAGACTGGCTACAATAGTAATTATGAATATATATGTAAAAATATAAAAACAGTTAAGTATTTAAATTGTTTGACCTATGACCAAGAAGCCTTTGCCATTAATTCTGATAAAAGCTTTTTCATCTATATTTCTTCATACCTTGACACTTCTGGCTTTAAGTAGTCTTAAAAGGTTTGCCATGAACTTTGTTTCCTAGAATTGGAATAACAACTTAAACAAAGTAAATGTGTTATTCACAGTTTCTTAATTTTCATTTCTTCTCTCATTGATTTAATTCCAATAAAATTACATTTGACATACACAAAATAATAAAACCATAGACTTTCTTCAAAATTATTTGAGTACAAATAAGGTCATTTTTCCTTAAAATGCATTACCCAAATTGTTTCCACTTAACCGTTTGAAAGGAGCAGGGGTGGACTAAGTTCATGAACTAATTTTATAGAAACAAAAGGCAAACAAACCTAGGAGAAAGGGAAGGAATACTGAAGCAGGGCTCTGAGGAAAATCTTAAATTATGGAATATGCAGTTAACCAGTTAACGGCCACAGGTCCAAAACAGAAACCATCCCCATTTCTTCCATATGCTCTGGAATATTTATGAATTTAAGTTACCATAATTTTCTTTACAAACCCAGAGATGTCACTAACAAGTCTGATTTTAAAATTGGGTGACTAGAGTTGATTGATATGGGAGGTTTGCATCTATAAATGTTTATGTCGTACAAAGGTTAATGAAGCTGCAGAAGAAGGGAAGCTAGAATCTATGGGAGGAACTAGCACTTTGATTCAGAAAGCTTCTCTGAAAGGCTTCTGATTCTTCCTCAGCAGGCCCAGATGCAGGGTCTTGTGCCCAGTCTGAGAGTGGTAGTGACATTTGTGGACTTGCCATTTCAATAATACGTTGAAAGGGAGATACTTTCTCATCAACAGCATTAAATCAAATGTATTTTCCATGTCATTTGCTATGCTAAAGTGCTCTGCTTTATTCAAAAGCTTATAAACTACAATTTTCTAAAACAAGTAACTGCTGTCTTGGGGAATAGCTGACAAAAGCCTCTAGGCCCTCAGAAATTTCAGTGGATAGAAAATGTGACATTTTTACATATAAGTTTTGGAAAATAAGTTTTGTTCTTGGGGATGTTTTATGTGATAGTAGGCTCAGACTCTGAGAAAGTATTTCAATGCCATTGCCCTACTCACTAATTATGTAACAAGGAGTTGGTTACTTGCACTTCCTATGCCTCATATGTCAACTGAGAATAACATGTATCTTACAAAATTCTTATAAAGAATCCATATGATAACAGTTACAAAGTGCCTTATATAATAATGCCTATTAAAGTTTTTGTTCCCTCCTCTCTTTTCATTTTTATTTATTATCAACATGAACATTATTTTCTGATTGTTACAGAGAACTGGAATAATCAAACAATGCCGGAGAGTTTGGAGTCACACTTTATTCACTGAGGTGGGCTTAGAGAAAATGATTTCAAATTCTAAGCAAGGCTACAAGCAGAATTTACCTTTTTATTATTTAAAGAGCCAGCCCAGTGTGCACTTACTGGTTATCTCGCTGCTGGCCTTGAAAACAACACAGTTCTATCCAATTAAAAAATGCACCTGGCATGGCATTGAAATTATGGGCATATCTAGTCTCTGGCCTACAAGGTCAGACAGTTAAGTTTATCTAACTCATTATTCAAGCAAGCTAAAGCATGCTAGAAAGCAAAGTTATTTTTTAGAATAAGAGGCCGTCTAAAACAATGCAGAGAATTCCAAACAGTAGTTTTACAAAATAGGGGTTAGCCTTCTCATGATAATATCAAATTAATTTGCTGGCAGCTGATATTCAATCCTTCAGAGAAAGCCTTTTCTAAAGTCTATCTCCTGTAAATTGCATATTTTGCTCATAACCTTTCTTTGTCTTTTAAAAAGGAAGGCCAATCACATTTCTTCATCTGGCTTATGTCTAATCTTTTTCATGATTTAAATTTTTTTTTCACTATCGTCATTTTTCAGATAATCATCAACATGAGTTTTTAATAACCTGTCAAAAAATGTTGTCCTTTTTAATTATTTATTGAGCATCACTTGTGGTTGTTTGTTTATTTGACATGAAGTAACATTTGGATCATATCTGATAAAGCTGTCATTAGTAGTTTTATTTTCAATTTCTCTACCCTTCTCCCATATATAAAAAAAATCAATATGTATGAGTGTAATGTAGTACAAGAAGAAAAAAAAATGGTTAATTTGGATTTTTTAATCTCTTAGCACTTACTACTTACTCCCTTTTGTAAAATTGCTTTTAATGACTTTATTATTCATTATTTGCTTGTCCTAACAAATATCTAAAATACAATTACTCCTCTTCTTGTTCTATAAACCTTACAAATTCAAAAGTGAATCTTTTTTTAAAATGTCTGCTAAGTGTTAAATATCATTATGAATTTATTTTTTAAATTTCTGGTTACTGATTTCCTCCTCCAGTTTTCATCAATGTAGTTTTAATATGAAAAATGTGGACATTAATGTATAAGTACCACTACATTATTTTATTTTATTTTTTATTTTTTTAAATATATTTTATTGATTTTTTTTACAGAGAGGAAGGGAGAAGGATAAAGAGCTAGAAGCATTGATGAGAGAGAGTCATCCATCAGCTGCCTCTTGCACACCCCCTACTGGGGATGTGCCCGCAACCAATGTACATGCCCATGACCGGAATCGAACCTGGGACCTTTCAGTCCGCAGACCGACTCTCTACGACTGAGCCAAACCGGTTTCTGCCACTACATTATTTTAGAATGTGATGAATGTATGGTCCACCCCATCCTTTCCTTATACGTTATATTAGATTAAGTATGTTTTTCATGGAAAAGCAGCTCTCAAGGTTAATTCTCTAAAAGTGGAAGTCGTTTTGAAAACCCCCGTACTCATATCAGATCTAATATTTTTCTCTTATCATAGTGTTTTTTTCTTTTTTTTGTTTTTCTTTTTAGCTTCTATCAAAATTCTGAGGTAATGTTTTGGTTTCAGTCATATTAAAATAATGGATCACAAATTAAATTTATGCTATTTTTTACAAGAAAATAAAATAAACTCATTAATTTTCTTCACCACTTTCTTATTTAAAACTAGTGGTCCAGAGCACTAATTAGTGCACATTGAAAGGAAATTTATTAGAAGAAATATTTTAACATCACTATTCACCCTTTCTCTATAATAGAAGTGTCAAATAAATTCTGGATCAACAATGACAAATTGAAACATATGTGTGTGATTGGCACCAGCAAGAGCTTTTTATGTATTGTGCATGGGTAAGTCAACTTTGCATTTTACATATATAGAATAAACCTGCTTATTTAGACCTGCTTTCTGATTTAACTAAACTTTTTCCAGCTCAGTGAAGCACCCCAATTTCCCTTTCAGGTAATTGTCAGCAACACAGTAGTAAATATCAACACAAAGCAGATTATTATTGTAGATCACGCAGGGAGGACAAAGGGTAAACTATTTAACTGAAGCAGTGTTGGACTATATTCTGCATAGTGAGAAAACTTGAAATCATTTTCAAGGTTCACCATTTATTACTTCTTTTCAGTACGGTCAAGTTTCTAAACTTTCTAAATCTCCGTTTTCCGGCTAATGAAAAGAAAATAGGATTTCACCAAGTCTCCTATCTATTCCAGGACTTCTGTGAGGATCAAATAAGATGAGGCATGAAAAATGCTTCACAGACATTTGGTTAAAATGTAAAATGTTTGCACCTGGCTATAAAGCAAGTCATGCTCCTGGGCTGAAGAAACTGCAAGAAAAAAGAAGACTAGTTGCTATGGAGAGGAAGCCAGGCATTGCTATATGACATCATATATATATATATATTAGAGGCCCAGTGCATGAAATTCATGCATGGGAAGGGTTTCCCCTCAGCTCGGCCTGCACTCTCTCCAATCTGGGACCCCTCACAACATCTGGCTCCTAACTGCTCTCCCCTGCCTGCCAACCTGTAACTGCTTTGCCCTGCCTGCCTGATCACCTCTAACCTCCTCTGCCTTGGCCCCGCCAACATAGCTTTGTCCAGAAGGATGTCTGGAAGAATATCTGGAAGTCATCTGGAAGATGTTCAGTCTAATTAGCATGTTACCCTTTTATTAGTATAGATGCCACCTTGTCCTAAAAATGCAGGTTATTCCCAGGTTTTCCTATTGTGGAAGGGGAGCCCACAGTAGCATCCTGGGTTCTGACCAGGGCTTATGCACTTGTGCTCTATCTCAGCAGATGTGATTCTCAGAAGACCCTTAGATGTACCTTGAACATTTCTATCAAATTTGCCAATCATCCTCCAAAAATGTTGAACCACTTTAATCTCCCGCCAGCAACCATGAGTTTGCCTTCCGTCCCACTTTGATGCCAATATCATTGATTTCTCCCTAGAAGCTTCCCTCCGATCAGCTGGGACTGCTTGGTACTTAAGCCAACATCATTGTTCAGCTGGGGACTTGATTTCCTGAGATAGAATTATGGAGGAGGAAAAATAGTTTTTCTCTACCTTTCTGCATTCTTAGTGGAGGCCCTTGTAATGAAAGAGATCACCAAGAAAAAAAAAAAAAAAAAGTTCATTAACATGTGTACCTTGTGTACATGTGGGAGATCCCAGGGAAAAATAAGTAACTCTTCAAAGTGGCTTAGAATGCAGATTTAAAAACCTTCTTCCTAGGGAAAGGGGATGGGAGATGTAGGCCTGTTAGAGGAGAGTAAATGACTTTTAGGAAAGATGAATGGGGGTGGGGGAGAATAGTTTGTAGCAAAGCTTGGGTTTGATGTCAACTTCTACTCTCTTGTCCTGTGACAGGAGTCAGTCTCCTTTGCCTGATGACACTTCTCCTATCAAGGGGACCTATGACATTTAAGATCCTTTAGGGGGGCCCGATTTTAGGCAGATCAGGAGAATTCAGTGAAAGCTTCTGTGTGCATTTTCAAGCATCTGCAGCTCAAGATCATCAATATAACAACATAGCATATGTTGGGGTGGCATGTTCTCTGATCTTCAGAATAAACCCAATAAAAGCTTGTTTCCTCTCTTACATGATTTGCCACAGTAGTGTTACTCCCTGGAGTCTGTATTTAGACCAGACCTTCCTGAGAGTGGTTCATAACATACCCTGTGCTTGAAGAAAGGTGTGGGCCACATCACTAAATAAACCAGGGGCAGTTTTCTCATCTTGTAGAAAGGGATATAACATTATGATAGTTTATCTTTCTTTCCACAGGTTTCTTGTGGATTTGTGTCTCCTCTGCCTCCTCCCATCTCCCCCACCCCACCCCCAGCAGCCCCAGCACCTCAGCTGCAGGGCTTGGGGATATGGAGTGCCAGCCTCCTTGCAGGTTTGTGTCCCAATCCGGCCCCCCACAGCCCCACGGCCACCATGGCTGGGCTTGGGGCTGTTGCGTGTTGGCCTCCCTGCGGGTTTGTGTCCCTGATCTGGGGTTTGGGGCTGCTGGGTGCCCACTGCCTGGCCACTATGGGTGTTACCATCTTTGTTGGGTAATTTGCATACTCACTCCTATTGGCTGGTAGCATAGCAGAGTGATGGTCAATTTGCATATTTTTCTTTTATTAGTGTAGATGTTTTGTATTGTTTTCTAATTCTAGAACAATAAACTAATATGGAAAATAACCCTATATTAATAAAACCATGCAATACTTTTTAAAAAAATATATTTTATTGATTTTTTTACAGAGAGGAAGAGAGAGGGATAGAGAGTTAGAAACATCAATCAGCTGCCTCCTGCACACTCCCCACTGGGGATGTGTCTGCAACCAATGTACATGCCCTTGACCAGAATCGAACCGGGACCTTTCAGTCTACAGGCTGACGCTCTATCCACTGAGCCAAACTGGTTTCGGCACCATGCACTACTTTTGATTGGTAATAATACTTTTTATTTACTAAATTTCAGCCTCACTGGTAAAATTTTATGAAAATTAATACTTTACTATGATAACTGAAGTAATGATAGGAATTTAATTATGTTCCCCATAAAAAGATATGTTGAAGCCCTAACATAACTCAGAATGTGACCTTATTTGGAAAGAGACTCTTTGTAAGTGTAATCAAGTTAAGGTGAGTTCATTAAGGTGGGCCCTGATCCAGTATGACAGGCATCCTTATCAGAAAAAAAAAAAAAAGAAGGAAATTTCACACAGACATGTACATCGGAAAGCAATGTGAAGAGACTTAGGGAGGATGCCCTATAAGGTTGGAGTTATACTGCCACAAGCTAAGGAACATTTGGGGCTACCAGAAGCTGAAAGAGATTTAAAAAAAAAACGAACCCTTCCCCTGTAGGTTTCAGGGAGAGAAGGCCCTGTTAATACCTTGATTCCAGACTTTTAGCTTCCCAGAGAGTGATAGGATATATTTGTTTTTCTGGGCCACACGATTTTTATTACTTTGCTATGGCAGCCCCAGGAAACTATACAAATATAAAGCTAATACCAATCTCAAATCACCAGACATAAATTGCTATATAAACACAATTTTAAAGGAATTGTTTTAAAATGAATCATTGTGTGCCACCATGGGTCTTTATCATCATGGAGTATTTTGATGACATAATAAATAAATATATTTTGGATGATTCCATGTATCTAGCATTATTACAGGTACATTACTTGTATTAATTTATTTAACCTTCACAACTATATTTTGAAATAGTTATTCCCATTATAATCCTTCCTTTGAGGTATAGAGAAGTGAGGTAACTTTCCCAGACAATCTCCCTCATATGTGAAAGAATAAATTCAAACCCAGGGAGTCAGCCCACAAGAGTCCATGTTCTCAGTCACTACATGAGATGGTCTTCAACTGCTTTATCCTTCAGATTTCACCCCTCACCAATTAATATCTCATTTTGTCAACCTCATAAAACATAGCTGATGTAACTTTATCCAAACATTAAAAATACTCATTGTTTTGCCATTTAAGGCAGCCAGAATTTTCTGTGTGGCATATGGAAGTTATAGGACACTCTATGACCTGGCATAAACCTACATTTCAAAACACATTTCTAGTCACGTGTGTTTAGTTATTAAAAGAAATGAAATTATGAAATGATGTTGGAAAACCTTGAGAGAATGTAGAAATGTCAGTGCAGAAAAATACAGCTGACAATAAGTCCTTCATATAAGGCAGCAAGTGATGATAAGATACACAAGAATACAAATATTGACCTGGACCCATGACCTGTCTAGTCTTTTCTCTTTCTATTCTCACTTTTCACAAAACTAATGCACACACTTCTGCAATTTTAGAATGAACATGTTCTCTCTTATATCCTGACATTTATATTTGCTGATTTTCCTTTCTGTCCCCTTTGTCTCCCTAATATCATCATCCTTTCCTCAACTCCACTGTCCCATTATACCACTTTAATGAATAGCTTCTACTAGAACTCTATGGTCTAGTTTATTTATCACTGCCCTGATAGGCCTGCTTTGATTTGTCTCCCATATCCTGGCAAGTCAATCATATGTTCTCTATCTGTGTTCAGTCATTAGTCTTTATATTTCTGTTTTCTTAATTATTGGGGTGACAATGGTAAATAAGATATAGATTTCAAGTGTACAGTTTTATGATGCATCATCTGAACATTCCATTGCGCAATTACTATCCAAAGTCAAATCTCCTTTTGTCACCATATATCTGACTCCTTTTACATTTGACTACCTCTCCCCCATCCTCTTTTCCTCTGGTCACCACCAGACTGTTGGCTGTGTCTATGAGTTTTTGCTTGTTGTTTTGTCTTGTTTGTTCACCTGTTGCTTTCAATTTTATACCCCACTTATAAGTGAAATAATTTGATTCTTGACTTTTCCTGTCTGACTTACTTTGCTTAGTATAATATTCTCAGGGTCTATCCATGTTGTCACAAATGGCAGTATTTTCTCATTTCTTATAACTGAGTAGTATTCCATTGTATATATGTACCACTCCTTTGCCCAATCATATATTAAAGAACACTTTGGTTGTGTCCAGGTCTTGGCCACCATGAATAATGCTGCAATAAACATAGGGTACCAATATCTGCAAACAAATGTTTTCAACTTTTTGGATAGATACCCAGAAGAAAGGTTGTTGGGTTATATGTTAATAATAATTCTTAATTATTTTAGGAAAATCCACCATACTATTTTCTATAGCAGCTGTATCAGTTTACATTCCACCCAGTGAAAATTCTCAACAATCTTTCTAACATTTATTATTACTTGTCTTGTTGATAATAGCCATTCTAATAGGTATTATCTCACTGTAGTTTTGATTTGCATTTTCCTAATAGGCAGTGAAATTGAGAATCTTTTCATATATATGTTGGCCATTTGTATGTCTTAACTTTCATTGCTAAAAGTTATAATGGTCACTTGACTTCTCTGTATTTCTATTCTAAGCTCCTTGAAAACAGAAAATGTATCACATTAGTCTTTGACTACCCAGAGCACACACAATGACTAGTATTAGCTTAATATGTGTTAAATGAATGAATTCTGAAAACTATAAAACCTGGAGTGTATGTTGAAGAACAAGCAGAGAAGTATGCCAGGCCTAGGGGAAGATCCTAAAGTCACAGCTATATGTGGTGCTTAAGCTCTGGAATCAATGAATAATGGTATAAAAGAGGTGTTCCTACCATCCAGTACCCAAAAGCAGGGGTAACAGCACCTGGTTGGAAGTAGAGGACTGAGCACATTGCATAGGCCAAAGCAGGTTTTTATCCAGATCACTGGGAGAAAACATGAGAAAGTGATTGAAAAGAATAGATCACAGTAGTATCAGAACCTGTACAGATAGCAAGAAGAAAGGGAACTGCAGGCTAAGAGTCTGGTAATACTGAACATAATATCATAGACAGATTAATTAGAAACAGAAAATTGCCACACAAAAAGTTATACAAATCTTTGCTTGGGAAGTTATTCAGACTAGAGAATTTAGAGTCATAGGATCCTAATAAGATGCAGCTACAATTTTATTAGAAATTAATGACTATAGATGTGTGATTTAGATCCTAAAATTTTATGGAATTTCTACTACAGAAGAAATAATTTCCTATGTGATTAGCCAAGGTCATAAGCTCCTTGAGGGTGAGCCTATAGCTGTATGACTCACTGTTATATCCTCAGCCTAGCACCCTATAGACACTGAACAAGTGCTTAGATAATAGAATGATGAATCTTTCACTAACATTCCATATCAACTTCTCTTCATTTCTTCCCTTCTCCGTGTCAGCATTAATGCAATTGCCCAATCAAGAAACCACAAATCATCTCTGGAGGAGCACTTTGAGTAGTCAAAACTTTGTTCTGTACTTGGCATTCCTTACCTACATGTCTGAAAATTAATACTGAGCAATGTTTCAAAGCAAGATTTCAAACTTAGCAGAGATATACTAAAGTTTTTATGCAAGATATGCTCTATATTTGGAAGATGGTGATACATTTGATAGGAAAAATATAGATTAGTCATCATTATATGCATTTTGATAATATTTTTAGCTGCTCAATATGTGGTGTTTCATGCTTTAGTAAATTCTTCACAGATTTTATATATCTATATCTATCTATTTACATATACATATAAAGAAGTATTTTAATAGAAAGCAGTGTCTTTAAGAATTTCTAAATGTATAAAATGGTCCCATAACTTTATAAGGAAGGAGGCTGGATAGATGGTGTTTGATTATAATATACTCTATTTCCTATTGTAAGAATAACATTATTTATCAAGAAGAAATTAAGGGAGCAGAAGGTTGACATTTACATTGCTTAAGAATAAAAAGAAAAAAAACACTGAAAACATTTTAACAAGCAAGAAGAAAAAAATCATATCTGTTGAAGAGCAAAGAGAAGAACAAATGAAGATGTATAATAATAAGGCATTCATTTAGTGGTGAAAACTTAATGGGTCATTAATGTTTCTGGAGGTTAACTTCTAATGCAAACTGGAGTTTTTTTTAGGTATAATGATCCAATTTAGTTTCTCAAAGGCCTAGTTTCTATAGCCACAGAATAAAATCTATTTCATCCTGTCATACTCCTTTGAAAAGTTTTAGCTGCTTAGAGACATTTTGTTTAAGACAAACTATATGGTTATTTTAAGTCATTACTTTGAGGACCCTGTAAAACTTAATGTAGCCCTGGGCAGACCACTGTTTGTCTGAGTTTTCAAATATTACTCCTCTGAGAAACTTTCTGCATGATGCAGGTGCATGAGAGTGGCATTATCTTATCACCTAAATTCCTAGAAATTCTGTACTGGGAATCTCAGGGAATAGACTATGATGGAAGAAGTTAAACTATATGGCCTGCCTTATTTCCATTTAATTATTTGAACAACAGAAATTTTTTCTAAGGCCTTGCTTCTTTTAATTAAGTTTTTATATCTAACTGCCTCTTAACATGATCACCTTGCAATAAATAGCCAACTGAACTCTTGATTCTTGAAGCAGCATCCTTTTTTCTATTTGGACTTCATTTCTATCCTTGAATCCTGACTGAATTGTTCTCTGTTATCAGAAATTCTCTTGGCTTTTGTTCCTGATCCACCTGTCAATTTTATCACTTTTTCTCCTGTTCCTCATGACTTCCCATCAAGCCACAGGGATTTAGGTACTTGATGACAGACAACTCATGTGCCTTGTGGATTACAATTTATTAGATTCTGGTTTTACTCAAATACTGAGCACACTTTAATAACAACTAAAACATTTCACAATTTGTGTAGGAATGGTACCTTGTCAAGCAGATTAAAAGGAAATAGTACCTTTCCCTTAGCAAGGAACAGGTAAAGTCTTGATGTGGATTAACCTAAAAAAATAATCAGGCATAGCCAAAACCAGTTTGGCTCAGTAGATAGAGCATCAGTCTGTGAACTGAAAGGTCCCAGGTTCGATTCCGGTCAAGGGCATGTACATTGGTTGCAGGCACAACCCCAGTAGAGGGTGTGCAGAAGGTAGCTGATCGATGTCTCTTTCATCGATGCTTCTAACTCTCTGTCCTTCTCCCTTATACTCTGTAAAAGATTAATAAAATATATTTAATTTTTTAAAAATAATCAGGCATAAATCAAGAATAAGGGAGAAGATAACTGGATATTTTATTTCATGTAACTTAATTTTAAGGAAATGTGGTTTTAATAAATGAAGCTAAATTTCCCTTGGAATTCAGAATTCAAACCATATTTAAAATGTATCAGTCAACTACTGCTTGGTTTAAATGGGGTTGTTGGTTATAGTTTTTTTTATATAGAAATGTTATAGTTTTTACTATTTTCTACAGAAAAAAAATAAATTTCCAATTTATGTATCACACAACACAACAAACTTTTTAAAAATAAATTTTATTTACAATTGACATAAAATAATACATTAGTTTCAGGTATACAACCCACTGATTTGGCATCTATCTAACTTACAAAGTGATCACCTTGATAAATCTAGTTATCTATCTGACACAAATAATTATTACAATAAAATTGACTATATTTCTAATAGTATAATTTAGAGCTCCATGGCTATTCTGTAATTATGGATTTTTACTTCTTAAGCCCTTCACCTTTGTCTTCTGTCCCTCCAGTGTCCTATTCTATTTAGTAACTGTTAAAATGTTCTTTGTATTTATGAGTCTTGTTTCTGGTCTACTTGGTTGTTTATTTTGTGTGTGTTTTTTTGTTTTGTATTTTGTTTTTTTAGATTCCACATGGAAGTGAAATCATGAGGCATTCGTCTTTCTCTGTTTTATTTCACTCAGCACAATATCCTCTCTATCCATGTTGTTGCAGAGTGCAAGATTCCATTCTTTTCTTTTTTTAAAGGCTGAGTCACATTGATGGACACTTGAGTTGCTTCCATATCTTGGCTATTGTAAATAATGCTGTAATGAGCATAAGAATACATGTCTTTTCAATTTCATGTGTTGGGTTTAGTTTAGATAAATACCCAGAAGTGAAATTGCTGGGTCCTTGGTTATCTCATTATAGCTGATTTTGTTTGGTAGAAGTATTGCTATTTTAGCGCTTTTATATTTGTTTACATTTTCATAAAATATATTTTTTCATCCATTTACTTTTGGTCTGTGCATTTTTTATTTAAAGTGAGTGTCTTGTAGACAGCAAATGTAAGGGTTATGTTTTGTTATCCATTCAGTCTCCATATGTCTTCTGATTGGAGCATTTAATCCATTTTCATTTAAACTAATTGTTGGCAGATATGTATTCATTGCCATTTTATTATTCATATTTTTATCTTTTGTCTTCTTCTTCTTCTAGAAGACACTTAAACATTTCTTGTAATATTGGTTTGGTGGTAATGAACTCCTTTAGCTTTTTCTTTTCTATGAAGCTTTTTATTATTATTTTTTTAATTCTAAATGATACCTCTTCTGGGTAGAGTAATCTTGATCGTAGGTCCTGGCTTTCCATCATTTTGAATATTTCATGCCAATCCTTTCTGGCCTGCAAAGTTTATGTTAAGAAATCAACTGACAATTGTATAGTTGCTCCCTTGTAACTAACTGCATTTCTCTTGCTGCATTTAAGAATCTCTCTTTGTCTTTAACCTTTGTCATTTTAATTTTGAGTGTTTTGGTTGAGCCTCTCAGAATTCATTTAGTTTGGGACTCGCTGCAGTTCCTGAACTTGTATGTCTATTTCCTTCACCAGACTAAAGGATTTTTCCATCATTATTTTTCTTAAATGGGTTTTTAATTTCTTGCTCTCTCTCTGCTCCTAGCACCCCCATAATGTACTAGTAAATGTTCTAAATGTTGGTAGTCTTTAAGTTAGTTGTCCCAAAGGCTCCCTAAACTATCCTGATTTTTTTATTCCTTTTTCTTATTGCTTAAAGTATTGCAAATAGTAGTACCTATGTCTTCCTGTTCCCCCACTAACCTCCCCTGGCCTTTCCCACCTCCCGGCACATGCCCTCATCCCCCTAGTGTCTGTGCCCATTGGATATGCTTATTAGTATATGCATGTATAGAAGTCCTTTGGTTGATCTCTTACCTTCCTCCTCAACCCTCCCCTGCCTTCCTGCTGAAGTATGACACTGTGGAAAACAGTATGACATTTCCTCAAAATAAAAAATAGAACTTCCATTAGAACCAGTAAACCCATTTCTGGGAATATATCACAAGAAAACACAAACACAATCAGAAAGGATATATCACAAGAAAACACAAACACAATCACAATAGCTATGATTTGGAAACAGTCTAAGTGCCGATCAGCAGTTGAGTGGGTTAAAAAACTATGCTACACCTACACAGGGCTGCTGGTGGCTGGGGAGTCTAGATCTAAGTCCACAGATGAGAGAGACTGTGTCCAGAAAAGCAGCCTGAAGAGTTGCCTGAGCAGTGTGGTGCAGGGGTGGGGAGGGAGGAGAGGAAAACTAGCAGTTGCCCAGCTGTTTTGCCTCTGTTTTGTCCTTGCTTTTATTCACTAAACCCAGTTCATAGGACCTTTCAATTACACTCACTGAGGCTGTGGTGCAGGTGGAGGTGAAGCTTAGTGGAGACTGGGTAGAGGCTGTGGAGAGGAGCAAGACAGGGAGAGATGATTGGGAATCTGGAATCAAAACATTTGGACCCTCCAAACCCAAGCAGCCATTTTTCTCCTGAAGAGCCAGGCTCTCCCAGCAGCCTCGGGACATCTAGTGCAGTTGTGAGCTTTGCAGAGAAAATAAAGACTCCGAATAGCCCCAGGTAGCCCTTGGGGACTGGGTTGATGGGCTGTTTCATGCCGGAAAGCACTACAGAAGAAAACCTGTTTGAAGAAATAAAGATAGAAAACTTCCTAGATTTTGGGAAGAAAACACTCACCCAAGTCCAAGAAGCACACAGAGTCTGAAACAAAATGAACCCCCAAAACTGACACCAAGACACATCATAATTAAATTGGCAAATGTCAACAACAAAGTCAGAATTTTTAAGGCTGCTAGAGAGAGACATAAAATTACCTACAAGGGTTCTTCTATTAGTCTATCAGCTTATTTCTCAACAGAAACACATCAGGCCAGAAGGGAATGGAATAAAATATACAAAGGGATGCAAAGCAAAGGACTGAATCCAAGAACACTGTAACTAGCAAGGCTATCATTCAAAATTAAAGGTGAAATCAGGAGTTTCACAAACAAAAGAAGGCTAAGGAAGTTTATTATCACCAAGCCAGCAATGTAAGAAAGGCTAAAGGAACTGCTGTAATAAGAAGTAACAGAAAGAGAAGAAGGAACCCAGGCATAAAGAATAAAAAAGGCAACAAACAAGTACCTATCAATAATAGCCTTAAACATAAATGAATTAAATGCTCTAATTAAAATACATAGCATAGCTGAATGGATAAAAAAAATTTGACCCATATATATTTGCTTTCTACTGGAGCCACACCTCAGAACAAAGGACTCACACATACTGATAGTGAAGGGATGGAAAAAAATTCTTTAGGCAAATGAAAATGAAAACAAAATAAAACACAACAAAACTAGGGTAGCAATTCTTATGTCTGACAAAATAGACTTCGAAGTGAAGGCCATAATAAGAAATAAGAAGGCCCCTTCATAATACTCAAAGGAAGACTTCAACAAGAGGATATGACTCGGATAAACATATATGCACACAATATAGGAGCACCCAAATACATTTAAAAAAAAAATTTAAAAAATCTTCTGGAAGATATCAAGGGAGAGATCGGCAGCAATACAATCATAGTAGGGATAAATTCTCTACTATGGCACTGGATAAATTGACAACACTGGATAAATTCTCTAAAGAAAAAATCAGCAAAGAACCAGCAATCCTAAATGACTCCCTAGATCAGATGGAATTAATTGACATCTTCAGAGCAGTCCAATCCAAAGCTATAGATTATACATTCTCTCAAGTGCACATGGGAACTTTTAAAAGATCACATATTGGGACACAGGCAAAATCTCTTCAAATTCAAGAACATAGAAATCATATCAAGCATCTTCTCAGACCACAATGGCATAAAATTAGAAATCACGTATTATAAAAGCAATAAAAATATCAAACACTTGGAGGCTAAGTAGCATGCTATTAAAAAATGATTGGGTTACCAAAGAGATCAAAGAAGAAATAAAAAGCATCCATGTAACAAATGACAATGAAAACACATCAATCCAAAATCTATGGGGTACAGTGAAAGCAGAATTAAGAAGTAAGATCATACTTCTACAGGCCTCCTCCCCCAAAAAACAAAAACAAACAAACAAACAAAAAAACAAGAAAAAAATGGTGATAAAAAACAATCTAACCCTACAGCTAAAAGAATTAGAAAGAGAGTAATAAGAAAAGCCCACAGTAAGCAGCACAAAGGAAATAATAAATATAAGAGCAGAAATAAGTTCATCTTATGTCCACATGGGTCAGCCATCTTTGACCACATGGCAGCAGCTATCTTGTGTGTTAGAGTGATGATCAATTTGCATATTATTCTTTTATTAGATAGGATAGAGGCCTGGTGCATGGGTGAAGTTTGGTTTGCCCTGAAGGATGTCCCAGATCAGAATAGGGGTTCCCTTGGGGCATGGAGCAGGCTCGGTGAGGTGCCTGTGGTGGTTTGCAGGCCAGCCACACACCCTGGTGACCCAGGCTTCTATCCTATCTAATAAAAGTATAATATGCAAATTGACTGTTACTCCAACACACAAGATGATTGCCCCCATGTGATCAAAGATGGCTGTTCCCATATGGATATAAGATGGCCTCCACAAGATGGCCAGCAGGGGAGGGCATTTGGAGGTGATCAAGCCTGCAGGGGAGGGCAGTTAGGAGTGACTAGGCCAGCAGAGGAGGGAAGTTGGGAGCAACTGGGCCTGCAAGGAAGGGCAGTTGGGGGCGACCAGGCCTGTAGGGAAGAGCAACTGGGGGCAATGAGGCTGGCAGTGGAGTGTAGTTAGGGGTGACCGGGTCAACAAGGGAGGGCAGTTGCGGGTGACCAGGCTGGCAAGAGAGGGCAATTAAGGGTGACCACACTTGCAGGGAAGGGATGTTAGGGGTGACCAGGCCTGAAGGGGAGGATTGTTAGGGGCAAACAGGCTGGTAGGGAAGCAGTTAGGCATCAATCAGGCTGGCAGGGGAGTGGTTAGGGGGTGATCAGGCTGGCAGGGGAGTGTTTAAGAGGTGATTCGGATGGCAGGCAGAAGTCGTTAGGGGCACTCAGGAAGGCAGGCAGGTGAGCAGTTGGGAGTCAGCAGTCCTGGATTGTGAGAGGGATGTCCCAGATTTGATAGGGTGCAGGCTGGGCTTAGAGACAACCCCTTGCCCCCGTGCATGAATTTTGTGCACCAGGCCTCTAGTATAAAATATAAAATACTATTTCATGCCATAACCAAGTTTTTAGTACTTACCACCCTCCAAAAATGAATCATAGACGTGCCCTTCCTCACCCCCTCTCCCAACATATGTATCAGTAAGCAACTCTTGTTGATCACTTACTTGTACCAGAAATTTTGCAAATAATTGCCTAACTGGTTTGGCTCAGTGGAAAGAGCATTGGCCTGTGGACTCAGGTTCCCATATTCAATTCTCATCAAAGGCATGTACCTTGGTTGTGGGCACATATCCAGTAGGGAGTGTGCAGGAGGCAGCTGGTCAATGTTTCTCTCTCACTGATGTTTCTAACTCTCTATCCCTCTCCTGTTATCTCTGTAAAAATAAATAAATAAATAAATAAATAAACAAAAATATTCTTTAAACATTTTGGAAATAATGAATAAATAAGTTATATCATTTAATGTTCTAATCTAATAGGGATTATTTTAAAAAATAAATAGATAAAAATCAGCAGGCCCAAAACAAAATCATTTATGCTAAGCCTTACATTTCTAAACTGAGACTTTATTACAATTTCAGCTTTCCCAAAAATGGAATCTTAAACTAGTCCATTAAGAATGCCTGATCAATACTAGTTAAATAATCTACCTGGTAGACTTCTACCAAGCCACAAGGGAAAGTAACCTTAAAATAACCAACCCACGTTTTTACTAGTTTCACTTCCTTGTCTCTGACCTCCTTTGCACACAACAGTCTTTCATTTTGTACACCTCCTTGGAGCTCCTTTCTACTTGTAGATTGGATGTTGTCTGATTTAGATCAATTTTTGATGAAATAAACTCTTAAAAATTTCAATATGCTTCAGTTTATATTTTAACATTGCATAGCAATCACCATTAATTCTAAGCTATAGATGAGAAAACCAAATTTTAGAGTGATTACTGAAGATCACACTGCTCTGAAGTGATGGAATGAAATCTCACTTTAGTTATTTATGACTTCAAAAGGCCATATTCTTAATGATTTTGCTCAATAAATATCTGTTGACATTCCAACTGAGAGAACAACACAAATAAAGGCCAGGTGTTGAAATTGGCACAACTGTGTTTGAGGAAAAATGAGACAGAGACTTAACTTTTAGTGATAACATGAAAAATAAGATTTTTTTGTACATAAAGTCTAGATTAAGAAGCAAATTTGAGGAAGATAATTGAGACCCCATGACTAGGTGGAAATGGTCTTTAGGAAGGTAGAGCAGGAAGAAGCAAGGGCCTATTATCTGGGCGGTCAAAGAGGGCCCTATCTTCTCCCAAGATACAAACTCAAGGTTTTAAAAAAATATGAACTGATTTAATCACATCAAAATCAGGGGATTTAAAAAAATACTTCCAAGTTTTGAGGGGAAACCCTAAGTTGGGTGGAGTGTTGTGACATGTATGTTTTAAAATTTTGTGTGTAGCTATTTAAATTATATGATCACCATTAGCTAAATTTATGAAAACAGGTAATGTGTGATATACCAGGAATAGATAATTTATATTATTATCTATATTTTAAATCCTTTAGTAAGATTTCCAGAAAAGTTTTAAAGATTCTTTTTTAAGTTTTTAAAAATCACAGGAGAAAATTGAAGTAAAATATATTGTCCTTTCCTTTTTATAGAATATTATTCTGCTTTGGCCAATGAAAGGTAATTAGTGGGTAGTAGTCTCTTTCTGTATATACTATTTATAACAATAGAAAATTAGTTGTATCCCAATGCAAATGTTAATAATATAATTGAAAATAATTTATTGGAAGAACTTCCAAATTCTCAGAGAGCTCTGGGAGTGCATATAATTCAGTCAGGCTTTCGTGGGAGGGAGCAATAGCTTCTGATTAACCTTCAGCTGAGGAGAGAAGTCACAATGCTTCATTGTGAAAGAAAAAGTCAAAATGACTCCAAATACTGAACCTTAAACATGTAGGACAGTGGTTCTTAATCTTTCTAATGCTGTAACCCTTTAATACAGTTCCTCATGTGTGGTGACCCCCACCATAAAATTATTTCTGTTGCTACTTCATGACTGTAATTTTGCTACTATTAATGAATCATAATGTAAAAATCTGAGTTTTCCGATGGTCTAAGATGACCCTGCTAGCAGTTCTGGGAATATATCCTAAAAACCCTAAAACCAATCAGAAAGAACATATGCACCCTATGTTCATAGCAGCATTATTTCCAATAGCTATGATTTGGAAACAGCTCAAGTGCCCATCAGTGGATGAATGGATAAAAAAATTGTGGTACATTTACACCATGAAGTACTATGCAGCTATAAAACAGAGAGGTCTCTTACCCTTTGGGACAGCATGGATGCACCTGGAAAATATTATGCTAAGTGAAATAAAACCAAACTGAGAATGGCAAGTATCACATGATCTAACTTATTTGTGGACTCTAATGAGCACAATGAATTGACCAACAAAATAAGCCTTGAAGAAGGGAGATATGTCACATGATCTCACTCATTTATGGAATATAATGAACAACATAAACAGATCCAAATACAGAGGAGCATTAATCAGTCCATCAAACCTCAGAGATAAAGTAGGGGAGGGTGGGAGTAGGGGAAAAGATCAACCAAAGGACTTGTATGCATGCATATAAGCCTAACCAATGGACATAGACAACAGGAGGTGAGGGCATGAGTGGAGGGGTTGGGGAAGGGAGTAAAGGGAGTAAACACACACAAAAAAATCAATAAAATTTTTTAGAAAAAGAAGGGAGGTATGGAACAAACTGACAAACCTCAATGAGTAGTTGGGGGATGAGAAGAGATAAACCAAAGACTATATACTTATATGTATAGCCCATATGTATAATAGGGTAAAAAGAAAGAGAGAGAAACATTGATCAGTTGCCTCCCACAGGAACCACAACTAGAGATCAAACCCTCAACCTCAACTTAGGTATGTGCCCTGACTGGTTTAAACCCACAACCTTTGATATAGGATCATGCTCCAACTGACTTAGCCACCTGATCAGGGAACCAACCACAGATTTTTAATTGGGTAAATGGAGTTCCAAGAATCTTCACTTTTAAATGCACCTGAGATAATTTAATTATTTTCTGGGTGATAGAGGTAGTCTTTTTCACACACTGAAAATATTAGAGAGTCCAGGAAAAATTAAAATAATAAGAAAAACTCACTTTAAAAGATGTGAATTAATTCCAATGAAAACAAATAAAGAAGTTAAGTTTAGTTTATAGCGAAGAAGACAGGAGAATGAATATGAAGTGTGTATATAACAAAATAGCTGAGCAATTTTTCTCCATTTTTAATGTTGTCAATCCAAGAGGAAATTGACTTGGATTAAAGTAAAAATTTAGTTACAAAGAAAATTTCTTGACTTAAATAATTATTATAGACTAGAATTGTCATGTAGAGCATTTTAGAGCATCTATATTTCTGTGTGTGTGTGTGTGTGTGTGTGTGTGTGTGTGTGTGTGTGTGTGTGTTTTGTCTTGCTTAATAAAAATAGTAATACCTATTACTATTTTACTATAGTAATTTAATATTTTACTATAGTAATCATGTTCTGCTAACTCCTGGCTATTTCAGTGTATGTTTCTTCACCAACATTGGAAATAGGGTCATTGAGCACAGGATATTTTAAGCTCTTTCCAAGATCTATGCTAGAAACATTTAATAAGGATATATTGCTCTTTGAGTAGGCTATGCAAGAGTCATTAACTGAGACTAATATGCTGTCCTCAAGATGTGCCAGAGAAGCCTCATTAATCACATCAAATTGCTGCTAAAGACATTTTGTGTGTGAATGTGTATGTGTGTGTATGTGTGCAAGTGTCCGTGTGTGTGCATGAGCATGTATTTGTGTGTATGGTCATTTATTAAATTCCTTTGAAGTTACATAGTAAAGATAATGGCTTAATTAGAAGGCATACCTTGTCCATTTTTAACTTTTCTCTTTTCCCCTAAGTGGTAAAGACCAGTCCTGCATCCAGGCAGCTGTTCTCTTCAGCCAACACTTGTAAATGTTAAGTGTTCAGAGTTGCTGGAGCAAAGAGAGGGGAGAATTCCACCTGGTTCTTCCTCTCTGCTACAACAAGAAAGAAGCAGTCTGGTTTCTGCAGCCCTCCCATGCTGTGATAAGCCGTAAAAAAGACTGGTTAAAGTGACTACAGATGTTGTGTGAAATAGCCAGTATGTTTTCCACCTGTCTGTATTTGCCTAAGGGGTCAGGGACAATCAAATTAAAGCAGTATGCAAAAATGTGACAGATGTTTGTCCTATTGAGATAAATCTGAGCAAGTTGCAGAAAGGTACAATAAATGTAATACATAAAACAAAACACAGAAACCACTTTAGAAGGTATCAGGAGAATAACATTTCTAAATAAAGGCCCATTACTTTATGCCCTTCCCTCCTAATTAGACCCATAATTGGACACTTTAGAGTACCTCGTAGAAGCATAATTAGCTACTCATTTTATAGCAGTATAATTAGTTAGGAGTTAAGTTATTGAAGTCTAAGAAAGGGTCATTTTGGAGATATTTTAAAATATCTCTTTCAGGCAACAAGTAATGATATGGAGCACTGACCATTTTGTTGGAAGAATTTGGGTATTTCTCCATCACATTAATATCCTTCTACATAGCTCACATTCCTTTCAATATATAGGAGGATGGTCTGTATCTCTGAGGCTAATGCCAGGTAATGAAACAGCCTTTCTATAACTTATTGACTGGAACATAGCTAACATGTCAGGATCAGGGAAAAGGGAGTCAGAAATGACATTATGATTATATATGTCTTGAAACAAAACACTAATATGAAGCATTTTTCTTTATGTCACATCAGTTAAATGTCTCTGGCCAAAGAGATGATATATGTTCCTTGGCAAAATTCTTTTTTAGTCTTTGTCTTTCTTTTCCTATATTAAAATACTTTATGCTCTGAAATTTCAGCAACTGCCCCTGGAAATTGTTAAGCCTAAAAAATATGAGTTGGCCAGCAAAAGCATAAAACCAATCAACCATTGGACATTAACTCTTTTGAAGGTTGTAAAACCTTACAAGACATGATGAAATAGCATGCACTGTATTTTGTGGAAAGAATAATCTGTTCCAATTCAAGTCATTTGTAAATACTTTCAGGGACATAATAGAGGGTTGTGAGTTTTCTACTTTAAGGCAAAATACTATTATGATTACTGGTGTATTTTGTTCCCTAATTTCATTGTCATAACGTGACACATGGATCTGAATACAGGCAATTCACTTCTGGTCGCAGCTGCTGTCAACTGCAAGTTGATTTAGATGGCAACCTGTATGGCTATAGTGAAGGCCAAAGGAAATTACATAAACCATTTTTCTTTCTCTACTGAGGTTTCCAAACTCTCAATCATAAAGCAAGTCAAGCACAGAAAACTAATTGATATTGGATGTCTGCTGCTTTGGTGCAGGATTCCTCCTTACTACTACAGAACAAATATTTACTGTAGACCTTGGATTTTTTTGTCAGAGTTATCCAATGTTAATGATAAGCATTGATGATATTGAAGAGGTCTTTCCCAAGAGAACACCAATATTTTCTAAACTGACCTAATTGATCTATCAATTTATTTGCTGAGTGCTTGTTATTTGAAAAGTACTATACTACAACTAACTAAGCTTTATCCTTACCAAATTCTGTTGCAGGGACTGTAATACTAGAATTAATTTATCAATGGTGCTTTGAAACACAAGGCATTCTAGTCTCTTTCATCCAATCTTTTAAAGAACGAGGTGCATAAATCATCAGTACTCCTGTGAATCAAAGGAATGCACACAGGTGGTTCCAAATTTCTGGTATTACTAGAGAACATCATGAACATTTTGGGAAGCCAGGATAGGTGACCCAATATAAAGCACAGTTATGGAAAATTAAGTTGCCTCAGGCTAAAGAGATATTAATGAGTGATTGCTTATAGTTTCATCAAACGAATCTGTCAATCACATGACACATGGCATGTAGGAAAATGTGCTTGCCAACCCAAATAAAATAGGTGGACTAATTTAGCAAACACTAATCAACTAACTCAGGTAGAAATTTCATTTAAATTTTAATGTGCACATATTGACAATAGGTTAATTTCTAGGGCAGCTTGGGCATTAGGAAATTCCTTAGCTAATAAAGTTGATTGATTTGTGTGTTCCTCATGTTTGAAAGAATATACTTAAAACACACTTTGAAAGAATTTGAAAAGTATTATATTTTTTTCCTAAAAAAAGAAAACAAAAAGCTATCAAGATTTTTGCAATAATAATAGATGGACTCACAGTTTATACCAAACATTATATATATATATAAATAAAATAGAGGCCAGGTGCATGAATTCCTGCATGGGTGGGGTCCTGCCAACCTGGCCAGGGAGAGAGGACATGGGCAGTTGGCCAGTCTGCTTGCTGGTTGAACTCCTGATTGAGGGGTCAATTTGCAATTAGCCTTTTATTATATAGGCTATACACTGAGTGGCCAGATTATTATGCGTTCAGAGATCATAATAATCTGGCCACTCAGAGAAAGTGTGTGTGTGTGTGTGTGTGTGTGTGTGTGTGTATTGTGTATGTATTTTTAATTGTATAATTGATTATTTACTTAGACTATTATATTTATATGTATGCCTATATTTAAACTAGTAGAGGAAAAATTCTTAATTCTTATGATTCAATTAAGATATATTATGCAACTAGACTATGGATAGTCTATGTTGAGATTTTTATAGCATCCCTTGTCTAGGAACCTTAGTTTTCTGGAGTGTTGTCCCAAACACAAAAAGTTTGTGAGTTTGATTCCCAATAGGATGCATGCCTAGGTTGTGGGTTCAATCTGTAGTCAGGGCACATATAGAAAGCAACATAATGGTTTTTCTGTCACACTGATGTTTCTCTCCCTACAGCTCTTCATCTCTCTAAAAATTAATAAAAACATCCTCAAGTGAAAATTTAAAATATTTTTATAGCATACTGGAAGTCAATTTGTATACTCTAAAATGTAGTAGCTCATATACATCATAGAATTATAGAATTTTATACCTCAAAGAGATCTTAAAGATCACTTACAAAAATGCAATATAGCCGAAACCGGTTTGGCTCAGTGGATAGAGTGTTGGCCTGTGGACCGAAAGGTCCCGGGTTCGATTCCGGTCAAGAGCATGTACCTTGGTTGCGGGCACATCCCCAGTAGGGGTGTGCAAGAGGCAGCTGATGGATGATTCTCTCTCATCGATGTTTCTAACTCTCTATCCATCTCTCTTCCATTCTGTAAAAAATCAATAAAATATTTTTTTAAAAAAATGCAATATACGCTCAATAAAAAATTTGGAATAAGGAGATTTGAACATATCAAATCAAAAGAAGTTAGAGATCCATAGGACCATATAAAATACAAAATTAAGTTTAAGTAGAACTTCCCTTGACTGAATGGGTAATAATATGTTTTTTTCTGCATATAGTTAGTTCTAAATATATCACCACCCTTTGCTTGCCTACCGGCACTCATCCTTAACCATTTAAATAAAACATAGGAACACATAAAAATGTTCTTCAATGGTGAAGTTAGGATTTTTTTAAACATAATAATGTTTCTCTCAATTATGGAAAAAATGGCCCTCTATTTATAACTGGGGAAAAGGAGGAAGATGGTAAATTTCATACAAAGTTCAAGAAAAATACATGAGGAATTAATAAAATTTGCTTATAGCCTGTAAGTAAAGTTGACTGCAAAGTATACCCCTTAAACATGGAAATATTAATAAGTTGCACATGATAGTTATACTTTACAAATCAGAGATTCATATTATCAATTTAAGTGAGCATTTGAAGGCTAAGAGTTCCTAGACATGGCCATAATTTGATTGGTAATATTTTAATATCTAAAAAGAAGATGTGTTCACTTTTGTTCTCTTTTGTTTGGTTTTCAAAGACCAAAGAAGGACATTAAAAAAAAAAAGGAAATGTTCTTAACTTTTTCTGTCTGACTTTATAAAACTAAAAGGAACAAGTGAACAAACAAGAAAAACAAACAAAAACTCACAGACCCAGACAATGGTATGGTGGTTTTCAGGGGGAAGGAGGTAAGGTTAAAGATGGTCAAATATATTTGACTTTGGTTGGTGGGCCACAATAGAATATGCCGATCATGTGTTATAAAAATCTAAATTTAAAACCTACTTAATATTGTTAACCAAAGTTATCCCAATAAATTTAATTAAAAAAATTTTAAAGTAATGTTGTCAGTGACTTATTTATAATATACATGAAAGAAGATACCCTAACAGGTTAATAATTATGTTGAGTGCTAGATCAGTACTTAACAGTTAAATTAATAAATTCTAGGGATAAAGTGTATAATATATTGACACATTAAATAATACTTATTTAATAAGTTAATACTTATCATATATTTGAAGAATAAAGAAATTCAAACATATCAAACATTTGCTATTTTAGATGTTAAGCATTATCTCCATCTACACAAAAAAAATGGTAATTATGTGAGCTGATAGATATGTTTAAGAGGTGTGGTAATTTACAATGTATATATGTATATCAAGTAGTCACACTTTGCATATGTACATTATATATATATATATGTGTGTGTGTGTGTGTGTGTATTGTATATATATATATATATATAATGTTTGAATTTCTTTTCCTTTTTTAAGTTTTTATTTTGGTTGTGTTTTGTTTAAAATTCATATACAACAGTTATTTTATTAATAGTTTCTGAATAGCATGCCCCATCTGGAATCTTTTTGAATATTGTCAAAAGTTCATTAAAATTTTTAAATTAGAGTTATTGAAGTATAATTTATATACAATCAAATGTACCTACTGCATTTTTAAAAGAATATAAGTTTTTTAAAAATAAGAATAACACTTACTTTGTATTTATATTTTTTAAATTTTATTTATTAAATTGATGGAGTTACATTAGTCAACATCAACATATAGATTTCATGTGTGGGTTTCTACATACACACACAAATGGCTAAAATTTTCTAATTTATTGATCCAATTTCTTGTACTTGTTAAACTAAACTTTAATCAACTTCTGGATGCAAAATGTCTCTTTTCATGTCAAAAATTACTTCTTTTCTTCATTTAGGATATTCTGAAAGGTATCAAATCAATCCCTTTATAAAACAAATATGTTTCCATGAGTGATAACACTTTTAGACTCTTTGCTACCATGCAGGATATTTTAAGAAGTCACACATTGGTCAACCAAATAATACTGAAGTGTTTATGAACCTAAATTTCCAAACTATCAAACTTACTACTAAGTGAGGAATTTTTTAAAGCTCCTTGCTTTTGAAGCACCCATTCTATTGCATTGGTTTGAAACGTTATTCTAATAACAATTTTCAGAACAAAAAATACTTTAAATTTTTTTTTTCAGTTCTTATCCTCAAATACACTAGCAATCAAACAAATTATGCAGAAAATGCTTTTGAAACACTTAGAAATTAAATGATTTTCACTAAAATCAATATGGTTTTGAAATGGTTTCATTTTCTTCTATTTTCTCATCTTATATTTTCTGACTCTCTCCTTAATACTGGATGACTAGTCTAAAACTAGTCATATATTTTAACAAGTGTAATGTAGGAGCTCCGATCCCGGGAGCACCATGCTGTTCTTTGATAGTCTGAAAAAACCACCCTGAGGACCAAAGAAGAAGGACATAGCCTTTATTACGAGCTCATGGTGCTCATGGTGAGTTTCCACACTCTGCCAAGGTCAGATAGGGATTCATCAGGTGGGGCGGCGGGGGGGGGGACGGGGGGAGGGCGGCGCGGAGAGCCATGCTGGGAGCAGCCTGTATGCAGGCCAAGGAGAGAGAATCTGGTGAGGTTTGTTAGCTGCCAAGGATGTGGGAAGACAATGAGGTATGAGCTGCTCTGCTCCTTTGGGCCGCTGGCCAGGCAGACAACCTTCAACGGACTAAAAGGGGAAATTGAGTTATATCCTCACATGACCCCACAACAAAGCACTTAGAAAAAGTTTCAGCTATGACAACAAGAACCACAGAGCCAGGCAGCACAGTGGCAGTGGCAGCAGAAACAATCTGGCCAGGTTACAGAGTCTTCTCCCCAGGGGCAGGAAGGTGAGCAGAGCACTCAGTTATTTAATTCTTAAAAAACGAATTCTTGGAGAAAGTTGTTCAAGATTGTGGCAAAATAGGTGGATCTTGCTTGCAATTTCTCCCAGAACCAAACTGGAAATTACAACTAAATTGGATAACAATCACCTTGAATTACCAATTAAAAAAAACTATTTGAAGAGAAGACCTTTAACCAAGACTGGCATAAGCCACCCAGGGACTGGTAGGAAAAGTGGAGATGTGAAAGGGGCTAATCCCAGCCCCACAGGTGGGTGGCTGACAGAGGTTAAAAAGGAATATCTCAGCTTCAGGAGTTCCCCCTGAGGGCCTGAAGGCTAGACCCCACACCAGGCTCCCCCAGCCCTGAGCACCAGACCAGGAACAGGTAGTTGCCCAGGTAACATCCATCTGTGAAAAGCTGCTGGAGAGAAAGAGCTCACTGCAGAAAAAACTACCCTTTTAAAGGGCCAACACACAAAATTTTCCCTTGCAGCCATTAACACTAGGTTGCAATAGAAGAAGGTCAATGGGAACTGGAGTTGCCTGAGATGTCTAAAGTGAGTGGCTTTCAGGAGAGACCTGGGAGAGGGGTTGCCAGATCCTTGTGCTGGATCACCCTCTGAAACCTCAATAGTCATTTTTCTTAAGAGGAGCAGTCCCTTTCCAGCAGCAGCAGCCTAGGGAAAAGCAATTACCACACCCTCTGGAATCCCACTCATCCCACCTTGCATTTTAAGACCTACTGAGGAGACAGAGGCATAAGCTAGAGCTTAGAACTCTGAGCAGTCTCAGGAGGTGTCAGTGACTGGCTTTGGAGCAGGGCCATTCCTTCCACTTTCCCAGGAACCTGACTGATGCTTCCCCCTCAAGGCAGAGCTGATAGAAACAC
Organism: Pipistrellus hanaki; assembly: GCF_964339955.1. Lineage (NCBI taxonomy): Eukaryota > Metazoa > Chordata > Mammalia > Chiroptera > Vespertilionidae > Pipistrellus > Pipistrellus hanaki. The sequence continues at coordinate 85,457,230 of NC_140504.1, forward strand.
CCTCTTGGTTTAATGTAGACACTCAACCTGCCTGACTACTAGGAGCTCTGGCCTGATGAGTTCAGGGACAAATTTCAGGACAGAAGCAAATGAATGTGGGGGGGGGGGGGGGGAAGGGGGGAGGGAGGGGCACACCCACCATCTTTCCTGAAGACTGAACAGCACCTCCCCCTCAAATGAGTCCAGCACCATCCTCCTGATTATGCCAGAGGCTCTTACAGAAAGTAAACCTTTGCAGTGACATTAAATTCTCCCCCCCCCCCAAAAAAAAATGATATAGTGTAGCTGAATGGATAACAAAACATGGCATATCTATATAGTAGAGGCTCAGTGGGCTGGGGGGGTCTCTCAGCTTGGCCTGCACCCTCTCCAATCTGGGACCCCTCAGTGGATGTCCGCCTTGCAATCCAGGACTGCTGGCTCCTAACCGCTCACCTGCCTGATCACCCCTAACCCCTCTGCCTGCCTGCCTGATCACCCAACCCACTCTGCCTGCCTGCCCTACCTTGGCCCCCTGCCAGCCTGATTGCCCCTATCATGCCCCTCTGCTGGCCTAATTGCTCCCACCACATCTCCCTGCCAGCCTGATTTTCCCTATCTTACCCCCCAGGCCTGATTGCCCCTACGTTGGCCCCCTCCCAGCCTGATCACCCCTAACTACCTCTGCTTAGGCCTCCAGCCTAAGCTGCAGACTGGCATTCCTCTGTTGGAGGAGACCTGGCTGATCAGGGGAAGGTACCGCCCCCATAACTCTGCTGCTGCTGCCACTGGTGGCTACCATGGATACCTGAGCCATGGGCTGGCCCTGGGCAGTGGCAGCCACCATTTGCGGCTTGCCTGAGCCTCAGGCAGCCACTGTGTCTTTATCCGGAAAGACATCTGCCCTAATTAGCATATTATCCTTTTATTAGTACACACACACACACACACACACACACACACACACATACACTGCCTATAAGGACCCACCTTAAAACAAAAGATTCATACAGACTGAAAGTGAAAAGATAGACAAAATATCCCATGCAAATGAAAACAACAACAAAAAGCTGGGGAAGCAATAATTATATCCAACAAAATAGACTTCAAAACAAAGGCCATAGCAAGAGACAAAGAAGGTCATTACATTATACTAAAGGTATCTATCAAACGAGGCTATAATCCTGGTAAACACATATGCACCTAATATAGGAACATCTAAATATGTTTTCAAAAACCCTGGTGGACTTTAAGGAAGAGATCAACAGCAATACAGTCTTAGTAGGGGACTTTAACACCACACTGACATCACTGGATAGATCTTCCAGACAGAAAATCAACAAGGAACCATGACATTAAACAATACACTAGATCAGATAGGTTTAATTGATATTTATAGAACATTTCATCCCCAAAACAGCAGGATATACATTGTAGAATGCACATGGAACATTCTCAAATATAGACCATGTGTTAAAACAAAATATAATTCTTAACAAATTTAAGAAGTTGGAAATCATGTTAAGCATCTTTTTGGGTCACAATGGCATGAAACTGCAAATCAACTACAATAAAAAAAAACAAAAAAACTTAAAAACATTGAAAAACCCGGAAATTAGCCGGGACCGGTTTGGCTCAATGGATAGAGCGTCAGCTTGGGTACTGAAGGGACCCGGGTTCGATTCCGGTCAAGGGCATGTACCTTGGTTGCGGGCATATCCCCAGTAGGGGGTGTGCAAGAGGCAGCTGATGGATGACTCTCTCTCATCGATGTTTCTAATTCTCTATCTCTCTCCCTTCCTCTCTGTACAAAATCAATAAAATATATTTTTAAAAAAAGAAAAACACGGAAATCAAATAGCATGCATTTAAACAATAAATGGGTTAATAATGAGATCAAGGAAAAAATAAAAATTACCTAATAACAAATGAAAATGAATAAACAACCTGAAATCCATGAATAGGGCAAAGGAGTCCTGAGAAGAAATTTCATAGCATTTCAGGCCTATCTCAAGAAGAAGAAAAAAACTCTCAAACAATCTAACGTGACACCTAAAATAACTAGGAAAAAAAAAAAAAAAGCAAGAAAAGCCCAGAGAACGTAGAAAGAATGAAAAAATAAATAATTAAAGATGAGAGCAAAAATAAATGGAATATAGACTAAAAATAAGCACAAGAGATCAATGAAACAAAAAGCTGATTCTTTGAATAGATTAGCAAGATTGATTAACCTTTAACCAGACTCATGAAGAAACAAAAGGAGAGGACCCAAATAATAATATAAAAAATTAAAGATGAGTGGTGAAAGTAGTAATCCTTGTCTTATTCCTGTTCTTAGGGGAAATGATTTTAGTTTTTGCTCATTGAATATGATGTTGGCTGTAGGTTTGTCATATGTGGCTTTTGTTATGTTGAAGTATGATCCCTTTACTCTCACTTGATAAGAATTTTTATCCAGAAAAGGTGTTAGATTTTGTCAAATGTTTTTTTCTACATCAACTGATATGATCATGTGATTGTTTTTCTTTTAAACAGACTCATCATGAAAGAGAGAGGACCCAAATAAACAAGATTAGAAATGAAAGAGGTAAGTAACAACTGAACCCAGAAACATACAAGGGATAATTTAAAAAAAATACTATGAATAATTATATTTCAACAAACAGGACAACTTGAATGAAATGCACATAGTCCCAGAAAAAAAAGAATACAATCCTTCAAAATTCAATCAGGAAGAATCAGAAAATCTGAATAGGCTGATAATTACTGATGAAAATGAAGCAGCAAACAAAAGCCCTGGTCTGCACAGCTTCACAGGGAAGTTTTACCAAACATTCAAAGAACACCTATCTTCCTCACACTATTCTAGAAAATGCGAGAGGAAGGAACAATTCCAAGCTGGTTCTATGAGGCCAACATTACCCTGATCCCAAAACCAGATAAAGACACTACAAAGAAAGAGAATTAAAGGCCAATAATCTTGATGAACATAAATGTTAAAATTCTCAACAAAATATTAGCCAATGGGATTCAGCAATACATTAAAAAGATCATATACTATAACCAAGTGGGATTTATTCCGGTGATGCAAGTTTGGTAAAATATTTGCAAATCAATATATGTGATATATCACATAAAAAACATGAAAGACAAAAAAAATCACACTGTCATATTAATAGATGCAGAAAAGCATTCAATAAAATCTAGCACCCATTCATGATAAAATCTTAGCAAGTTGGTAATAGAGGGATCATTTCTCAATATAATAAAGACCACATATGACAAACCTACAGCCAACATCCTACTTAAGAGACAAAAACTAAAAGCATTTTCCTAAAGATCAGGAACAAAATAAGGATGTTCATTTTCACCACTTTTATTCAACATAGTACTGGGAGTCCTAGCCACAGTGATCAAGCAAGGATAAGAAATAAAAGGCATCCAAATTGTAATGGAGGAAGTAAAGCTGTCATTATTCACAAATGACATGATGTTATACATAGAAAACCCTAAAGACTACCCAAGAAACTACTGATCTGCCTGACTGGAGCGGCCTGATGGTTGAGTGTCAACCTATGAACCAGGAAATCAAGGTTAGATTCCCGGTCAGGGCACATACCCAGATTGTCAACTCAATCCCCAGTGTAGCATGTGCAGGAAGCAGTCAATCAATGATTCTTTCTCATCACGGATGTTTCTATATCTCTCTCTCTCCTTCTCTCTTCCTCCCTGAAATCAATAAAAATATATTAAAATAAAATACTTGATATAATAAATGAATTAGGCAAAGTAGCAAGATACAAAATTAACATTCAGAAACTAATGGCATTTTTATACACCAAGAATGAATTCTCAGAAAGAGAAACTAAGAAAACAATTCCAGTTTCTATTGCAACAACAACAACAACAAAAAAAAGGTAATTGGAAAAGAAATAAACTTAACTAAGGAATTAAAAGACCAGTACTCAGAAAAATGTAAGATATTGAAGAAAGAAATAAGGGAAGATATAAACAATTGGAAGTATATACCATGTTCATGGATTGGTAGAATTAACATCATTAAAATGTACATACTACAGAAAGCAATCTATAGATTCAAAGCAATTCCTACAAATACTAATGGCATATTTCAAAGACTTAGAAAAAATATTCTAAAAATGTATACCAAAAAAAACTCAGCCACAGCAATATTTAGAAAGAAGAACAAAGTTAGAGAGATCACAATACCAGATATCAAACTATACTACAAAGCCATTATAATCAAATAGCCTGGTGCTGGCACAAGAACAGGCATATAGCTCAATGGAACAGAACAGAAAGCCCACAAATAAATCCATACTATTATGATCAATTAGTATCTGACAAAGGAGGCAAGAGCATATAATGAAGTAAAGAAAGTCTAATCAGTAAATGGTATTGGAAAAATTCAACAGATACATGGGAAAAAATGATACTGGATCACCAATTTACACAATACACAAAAATAAACTCAAAATGGATAAAACATTTAAATGCAAGTTCAAAAAACCATAAAAATATTAGGAGAAAACATGGGCAGAAAAATTTCAGACATCTCTGGGAGCAATATTTTGTTAATATATCATCTAGGGAAAGAGAAACAAATGAAAAAAAATTAATAAACAGGACTACATCAAACTAAAAAGCTTCTGCACAGCAAAAGAAACCATCAACAAAATGAAAAGGGAGAAAATATTTCCCAATGATATATCTGATAAGAGATTAATTTCCAAAACATATAAAGAGCTTATACAAAATACCCTGAAGATGCACAATCCAATTAAAAAATGAGCAAAGAACCTAAATAGACCCTTCTCCAAGGAGGACATACAGATGAACAATAAACATGAAAATATACTCAATGTCACTAATTATAAGAGAGATGCAAATTAAAACTACAATGAAGTATCACCTCACACATGCCAGAATGTCTACCATCAATAAATCAAAAAACAACATGTGCTGGTGAAGATGTGGAGAAAAGGGAACCCTAGTGCACTGTTGGTGGCAATGCAGATTAGTGCAGCCATTCTGGAAAACAGTATGGAGTTTCCTTAAAAAATTGAAATCGAACTGCCTTTTGACCTAGCAATCCCATTTCTGGGACTATATGCTAAGAATCCCAAAACATCAATAGAAAGAATATATGCACTCTTTTGCTCTTAATGGCATTATTTATAATAGCCAATATCTGGAAACAGCCCAAGTGCCCATCAGAAGATAATGGATAAAAAAAAGTTGTGTTACAGTTACACAACGGAATACTATGCAGCTGTTAAGAAAAAGAAGCTTACCTTTTGAGACAGCATGGAAGGAAGTGGAGATTATTGTGCTAAGTAAAATAAGCCACTTAGAGAAAGACAAATGTCATATAAACTCACTAATATGTGGAATATAATGAACAAAATAAACTGACGAACAAAATAGAACCAGAGACATGGGACAAACTGACAGATGTCAGAGCAGTTTGAATAAAAGAAGGTGAGAGGCGAAGAGATTAGCTAAAGAACATATATGCATAGCCCATGGACAGGACAACAGTGTGGTGAAGTCCAGGAGAGAGAGGACTGGTGCTGGGTGGAGGTGGGCAAAGGAGGGGATCATGAGGGACAACTGTAATAGTGTCAATAATTAAAAATAAATGAGCTAACAAAGAAAACTCTTAAGCTAACAAAGAAAACTTAAAAAGCACATGGTGCCCTGGCAGGGTGTCTTGGTGGGTTGGAGCATCATCCTACACATCAAAAGTTTGTGGGTTTCAATTTCATGTCAGATACATACCTAGGTTGTGGGTTCAATCCACCTTCAGAGCATGTGTGTGTGTGTGTGTGGAGGGTGGGCGGGGGGTGCAACCAATTGATGTTTCTCACATTAATGCCTCTCTCTCTCTCTTTCTCTCTCTCTCTCTCTCTCTCTCTCTCTCTCTCTCTCTCTCTCTCTCTCTCTCTCTCTCTCTCTCCTCTTCCTTCCACTCACTTTTTAAAAAATAATATAAAAACATATACTCTGGAGAAGATTAAAAATTAATAAATGAAAGTCTCAACTAAGCAAACTAACTTGATACGTCGAGGATCTAGGAAAAAATAATAAACTAAGCCCAAAGTTAGTAAAATGTAAAAAAAATGTAAAAAATCAGAGTGGAAATAAATTAAGACTGAAAACAGAATAGAAAAAAAATAATGAAATAAAATCTGGTTTTTGAAAATATAGATAATAAAAACCCATTAATTACCCTTAATAAGAAAAAAGAGACAAATACATTTAGAAATAAAAGTGGAGATATTATAACTGATACCACAAAAATACAAAGGATAATAAGAAACTACCATGAATAAATACTTGCCAACAAATTAGACCTTGACAAAATGCGTAAGTACTTATAAACATACCACCTACCAAGACTAAATCAAGAAGTAGAAAAATACGACCAGATCAATTAAATTTAAGGAGATAGAAGCAGTTATTAAAATCCTCCTAACAAAGAAAAGTCCAGGGCCATATAGCTTCACCAGTGAATTCTATAAAATATTTAAAGAACAAATAGCAATACTTTCAATCTATTCAAAAGAAAACATAAGAGGGGAGAAAATACGCTCAAACTCATTTTATAAGGCCTGTTACCAAAACCGGATAAGAACACTATAAGAAAAGAAAATTATAGGCCCTTTTCATTGATGAACATATATGCAAAAACATCAACAAAATATCAGCAAGCAAAATTTAATAATACATTAAAATGATCAGATATCACCATTAAGTGACTTTTATGCCAAAGATGCAAAATTGTTTTAACATCCAAAAATTAATCAATGTGATGCATTACATTAATAAAATGAAAAGTAAAATGTCATATGATTATCTCAATAGATGCAGAAAAGTCATCTGACAATTTTCAACATTCTTTTTTAATAAACTCCCCACAAATTAACTATAGAGGGAATGTACACCAACAAAATAAAGGCTCTATCTCACAAGCCCACAGCTAAATAACATCATATTCAATAGTGAAAAGCTGTAAGCTTTTCCTCTAAAATCAGGTATAAGACAAGAATGCCTACTCTCACCACTTTTATTCACCATAGTAATATAAATTTTTGTCAACACAATTAGGCAAGAAAAATAAATGAGACATCCAAATCAGAAAGGAACAAGTAAAATTGTCTATTTGTAAATGATATGATCTTATATAAAGAAAATCTTAAAAACTTCACACACAAAATAATGTTAGAACTAATAAATTCACTAAAGTTTCAGGATACAAACCCTGAATCAATTGTGTTTCCATGCACTAACACATTATCGGAAAGAAAAATTAAGAAAACAATACCACCCTAACTGGTTTGGCTCAGTAGATAGAGCATCAGACTGTGAACTGAAGAGTCCCAGGTTTGATTCCAATCAAGGGCACATGCGCAGGTTGTGGGCTCAATCCCAAATTGGGGGCGTGCTGGAGGCAGCTGATCAATGATGCTGTCTCATCGTTGATGTCTATCTCTCTCTCCCTCCCCCTTCCTTTTCAAAATCAATAAAAATCGATTTTTTAAAAAAATGTAGTTCATTTATTTAAAAAATCCCAATTATAATTGCATCAAAAATGTTAAAATACCTATGAATAAATTTAAGCAGGGGGGTAAAGGATCTATATTTAGGATCTAGGAAATTAATAGTATAGTTGATAACAATGTGTTATATAATTAAAATTGGCTGAAGGTACAACTTAAATATTGTTAACAACAACAACAAAGAAAAAAATATGTGAGGTGATGAATATGTTAATTAACTAAATTTTTTATATTGGTTCTACCTCAATGGAGCTAAACTTTTAAGAACAGAAGTTAAACGGTCATAAATATTTCTAAATAATTATCTATATATATAAAAGCCTAATATGCTAGTTGTCCCTCTGAGCATTGGACCATTGGACCAGTCACTATGATGTGCACTGACCACCAGGGGGAAGATGCTCCAACCAGTAGGTTAGCTTGCTGCTGGGGTCCAGCTGATCATGACTGGGTGAGATGGGCCGGGCATGCCTCGGAGCCCTTCTACTGTTCCTCCACGGCCCTGATGGTGCACCGGTGGCGTCCCTTGGCCTGGTTTGTGCCCTTTCACAATCCAGGACCCCTTGGCGGATTTTGGAGATACAATTTGACCTGATCCTCACAGGCCATGTAGTGTAAGGGTCAACTGTATTTTAAATAAACTATTCTATTGATATAATTAAAGACTGTCTTTGTAAATTAAAGGTCACTTTAAAATTTTTATGTTGGTCATAATTCTATACTTGTTTTTGTTTTAAAAATATTATGCACCTAAAGAAAATCTCCTTGGGTTTTTTTGTTTGTTGTTTGTTTTGGATTGTTTTGTTGTTGTTGTTGTTGCTGCTGCTGTTGTTTTTTTAAATACAGAAACAGTTTTTGGAGAATTTGTAGAGTGATGTGAATAAGCACATAGAAATAGCTTTGTTATAGTTTTGGAATATTTCCTTAAATGGTCAATGAAATGACCCAGGTGTCTACCAGTTGTGGTGATAAAAATCTTGCTGTTACATCATTTCTAGGAAGTTTAAAAATATGAGTGCCAATAGAACTAGCAATTTAAAAAATATGTGATACTGTTAGCCTAACAGATAAAACTGGCAAAGGCAAAAATTATTTGTTGACACAAAAAATAAATTTTTTAGTGCCAACTCTCATCTGAGGCTATTTTGTAGATAGCATGAGTACAAAGGAGGGACATGGTGACAGCAAACAGTTACTGAGAGAGATATAGCCAATACTCAAGGTTATGGGCAGAAACAGGTATATTCTCTTTCACTTTTTTTTATATTTTGTGCTTTTTAAAATTCAACAAATTTACATTTTTTTTTGAGGCTAAAGACTCTGAATGTCTTTGTACTTGGAGAGATATAAGCATCAGAAATTATTTGGAAATTATTGACAAAGCTTAATAATCAGAAATCTTGCCTGCTGTGTTCATGAAAGAAAGTTAGTAGATATTTGGTATATAGATTTGTAATGAATAAATAGGACATGAAAAACTTTACAACTAAATATAATAAATTATTTTAAGTGCTTTCCTTTAAAAAACATTCTAGAGTCTAGAGAGTTATAGTTTAACATTCAGCTTAGGTATTTACTTATGGAAAACAGAAAAAAATATTTAGATTAGAATTTAGGACAAAATTTTAAAATCAAATTCTGAGTCAGCCTATTTATATGGTAGCACTGTGGGATGGTTGTTAATTAATTATACTTCCCTTTTCATCCTCTTTCTCCCATGCTTTTATTACAAAAACTGCAAAAGTTATCAATTCAACTACTCAAATTTCAGCTTTCCAAACTTCCTTTCTGCTAGGGGATCCATATTCTCATCATTCCCACTGAGAAATGTAAGCAGATGTCTGCTAATTCTGTCTTTTTCCCTAAAATTTTCCTACTTCATTTTGTCTGCGAAAATGATGTAACCCTAGGAATATAGCAGCTTTCTTATGACATGATGCAACAGAATGTGTATGTGAAAGCCTGAGAAAGATCCGGGGTCTTGTAGGCATAATAGAGAGACCATATCAGTACTTCATTAAAGATCTCCAAATTTGTTGTTATATTAGACAATCTTTGTGTATTTAAGTTTTTAATTGTATGTTTTTCTATTATTTGTTGCTAAACCCATACCTAACTGATAGAAGTTATTTATTAACATATCATTTAGTTATCCATTGTTTTTTAAGTCAAATATGTTTCTTGGTTTGGGATTCCACAGTGGCAGTCTCTGGGACACTGATTCAAGTGCCAGTATATTATTTCTGATGGTGATCCTAGGAAATATCAGTAGGGAATGAAGAAATGAGTCAAAGAAGGGAAGGATATCAGTAAAGGGACATCATACATTACCAGAGATGCAGAGAGAACTTGGAATCGTTACTTGGAAGCCTGCTTAAAGTTCTATCTGACTAGTGACTTCCAAAGAGTATGGTTTATGGTGGAATCAGTAAATCCCATGGCTAAGTGCCCATTGTTGTAACTTCTTCAGCATAAATAAAAGGCAATTGCTCACAAAATGTATGTAATCTTGAACCCCTGGGCACTGGTGCAGGTAAAGGCTCTACAAGTGAAAATGTAAACACAAATTGGGGAATCATTCGAATACCAATAAGGATGAATTCCCTTTTTTCAGTATGGAGGGCCCCAACGCAATCAATTTGCCACCAGTGACTGCTCGGTAATCAGTGGTATTCTATTGAGGGCTTTCTACCACTTTCACTTTTACATTTGGGATTTTGTGCTTTCCAATTCTGTCTCTTTAGGTTCTAATGGATTAGCTATCCAGGATTTCCCGAAGATTTGGCCTTCTGGTTATCATTCTGACTTCCTGTTCATTGCAATAATTATATCCATATCTCTAATAGTTAAGTGCTGCTGCATGGCCTCTACAATTAGAAATTACCATCATTCTCACTGACACTAGGTGGCCCAGTTCTGTATAACAATAAGTTCCTATCATTAACTTCTATGGAAAAGAGCTCCTAATTCTCAACAATATTGATGTACTCTACTAGTTCATTCCCTATAACTTTAGAGAAAGGAGGACTCTCTGAGCCTTATCAGGGAGCATAGTCAACTCATTGATTCTTCAGTATTTCATAGTAAAGCCATTCTAACATCCCATATCATTGAGAGTATTGAAATCATCTTTACTATTTTCCAACCAAGTTCTGGCAAATCCACCTCTTTTGCTGTGGATTGGCATTTTTTCCAAATATAATAGTAAGGAGCCATGGCAGCAGAATATTAGGACTGGCTTACAGTGTCTCTGCCAGGACCTTAATCTTGAATCTCAGAATATGCCTCATATCAACAAACTCTCTTTTGTTTTGCCTTAGATTTGACTCTCCACCCTCCTTCACAGTCTAACACTAAACATTCAATTTCAAGCATATTCTCCAAGTTCCTACTGTACATATTACATAGAAGCTGTAAAATATTGGTACATTATTCTTTTGTTTCTAAAGTATTCTCCATGATATCCTCATCCCAAGTCAGTGTCCATTCCTTTCCCAACAGGGCCCTGACCTCAGTGTAGCAGCCTTGTCAGGTTGTAGATTCAGCTCACCTTGTATTTTTGTCTGAATTTTGACCTCCCACTGTTGGAGAGTATTTTTGTATCATACCAAGCTCCCAGTCAATAATTGGCTGCCTCAGGCCTGTCACTTTTAACATATATGCAAAAAACATTCTATAGCAGTTATCATATGCCAACTAATATCATATCTTTATATTTATAATCACCCTTTTTTCCCCAAAAGCTAGAGGTATTATCTGAACTAAGGTTTCTGCTTTCCTTGAAATCCATGCCAATTCAACACAGGTGAGAATTTTAGCAAAAGAGAAGTTATAACTACTTAGCTCACCACCAGTAATAAGATCCTATGGCCATCTGACTAGTTACTAACTCAGTTCCCAAATCTTATTTTGAGGGTCTGCTTCTATGACAATTTTGGCACCAACTTTCTAGAATCTCCCAGAAACAGCTGCTGAGACAAGGAATCAAGTGTAGGTACTCTATGTGCCAGGCCATCCCAGGAGCCATCACTAGTGGAGTAGGGCAGTATAACAGGAAGGGTAAAAGCCAATAAAAGATTGGTTACCAGGCTAGTTACTGATTTAAGCAAGTAATAAGCAAGTTAGAATACATAGGGGAGATTATATTATCCCAACGAATGGGGTGAAAAGGCTGAGATATTTACCCAGTGAGTCTCCCTCTGTCATTCACTGGAGCATGAACTCTCTGGTCCTTTCAACTTTCCTTGTGCATAGAGCAAGAATGCAATCACAGCCACATGGAAACCCATAAGCAGAAAGTCCCAGGTATCACAGTAACAGCTTTCATGGTACAGATTTGTGTAGGAAGGGACATGGGAAGGGCACTGGCTACATCTGCTTCAACAAGGCACATGTTTTCTCTTTCTTAAGATTGGAAGGGATTGGATTATGACAGATAAAGAAATTTACCTCTGGCCACATGCTTAAGCAAAATAAGAAAGTTTCCTATATAATAAAAAGTTAATATGCAAATTGTCTCCTCAACCAGGAGTTCCACCTGGAGTTTGATCAGGAGGCAGGGACAGCTGGCCAACTGCCTGCGGCCCCTCCCAACAGCCAGCCCAGCCCAATAAGCCCTGATCAGGGCAAACTGGCCAGACCCCACCCCTGCATGAATTCATGCACCAGGCCTCTCTAGTATATATACACTGAGTGGCCAGATTCTTATGATCTCTGAATGTAGTTTTATGTGATAGATATAGATATTTACAACGACTTCTTTTAAAGTATCCCTTATTAATTCTATAGACTCTAAACTTGAATAAGGTTTCATAGCATTTCTCCTCTCCTCCATTTCTCATTTCTTCACTGTATTCTTTTCTTTTTTGGTTTAAGCAAGCTTGATTTTTTGTCAATTGCAAGTAAAATGTTTCACTAAATAATAATATAATCCATTAATGAAGACAATCAATATGAGGACACATGTAACATGGTAAATGCTCAATATATTTAATTAAACCTGTTATTGAAATGTTATGATCTTTATAGCTTACAAACCCCATAAAAATTATTTATAAGTTTTCTTCAAATGAGATTCATGATTCCTCATAATAAATATTTAACTGTAAGGCATAAACTGAACAAAACCTGTAAAACTTCACGAAAGGCTTATATAATGCTATTGTTATCACCAACCATAATTAAAAATTGCATAAAAATTTTAATATTATAGAAAATTTTAAAATTAATCATGCAAATTTGAGGAAAGAACATCAGATTTATAATTTTTTTTCAAACGAAGCAGCAAAAGTCTTGAATAAGAATTTCATATAAAAAGCAACATCAACAAGCAAATTAAAAATTGCCTGAAGCTCTTTCAAGGTTATATCTTAATATCCTTGAAAGGAGACACTTTAACAATATAAGGTTTTCTGAAATGAACAGTCTTGTTATATTATTAGCCTACTAAATAGATAGAAAAAAAAACATTTGCACAAAAAGTATTTTAAAATATTATATAAAACAAATATATATATATATATATATATATATATATATATATATACACACTTACATAGAAATATGGGAAAATAGGGGGTAATGGGAGAATAAGGACACATATGTAACACTATAATTAATAAAAAAAAATTAAAAATAGTATATATGCTTATATAGCATTTCTACATAATATTTTATATAATTCAATTGAGTTAGATTCAATATTTTAATAATGTAATAATAATAATAATAATAATAATAGAACAGGAGACTTCCCCAAAATTGTACACCCAGGATCAAATTCCCAGCAGCAGGATACAGAGTAGTTTAGAAAGAGGGTCCTAAAGTCATATGCCCTAAAAGTCTTGGCTCCACGTGTACTGACACATTAATGATGTCTCACTTTCCTTATCTCATACTATGAGGTTCACAGAATAACCTCCATGGCTTATTTTGGCAGTCAGCTGAGATAGTGCGTATGAAGCACCAAGCCCAGGCGATTCAAAGAACTTGATAAATGTTTGTCATTCTTTTGGAAATGGTAGCTATGATGGCGGTGGTGTTTCTTTCCATAGGGTCAGACATTCCCCTGTGCCTTTTGGAGTCTTTTGGTGAAAAGCTTAAGAGGTAAACTGACACAAATAAGCATTAAATATTTCTCAGACTAATTTATTCAGTTTCCTGTGATTATGTGTAACATGTCCATACACTGATATCCATCACTTAAATGGGTTTCCCACCATCTCAGTCTTTGAAATCCTACACATTCTACAATTATGTTTCCTGTTTCTTGACTTCTTCCCTGATTTTATTACCTAAAAATAACTTTTCCTTCCTCTACTGCAGGCATTAGGCTTTATTTACATTTTGAGTGCTATGATTATCTAGAGATATGTACTATCTCATTTTCTCCTAACAAACAGCCAAATGAAATAAATATTATTATCATTCCAATTTTCCAGATGAAAAAAAAAATGAGGGTACATTAGTTATACTTATTGCCCAGTCACCAGCAAGAAAGCAGCTAAAAAGTGATTCAGACAGGTCCAGCAGCCTCACAGGTTTTCCTTCCAAAATCACTCTTCCCTACTGCCTCAGTCTTATATATGCCACTAAATAGGCCATCTTGGGTTGCCACTATTTGTATCCATGACTTATTTCTCTTACTAAATTATAAGCTCCTAGAATTACAAACTAAATTATAAGCTCCTTGATTATAAGTTTTGCTCTTATTATTTATAACAAAATGGCCAATCAAGGATAAGAGGAGGGAAGAAATGCTTTTATCTGACCTTGCTGAACTCAAGAAATACTAACACTCTCAAGGGAAATGAACATGGAGAGATATCAATACTATAAAGATTTAGACAATTGTCTTAACTTTCAGAACTTATGCCAAGGAAATATGAATCTTTGCATATCACTATTGATGATACATGTAAACTTTCATAGGGTCATGAAATAAATAGTAATGAACCACTCACAAAGCTTTTGTTTCCTCTGAAGGCTGACATGGGGTGTCATATAAAGTCACGGGTGCCATTATACTTGCTGCAATCAATACTGTAATTAAAGGGACTAGCATATGAAGAAATTGATCAAAGAGATCCAAACCTATACTCCCACTTTAAATAACTACAAAGCAATAAAATACAAAGTAGATATGCTACACACACACACACACACAAAAAAAAAAAAAAAAAAAAAAAAAAAAAAAAAAAAAAAAAAAAAACCTGACATTTTCTGGGAGGAATTGATCAGAGACATACAAATCAAGAAATAAACAAGGTTTTATGAAAATAGCCATTTGTGGAAATAAAACAAAAAATAAACATGATTCCTAGTCAATTGTCTATTTCTCTCAGATTTTTCACATCCAACACAAAACTGATATAATGCTTTGTACTTTTATGTTTTTGTCAATAAGATTAAGGTATCAATGGCAAGCTAACATAACAGTTAAGATGAGCATTTCTACTGCATAAGAGGAGGTCTTTGATTTGCCTGCACAAATTCAATACTAACTCATTAGATGTAACTATGACTTACTACTTTGTTTATTCAAAGGTAATACCTCAATATTTGGCCCTATGAATAAAACAAATGATTTCATATAATCTTAGATTTGAAGTGGATATTAAATATCATTGTAGAAAGTACTTGAGTGGCGAAATGTTTCCCAGAATTTGAAGACAAAGTCAGATAAAGGTTACTGTCTGAAATAAAGCTATAAAGATCATAACATTTCAATAACAGGTTCAATTAAATATATTGAGCATTTACTATGTTACATGTGTCCTCATATTGATTGTCTTCATTAATTGATTATATTATTATTTAGTGAAACATTTTACTTGCAATTGACAAAAAATCAAGCTTGCTTAAACCGAAAAAGGAAAAGAATATAGTGAAGAAATGGAGAAATGGAGGAGAGGAGAAATGCTATGAAACCTAAACAGGATTGCAGATGGACATCAGATATTGACTAGAACTGAGAAATGTAAACTATTAAGAATTTTTACTTCTGTCAATGATGCTTTTCTTCATATATCTTCATTACTCTTCTGATTCTTTATCCACATAGGATATTATGATTATATCACAGCTCCTGATTTTATGTGTTAAATGTTGTCTCTAAACAGAATCACTTGCACTCTCATAACCAATTCTAATATCCCCCCCAAAAAAGAGAATCTAATTGGCATCATTGTGTCATATATCCAATCCAATCTAATCATAAATGCCTGGAATATAATGTTACATGCCTTTTTATAGTTGCCATGAATTTTTAGTGTTGAATAGGAGCAAAACTATTAAAAAATTATAAAGGTAATCCAACTATATTAATGAACATTAGTAATTTATCCAAAGATCCAAGACATTGCACACAATATAAACAAAGAGATCATTCACATCTAAGTTTCCTGAAAAACTATAAACCACTCATCCCTTTTGTAATGTGTGTGAGATGATCTCTCTATTTCTTTTTTTTTTAAAATATATTTTTATTGATTTTGTACAGAGAGGAAGGGAGAGAGCTAGAAAGCTAGAAACATAGATGAGAGAGAGTCATCGATCAGCTGCCTCTTGCACGTCCCCTAATGGGGATATGCCCGCAACCAAGGTACATGCCCTTGACCGGAATCGAACCCGGGTCCCTTCAGTCCCCAAGCCGACGCTCTATCCATTGAGCCAAATCGGTCTCGGCAATCTCTCTATTTCAAAACAGAAAAGCTGTGGCCTAAATTGCACATTATAAAAAGAATAGCTTTGTATTAAAAATGACTCCATGCTAACAAGTTTTGTCTAAGAGAAAGTGGCTGTCGTGAATATTCTAGTAATTAAATAGGTATGTTCTTTAGTATAATGTATATAACTATTGAATATACCTCATCTTGAATGAAATATTTCTTAAAATCACTTAGCTGACTTTACTCTTCTTTTGTGAACACCACACAATCATATAACTTAAACTTCAATTTTGTTTTTAGCTTTATACAAAGAAAATATCGATCCTGATCATAGACTAAAGACTTTTCATCATTAGCAAAGTGTACTTTCAACTCTAAAGAAATAAAAACTGATTACCCTTAAATGAACCAATGCCTTAATCATTGCTCTTTTTATGTAAAAGAAAATATTCAGTCACAGGAAAGGAAAAATGCATTTTTTTAATCCAAGAAATTTCCCTTTCATACCTAATCCAGACAGATCATAATGTCTTGTCATTTATTGAAGTTGGAAAAATTACTCTCTTATAAAGACAAACTCTAAAAAAACATTTTAATAGCTCAATATATTTCAACAAGATACTGAGTCTAAATGTTTATTGACAAGATAGCTAAGAGAAAATTCTTATAGCAAGAAAGCTCATACAAATGGGGTAGTATGTGTTATAATGAAAGCTCAGTGACATTAAAACTGACTAATTCAAAATTATACAACCCCTACTTGAAATGTTAAGAAACTGCTTTTGAAAAACCAACTATTTACCACTATAAGTATATGTACATTTTATAGAATCTACTTTTGAACAGTGGAAGAATAAAGACATTGGCTGTGGTTGAATTGGTAACTCCAATTTATTAGCTTTACTAATGTTGAGATTTCATTTTAGGATGATTAGTAATGATTATGAACAACTAATTTAAAAGGTCATTAGGTGAAAAAAATTCCAAGCAGAGAACATCAGAATTCTTTAAATTAATGCTCTTTTTTGTTTAAGTTGTAAAAACTTTTTTAAAGTATAAGACACAACACAGCATGTAATACTATTGTAATCAGAGTGTATTCTAGTTAATGAAAAGGGATAAGAAGTATAGGCTCACTCTAATGAACTCTTCTATTTCTGTGCAAGCTGACTTCTAGTTACCTCTTAAAACTCAAAAGTCCTGTGGAACACAGTTTACAAACCACTATTTAAATTAAAATTCTCCTTTGGTTTTCATAATTTTTCACAACAAATTCCAAACATATAAATACAAAGTTATGTAAGTTTTTACAGTAGTTGCACCATATTCTCTGGATTATCGATACATTGTTTCTAAACTGTTCCTTAATTCATAATAATTTAGTTTCCTGCAATGGACTAGTTTATAGCTATCTGGTAAGTGCCATGTTTTCATAGACCTTCCACCATCATGAGCATCTAGATCCAAGCTAGAACTTTCTTTTCTTCACATGAAACTTAGAAAAGTGTTTCCATAAATTAAGAAAATAATGCTACTTACAAAAATGCCTGTCACCACCCACCCCCCGCTCCCCGTGCCAGAATATTTTTTAGAAAGTTACAAAACAACAGTATTTGATTTCTTCATTTTATTACACCCAAATGATAGAACACTTAAGATGACAACTTTATGACATTCTCTTCAGTGGCATGGATGTATTATACTCTATTTTTCTCATTCTCTGATTGAAAAATAATGTTAACAAGATGGTGATGCCACATTTTGTTAAAGTTACTTGCCTATATTTCTATTAATAATACTATCAATAAAATATTTATATTAATAATAGTCAAATATTTCAGCAATATTCAGTTTATATATCATGTTTACATACTGATTTTCATTAATAGTGTATGGAATTTAACTGAAATATCCTCTAGGAAAAGGCACATCAGACTCTGAGTATCAAATGTCAAAGGAATGGTGGTGTAAGGGCACATCTTTCTTCTCTCTCTGAGATTTCAACAAGTTAACCAAATATAAATCAACAAAGAAACCCCTTCTCAACACAGACATACTCCTGAGAGACCCATACACTGAAGCAATTAAAGGTGGGCAACCAGAATAAACGGGGAGACAAGAAAGAAGAAAAGTGCAGACAGACCACAGATGGAGCCCTGTAGCTAGGAGCTCATGGCTCAGCAGGTAGAGGGGAGAAAGCCATGTTAGCAGGCACTTCCCTAAGCTGGAGGAACAGAGAGCTGGGGGATGGAGGGGCAGGGTTAGAGGGGGAAGAAGGGGTTAGGAGCAGCCAAGCAGAGTGAGCAGCAGCAAGCAGTGAGAGAGTGAACAATGAATCAGCAGATGCCTGACAGAGCATGGGGTTTGGCCATGGGGATCTCCGTTGTCCAGCCAAGTGGTGGTGTTTCAGACAAAGAAACAGAACCACAGAGTCATGCTACTGCTTAGACTCCCAAAACTACTTTCCTGTTGCCCTTATAGTCAGGTATGGGAACATATTATCTATAAACCAAGAGCTGTTGCAGTAGAATCATTGTTTCCCTCTGTAACTATCCCCCAGGAGGTGGTACCCCACAAGTTAAGGGGTCACCTTTATGGTGAGGGCAAAACAAGCCTCACCGCAGCAGCAATGCTGTACTTACAGATGCCACAGAGGTTCAAGACAGGAAGATCACAGAAGTAAAAGTCTAGCAATTCAGCACCATCTACTGAAAAATAGTAGAAAGACCTCTTCAGAGATAAATGTGAAAACAAAGGACAAAAAATACCATGAAGAACCACGGTAACGATGACCAGAAAGAAAATGAAAAATCCCCAGAAGTGGGCAGGAACATATGGAAATATGTGATGCAAATGACAGAGATTTCAAGATTGCAGTTCTGAAAATACTCAGCAATATGTGAGAAAATGCTAATAGGCCATGTGCTCATGTGCTCAGAAATGAAAAAAAAAATAATGCTGTTGAGGGATAGCTAATGCCAATGTGCTCAGAAAGCATATCAATGAAAAAAATAAGTATTTTACCAAGGAAGTTGAAACTTTAAAAAAGAACCAATCAGAAATACTGAAAATGAAGCATATAATTAAGGAGATAAAGAGTGAACTACTGACCATAGAAAACAGAACCAACCAAATAGTGAAAAGATATCAAAATTAGAAATCTATAAATGATGCAGAGGGAATAAGAGAGCGACCTGATAGTAAAGAAAAATGGAAGAGCTCTACAAGACCTATCTAACTCCCACAGAAAAAGTAATCTTAGGCATTGTAGAGGAGGAAGAGAGGTTGCATGGAATGGAGAGTTTATTAAAACAAATAGTTGATGAGAACTTCTCAAATCTATTGAAAGAACTAGATAATTGAATCCAAGAATCAAACAGAACACCTAGTTACCTCAATCCAAAGAGGCCCTCTCCAAGACACTTGGTATTCAAGCTATCAAAAATTAATGACAAAGAAAAAAATATTAAAGCAGCCAGGGAAAAGAAGGAAGTGACCTACAAAGAAAACACCATCAGAATTTCATCTGACTTCTCAGCAGAAACTCTATAAGCCAGAAGAAAGTGGAACCAAGTATTAAAGTGCCTGAAAAAGAGAAATTACCAGCCATGAATAATATAGCTTGCAAAATAATCATTTAAATTGAAGGAGAAAAAAAGACATTCCTAGACATACAGAAACAGAAAAACTTTATCACCAGAAAACCTCATTGCAGAAAACACTTAAGGGAGAGGATCCAAGATGGCTGCACAGGTAAACACCTAACCATAGCCGCACAAAACAATTTCAATAAAACACAACTAAAATACAAAATGGACATTACCCAGAACTACAGGAAAGTCGATTGACTGGAAATTCTACAATGAGAAAGAAAGAGAAAACCAGAAGGAAAAGCAGAGGAGCTATAAAAGCCTAAGGTACTGAGACACGCTGCATGTGCGGAGAGGACTGAGCTGGAGAGGAGGGAGGCTGAGTGCCTGGCTGGTGTTCCCTAGTGGGAAGGAGATAAAAGCTCCAGACTGTGCTGAGCCCCAGTTCCGACTTCTCTGAACCCCAGTTCTAGGCAAGACCCTGGGGACCCAGGCTCATACAGAGGGAGCCTGGGCTGTAAGGTGGAAACCCAGGGGAGCGACGAAAGGAAGTCCTGGAGGCGCACACATTGTGCGCAGAGAATGGACGGTTGACTGTGCCGCTGATTGCCCTAGCGGGAAGAAGACAAAAGCTCCAGACTGCAATGAACACCACCTCCAACTCCACTTCCAACTGAACTGAACCCAGTTCCGGACTCATTGGGAGAGAGCCTAGATAGTTTGGTAGCAGGCGAAAATCGAGGGCACCTTTCTCTCAGAGGTGCTTGCAGTGAATACTGAAGGACCCTGGGGATTACTGAGACTCAAGAGCCACATAGGGCGGGGCTGACCGAAGCCAAGGCTGTAGGCTCCACCCTGAAACTCTGCCCCATCCAAGCTGAACACAGAGACTTTTAAGGCTACCAACTCAGGGAAACTGCAAAAATGCCGAGACAAGGAAACAGATCAAAAACAAAAGAAATGGAGGACAAAAAGCGACTGGATATAGAGTTCAAAACCACATTCATAAGGTTTTTCAAGAATTTCCTAGAAAAGGCCAATAAAATAAATGAGACTTATGAGGATATGAAAAGGGATCAATTAGAAATAATAAGGGATCAACAAAAATAATAAGGGATCAACAAGAAATAATAAGGGATCAACAAGAAATAATAAGGGATCAACAAGAACTAAAGAATACATTGTCTGAAATAAAAAAATATTATATAGAGTCCTAAAAA
Organism: Pipistrellus hanaki; assembly: GCF_964339955.1. Taxonomy (NCBI): domain Eukaryota; kingdom Metazoa; phylum Chordata; class Mammalia; order Chiroptera; family Vespertilionidae; genus Pipistrellus; species Pipistrellus hanaki. The sequence goes on from NC_140504.1 coordinate 85,478,268, forward strand.
CAGGATGGAAGATCGCAAGAATCAAGTCAAAGATTTGGAACATAAAGAGCCAGAAGACACTCCTCCGCAGAAGCAAGAAGACAAGAGAATCCAGAAAGTTGAAGATAATGTAAGAAACCTCTGGGACAACTTTAAGTGAACCAACATCAGAAGAGAGAGAGCAAGATATCGAAAACATACTGAAAGAAATAGTGACAGAAAACTTCCCCCACCTGGTGAAAGAATTAGACTTACAAGTCCAGGAAGCACACAGAACCCCAAACAAAAGGAATCCAAAGAAGACCACACCAAGACACATCATAATTAAAATTCCAAGAGCAAAAGACAAAGAGAGAATATTAAAAGCAGCAAGAGCAAAGCAGGTAGTTACCTACAAAGGAGCACCCATATGATTGTCAGCTGATTTCTCAGCAGAAACCATGCAGGCCAGACGGGAATAGCAAGAAATATTCAAGGTGATGAATAGTAAGAACTTACAGCCAAAAATACTCTACCCAGCAAAGCTATCACTCAGAATCAAAGGCCAGATAAAGAGCTTCACTAATAATAATAAAAAAAAGCTAAAGGAGTTCATCACCACCAAAGCAGGATTATATGAATTGCTGAAGGGGGTTCTTTCGGAAGAGAAAGAAAATAAAGACAAAAATTATGAACAACTAATACGTAACTATCAACAAGTGAATCTAAAAACCAAGGGAATTAAAGAAAAAATCTGATGAACAATATTAACTGTTGAATATAATAGAATCAGAGGTATGGAAGGGGAGTGAACTGATGATTCTCAGGGAAAAGGGGAGAGGGGGGTGTGGGAAGAGACTGAACATAAACTGTGCACCTATGGATGAGGACAATTGGGGGTGAGGAAAATGCAGAGAGTGGGGTGGGAACCTGGTGGAGGGGAGCAATGGAGGGGGGAAAAATGAGGAACATTTGTAATAATATGAACAATAAAGATTTATTAAAAAAAGAAAGAAAATACTTAAGGGAGTTATTTCACCTGAAACAAATAAGATCACAACACTGTAAGATCACCAAAAAAATGTACAACATAAATGGGGTTAGTGTTGGACAACAAAACCATTCAAGGGGAAGGGGGAAAGGTCTAAACTGGCAAAGGAAGATGAAGATGAGATGCATTCAAAAGAAAAAGAAAAAAAAACAACTACGGTATATTTGCAACTTCATTTTTTATAAACCTAATGGTAACTAAACATAAAACTCCTTAAACTGGGACATATAGCTTAAAGAAAGAGGAAACAGAAGAAAGATGTATAGAACACAGTAGACAGAAGCTTGAAGAAAAAGAACCAATGGAGGCACAGGCCTTCCAGAAAACAAAAGATAAAATGGCAACAGAAAATCCTTATACATCAATAATTACCCTAATTGAAAATGGTCTGAATTCACCAATGAAGAGGCACATAGTAGCAGAGTGGATAAAATAACAAAACCCAGGAAAGATGGAAGATGGCTGCCGATGGGAAGGCAGACTGCAAGATAGTACGTGAGTGACAGAATGAAAGGAGAATGTGTGGTCACACAGAGAGTATATATTTGTAAGTTGAGGAATAGCTATATTCCAAGGGTGTTGGGAGCCAGCAGAGTTGAGGCAAGCAACTCAGTCTTAAGGAAACAGAATTAAGTTCCTTCTAGCAGAAGTTATGCGGTGCCCTGAGGGCTTGGCCAGAAGATAAAGATTAACCTACAGCTTACCATCTTCCTGCTTAGCATCTTCCTGCCACTTCCCCTTCCTGATCCTCCCCCCCGCCTAGATGGCCCAGCCTTGGAATGTTGCACCTTGGAATGTCACACCGCCCCTGGCAGTTAGCCAATCCTGTGTTGCCAGGTACCAAAGACCCCCCTGCATAGGCAACCCTGCCCCCCTTTGTTTCTGCTGTATAAATACAGCCATTTCAGAGAATAAAAATCAGAGCTTGATCAGAACCTTGTCTTGCTCCCATTCTTTCGCGTTCCTTGTTTGTTCATTCTCTTAGGTGGTTCCTGTGTGCCCCCGTTGTTGTCCAGCAGGCCGGGACACAAGGGACTGTTGAAGATTGCCAGACAAGGTTCCTCTGGCCAGACAGCCTCCACTGCTGCTGAAATCTCTCCTGGAGCAATTGGCTCTGGCACAGAGACTGCGCCATCTTAAAAGAGAGAGTGGCTGTTATGAGAAGCCTAAAAATCCTGGGAATCTACAACAATACTCAGAGAACAGCTGCAAACCCAGGAACACTGACAAGCAGCACGAATATGTTGACTCAGAGAAGCTCTACACCTTCTCAAGGAAAGGTCAGATTTTGCCTAGGAAAAAGTGAGGTCTGTGATCCACCAGGAGAAACTTGCATAGCAGGAACTAGAGGTTCCAGGGAAGTCTGTGCACCACAAAACTCACGGCCCTTGGGGCTAGCATGAACTGTGACTATGACTATGGAAGAGGATCCGAGGGGCTGCTAACAGAAGGGAACTCTAAAAAGCAATCCATAGCTGAAATGAGTGCAAAATGCAGCCTAAAAATTTTAACAGTGTGGCAGTTGCTTAGAGCCAGGGGGAAAAAGACTGCACAAACTTGTGCTTAGTGCCAGAGAGTAAAAGTCACGCATTTACACACTTAGGTTCTTTTTCCCCCCCTCTTGAAATCCTTGATTTTGATTGCTCAGCTCAGTATAGGATTGCCTAACACTCTCAGAGACTGCAGGGGAAAGTTATTTTTCTGGAACCTAGGGATCAGAGCTGGGAGAAATGATCAGAGAACCAGCTCCAAGGCAGTCCATACACCCTAAAACACAGAGGAGCAGAGGAATTCAAGGAAATTCAATACTGGACAAGAAACAGGTGTACTAAACAGAACAGTAGCAGAAGTAAATGACCTCACTATTGCACATTTCTATTTTTTTTAATCTTTTACTTAAGAAACTAATTTTCTTATTTTTCCTCACTTTATTATACCTTTTTATTTATTTTTAATTTTTTTGCAAGTATCAAAGATATTTTTTAATGGTTGATAATTAACTGCTACAAAATATGAAACAAAATACATTTCTGGATTGTTTTTCTAAGTGCAGTGGCCCTGTGGCTCCCAAAATGAGGATTCCCCATAAATAAAAGTTACAAAGCAATTCATGTAGAGGTTATTTTAGGCCAATGCCTGCTCCCCCCTCATCCCGTCAGTGGTACCTTATTATTAAAAACAATAGGTACCTGGGATTTGTACCCCAGATCAAGACATCATTTGGGCAATTTCAAATGATGTACAGCTCCTCATGTAAAAAGATGTTCTGTGATCACAATTACTTAAAAAAAGTAATTATATCCAAATAACCTGGCAGATCATGTTTTTGCAATTATAGAACCATGATTCTGACACATGGCAATTTTACAAGTTAGGCAAATGTGAAATCCTAAAAGAGTTGAACAGCTTCTCTTCTGTTTAAGTTTAGAGTGCTGAAAAATTTCAATAATGACTTTATTTTTTCAGTTAACATAACCAGCCCACAATACAGCACATAGGTCATAAAGTACAAATCCACAGAAGGTAATTATCTTCACTAAGTTACAAAACTTTGGCAAGTCAATACAGTATTCTTTCATAGAATAAAGATGCAATTACTTTAGAGATAATTTTAACTCCAAAAATGTCATTTAAGTACCAAATTAAAACAATGGGTAATGGTGGCTTATAGCAAGCAGAGCACGATATTTTATACAAATTTATATCTTTTAAAACTATACAATTTGTCCTTTGAAAGTGAGATCCCTCTTGAAGTTTCCCACAGCAGAGCAATTGTGTCTATTCAGAGGTGGCTCTGCTTTGTCCTGGGGTTGATCCAAAGCCAGGTAGAGTTCCAATGCATGAAAAGCTTTAAAATTCAACCTGAAGGAGACTAACTATGCTAACACCAATTTCTAAGTACCTTTCAAAAGTTGTTAAATTCTCACATAACAATGGAATCTTCAAAACCAGAGTCGTTTCAAACAACACTAATAATTTCAGATGCTCCCTTTTATTTAGAAACATCGTACCTCCTTGTTTTGATCAAGTCACATACCCTTTCTTCAGCTTATTAAAAAAAATTAACTAAAATATAGTTTTTTAATGTATTTTTTAAATAATAATAAATATAATGCCAGTTAGTAGAGATCTAGGAGACCGGGTGCTGTATAACAACTTTCATCATTTCTCTACAAATGCTGCTGCTGTCATTGGCGTCCTTATGCTTCCTCTTGCTGAAGCCGTCAATTCTTCAATCTCAGCATTTAATTTATGTATTACCCATTCCATTGCTTCTCGACCTTTACTAGCGTTTAAAGATATCGTGCTTGCCATCAGCCCTTCCAGGTAACTACTGAGGCTGACTCCTTTGACAGTGATGATGGCCTCTTGAGTCAAAACAGTTTTTTTCTGGGTCCTGAGGATGTGGTTTATATATAAGTCTCTCATCTACTGAAACCATATTTGTAAATGAAATATTAGTGGATTTAAGTTCCATTGTTTTCTCTACAGGATCAACTACAGAATGTTTTTGCACATATGTTTTGGTTCTTGCCGCACCAATCAGAGATTTCACTCTGTGCTGAGCAGTCTATGGCTGTGCAACTTTCCAGAAGGATCTACATGTCTTTCCAATACATCGACTCCAACCACGCTGGGGTTCATAGGGTTTGGATATTTTTGCATTGCGGCTGTTGTAACAGTTTCCCAAGGGTGATCAAATACATGCTCCGACGTCCAAATCTTCATGGTGCTGGCAGCCTGCATGCTGTCCCCCGGCGCAAAGAGGCAAAGAGGCCGCACAGGCCCCCGCCCTGCCCCCTCGCCTCCTCACCGGCCGCGCCTATTAAACCTTTATAATTATTATACTTTTATTTTTAATCAGTATTACTACCACTACTAATTTACCTTTTTTAAGTGTTATTTTATTTTCTCTTTATTTTATTTTATTTTATTTTATTTTATTTTATTTTATTTTGGGACTAGGAGCATGGTGCATGAAATTCGTGCACAGGAGGGTGTGTCCCTCAGCCCAGCCTGCACCCTCTCCAATATTGGACCACTTTGAGGGATGTCCAACTGCCCAGTTAGGCTGATCCCAGTAAGATCTGGCCTAAATGGTCAGTCAGACATCCCTCTCATAATCCAGGGCTGCTGGCTCCCAACTGCTTACCTGACTGCCTTCCTCATTGCCACTAACCACTTCTGCCTGCCAGCCTGATCATCCCCTAACTATTCCCCTGCCAGTCAGATTGATGCCTAACTGCTCCTCGCCAACCTGTTTGCCCATAACAGCCTCCCCTGCAGGGCTTGTCTCCCTTAACTGCCCTTCCCTGCAGGACTGGTCTCTCCCAACCGCTCTCCCCTGCAGGCCTGGATCCCCTCCAACTGCCCTTCCCTGCAAGCCCAGTTGCCCCTGAATTCCCCTCTCCACCAGCCTGGTCACCCCTAATTGCCCTCCCCTGCTGGCCTGATTGCCCACAACTGCCCTCCCTTGCAGGCCTGATCCCCCCCAAATGCCCTCTCTTGCTGGCCATCTTGTGGCAACCATCTTGTGTCTACATCTTTGACCACATGGGAGTAGCCATCTTGTGTGTTGGAGTAATGGTCAATTTGCATATTACTCTTTTATTAGATAGGATAGTGTTCTAATTTTATTTTAATTTTTCCTTTAGCATCATTTTACTCTATCTCAACTTTACTTTTATGCAACACTTTCTTCCACACTTTTCCCCTTCTGTTGTCCTGTTTTTCTTACCCTATTCCTGTTTTAGATTTTCCCTATTCCTTCTTTTGACTTCCTGTTAAAAATTCATTGTATTTATATATCTAATTCCTGATCCTCTGCTTTAAATCCATATATACCTCTATCTCCTCTTTATTCACTGTCCAATTTGTTTTTCTCTCTGCCCCCACTGCCCCCGTTTTTTATTTATTTGGTTTTTGTTGTTATTGCGTTTTTTGAGGGGTTTTTTTTTGGTTTTTTGTTTTGTCTTGTTTTTTTTGTTCTAGGTTTTTTTTACTTTGTTTTGCTTTGTCTTATTTTCTCTCTGTCTTATTATTGTTTGCTTGATAGTTGACTAGATTGATTATTGTTGTGTTTATTGGTGAGATTGTTACTCTTTTTTGGTTTTGGTTTTGGTTGATTTTTGCTTCTGTTTTCCCTCTCCTTGTTTGTTATTAGTTGTTGCCTGTAAATTGCATTTCTCTCAATGTTTGATGTTTGCATTTTGGAGGATTAATGATTGTTCTATTGGAGTTTTCTCCCCATATAAATAGTACTCCCCCCCCCCCCCTTTTTTTTTATTCTTTTCTCTCTTACTTTTTCTCTAGTGGTCACTTTGTTTGCGGATATTAGTATCATGAATACATTTGTGTTCAGTGCCTTGTGTGTTGTGCCTTGTTGTGTTGTATTTGTGCCTTTAAATCAATGCAAGAAAGAGAAAAATACATAACCAGATAACTGGAGAAGAGAGATCATGGGGAGACAAAGAAACAGCCTGCATATGAAAGAAAAACAGGCATCACCAGGAAAGGAAGTAAATGAAATGGAGACAAGCAATATGGCAGAGAAATAATTCAGAAAAATGGTCATATGGTTGCTGAAAAGAATGGAAGACAAATTCAACAATATGTGTAAGAACCAAGAGGAAATGAAGAACCAAGAAAAAAAGAAAAATGACATCACTACTATAAATAACTCAATAGAAAGCATCAACAGTACACTAGAAGAACAGAGGATTACATCAGTGAACCAGAAAACAAGATAGAAAAAAAAAAAAAAAAAAAAAAAAAAACAAGCAGAGAAGCATCTAGTAAAAAAAAAATTTTTTTTTTCAATAGGAGTGGAGCCTAAGGGAACTTTGGGACAACATGAAATGAATCTACATCCACATAATAAGGGTTCCAGGAGAGGAAATTGAGCAATGAATAGAATACCTGTTTGAAGAAGTAATGACAGAAAAACTCCCTGATACAGGGAAGAAAAACTCACACAAATCCAAGAAGATCACAGGGTTCCAAATAAAATGAACCCTGAAAGATCAACGCCAAGGTACATTATAATTAAAGAGGCAAATACCAACAACAAATTAAGGTACATTATAATTAAAGAGGCAAATACCAATGACAAAGTAAGAATCTTAAAAGCAGCCAAAGACAGAAAGTTACCTACAAAGGATTCACCTATCAGACTAGCAGCTAATTTCTGAACAGAAACACATCATAAAGAATGGAATGAAATATCCAAAGTAATGCAAAGGATGGGATTTAATCCAAGAATACTGTATCCAGCAAGGCTATCAATCAAAATTGAGGGTAAAATCAGGAGCTTCACAGATCAAAAAGGATTAAGGGAGTTTATTACCACCAAACAAGCAATACAAGAAATGCTAAAGGATCTTCTGTAAAAAGAAGAAATAAGAAGTGAAGAAGGAACAAAAACAGGCATAAAAATGGTGACACCTAAATACCTATCAATAATAACTTTAAATGTAAGTGAATTAAATGGCCCAATTAAAAGACATAGTGTAACTGGGTGGATAAGAAAACATGACCCATATATATTCTGTCTCCAGGAAATCCAACTCAGAAAAAAGGACTCATATAGTCTGATAGTGAAGTGATGAAAAAAGGTTTTTCAGGCAAATGGAAATGAAAAAGAAGCTGGCATAGCAATATTTGTATCTGACAAATTAGATCTCAAAGTAAAGAACATAATAAGAGATAAGGAAGGCCACTTCATAATACTAAACAGAGAAATCAAACAAGAAAAAATAACACTGGAAAACATATACACACCAAATATAGGAACATCCAAATACAAAAAACAAACAAACAAACAACAAAAAAAAAAACTTCTGGAGGATATCAAGGGAGAGATTTATAGCAATACAATCATAGTGGGGGACTTTAATACCCCATATCATCATTGGATAAATCCTCTAAACAAAAAATCAACAAAGATATATCAAACCCTAATGACTCATTAGATCAGATGGAATTAATTGACATCTTTAGAACATTTCAACCTAAGGCCAAAGAATATACATTCTTTTCAAGTGCACATGGGCCATTTTTAAAGGTAGACTATATATTAGGTCACAGGCAAAGTCTCTTAAAATTCAAAAAGATGAAAATCATGTCAAGCATCTTTTCAGATTAAATGGTATAAAACTACAAATCAACTACAATAAAAACAATCAGAAGAAATCAAACACCTGGAGATTAAACAATGGTTACCAGAGAGATCAAAGAATAAAAAAAAAAAAAAAAAAAAAAAAGCATCATGGCAACAAATTACAATGAAAACACAACAATCCAAAATCTATGGGACATAATGAAAGCAGTCTTAAGAGGGAAGTTCATAGCTTTGCAAGCATACTGCAAAAAAACAAGAAACAATGGTAATAAATTACCTAACCCTACAACTCAAAGAATTAGAAAGAGAGCAAGAAAAGTCCAGCATAAGCAGAAGGAAGGAAATAATAAAGATCAGAGCAGAGATGAATGAAATAGAGAAAAAAAGAAAGAAAAAAAATACACAAGATCAACAAAACCAAGAGCTGGTTCTTTGAAAGCATAAACAAAATTGATAAACCTCTAGCCAGGCACACCATGAAGCAAAGATAGGGGACCCAAATACTCAAAATCAGAAATGAAAGAGGTTAAATAACAACCAATACAAATGATTATGAAAAAATTCTATGAACAACTCTATTTCAACAAATGGACAACCTAGATGAAATGGACATATTCCTAGAAATATACAAGCTCCCAAAACTCAACCAAGAATAATAAAAAAAAAAAAAAAAAAAAAAACCTGAATAGGCCAATAACTACCAAAGAAATTGAAACAGAGATCAAAAATCTTCCAGCAAACAAAAGCCCTGGTCTGGTCAGCTTTTCACATTGAATATAACTTTGTCTTTGCAGATTAGACGTGTCAGCATATGATTGGGTGTTTTGTTTTTTATTGTTTAAAGTACTGCAAATAGTAGTACATGTGTCTCTACATCCCCCCCCCCCCCCCAGTTGACCTTCCCCTGGTATCTGGTATCCCTTACACCTTGGCACATGCCCTCACCCTGCACCCAGCGTCTTGTTTCCATTGGTTATGCTTATATGAATGCATACAAATCCTTCAGTTGATCTCTTACCTCCAGCCCCTCAACACTCCTCAGCCTTCCCGCTATAATTTGACAGTCAGTTTCATGCTTCTCTGCCTCTGTATCTATCTTTTTGCTCATCCGGTTATAATGTTCTTTATTTCCATAAATGAGTGAGGTCATGTGGTATTTTTCTTTCACTGCCTGGCACTTTTCAAAAAAGGACATTCAGGAAGCCAAGAGACACATAAAAACATGCTCAAAGTCACTAATCATATGAGAGATTCAAATCAAAACAACAATGCGGTACCACCTCACACCTGTCAGAATGGTTATATCAACAAATCAACAAAGGATAAGTACTGGAGTGGATGCAGAGAAAAAGGAACCCTTCTTCACTGTGGGTGGGAATGCAGACTGGTGCAGCCATTGTGGAAAACAGTATGGCATTACCTCAAAAATTTAAAAATGGAACTGCCATTTGATCCAGTAATACCACTTCTAAAAATATATCCCAAGAAAACAGAAACACCAATCAGGAAGGATATATGCACCCCCATGTTCATAGCAGCACAATTTACAATAGCTAAGATTTTGATACAGCCTAAATGCCTATCAGCAGATGAGTAGATTAGAAAACTACTGTACATCTACACAATGGAATACTAAGCTGCTATAAAAAAAAAAAAAAGGGGATTCTTACCATTTGCAGCAGCATGGATGAAACTGGAGAGCATTATGCTAAGAGAAATAAGACAGTCAGTGAAAGAAAAATACCACATGACCTCACTCATTTATGGAAAATAAAGAACATTATAACTGGATGAGCTAAAAGATAGGTACAGAGGCAGAGAAGCATGAAACTGACTGTCATATTATAGCGGGAAGGCTGAGGAGTGTTGAGGGGCTGGGGGTAAAAGATCAACTGAAGGATTTGTATGCATGCATATAATCATAACCAATGGAAACAAGACACTCAGGGGCAGGGGTGGTGAGGGCATGTGCCAAAGGGCAGGGGAGGCCAAGGGAAGGTCAATGGGGGTGGGGAGGAGGAGACATATGTACTACTATTTGCAATATTTTAAACAATAAAAAAAACACCCAATCATATGCTGCCTATAAGAGTCACATCTAATCTGCAAAGTTATATTCAATGTAAAAGGATGGAAAATGATTCTCTAAGAAAATAACATCCACAAAACAGCAGATGTATCCATATTAATGTCTAACAAAGTATATTTCAAAATGACAAAGGTAACAAATGACAAAATGGATAATTTATACTGATAAAGGGAACACATCAAGAAAACATAACACTTTTTAATATATACGCAGGGCGCACTGAAATATATAAAACAACTACTCACAGAACTAAAGGGGGAAACATATCAAAGCACAATCATAGTTGGAGTCATTAATATTCCATTGATAGCTGTAGACAGATTAACCAAACAAAAAAATCAATAAAAAACATTGGCCTTAAATGAAACACTAGACAAAATGATATAACTGACATTTACACAACATTTCATCCCAGAATATCAGACTATACAATCTTCTCCAGCTCATATGAAACATTCTCAAGGAGAGACCTTATGTTGGGTCACAGAATTAGCATCAACAAATTCAAGATGATTGAAATTATATCAAGCATATTCTCTGACCATTATGCCTTAAAATTAGAAATCAACTGCCAAAAGAAAGTAAAGAAACCCACAAATATTTGGAAATTAAAGAACACACTACTAAGAAATGACAGGGTCAAATAAGAAATAAAAGATGAAATCAAAAGATATAAAGAGATAAATAAGAATGATAATACAATATATCAAAACTTCTAGATTGCAGCAAAAGCAGTAATAAGGCGAAGTTTATATCATTATATGCCTATCTGAAGAAACAAGAGAAATTCCAAGTAAGCAACCTAACATCACGTCTTAAAGTACTAAAAAAAAAAAAAAAAGAGCAAAAGCAACCCAAACTCCACAGGAGAAAGAAAATGATAAAAATTAGAGCAGAATTTAAATGAAATCAAGAAAAAAAAAGACTATACAAAAGTGAATAAACAAATAGTTGGTTCTTTGAAAAGGTTAATAAAATTGGCAAACCCCTGGCTGGACTCACTAAAAAAATAAAATAAAATAAAATAAAATAAATAAATAAATAAATAATAATTTAAAAAAGTGGTGGGGGGAAGGGCTAGAAAAGACCCATATAAACAAAATCAGAAATAAGAGAGAAGTCACCACAAACATCACAAGATATTCAAAGGATCATATTAGAATATTATGAAATACTTTATGCCACTGAATTCAATAATCTGGAAGAAATTGATAATTTCCTAGAAATATAAAACTTTTCTATACTAAATCATGGAGAATTTGGCAATCTAAAATAGATTGATCATCATTGAAAAAATTGAAACTTCCATCAAAAACCACCCCCCAAAAAAACAAAAGTCCAGGATCACCAAATGTACAAAGAAGATATAAAACCAATCAAAATATTGTGAAAAAAATTGAACAGGCAATAATACTTCCTATCACATTCTACAAGGCCAATATAACCCTGATACTAAAAACTGGCAAATGTAACACCAAAAATTAAAACTATAGACCAATATCTCTGATGAATATAGATGCAAAAAATCTAACCAAAATACTAGCTAATCAAATACAACAGTACATACAAAAAATAATACATCGTGATCACGTAGGGATCACCCTAGGGACACAAGGATGGTACAATATGCACAAATCAATAAACTTAATATACCATGTTAACAAAAGAAAGGGTAAAATCATATAATTTATCAATAGATGCAGAAAAAGTATTTGATAAGATGTAACATCTGTTTATGAGTAAAACATTCAAATAAGAATAGAAGGAAAGTACTTCAACATAATATAGAACATCTATGATAAATCCTCAGCTAATATCATACTCAATGATGAAAAATAAAAACTTTTCTCTAAGATCAGGAACAAGACAAGGGTGGCCACTCTCAATTACTCTTATTCAACATAGTTCTAGAATTCCTAGACAGAACAATAAGGCAAGAGAAAGAAATAAAAGGCATCCAAATAGGGAAGAAAGAAGTCAAACTGTCACTTTTTGCAGATGACATAATTCTGCATATAGAAAAGTCAAAAGACTCCACACACACACACACACACACACACACACACACACAAAAAAAAAAAAAAAAAAAAAAAAAAAAAAAAAAAAAAAAAACCTATTAGAACAATAAGCAAATAAACAAAAAATGTTGCAGGATACAAAAATCAATGTGCAAAAATACATTGGAGGTAATTTCCTTTTTGTATACTAACAAAACTTCAGAAAAAGAAATGAAAAATGCAACATTCCACTTGCAATTGCAACCAAAAGGATAAAATACCAAAGAACGTGAGAGACCTATATTCTGAAAATTACAAACCATTACTAAAAAAGATTGAAAAAGATGCAACAAAATAGAAAAATATCCCATGTTCATGGACTGGAAGATTCAACATAATTAAAATGGATGTATTATCAAAAGCAATATACCAGCGTTTTTCAACCGCTGTTCTGCGGCACACTAGTGTGCCGCGAGATGTTGCCTGGTGTGCCGTAGGTGCAGACAAGACAAGAATTTTATAATTTTTCACTATTTTGTTTACTTAATATTTCATAATAAAGTAATTATAAAATACTTTCTTTGTGTTTATTTGATTCCTATTCAAGAGAATTACTTTATATATAGTCAATATAGGCACAGAGTTAAATTTTTTAACATTTTCTAATGGTGGTGTGCCTCGTGATTTTTTTCATGAAACAAGTGTGCCTTTGCCCAAAAAAGGTTGAAAAACACTGCAATATACAGATTTATGAAATCCCATCAAAGTCCTAATTTCATTTTTAAATAAATAGAACAAGAAATCATCAGATTTTTATGGAACCACAAACAACCCTGAATAGCCAAAGCAGTTTTGAGGAAAAAAAGAAGAAACCTGGATATATGACAATACCTGACTTCAAATTATACTACAGAGCTACAATAATCAAAACAGCATGGTACTGGCAGAGAAACAGACATACAGATCAATAGATCATAATAGAGAGCCAGCTCCAAAACCACATGTATATGGACAGATAATTTTCGATAAAGGAGCTAGAAACACAAAATGGAGTAAAGATAGTCTCTTCAATAAATGGTGCTGGGAAAACTGAAAGCCGCATGTAAATGAATGATCCTGGATTACAGTTTGTTCCCATGTACAAAAATTAACTCAAAATGGATCAAAAACCTAAATATAAGGCCTGAAATAATTAGTTCCATAGAAGAAAACATAGGCACTAAAGTTATGGACCTTGGTCATAGAGTTCATTTTATGAACTTACCCCCAAGGCAAAGAAAGTAAAGGCAAAAAGAAATAAATGGGACTATATCAAACTTCTGCACAGCAAAAGAAACTGACAACAAAACAAAGAGGCAGCAAAACAGATAGAAAATGATATTTCAAACAGTAGCTCCAACAAAGGTTTACTTTCCAAAATATACAAAGAACTCATAAAACTTAATACCAAACAAACAAACAAACAAACCACCTGTCAAAAACTGGCAGAGAACCTGAAAATACACCTCTCCCAAGAAGATATACAAACAGCCAAAAGATATATGAAAAGATTGTTTAACCTTACTGGAAATTAGGAAAATGCAATTCAAAACTATAATGGATATTACCTTACACTTGTTAAAATGGCCACTATCAATAAGAAAAGCAATAACAAGTTGTAAAGGTTTTAGGGGGGGAAAGGAACCCTTATTCACTGCTGGTGGGAATGTAGATTGGTACAACCACAGTGGAAAGCAATCTGGTGATTCCTCTAAAAATTAAGACTAGAACTACCAGAATCTAATTACCATATGACTCAGCAACCCTAGATATATACTCGAAAAACTCAAAATCATGTATTCACAAAGATATATGCACCCCTAATTGCAGCATTATTCATGGTGGCCAAGACATGGAAGCGAGCAAAATGGCCTGTGAAAAAAGACTGGAAGTGGTACAGATACACAATGGAATATTCCATAAGAAAGGGTGAAATAATATCATTAGCAACAACATGGATAGACCTTGAGAACATTATGCTATGTGAAATAAGTCAGTCAGAAAAAGCTAAGAACTGTATGATTTCATTCATATGTGGGATATAAAACTGAACTTCATCTACACAAACAGCAGTGTGGTGCTTGCCAGAGGAAGGGGTTGAGGAGAAAGGAGGATCCTAATATAAGGTGACGGGAGAAGATTTGACTTTAGGTGGTGGGCACACAGTGCAATATACAGACCTTATAACATAGAAAAGCACACCTGAAACTGTATTCATGTTGAACAATGTCACCTCAATAAACTTAATAAATATTTTTAAATATTCTCTGAAAGATAAAAGGCGCATCTGAAAAAGGACTCTTTTCTAAAATATATAAAGCACACTTATAACTCAACAATAAAAAATAACCTAGCCGAAACCGGTTTGGCTCAGTGGATAGAGCATCGGTCTGCGGACTCAAGGGTCCCAGGTTTGATTCTGGTCAAGGGATGTACATTGGTTGTGGGCACATCCCCGGTGACGGGTGTGCGGGAGGCAGCTGATCGATGATTCTTTGTCATCAATGTTTCTGACTCTCTGTCCCTCTCTCTTCCTCTCTGTAAAAAAATCAATAAAACATATTTAAAAAAATAAATAAATAACCTAAATTTAAAATTGGGCCAAAGTCCTGAACAAATATCTCACCAAAGGAAAATAATATATTCCACATCATATGTCATCAGGAAAATGCAAATTAAAACCACTATGAGATATCACTAATACATCCTGCTTAGACACTGACAATACAAAATGCTGGCTAGGATGGGAAGCAAAAGAACTCTGATTCATAGCTGATGGGAATGCAAAATGCTACAGCCAGTTTGAAAGAAAGCTTGTCAGTTTCTTACATTTTTAAATGTACCATAATCCAGTAATCACTCAATATTTATCCAAATGAGTTGAGAACTTATGTCCTCACAATAATCTGTATGTGAATGTTTATAGCAACTTTATTCATAATTACCAAAACTTGGAAGTAACCAAGATGTCCTTTAATAGGGAAATGGATAAATTCTGGTATGTCCAGGAAATAAAAAATTATCCTATACTAGAGGCCCAGTGCACGAAATTCATACACAGGGATACGTGTCCCTCAGCCCAACCTGGACCCTCTCCAATCTGGGATCCCTCAGGGGATGTCTGACTGCCAGGCCTAAACAGGCAGTCGGACATCCCTCTCACAATCCTGGACTGCTGGCTCCCAACTGCTCGCCTGCCTGCCTGATTGCCTCTAACGGCTTCTGCCTGCCAGCATGATCACCCCCTAACCACTACCCTGCCAGCCTGATCAACCCCTAACTGCTTCCCTGCTGGCCTGATTGTCCCCAACTGTCCTCCCCTGACAGCCTGATCACCCTAAATGCCCTCCCCTGTATAGTTCCTCTTCATTAAATAGGGTTTTTTTCTTTAACATATTGGACAGCCCTAACTGGTTTGGCTCAGTGGATGGAGCAACAGCCTGCAGACTCAAGCGTTCCAGGTTTGATTCCAGTCAAGACCATGTACCTTGGTTGGGGCCACATACCCAGTGGGGAGGTGTACAGAAGTCAGTTGATTGATATTTCTCTCTCATAGATGTTTCTAGCTCTCTATCCCTTTCCCTTCTTCTCCGTAAAAGATCAATAAAATATATATATAAAAAGAAACATTTAAGATTCCTCCATATCTGCCTGACTGGTGTGACTCAGTGGCTGAGAACCCAGGCTGGGTCAGGGTCCCAATTGCCATGTGGGTAGCATGCCGCTGCCAGCCTGAGACCCCAGGTTGGGAACATGGACCTAAACAACTGCATTCGCAAGCTGCTGGGGATGTTCCCACCCCACCCACAGCCACTTGGCACCTGCACTCATAGACTCCAAGTGGCCTAGGAATGTTCTGGTCCAGAGAATGTTTCTGGGACCCAGGCATCTCAGCTCCTGCATATGCAAATTAACCACCATCTTTGTTGGGTTAATTTGCATACTTGCTCTGATTAGTGAAGGTACGGTCAATTAGCATTTTTCTGTTTTACTAGTGTAGATAATAAATAGGTAATATGCAAATTGACTGTCACATCCTTGCACAAGATGGCCACTCCCATGTGGTCACAATATGGCCATCACAAATGGTAGGCAGGGAGGGCAGTTGTGGGAGACCAAGCCTTCAGGGGAGGGCAGTTGTGGGGGGGACCAGGCCTTCAGAGGAAGGCAGTTGGGGGCAACCGGGCCAGCAGGGGAGGGTAGTTGGGGGCAATCGGGCCAGCATGGGAGTAGTTAGGTACAGATCAGGCTGGCAGGGGAGTTGTTAGGGGCAATCAGATAGGCAGGCATGTAAGCAGTTCAGAGCCAGCAGTCCCAGATTGTGAGTCGGACATCCCCCGAGGGGTTCCAGATTGGAGAGGGTGCAGGCTGGGCTGAGGATACACGCCCCCCCTCAGTGCATAAATTTCATGCACCAGGCCTCTAGTTTAGTATTAAAAAGAAATGAACTACCAAACCATGAAAAACCTGGAAAAAAAAACACTTGGGTTTATATTACTAAGTGAAAGAAGACAATCTAAAAAGACCACATACTATATGATAGCAACTATATGACATTCTGAGAAGTCAAAACAATGGGGACCACCTATAATAATAAAATTGTATAATAATATGCTAATTAGACTAGAAAGCTGAATGACCTTCCGGACAGCTTTCAGGGTGGCCTTCTGGATGAAAACCAAGACTGCTAGGACCAAGGCAAGCTGCTGCAAATTTCATGTATTGGGCCTCTAGAAAAAGATAAGTAGTTGGTTAGGAGAGAGAGGGGAATAAATAGGGAAAGCACAGGGATTTTTAAGAGTAAAACTATGCTGTAAGATAATAAAATGGTGGATACAAGCCATTATACATTTGTCCAAACCCAGAATGCAGAACACCTAGAATGAACCCCAAGGTAAACTGTGGTGTTGGGGTGATACTGACATATCAATGTAGCTTCATTGTAACAAATGTACCAATGTGGTGGGGGATGTTGATAGTAGGAAAAACCATGCATGTCTGGGACAGGAATATATGGGAAACCTCCATAATTTTATTCAACTTTGCTATGAGCCTAAAATTGCTCTAAAAATAAAGGTTATTAATTTTTAAATAATTCTTAAAGTATTATTATGTAAACTTACTTGTCCTATGTATCTCATAGGTCTGTTGTGTGAAGAAAATGGTCTGATGAATTTTAAAATACTTCAGATAAAAAACTCTACTTTCATCTTCACCAAATTTAAGCTTTGTGTTTTAGATTTCCTTAGTACTTCAAAGTTAACATATCCAAAACCCATCCCCTCATATTTTCTTCAAACTTTTTCTTTCAGCTGTTTTGTCTAGCAGAGGATACAGTGCCTGTATCAACTCAGAAACCAAGAAGGAAAGTAGAGAACTATTCTTGATGCTAAAATAATTCTTGTCTCCTATATCCAAATATTCACTATTTTTTTTTTCTTTAAAATTTAGCTTGAACCCATTTTCTCTTCTTCCTTACCTCCAAAACCATTGCCTTGGGTACATACTAAAATTATCTGAGGAAACTTTTAAAGCTCTAATACCTAAATATCACCCCAGTTAAATTATAGCAGAAGTGGAAAATACAGGGTGATAACCACTTTTCCCCCTCAAAAAATAAAGTTGAACTACCTTAGGTGTCATTTCAACATTATTTACCAGTTTTGCTTACATGTCAAGGAGGGCAATAGCCAAGACTACTGGTGATTGAAGCTTTAAAGCTTTAATGAAGTATTTTGATTGCTTATTTCAGAAAGGCTTTCTGTTTTACATTAAATCCTCCTCAATTATTGAAATGCTGATTTAAATTCTCTAATGCAGACTTGTGGATTTATTTTAAATTATCCTCACTGTTTTCTAATAGTATGAGTTTATCTGACAGAGAAATAGCTGCCTTGTCTTCATGTAATTATTTGAACTACAAAAGTAAATTTGAAATTACTGTCTTATAGTTAAATTTTTAACTGTAACCCAGCTGTAAGAACACCCATTCTTTGTTATCAGTAGCAATTATTTTTTTAAAATATTTAAAAGTTATTGCTGCTAGTGATAAATATGGAGTCTGAATTCTCAGAATTAAACTCATACCCATAACAAATATTCACATATGTCTGGCAAGCAGTTTTTAAATATTGGACCATGAACCAGAATATATTCTTTTTTTAAATAACTATTTTTCCCTGATATAAAAGGCTGTCTTCTAAGTACAGGCATTTACTTTAGGAAATTTAAGAGTTAATAAATAAGAGTGTATGCATTGCCAATAATCTCCCATCTGTGATATACTTTTTAATATTTTGATATTTATGTCCCCATTATATTTTTCTATACCCATGCATCTATATGAACATTATTCAGTCTTACAAATAAAACCAAACTGAAGTTTAAAATACAGTTTTACATTTGGCTTTTTGTCACTTAGTATCATATTTTAAAACTCTAAGAGTCAAGAGGAAAGCTCTCATGCTGGAAGATAACTACCAACCCCAAGAGTAAGTGTGTAAAGAGTAAGTCCTTAATATTTAATCACTCAAAGACCTACCACCCTTCTCAGACTTACCAATCTCTACCTGCTGGTTCAACAGACATCTAGGCCTTCAGGATAAGAACCCCCCCAGCCTGGCATGCATGCTACCTTTTGCAGAAGTAAAAAGACAGTTCTTGGTCACCTTCCTCTGCTGCTCCTTCCTCCCATGTGGCCTTATCATCATTGTTGGTCTTGAGACCAGAAACACCAATCCCATTATGTCTTTTTTTTCTTCTTATATTTGACACCAAAATAGACTCCCAGGTGACCCCCAAATATTTTCATTCTCCATATAGCTCTCTATATCCTTTATTCTCTTCCCAACTCCTATGAGTCCTCATTTCTAAAACCTCCCCACTGTACCTTCTGAAAGTCACCATCCATCAACAACAAAATCCTCCATGATTTCAGTATTTTCTCTGAACATTTTCTGCCCCTTGTATTGATACAAGGACCAGGAGCTATGTTGAACACACAACTTTCCTTGCAGCCCCCTCTTTTATTCCACAGAGCCTTCCCAGCACCGGGTCTAAAGATGATAAAGGTTTCTTCCTTACTCTCATTCCCACATTTAACACTTCTTATGACTTATAAATTCCCAACTATGAATACTGTGTTATTAGACCTAAAAAACATTAATCTCCTACTGGGGGTTTCTATTGACCACCATTATTTACTGATAATTTCATCTTTCTCAGCTGTATCACTGTCTTCATTTTTATTTCGATATTCATGTAGGTAATAATGTTAACACCCTAAATTTTGGCATCTTTTGGATTATCATAACTTCAGTTTCAAGAATCTTATTCTTTGAACATTATCTCCTAAATTTCCAACTCATTATACCCAGTCTCCCAATACCTGTAATTCATAAATCCTTCAAGAATCTAATCTATTAACTTCATTTTTACTGTTTCTCATTCACCTCTTGGCATTTGTTCCCACTTTACCCAGATAATTTCCACTCCCAATTCTTATAAATTACGGGGATAATAAACAATTCTTTGCTTACATCGTCAGATCTCTTGGGTCTCTCTCAATGTACAATGTTTATTTCGTAAAGCCCCACCAGTTTGCCTACTCTGAATCTCGATTTTGGGACCTCACTGTGGTTCATGAAAAATGTGCAACCATATTAGTTTGTGTCATTTTAATTTCATGCCTATTAATATTAATAGGCCCCCTATTGCCTCTTGACAATCATAACCATAACACACCTATGTAGTTCATTCATTTTTTTATTCTCGCAGATACTCTTGATTCTTCTAAGCATCTCTTTTTCCCCTCTTAACTTTTAGTACTACCACTGAGAAAACTTAAGTGAACAGAAGCCCATTTCTACAAGACACCAAGTTGATTCACCTATTCACATGATTGTCCTTCCATAATCTATAATAATAAAAGCATAATATGCTAATTAGACCAGACATCTTTCTGGATGACCTTCCAGATGAAGCAAAGCTGCAAGGGAAGCCCAGGGCCCGGGTGCCAGAGGGAAGCTGTTGCCAGCAGCCGGGGGAAGGAAGGCCTACTCTTGCACACATTTCATGCATTGGGCCTGTAGTGTTATAATAATTAAATTTCACTAGCCCTCCACTTGTGCACTCAATTGCCTGCTCTTGTCTATCCTGCAAATTTTCTCCCACCCTATAAGTGCTTCCCTCTCTACTAGATCATTCAGTCAGTTAATAAAGGCTTATTATTTATCTCATCTTAAACACAAAACAATAATTATTCTAATTATATTTCCTCTCTACTACTTCTTTATTTCCTTCTTTTTTTAACTTAAATTCTTTATTGTTTAAAGTATTACCAACATCTTCTCCCCCCGCCCCCCCCCCCGCCCGCATCATTGACCTCACCCTGGCCATTCCCACCCCCAGCACATGCCCTCACACCCCTACTGTCTGTGCCCAGGGGTTATGCTTATAGGCATGCATACAAGTCCTTTGGTTGATCTCTTACACCCTGCCCCTCTGTCTTGCCTCTGAGGTTAGATTGTCTGTTCAATGCTTCAATATCTCTGGATCAATTTTTGTTCATCAGTTTATGTTGTTCATTATATTCCACAAATGAGTGAGATCATGTGATATTTATCTTTCTATGACTGGCTTATTTCACTTAGCATATTGCTCTCCAGTTCCATCCATGCTGTGGCAAATGGTAAGAGTTCTTTCTTTCTTTACAGCAGCATAGTATTCCATTGTAAGCTGTACTAATGTTTTCTAATCCACTCACCCACTGATGGGCACTTAGGCTGTTTCTTAGCTATTGTAAATTGTGTTGCTATGATCACAGGGGTGCATGTCCCTTCTGATTGGTGTTTCTGATTTCTTGGTATATATACCTAGAAGTGGGATTATTGGGTCAAATGGAAGTTCTATTTTTAGTTTTTTGAGGAAGTGCCATACTGTTTTCCACAGTGGCTGCACTAGTCTGCATTCCCAACAGTAGTGCATGAGCATTCCTTTTTCTTCACATCCTTAACAGAACTTATTGTTTGTTGATTTGTTGAAAACAGTCATTCTCACAGGTGTGAGATGATACCTCATTGTCATTTTGATTTTCATCTCTCAGATGATTGATGACCTTGAGCACGTTTTCATACATCTTTTGGCCTTCTGAATGTCCTCTTTCAGAAAGTGTTTTTTTAGGTCCTTTGCCCATTTTTTTTTATTGGATTGTTCATCTTCCTTTTGTAAAGTTGTATGAGTTCCCTATAAATTTGGGAGACTAAATCCATAAGGTAAATAACATTGGTAAATATGTTCTTCCATACAGTGGGCTTTATTGTTGTTTCATTGATGGTTTCTTTTGCTGTGCAGAATCTTTTTATTTTGATGTAGTCCATTTGTTTATTTTCTCCTTAATTTCTATTGTCTTAAGAGCTGTATAGGTGAAAATACTGTTATGACATACTAGTATGTATGATATTTCGCTGCCTATGGATTCTTCTAAGACTTTTATGGTTTTTCTGTCTTACTTTTAAATCCTTTACCATTTTGAGTTTAATTTTGTGTATGATATAAGTGGTGGTTGAATTCATTCTTTTTCATATATCTGTACAATTTTCTCAATACTACTTATTGAAGAGAGTGTCTTGCCTCCATTGAATGCTCTTATCTCCTTTGTCAAATATTAATTGAGTATAATGGCTTGGGTCAATTTCTGAACTCTCTGTTCTGTTCCATTGGTCAATATGTCTGTTCTTATGCCAGTACCAGGCTGTTTGTTTACAGTGGCTTTGTAATTTAACTTGCTATCTGATATTATGATCCCTCCAACTTTGCTCTTCTTTCTCCTGATGGCTGCATCTATTTGGGGTCTTTTTCTTTATTTCAGATGAATTTCTGGAGAGTTTATTCTAGGTCTGTGAAATATGCCGTCTGTATTTTAATGGGGATTGCATTAAATCTATAGATTGCTTTGGGTAATATGGACATTTTAATGATGTTGACTCTACCAATCCATGAAAACAGTATATTCTTTCAGTTGTTTATGTCTTCCTCTAACTCTTTTTTTAAATGTTCTGTAGTTTTCCAAATACAGGTCTTTACCTCCTTAGTTAAGTTTATTTCTAGGTATATTATTTTTGTTGTTGTTGTTGCAATGGTAAATGGGATTGTTTTGCTTGTTTTGTTTTGTTTTCTTTCTCTTTCTGTGAGATCATTATTGGTGTATTAAAAAGTTATAGATTTATGGGTGTTAATTTTGTATCCTTCTAAATTGCTGAATTCATTTATTAAGTCTAATAGTTTTTTTTTTAATATATTTTATTGATTTTTTACAGAGAGGAAGGGAGAGAGATAGAGAATTAGAAACATCGACCACCTGCCTCTTGCACACCCCCTACCGGGGATGTGCCCGCAACCAATGTACATGCCCTTGACCGGAATCGAACCTGGGACCTTTCAGTCCGCAGACCGACGCTCTACCACTGAGCCAAACGGGCTTCGGCAATTAAGTCTAATAGTTTTTTATGGAATTTTTAGGATATTCTGTGTACAGTATCATGACATCTGTGAATAATAACAGTTTAACTTCTTTCTTTTTTTTTCTAATTTGGATACATTTTATTTCTTCTTCTTTTCTGATTGCTATGGCTAGTCCTTCCATTATAATGTTGAATAGGAGTGGTGAAAGTGGGCATCCCTGTCTTATTCCTGTTCTTAGGGGGAATAGTTTTAGTTTTTGCCCATTGAGTATGCTGTTGGATGTAGGTTTGTGATATAAGATTTTTATTATTTTGAGGTATGATTCATCTATTCCCGCTTTGCTGTGAGTTTTAATCAAGAAATGGTATTGATTTGTCAAATGTTTTTAAGCATCAATTTATATGATTATATAATTTTTGTTTCTCAATTTGTTTATGTGCTGTATAACGTTTATTGATTTGCAAATATTGTACCAGCCTTGCATCCCATAATAAATCACACATGGTCATGGTGTATGATCTTTCTAATGTAATGCTGGATCTGATTTGCTAGAATTTTGTTGAGGATTTTAGCATCTATGTTCATCAGGAATATTGGCCTGTAATATTTTTATCTAGTTTTGGTATTAGGATAATGCTGGCTTCATAAAAAGTGGTTGGCAGTGTGTCTTCCTCTTGAATTTTTTGGAATAGTCTGAGAATATGTGTTAGTTCTTCTTTGAATGTTTGGTAAAACTCCCCTGTGAATCCATCTGGATCAGCACTTTTGTTTGCTGGAAGTTTTTTGATGACTGCTTCAATTTCATCAATAGTTATTGACCTATCCAGGTTTGTTGATTCTTCCTGATTGAATTTTGGAAGATTTCATTTTTCTAGGAATATGTCCATTTCATCTAAGTTGTCCAGTTTGTTGGAATAGATTTATTTGTGGTATTTTTTTACAATCCTTTTTATGTCTGTGAGGTCAGTTATTACTTCATATTATTCATTTCTGAATCTGTTTATTGGATCCTCTCTCTTTGTTTCTTGGTGAGCCTGGGTAGAGGTTCATCAATCTTGTTTATCATTTCAAAGAACTAGTTCTTGATTTTATTTATCTTTTGTAATGGGGTTTTTTGTTCTGTTTTTCGTCTGTATGTCATTTATTTCTGCTCTGATCTTTGTTATGTCCTTCCTTCTGTTTACTCTGGACTTTTCTTATTGCTCTCTTTCTAATTCTTTAAGTTGTAGATTTAGATAATTTACTACCTTTTTGTTTGTTTGTTTATTGAGTTAGGCTTGTAGACCTATGAACTTCCCTCTCAGGACTGCTTTCACTGTGTTCCATAGATTTTGGATTGTTGTGTTTTCATTGTCATTTGTTTCCAGGATTTCTTTTTCTTTTGTATTTCTTCTTTGATCTCTTTGGTAACCCAATCATTTATATAATAAGAGTCTAAGCAACCATTA
This sequence comes from Pipistrellus hanaki, assembly GCF_964339955.1. Classification (NCBI taxonomy): domain Eukaryota; kingdom Metazoa; phylum Chordata; class Mammalia; order Chiroptera; family Vespertilionidae; genus Pipistrellus; species Pipistrellus hanaki. The sequence goes on from NC_140504.1 coordinate 85,502,431, forward strand.
CTGCAGAATGACCAGAACAACTGGTTGCTATGATATGCACTGACCACCAGAGGCAGATGCTCAGTGCAGGAGCTGCCCGCTGGTGGTCAGTGCATTCCCACAGGGAGATCAGCCAGGCTCATGGCTGGCAAGCATTGCAGAGGTAGCACTAAGGAGCAGCAAGCCATGTGGTAAAGAGCTTCCCATTAAGGAGCAGTGAGCCAAGTGGTAAGGAACAAGCAGGCGGTTGGTAAAGAGCGAGGGATTCCGGATTTGCATAGGAATGTCTGAGTGCCAGCCCAATCCAGATCGGGCCTAAGTCAGAAGGTGTACATCCCCTGAGGGAGTCCTGGACTGGGAGAGCATGTAGGCCAGGCTGTGGCATACCCTCCCCTAGTGCACAAATTTTATGCATCATGCCTCTAGCTATTTTATATCATGCTATTCAGCCTCCACATCCTTGATTATTTTTCATTGTTTTTATTGTAGTTGATTTTTAATTTAATGCCATTGTGATCTAATGAAATGGTTGATATGAATTCTATCTTCTTGAATTTGAAGAGAATTTGCCTATTCCCCAATATATGGCCTATATTTGAAAATGTCCCATGTGCACTTGAGACAAATGTATATTCTGTAACTTTCCAGTGAAATGTTTTGAAAATGTCAATTAATTCCATCTGATCTAGTGAGTCATTTAGGATTGATGTTTGTTTGCTGATTTTTATTTAGAGGATTTATCTAGTGTTGTCGATGGGGTATTAAAGTCCCCTACAAGATTGTATTGCTGTCAGTCTCTCCCTTGATATCTTCCAGAAGATTTCTTTTCATGTATTTAGGTGTTCCTGCTTTCAGTACATATGTTACTCAGAGTTATATTCTCTTGTTGAATTGCTCCCTCTAATATTATAAAGTGGCCTTCCCTATCTCTTGTTATGGCTTTCACTTTGAGGTCTATTTTGTCAAATTTAAGCATTGCTACCCCAGCTTTTTTTTTTTTTTTTTTTAATTTCCATTTGCCTGAAAAAAAAATTGTTTTCCATCCCTTAACTATCAGTCTGTGTAAATCCTTTATTCTGAAGTGGGTCTCTTGTAGACAGAAACTGTATGGCTCGTGTTTTCTTATATATTCAGCTACCCTATGTATTTTTTATCAGAACATTTAATCCATTTAAGTTTAAGGTTATTATTGATAGGTACTTTCTGTTGCCACTTTTATTCTTTAAGCTTGTGTTCCTCTATTCTTTCCTATCACTTCTATGCACATCCATCCTTTTAGCATTTCTTCCATTGCTGGCATGATGATATTAAATTCTCTTGGCTTTTTTTGTCTGTGAATCTCCTGCTTTCACCTTCAATTTTGAATGATAGCCTTGCTGGGTATAGTATTCTTGAATTCATTTCCTTACTTTACATCATTTTGTATATTTCATTCTATTCACTTCTAGCCTGATATGTTTCTGTTGAAAAGCCAGTTGATAGTCTAGTGGGAGAACCCTTGTAGATAACTTTCTGTCTCTCTAACAGCCTTTTAGGTCCTGACTTTGTCATTGGTATTTGCCAATTTAATTATGATGTATTTTGGGTTCATCTTGTTTGGGACCCTATGTGCTTCTGGATTTATGTGACGTTTTTCTTTCCAAGTTAGGGAAGTTTTCTGTCATTATTTCTTGAAACAGGTTTTTTATTCCTTGTTCTGTTTCCTCTCCTTCTGGCACTCTCATCTTCTCTTGATTCTTACATGTTGTTGAATTTGTCCTCCATCCTTTTCAGCATAATTATAACCATTGTACTGAATTCTTTCTCTGACAAATTTCTTGCCTCCATTTCATTTTTTTTCCTGGTGATTACTCTTTTTCTTTCATATTGGGTTTGTTTTTTGTCTCTCCATTTTTTCTGTATATTTGAGATTTTTTCTATGTATTAGGCCAAACTTCTATGTTACGCAGGTTTTTTAGTTTGTCTTATTTGGTAGATGTTTTGTGGGACTTAGTGGTGCAATCTCTTAGGTTTTCTGGGCTGACTACTCAGGGGATTCCCCCTACTGGGGATATTTGGGTTACCTTGATTTAGTTGAATCTTGAGTGTTATTGTCCCATTCATGGATGGAGTCTCCTCTAAGGGTGTCTGGTTGTGGCTCACTATTTTGTTGACTGAACAGCATAAAATACAACTCAACAAGACATGACACAAAGGGGACAAAACACAAATGTATTCACAACACTGATAACCCCAATAAAAAGTGACCACAAGAGAAAAGAGAATTAAGAGAGAGAAATGAGAGCAAAAAACTAGAAAAAAAACCTCTTAGATGAAGTAAACCTACAGAGGAATTTTAAATAGGACCATTTTTTTCAGTTAATCTCCCTGTTTTATAAGATTGGCTTTTAATATTTGAAATAATCACAAACTGATTTAAAGATTAGTTAGCAAAAGAATGTTTTCCATTTTACAAATTATAATTGTAATTTTTATATTGAATATTGATCTTCTTTATCTGCTTTATTGATGTGTTATTATAATTGTAGTCTCTGTTGGCTTACATATATATTTCATTTACTCTCCCCTGCTCCAACTTTATGCACCCTTCTTGTTTCTTTTTCTTCAATAGTCAATTTTTTTTAATGTTTTCGTTTCTCATCTTCTCTCTTCTTATGTAGGTAGTCAGCACTATGTTGAAGTTCCAAGTAATCCACCATACCTCTGTGTCTGTCTCCATAACCTTGGCTGCAAGCAAGTGGGACAAATCAGCCTGCTTTTCCTATCTGCCTTCTGTCAATATTAATCACTGGAGTATCTGTTTCTGACAGGGCTTTAGGTGAGGGTGGTGCTGTATTGCTTTCCAAGATGATCAGCCCCTCTGCATCCCAATTCCCAAGGGCTCCATGGGACTACGCAGAGTCTTTGTTTCTTCTGCAAAAGCTGTAGTTTTGGTGCAGCTGTACCAGCTGCCCTAGGCTGCTGGGAGGGACTGGCTCTTCAGGAGAAAAATATCTGCTTAGGTTTAGAGGAACCTGAATGTCTCAATACTGGATTTCTGTTCACATCTCCATGTTCTGCTCCCCTCCTTAGCCTCTTCCCAGCCTCCACAAGACTGTACCTCAACCTGCACCACAGCCTCAAGTGAGTGTTTTTATTTGAAAGGTCCTATGAATTGGGTTTAGTGAATAAAAGCAAAGACAAAACAGAGGCAAAACAACCACATAACTGTGAGTTTCTCTCCCCCCAGCACCACACTGCTCAGGAAGCTCTTCAGGCAGCATTTCTGGGGGCAGCATGTCATGGTTGTGGACTTCGATCTAGATTCCCCTATCTAAAAGTCCTGAGATTCCTTTCTTCAGTTAGATGTTACACTTGTTCCCAAGGAAAGCAAACTTGGTGCAGTGTAACTTCCTCTGCTTTCTGGGCCTGATGGCCATGCTTCTCTCCAGCCCAGTTCCCTAATCCTATTGTTCTGCAGGCATCCTCTGCCCTTTCCAGATGTGAATAGTCTCACCAGCTGTGCCTAATTCACCAATTCTGGGTGGATATTATTTTATTTAGATGCTTCTTCTATTGGTTCTGGGACAAGGGTGTAGAACACATTTGCCTATTTGGCTGCCATTTTCTTCAATATTCAATATTCTTTATCCATTAATTTTGTAATCCTGAAGTTTCTTGATCCGTCCTCACACTCAGAAGCTGGCTACTTGTAGTGCACACTTTTCTTTTGTTGACTCCCCATCTCCACCCACTTTCTACTTCTCTGGTTTGCTCATTGTCTGCCATCTGACTCCCTGTCTTCTCCATTTCCTTCTCTTTACATAAAACATCCTAATAAAATTTATTTTCAATTCTTACTTTACCATTCTCTCTTAAATCAACTGCATTTAAGATTTTGGATTAAAGAGAGAAAGAAGCAACATGTGTGTAAAGTTTCCACAACAGGAAGTCCATTTTAAACTCAGAGTTTGGAGATTGATCACATAGGTAGTCCCTTCCTAACAACTAGCAAAAACAAACAAACAAATAAACAAACAAAAAATACCAGACTCATAGAAGGAAAGCAGATACTACTATAAATTACATTGTTTGCACAAATAGTCTAGATTCAACAAAATTACTTTATTAGTTAGGGAATGATTTGGAAGCTACCACGTTTTCAAATACCAGTCAACTGTGAACCTTGCAGACAAGCCCACTAAAGAGAGTAGCCTTGTCTATTGTGTTTAACTTTTTTGTGCATCACAGACACAAAGATATTTTTACACCCTCATCTTTTTATTTTGATTCATTTTTTTGGTGCTACTAACAAAGAGTTATTGAGAATCAATTGATTGCTGATTTATGACCAAAATATATTTTTAAATAAATCTATTTTAATTTACTTAACAATACAAATTGTATAAATAATTTATCTAATCCAGTAATGGCTGTTTTCATTGTTGTCATAAAATACTAAGAAATTTAACTTGTGTTTTTGAGTTCTATATTCTCTGTCTTATTATTGTGAGTAAATATGTAATACTTTCTAACCGAGTTACTGCATTAGATTACCCAATAGGTTATAAAAAACAAAAAAACAAAAAAACAAAAACCTACATACATCATGGATAAATTTAAAAAGGGAAAATAAATTCATTAATTTATGGCAGAATTCATTTTGTAAAAGTTCCACACCCTCATATTTGCAAATGTTAAGTATAGGCTAATAATTGCTCTTAATTTATCAAGTGTTTTTATCTGTGCATGTTTTACTAAAGGTACAGTCATTCACTCAACGTTTTAATAGAGCTCTGGGAGCTATTTGCCTAGGAGAGCAAAACATTGGTCTATGTGACTTTTGGGTATATCATGATATAGTAGGCACACTGTAATAAATGAGATGCAAACTCTACTATGGTACTAGTAACATTTCAAAATTCCTCATAGAAATGGAAAACAAATGGAGATAGCTAACCACAATTTATTTCATTTGTACAACTGATTTTATTATAATGAAATGTTATAAAATTAGAAGATGAAAACAAATCCTTATTTAATGCAAAAAGAAACAAGGTCATCTGAGGTGAGGTGTTTGTGCAGACAATCAAGAAACAAGACTGTTTTATCCTTCTTCTCACACCATACATGCTTTGCCTGTGTGATAATTTATGAAGGAAGAAAACAAGTATAGAATTTTAGAGTCAAATAATATTTTCTCTTTGAATTGTAAAATTATAATTGGTCTTGCAGCTGCCTCTTAGAATCTGTATTTTCCAAATGTTAATAGGCCCCAAGTTAGCAACAAATGTGAACATTAAATGGAAATCTTTTGTTTTGTTTTATGAGGGCACACATAGAATCTTCACTTTTATAATATATTCTTATTATTTGCCAAAGTACTAGTCTGTTTCATACATTAAATGGTAAACATTCTTTTGCTAACTCATCTTTAAATCAGTTTGTGATTATTTCAAATATTAAAAGCCAGTTCTTATAAAACAGGGAGTTTAACTGAAAAGATGGTCCTATTTAAAATTCCTCTGTAGGTTTACTTCATCTAAGAGGTTTTTTCTAGTTTTTTCAGGATAAGAACCATTCAAAAACATAGACCGCAAAAACACTGCTATGTTCATTTCTTTTTATAATGTTTTAATTATTTTCACAATTGGAACCAAGATGTAATTGTTTTCCCAAAGCCTGTTGACTAATATTGACTAAACTACCAATCATAAAATATTGCTTTGACCATAATGAGGCTCTCCAGAAAATGTCTACTTGTTACAATGAAAACATTCATTTATAAAACACAAAAATAAAATTGATTTTATTTCAAGTATATGTTTATTTTTTTATTTTTAATTTTATAAATTACATTCCACATATTTTGAAGGATCGTGATGTTGCATTTATGAACAGAATGAAAGCATCTATATACATATGTATATAAAGAGGTAATATGCAAATCGGCCACTCAGGAGGAGACTGAGTGCTCAGATGAATAGGAGGGGACTACATGTGTGGTGAGGCAAGCCATGGATGGCACAGGCCCACAGAGAACAGGTCCTGCCAGCCACAGCATGCTGGCAGTTCTGCCTCTGTATGTGAGCAGCAGAGAAAACATCTTTTCTGACCGTTCATTGGCTAAGCTCTCCATATGCCACTTACAGTATTCTTGGTAATTTGGGTAATAAGAATGCAAGAAGGTGATCTAGAGTTTTTCCACCAATTCCTGGGGGAAAAAAACAAAGGTCCACCGCTAGTGGGGCTAAGAAATGTCATATCCTGCCCTAGCCAGTTTGCCTCAGTAGGAAGAGCCTCTCAGCCTGCAGACCACAGGGTCCAGATTCAATTCAGGCCAAGGGCATGTACCTAGGTTGCAGGCTCCGCCCTGGCTGGGGCCCAGGTCAGGGCTCATGCAGGAGGCAACTAATTAAATTGTCCCTCTCACATTGATGTTTCTCTCTGTCTTACCCTCTCTCTTCTACGCTCTCTAAAAAAATCAATGAAAAAATATCTTCAGGTGAGGATTAAAAAGGAAAGAAAGAAGGGCCATATCCTATGAAAGAGACATCTTGAAAATGCCTAAAGAAAGTTGTCATTTTTTTGTGGTGAAGGGACTGGAGTCCGTGTTGATGAAAACACCTTGCTGTTGCAGTGACTGGCAATGGCAGCAGTAGCAGTAGCAGGGTGATGAGGGTGGAGCCTTCCCCTGGTCAACCCAGTTGCCTCCTGCAGAGGTAGGCCATATTGTGGCTTAGTAAGACATCCCCTGAGGGCTCCCAGACTGGAGAGGGTGCAGGTCAAGCTGAGGGACACCCTCCCCTCCCCTGTGCACCGGGCTTCTAGTATTATAATATAGATATTGGAGTTGGTTTCCTTTGTGAATTAGCATCCTAATTTCTGCCTGGAGTCGGTAATTAAATTTGGCACTTTTTTTACTATTCAGAATTTTCAACAGACCCCATCCACCTCCTCTGCATCAACATACCAATGAGTCAATGGAAATCGAAATACACTAGACACTTCATCCTGCTGCCAAGAGGAAAAAGTTCAGAGCAAAAGGTGTAATTAAGTGTATGACTAAGCAGACAGAGTCACATTGAGAAACTTCTCACAAAAAATGAGGAAAAATATTGGAAAAAGAAGCAAGTGCCCCCAAATATAATATTGCCATCTCTGACTAAATTGTTTGAGTTCCAGATCTTAGTTTTCTGGTGTAGAACCCAGTTGCTATAGAAACTTACAACTGGGAGCTAAATAAAGTAATTTCTATGCTAGTGTTGGTGTCTCTAACTTCAGCACCTGATGCTAACCAAATTGAGCTCAATAAACAAATTTAAACTTTAAAAGCCTGCATTGCGATCACAATGCTTTCTATACAACTGATTAATCTCAATTGATCTTGGCTCAGAGCACAAGAACATAAGAAATCTCAGAAACAGAAAAAGACTACTTAAGGTCAATATGCCTGCATCCTTTGTTTTCCTTATCTGATTTCCTACTTTATCCCCATACCTCTACCCTGTCTTAGTTTTAAAATAAAAAGTCAGCTAGCTCTCTCTTCAATTCATCGATAATCCTGCGTTCACTGATCCCTTTTAGACAATTTATTCTATATTAAACCACTCCCTCTTGGCCTCCCCCTTTTCATTTATCCCACTCTAAACCTAAAGAACAAAGAGATCAGGCAGCCCAATAGATGCTTAGTCCTTAATCCTCCCGAGAGGGCCTGTTATTGCTGCACATTTGATTATAAGATTATTCACTATTTGGCAAGAAATCAAAAACATGAAGTGGCTTCCTAATACCCACGTTTGTATGGGTAGTCAGACCTTTACCCATTTTGTCACAAAGCAGTGTGTTTGGCTTTGTTAATGTTCTTTTATTAAGAGAAGTGAGACCACAGGGTATAAATATATAAGTTTGCATATTTCCCCAGCATCACTTTAGACAGGAACAATGTTGACAGATACTGGAGAAGCCCTTTGTTCTTCTTCAGTGAGCCCACATATTTCAAGATAGTGTCACTGTGAGAATTTAAAGTATGAAAAAAAAAGCATTTGAATGTATAACCTCATTAAAGCACACGGATGTCTAACATCAAATGCATATACTCACAAATCCGTTTATTCTTATCAGAGATTTGCAGTGATAAATATTTAAAGGTAAACTTACATCATAAAAATACTGTGTTTATTTCATATTTATAAATATCTTGGCTTCAGTTCCAATGAACAAGTTGAAGACTTAGATGAGTTTATCTATGATCTGGGATCTCAAAACCACAATCAGTCCAGGGCAGTGTATTTGACACTAATAAGAAATGTATATTGCCTAATGATGGGGGAAAAATAGGTCAGATGACACAATCATTTTTTTCAGAATTAATGATTTATTTCTACCAAGGCTTTATTACATGAAGAAAGAAGAAAGAAAGCGGGGGAGGGAGGGAGGACAAAGTTCATCCAACTTCCAAAAAATTAAAGGTTTTTTAAAATTTCTTTTCTTTGAAATAAAGATGTAATTTTTGGAGGTAATATTTCTTTTAATTATCAAGACACAAACACCAGGGGAGAATTTGAAACATCAAAATAGAAACTGATAATATTAGCTCACCATGCATGCATAAACCTCTCCCCCTGGCTTCCTCTGGATTCTGCTACCTTGGCTTTTGTCCAATGAGCTTTTAAAAGCAAAGGGGGAGTGCTGGGGGATTAAACCTTGGAATTGACCTGCTACTACCACTCGGTGTTTGACCAAAATTCTCATTAGGAAACAACATGGAATAGTTTTTAGTTGCAAAAAGGGACCCAAGAGAAAAACAGAAATATATTAGCTTAACTGCTGGATTCACGGTGCTGCCTGTATACCGAAACAAAAACATCCTGGGAGAGATATCAGCTATGTCAGAAACAGTCAGCTAACAACTGTCAGCTGGGATTGTTGACTCGCATTTTAATGCACTGAGCAGCATTTGGAAGCAGGTGACTTTGAAAAAAGATGGGGACATGAAATTTTGTTAGCTACGGGAGCAGGGGAAAAATGATATTTGCTAACTTTCTTTTTTTCATTTTTTTTTTATGTTTGGGAAACTTTACTTCATTTTTCCTGCATGTGAATCTTCAATTCTCATATATTTGCATAGATATAAATAACAGGCTCTGTCATTACACAAGGCAGAGCAGCACTTGCCAGTCATTTTATGAATATTTGTTTTATATAGCAAGGAAAGGAAGGCAGAAGCAAATGAGGGGGAAAGAATGGAGGGGGAAATGCACCCTGAATGAACGGTCCCCGAGAAAAGGAACAGGGAGCAGAAGTGAGTTCAGATGAGGCTGAGTTTAGGCATCAGAATGCTTAGAGTCAGCCTCAAGTGGTAAGTGGCAAGTGGTTGCAGGGCCCTGGCCAGGTGGTCAGTCAGCACTCACTAGTAAATTTGGCATTCAAGTGAAGCAGCTGCAAAGTGGAAATTGCCCAGCAGCTTTGTAAAAACAGAGAGGTGCGGGCCATTTTATGGTTGCAGCTCCCATCCAATAGCAAGAGGAGAGGGCCAAGACATGTGCCTGTGCCCCTAATGGAAAGAGAAAAGCTGTTCTACACTACAGAGAGCACACTAGGCAGGAAAGAGAACACAGCCCAGGGTGTCAAGAAGTCCCTGGAGTTAAAGAGGAAAAAATCATCTGGCAAGTGTGGTATCCTTTGGAGAAAAGATTGGCAAGAGTGAACGGGACCACAGATCAGTATACCCTGCAAACCTTTTATAGAGTGACAGTGATTTAAGACACATTGAACAATAGGTCTGCTGGTCCTTAGCCCAAAGCTCTTCTACAAACACTGGTTCAAGGCAAATAATCCCATTTTATCACTGTTACTTTGCTAAGTAGGAACACAACATTTTTTCGTAGGTGTGCCAAAGCTAACCAAATAATATTTAATTTTGTCTTCCATGAAAATAATATCCCAAATGCCTTTCTTAAATAAACATGAAAAAATGGAAATTGCCATAAAGACAGTTTTCCCATCTTTAGCATTTCATTTTATATGCTGTATCTATGTACTGGGCATAAATCAAAAAGAATTATTACAGTCTTTGTCCCTACCTTCTGGATTATTTTTTAAAACAAAAGATTGCCATTATGCTCATAATACTGCAATGTGGCATAGAAATTTAATTCTATAATTTCACTTGCCACAAATTTATTTCCATTCCTTAGATATATTTGTAATATATTATTTACCTAAATCTAGGGTTTGGGGCAAAGGTTATTCAATATGTTGTGGTAAATCTTTTACTGGTAAATTCTCATTTGGATTGCAAGTTTTGAAAGACACTACCTAACCCACAGCATCTAGAGGACGTAGATTATCAAAGGGGCTGCACGAGGAATCAAGTGAATATATAAACCAGATCCAGCAGCTGACTTATACCTAACTGTATTAGGTATAATACAGTTATAAAATCTAAACGTTCTTATATGCATTTACATATAATATATTATTTCTTATATTCAGATCTGATTCACTCTTCTTTAGTGTCTTAATGAAAATTTGTGCTTAATTGTGAAAATACTTAACATTTTGGACTTCATTTATGGGTGCTGTAGCACAGTGGACAGGGCACTGAATTTAGAGAATTATAAATTGATTACTCAGTCTTGCTTTATTTTTGTCTTTTTTTTTCCCCTCATGCATAAAAAATGAATATATAAACAACAGTAATATTAACACCTGGGTATCCAACATAAATCTCAAGACATAATTTTATTAAATATCATTTGTGGCTTTTCCCAAATCTTTCTCTCCTAATCCAAAGGAATTTTTTAAAAATCTACAATATTTTCTTTTTCTTTACCTTTTTACCACACATCTTTTTTTGCATATTTTGACCTCTACACTTGTGTTGTTAGTTTTCATTCATCATCATATTTTTGAGGGTTATCCATGTTGATATGTATAGCTATATTTTATTTATATTCTCTGCTGTATAGAGTTTCATTGGATATATACTGCTGGTACTTCAGTGCTTCCTGAAGTTGTGTTGTTTTTTTTGTTTGTTTGTTTTTCTAAAACAAATAATGCTGTCGCCTATTTTCATGTTCATATTTCCTAGTTTAAAAATTAAGTTCACTTTCTCATCTCCCAATTGAGGATAATAATAGACACATTCTAGGATTGTCCATACCGATACCAACATTCAGTTTCCTGATCTACAACACAATAATTGTCATTTTTAGCATTAAATGAACATGTATATAAATACATAGAACAAGGGCTTGTGTTCATAATAGGTGTTCCATAAATCTTTGTTCACTCTCCATTAAAGATTAAGAGATGACTTTAAACTCCTAAGTAGAATTGCTTTATGGAACAGGCAATGTGATCTGTAGGTGCAGACACTTCTGACTCAATGTTCAATGCTACCACTTGGCCGCTTACAAATGCAGACCTATATGGTTTAACTATACTTACATGTCAAGTGGTAAGAATAATTAAGGATAGATGGTAATGTCAAATGCCATAGAAGGAGAGAGGAGGTGCTGCTTTTTGCTTTCCCAGGATTTACCAGCATTATCTTCCTAGATAGTGTCCAGCTGGCTCAAGTTTTCCAGAGAAAAGGCAAAGTGCCTTTTTTTTTTTTTGACCCAGATAAAGCTACTAGACAAGTACAACACTGTTACCACAAATTCAGGTACTAGATGTGTGACTCAGTTTTCTTCCAGAAATGCTGCAACTTTGGGGGTCAGTAGAAAATACTACACATTACTCACCACTATTACACTGATGTTGCATGTGTTAAGAGCCTTCTTCTGCATAGGACACAAGAAAGACATGGCAGGAAAAACAGTGATAGCCTACCTTCCTTGTGATTTGAAAAATAGCTCTGGCAAATTGCTTTTCCTTTTTACAGTCTTCTTCATTACAACTTTTACTTGGGTGAAACTTCTGGTTTTCAGATTTCACATTCTATCTGTTTTTTTGTGTCTGTTTGTTTTGTTTTGTTTTGCTTTGTTTTTCCCCTTTATTTACTACCTTTCTAAACATTCCCAAACAATATCAAGCATTTTATAAATTTACTAGAGGCCCGGTGCACAAAATTAATGCACAGAGGGGGGATTCCCTTCTCCAATTGGGGACCCCTTGCAGAATGTCCAACTGCCATTTTAGGTCTAATTCTAGGAATTGGACCTAAACCTGCAGTCAGACATCCCTCTCACAATCTGGGACCACTGGCTCCTAACTACTCAACTGCCTGCCTGCCTGATTGCCCCTAACTGCCCTCTCCTGCAGGCCTGATGTCCCCCTAACTGCCCTCCTCTGCTAGCCAATTTGGATCTGATTGGTCAGTTCCTATGCCAGCATCAAAAGCTTCACCTCCTAGACAGCCATTGGCTCCGCACAGCACCCATATTTGGTTCTCATTGGTCAGTTTAAATGCCAGTCAGTGTCAAAATCTCTGCCTCCCAGACAGACATTGGCTCTCTTCAGCACCCACCTTTGGTTCTCATTGGTCAGTTCCTATGCCAGTCAGCTCAGAAGCTCAGTCTCCTAGGCAGGCATTGGTTCTCCACAGCACCCACCTTGGTTCTGATTGGTCGGTTCCTATGCAAGTCAGCATCTCCAGGCCTATCTCCTGGGCCTGATCAAACATGTGGGGCTTAACAGCATCCCTGCAGAGGCTGGGAGAGAAAGAAAAGCCTGGCTGCTGGGGAAGATAAGAAAGAAAAAGGGAGAGAAAAAGAAAGGTAAGAACACTGATCAACAGCTTTTATTGAGGCTGCAGATCAAACCCTGACTCACTTTCTGGGTCTCAGCCACCTAAGCAGTCAGTGTTGGGTTGCCAGGCTGCAGCTGGGCAACCTAGCTCTGTCTTCCAGACTTTTGGTCACAGGCTTGACCCCTTCCCAAGCCCCAGGCTTTAGGCTTGGGAAGTGCTCCCCCAAACCCCAACCCTCTGATCCCCTCCAATGGCCAGCTGAGAGTGATCTAGGTGCCTTGGAGGTTCCTGGGACCCAGGTATGTATGCAAAGTAACCGCCATCATTATTGGGTTAATTTGCATGGTCAATTTACATGTTTCTCTATTATTAAGTAAGATGTCTGATTACCAGCCATTAGTTGTTAATTTTTGTTGGGGGAGGAGAAGGAAGAATAAGGTGAAATGACTGAAATAAATACAGTTGGCCCTTGAACAATGTGGGGGTCAGGGGCACCAACAACCCTGAACATTCAAAAATCCATGTATAACTTTTGACTTTTGAAAACCTTAACAATTGATAGTTTTCTGTTAATTAGAAGCCTTACTGATAACATAGTCAACATATTTTATGTTATATATATTATGCTTATAATAAAGTAAGCTAGAACAAATAAAATGTTATTAAGAAAATCATAAGAAAGAAAAAATAGTTACAACATTTATTGAAAAAAAAATTGCATATAAATGCACCAGCGCTGTACATAATGAATTGTTTAAGGGTCAACTGTACTTCAGAATTCTGAATTTACATGTCCTGTTATTAAAATAAAACTTACCTTCCCCTCTACTTTTAATGCTGTCTTTTATTTGGTTAACATTCAATCAGACATGATAGGAGGTGTGAAAGTCAGGTTTCAGTAGGTATAGCTAGTGAGAGAGAGAGAGAGAGAGAGAGAGAGAGAGGGAGGAAAGAAAAGAAAAGGAAGATAGAACTCTGTAGGTATAGGTATATTTGTTTAGAAATTCACTTTGAAAATTTTTTGAGTGTTTCACTTTGGTTATTTGCTTTCCTAGCTCTTCCAAAGAGCTTGTGGGTAAGCATTAAAAACAGCATGCAACAAAAAATATTTCTCTTTAGAGGTTGCTAGCAAAGTGCATAAACATTTGACACCAATAATATTGTGAAGCTGATGCTTTGGGAGAAAATTTCTTGAGATACACACATCATTATTCAGGTTGCTAATTTGGGTGTAGAAGGCTTCATCTCTAAACATTGTGGCCAATACAAACTACAGTCTGTTGTGCAGAGAATTCTGCTTCACGGAACCAACAATATGAAGTGAAAACATGATGAAACAGAAGAGCCAACTAGCCTCAGGGCTGTCTTGACCCAGGAAAAAGAATCTGAGATTTGTAAAGCAGCCCAGTAAATGCTGAATACAGGTTCAGACTTTGCTTCCGAGCCTTTTTCTCAGCACTAATTTCAGAAAGGTATCACATTATAAGTTAATAATGACCAGTAGAATACTTTGAGGAAAGGAGGCACAAGGGAACTAGGCTAGAAATGGCCCTTACTTAAAGGTACCAGACCTAATGTGAAAGCCCATATCAACCTTGTGGGAAGAAATTTTGCCAACTCTGAAGCAGATAATGAAAACTCTAGTGATAGGCAGGCTGACATTGACACTGTTCAGTCTCATCAAGTGTCTGATGAGGATGAGGACACTACATTGTTCCCTGAGGATAGAAATGAGCCAAATAATGACAGCATGTGGGAGAGAGGCAATTAAAAAATGCAGAGAGCATGACTATTAGATCTCAGTGTCTGATGAGGGGAATAGAGAAAATGAACCACTTAATATGGCTAAACCAATACAAAATGAAATGTATTAGGTACAAATGATTTAAAATAGATGCCTACTGATTAGAGTATGGGACCATGACTCTACATAGAAGAAGCATTTCTGCAGAAAGCTATGGGTAGAGAAAAGGTTAAAAAAAAAAAAAAAAGAAGAAGAAGAAACAAAGAAACAAAGGAAGAAGGAAGAAAGAAGAAGAAAGGCAAAAGGCTTAGTCTTTCATGTGTTTAATATCCAAACAGCACCATATCATCAGAGTACAGATAGAGAGTAAGAAACACTAATTGGTTCAACAAAGAGAATTCTAATATAGGAATTATATAGGAATTATTTAAAGAGTTCTTAAAAGGCCAAACAATAAAAGGGACACTGGGCTAACACAGAGACAGCAAGTGAAGGAATCCTTTAGAATGCAAGGTACAAAACAAGAGGCTGAGGTTATCAGGACACTAGAGAAAAGGCCTTGAGAAGCTTGTGACGAAGGTCTATGAGGAGTGAGAGCCCCTTACTATTGCTGAAATCTCAAGTTCAAAGGAGGTTTCCTACTAACCTGCATTAGAGGGAGCCACCTGACTGTGGCTAGTTTCTCCAAGGAAATGCCAAAGGTTGGTTCTGAGGACATGGAAGAAAGCAAGAAACTGAAACCAACAGCTTCACAAAGGTTACAAACTACTGCTGAGATTAGGCTGACAGGACAGTAGACACATTTTAGCTTCTTTAGTGCCCTCCGTTGGCGGGGCTAACAGAAAAATGGGTGGCAAAGACGAAATGTAATTTGCAGAAACCCTAGTATCACAGAACTAAAATGTAATAGTTAATAACTGTCACCACAAACATAACTTTAAACTTTACATCAAAGGGATTTATTAAAAGACACTAAAAGTGCTATAATTTCAGTTTGCAGTCTTATGCAATGAGGATGTTTTTGATGCCCTCCTTATATATTTATGCATCTAAAAGAACACCATAATCATCAAAGCCTTTTTTCAGTCTAAGTTTACCTATTAAATGCAATAAACTCAACTATTTCCTTAATAAGATAGAGAGTAATATAGTGTATCCAGAGTTTAGTTAATTCAAAAGTTTCACCATTTAAAATGGATTGTTAATGGGCTGGTAAATATTCACATGCGGGGAGATCGGGGAAAATAAAAGGAATAGTCTAAAACGGGATATTTGGCCTCTGAATAATTAAATCAATTATATGAAAGCATCCTAGGGATCCCTAGGAATCCCTATTTTTATGGCAATATATTGAGATGATGATTAATCCACAGAAGCAATAAAAGCAAAAAGCAGATGCAATTGTTACAGTGTTTGTAAAAAAGCCTAATGAAAAAATAAGCACTATTTTCAAGAACAGAAAGAAAACATGCAATGGATGTCCCTTTTTACAATTTGTATGTCTTTATGTTCATCTAAAAAGAGGTATAATATTTTGCTAACATATCATGAGTTAGAACATAAGTGCATATACACAAATCAGGTGAAGAAAAATGGTGCAGAATTAAGTAAAGCATTGTAAAGCACATTATTGTACCTTTCTGAACATACTTTTCCCACTGTATATCTGTGTTTGGCACTCCGCAGAGAGAAGTGAACTCTTCCTACTTTACTCAGACTCAATCCTAAATGATTTTACAAGGCTATTCCTCCTAGCATGAGATACTAGTGCTAAGAGAAAATTGAGTAAGAAGACAAATCATGACAAAAAATAAAGTAAATGCATACTCTTTTATTTGGATAATCTAGGTTCATATATATTGTATATATTAACAAATGTAGCTAAAGCCTGTGAGAGGTATGCAAAATTTTACAGGAGATTGTTAAAATAAATGTTACTGCAATATAATCTATGTCACAGCATACATAGTTCATTTAACAATTTTGCCATTTGTAAACTTTAGTATGCTATGCCCATTGAATAGAACTTAAATAAATTTATTTCTAACATTTTGTGTTTACTATAGTGCTTAATAAATCGTTTTAAAGTCTAGAAAACCTTTCCCTTGGCTATGAATTAATCTATGGAGCATTCAAAATAGTTGAATGTGCAAGTTGGGAAAATGAGCATATTTGTTACAATAACAACCCTCTAATAAATTATGGACTTATTGTTCTTGCAAGTTGTTTATTTAAAAATGGTCCACACCAGTGGTCCAGTTTTCTCATTAAAACAAAAGCAAAACCTAATATACTGGCAGTTGCCTGATCTTTGTGTTTTTTGTCAAATCAGGACAAATACATTAAAAAATTTGGCTTATAATCATACTAGAATAGTAAATTCTTTGCTTTTTGGACTCTGAACCCTCCAAATTTTCTTTAGCAGCTCAGTAGTATTCCCAGTATACTACTTATAAAACACATAGCATTATGCTCATGAAATTCTTTTAAAATTTATTTAGGATCTACATAATTTTAGATATTATAATATTGTTCTCCTTTCCTTGACTTGATACATTGTATCATACTGCATACAGTAGAATAATTTTTCTCCCTTAATCCTCTTTGATTGCTATAACTTGGCTGATAATGACTTCTGAGAAGAGTTATACATATATCTCACTTTAAATACCTTAGCTTGGCTTATGTGCAAATGCAATAGCCAGATTCCTATGTGTAATTGAAATGGAATTGAATCCACATCTAGTGAGTTAATTCTTCTCTACTGCCTATGTTGAATGGTTGGCAACTTTCTAGGTTGCTAAAATTATACCAATAAGAGTTTGGGGATTATAAACTTTTGACGGGATATTTTCTTCATCTTGCATTTTAATCTCTGTATGTGCAGACATTTTAAATACTTAGCCTGGCACCTATTATAAATTCAATAAATGTTAGTTGCATGACTTCATATATATGTATGTATATAAACCCGTATATATTTTTATTATAAAAATGAGGAGTCTATTCGCTGCAGCCTATGGAATAAGAGTCTGAATACATTTTCTAGACTTTCTGGCTATACAGTTTCTGTCACTAATAATTGACTTTGCTGTTGTAGCATGAAATTAATACATAAAAATAATACCTAAAAAGATGGAGTATTATTTACTAAAAATTTATTTACAAAAACTGCTGGTAAAAACTGCTGGTAGGCAGGATTTAGCCCATATGCTATAATTTACTCTTGATATAGAGAATTTAAAATTGTACATACAAGTTGAACTATAGAATGACCCATGAAATATAGAGTAAGCCCAAGGGAATTTTGTTGAACAATAACATTCAAACTGCACATATAATATTTCTGCAACATTATGTGTGTGTTTTTTACCAGCTCATTTTAAGAAATTTTATATATTTCATAGTATTTAAAATATAAAATAAATCCTGTTTTTTATTGTCTATATAATACAAAACACATTAATACAGTTAGATATGAAAATTTACACTAACAACACAAACAATTCGTGAAAAACATATCCACAAATTGTATTTATTTAAAGTAAAATTCTTGTCTCAATCTATGACTGACTTACTCATTTTATTAAATTATTATTTCTATTATTGTTTAAAGTATTACATGTCTCCTTTTCTGTGATTAACTCCCCATTAAATTATTATTTGTATTTCTTGATAAAATTGAAAGATATGAGCTTCAATTCATTAATCTCTAAAATGGAAAGAATCCTATATAATAAAAGTGTAGAAGGCAAATTGTCCCCTCAACTGGAGTTTTTCCGGAAGTTTGACCAGGCGGCCAGTCAACCTGGGGAAAGGAGGCAGGCCCTAGCCAGCGGTGGCAGCAGGCAGCCAGGGGAAGGGAGGTTGGTTACGGCTGGCAGCCAGCAGCCACTAGGGACCCTACCAGTGCACGAATTTTGTGCACTGGGCCTCTACTACTACCATAAAAACTGTCACTGAAAGAAGGGGGAAATCATAGATATATTGGTTTAAGTTTCTCCAGAGGAGAGGTCATGTCTAATTTTTTTAGTGTGATCTTTCAGAGTATTTTAATACTCTCTTATAGCAGGTGATGTCACCAAATCGTTCAATACATTAAATAAAAAATATTCAGTCTGAATGTCTTAAATAAAAATATCACAGAATTGAAATTGTTACTGAAAACCTGCAAGGATCAAATAAAAATGATTATAAAGCATTTTATAAAGCATTTTATAATCAAAATGCTTAATAATATTTCTGCTAATGGCTTTTCTCTTCTAGAAATCCTCAGTCATTTGATTTCTTTCCTGTATCATTAGAGTTTTTTAGCTCTTCCTAGTCTCCCTTAGATGTCATTCAGTGAATTAGAAACATTTGGCAGGCAGCCATACACTACCTGTGATAAAGAGCTGTAATTTTACTTAAGTTCTGTGTCTTAAAGATAGGATTGTCATCTCTATGTTGGTCAAGGTGGATTTGTAAGGCTTACCATGGTAAGTCTCTTAATGGATATATTTATTTTACATAGCATGAACTGCAGAGACAACTAAATCTATGAACACAACCACTGACCACTCTAATAACACCGTGCTCTAATAGGTATTCTATCAGGTTACACTTAACAAATCTTTGAATAGCTAATTTTTATCTCATCGATTCTACTTGTATACTTTATTGCTTCTAGTTAAAGCAGAAAGTTTCTTTTTTCAGATAGCAAAAATGAAAAATAGATTTAAATCTAGTTATTACATTGGAATTTATTACATTCCAAATCCAATGGTCTTAAATACTATGTTATATTAAAGTAGGCATATTTTTTATTATTTATATCCTGGTAATATTATTTGTGTGCAGGGAAAAATGGTTAAAGATAGAACCCAGTATCTGAGTGAGTTTTTATTTATATATGCAAGTGCAAATCACTTCCATGGATGATGAACTCAATGCTGGCATTCTCTCTAAGATGAGAGAATTTGCAAGAGCAGGGTACGCTTGGGAGTGCAAGCTAAAGTCAGATCGTTGAAGAATCTCTTTGAGCCTAACTCTCTGAATCATATCAGTGTTGAACCTTCTTAAATTCTGCTGATACTGACTAGACGAGGTGAGAGGTGACTTGTATGCCCAGTCTCTGCTATTCCCGAATCTTTCCTACAGCAGTTCTCCAAACAGTCACAGGTTATAGAAAGCCCTCGGAGAGTAATGGCATAACTACTTCTTGTGCTTTATGCATAACAAAGACAACTGGAAATGATGAGTTTGTTTTGTAAATTTCATTTAAGAGGTTTTTACACTGTGTGCACTCATCCTTTCCTGAAAATCACAAAGTATTAGATTTATTCCAAACCCAACTAAATACAGTTTTGATGAGACATAGCTGAGAAATGTAGATGTGTAAGAATCAAATCATCTTAGAGAGAATGCCAGCATTGAGTTCATCATCCATGGAAGTGATTTGCACTTGCATATATAAATAAAAACTCACTCAGATACTGGGTTCTATCTTTAACCATTTTTCCCTGCACACAAATAATATTACCAGGATATAAATAATAAAAAATATGCCTACTTTAATATAACATAGTATTTAAGACCATTGGATTTGGAATGTAATAAATTCCAATGTAATAACTAGATTTAAAGCCCTGTTCCAATACTTTTTAAATTTGTGTCCTTGATAAGCTACTTAATTATAAGCCACAATTTCCACTTTGTGGAAAATGGGGTATTAAATGTAGCTACTTATAGAGTGATTATGGAAATTAGCTTAACTATGTATATAAAGCTGATGGTCCTGAGTCTTATACAAATTATGCACTGATTCCTGAAAGCTTCTTGGATTAATGCAGGGAGGAACAGGTTTATTAAAAAATCACTTCCTGACCATCTATCTGGCCCAATCAAATTGATCCTTCAGCAACATCAAATATTTTATTAATAATGAATCAGACTTAACAGAGTTTCCACCAAAATTCAGCAATGCAGAGACAACCATGTGGAAATTCAAAAGTCGAGTCTATTTAAAAAAGATCAAAGATGATGAAATTGAGTTTGGTCAATGAGAGAAATATAATGCAAAGGCAAAAAGAATTTAATATTCCCCCTGAGATGCTACTACATTAGCCCTATAAAACTTTCTCAAATATTTTAGAGATATCTTTATACCCTCACCATTTCATGTATGTAAATTTCTTCTAATTATTGTACATCCAGGGCCTACAATGCAGCACACTGAAATGGGGTTGCAGACAGTGACAGTATCACAACTCATTCAGATCCACAGTTTGCTTGGCTTGAAATACACTCCTCTCCCAAGCTAATTCCAGTGTTAATTCAACATTCAGGCTAGATGTTACCTTTTCCTAAAAGACATAACCCTCCCCTTCTGCTCCTTTGTAATGTTCTCTGAAAACATGTAGAATAACATTTATGATAGTTTTATCATCAAGTGGTCCTTAAGAGAATAAAACTAGTGTCCCCAGAGAATAAGACTCCTTCAAAACTATATGAGATACTGTTCATCTTTTTATCCATGGCCCCATTTGCAGTGCCTTGCACAGAGTGGACACTCAATTCAAGTTTATGAATAGACTAGGGTCCCAGTGCACCAATTATTGCATCTTCAAAAGGAACTGTGGGCCATGAGGCTACGGTGGGCACATGCGCGGGTCTTGACACATCCTCCGTGCTCCCACCCAACCCCTCTCATCACTGCCTCTCCCATGCGCTTACGAAACTGGTCCCACTTGTACCACTGATGACACAGAGCAATTGGAGCCAGCACAGTCAGCAAGTGTGAGCAGAGGCTGCTGCCCTGATCACTCCTCAGGAACAGGGGGAAGTGGAGAAGTCCTCAGAGGTGATTGGACCAGCACTGAGTGCTGGCTGTGGGTATATGAGTGGCAGCTCCGGCACTGGCTGCTGGTGCGGGCAGGGCTGGTGCCAGCAGCAGGTGTAAGTGGTAGGCAGGACTGCAGCGCATGGAAGCAAAGAATTTTCAGTAACCACCAGAGGCTCACCCCAATGACAGAGACCGGCACCCCACCTTGGTCTGGCATCCCCACTCACCTGCTCCACCATCCCTCCGTGACTGACGCCCACCATGTTCCGCACTCTGCCGCCTGCTGCTGATGCCCGCCATGTTCCACGTGTGCTTCCTGGTGGTCAGCACACATCATAGTGACCGGTTGTTTGGTTGTTCAGTTCGTTGGTCTATTTGCATATTAGTGTTTTATATAGAGAGATGATTTAATAATTGAGTTGAGTTCAATTATAAATAAGACATACAAATATAGTAAAAAGATAACAGAAACAAACACTCCTGGGTATCACGATTTTCTTTTAGTAACTTCTCCTCTTTTCTCAATTTTATTTTGAAAGGTTGTGCTAGGGCAGAAACGTTGAGCATTTATCAACTTCATGATAAGTGTAAAATCTATAACCAATATTTTTAGAGCACCCATAAAAACAAGGTTTAGGAAAGAGAAAAAAATAAGGATGACCAGTCAAAAAAAAGAGAGAAACTGGAAGAAAATGAGTTCTGCTCCACTGGACTTGATGATAATATATGTCTCCCATCAATTCCCCTTTCCTCCAAGCCAAGGCTCTCCTTTTGTCATTGTGATTACTAAAGGCATGATAGCCTTCTGGTTTACTGATGATCCTGACAAAGTGTGCACATAAGCATTAATTCTTTGCTCCAAAAGCCTTCACCCATGTACACAGTAAACAGTTAGGTTTCGTCTCCTAGGAGTACTTTTTAATCCCTCTATTTCATATTCATATTCTAAGATAGGAGAAGCATTTACTCCTATTGGGCATACCCAACAAGTCTTTAGGTTATCATTAAGTCTCCATGAGACATAGTACTAACTATAAGAAACTTTCATCTTATGAATCTGTAGTGTTATATTTCTTGATAAAAAAAAATTTTCAAAAGTCATTGTCAATCAAATAATTTATCTCTAAAATGTTCATCCAGATACCTGAATGAATATAGCTCTAAGGAAAGTAGATTGCCTTCTTCATTTTTACTGCAAGAATTTCCATACTTATTTTATAGCATTCCTATGATGAGTTGCAAAATTGTAAATTGACCATTTTCCTGAGGTCAACCCAGATTTGCTTTCAATTACAAGTATAGTCTAAATAAGAACTAATGAAAGGCAGGTTTTATTTTTATAGCATAGACACTTTTTTTGCTTTGTTTTACTATGTTGCCTAATAACTCTAAACCCACCTTGCAATTTATGTGACAATGTTGGCTGCCTGGCTGGAGTATCTGTCCAAGTGCTTCCCCACGCACCCACATCCTGTGTGAGACAGTGATAAATTCTGTCTGAGATACAAAGGACGATAGGCGATTTAAAAATATATATTTCCTCTGTTCTCACTTTCTTCTGAGAAGCCTTTCATTCTATTTCTGAGTTGAGTTGATTGATTCTGAACTAGTTTAAACTCAAGGTCTGGAGCAACAAGCTGAGAAAAAAAAGATAGAGATATATTTTAAAAGTGCCTTGGCTTTATCTTCTGATTCATTCAATAGAAAAGCTTTTTTATGGGTAAAGTTCCTTTTGTAAGCGGTAGTACTGTTACTATTGGAGTGAGGCATTACAAAAGAGGGGAAATGGTGAAATGCTGACAATTTAATACATATAAAATATTAAAGAAGTGAATATTGAGCAAGAAAGGCTCAGGCTTTACTTGTATTTCTGTGGGGGAGGTGTGTGTGTGTGTGTGTGTGTGTGTGTGTGTTGCTTAATTAGTTCAATAAGCAAAGTGTAAAGCTTTAACTGTGAGCAGTGAGTGCTGGGAGGAAGGGGGGAAATTCTCTTTTCCCTCCTTCAGTTATTTTTGGCTGGCTGAATAATGAGATCAACAGGAGGCAGATGACAAGGGAAAATCAAATTTAGCTTCTTGCACAGGGGAGCCTCACATACATTAGAGATCAGACACTCCACATGCATGAGGGGCTCAGAGATAGAAAAGGGGATTGAGGGGTGAGGAAGGTGACTTGTGGGCTTCAAAAGGCCATTGCAAGATGATAAAAAGAACAGATGTTTAGTAAGTAAAGGTTGCCCTGCCCTATAGATTGGTCAAATGAAGTTATTTCAAATAATCTCTTATGGGCAAGGCCCCTATTGCAAACTCTTCTAGGTAGTTAAGTGGCAAAAGTTAAACATTAACCTGAAGCTAATTAGTTGCCTTTACCTCAAAGTAATTTGCATAGCACTTAGGCACATCTTGGGGTGGCTCATTCTGTACCTCCACAGTTCATAATAGATAAATACAGGAAATTTTTTAAAAATTTACTTTATTTTGGAGGGTAATTTTTATTTTTTATTTTTTTACTGGAAGACAAATATACAACTTAGAATGGATTTGAGGCAAATCGTTGCTTAAGTGGTTTTCTTTAAGTAACTAAACAAAGTTTAGAATGCAAGTAATAATAAAAGAAAAGTTCTGTTACAGGTCCAGCAATAAAAATAAGTAAATAAATAAATAAATAAATAAATAAATAAATAAATATAAGTAGTGTATGAGTACCTGGATAATACACCCATTTTGCAGTAGTGCAACTTTTAAGTACATATTGTTGACTGTCCATTGTCTAGACAGAGTTGCAACTCCACATTTCAACAACATGCTAACAGTTCCTCATGAAAACTATTTTAAAAAGGGCATAACCCATAAGTTCCCTTATTTGACCAACTCCATCTAAGTTTAGATGTGCAGAAGGGCTTAGGTATATCCAGAGTAAGCCACCTGCAACATGTTACCTGATGTATATTCTAAAATAAGGTTTCAAGACAATGACAGTAAGATACGGGAAGAAAACATGGAGGAATGGAGTCCTAATTATAGTTTTGATGAAACATAGCTGAGAAATGTAGGGAAGTTTTGTTTTTTTAATGGTTTTAAATAAAGGTAGCAAAAAGCTAAACTTCCCTGCTTGTGGAATGACTACTAGGTAAAATGTTAAAAACCTCCTCAGAAGATACCCTTTATCTTCCTGATGCCTTGGACCCCATCAAAAAGCTTCCTGCCATTCCTTTGAGGCCTTAATCTGGGCTTGGTAAAACATTGGGCTATGAGGCAATTCCAATTCAATATTCACATTTTTTAAGAGGAGCTCAGAACATGAAATGCTTTTAAGAACATTTTATGTAGTAATGGGGACTCTTGTTGGTAGAAATAATTTTCAATCCATCAAATATTTTGATGTACTGGCCTATTATGTTTGTAGAGAGCATGTGGGATGTAGTTAAAATAGTCTTTGGGCTTTTATATATTCCTAGTTTATATACTAATATGATTTAGGATGTGTGTGTTTTTCTAAAGTACATTTTTCAGCAACAAAAGACTAACCCTTTGAGACTTACTCATTCCTTAACTAATTTATTGCTATCCAATATAATGGAAAAATGCCTTGATTTATGTATTTGAAGAATGTTATATTTATCTATATTTCTCTCCTCCTTATGTTCACCCATCCCTATGTCAGATGTCATAGAACTCAAGTGTTTGTAACACAAGAACTGACTATTACAGCTCACTTTTGTACCATATATGGACATAGAAGCTTAATTAACACTTTTGATGTCTGTAACTCCCTATACTTGAGGGGGCTCCCTACTTAACTATTTCATTTTATACAACACAGCACCCATCACCATCACAAATACTTCCTTCTCTTAAGATTGAAATCTCTTACCCTTTAATTAAAATCTATAGCAGGTCTTTTAGAACAATGATTCCTAGAGGAAATAATGTTTCATTCACTCAACAAATAATTTTTGTGTCTAGTATTCATATTGGAATTATCTAGGCCTTTTGAGGTATATTATTTATTGCATATTCTAATACTATACATTATTTCCACCTAAATTGGCTATTCTCCCCAGTTAATCTCTATTCCCTATCCTATTTTACTTTTTCTACCTTGTATTTATCACCACTTTAAATTAAATTTGTATTATCTAACGAATTATTTTGTATTGTCTAACTTCCTGTACTAGAATATAAGCTCCATGATGGTGGTGATTTGGTTTATCCACTGCTCTCTAACCCAGTACCTAAAACCATACTTAGGCCATGGTAGGTACTCAGTACTCAATCAATTAATGAATTAGTCTCAGTTTTAGATACTACCCAGCTCTTCTCCATGCCAGATAGGGAACCTGTTTAGTAAGTGGGATTTGTGCCATAGGTCTCAGGTCTAATAGTATAGTGGGGAATGGATACACTATATTTATATAAAGCTACCTATATTAATCTTTGTAAATGTTAACCAGCTTGTTATTCTAACCAGATTTTTCTCTCATAACTAGAACTCACATGTTAAAAGTTTTTTTGTTTTGTTTTTTAAATATACTTCGCAATCCAGCAGTTTCAGCTCCCTGTGAATCTACAAGCAGCCTGACATCCAAGACCCTGGTTAACACCGACTGCCCAGACACAGGCATTCACTGGTTATATATATTTATATATACACACACACAAACACCACGTGGCCACTCACAGACACAAATGATGAAAATCAGGAGCAGCAAGGACACTGCCTGCATGTCCACAGCCTCTGCCCCTGATCTCTTTGTTCTGCTTTTTCTCTCCCTTATAAAAATTTCCACCTGCACTGAGATCTTAAGATGGATTTTTGAGGACTGTGAAAACTCCTTTATCTTCTCAGGATACCAGCACTCAACTAAACCTCTTTCCTTTTATCAGCATCTGCCTCATCAGTTTGGCTTTTGAGGCAACAGGCAGTAGAATCAGATTTTGGTTACAATAGGACTGCATGAAGGCTCAGAACTAGTGGAAAAGACATACAGTTACTGAAGACAAAGAAATATCTATTTAGATTTTCTCAGCAGTCATTAAATTATTTTGCCGCATAGAGGTACAATTATTAAATTGATACTCAATAACTAATCCATTGCTCTTAATCTAGCTTGTAGCTAATGTTTTAAAGGTGAAAATGTTAATTAACTATTATCAAAATATTAATTTTAATTACCTATTATCAAAATATTAATTACCTATTATCTATTACCTTAGCATATTTACATCTCTATGTGTTGACACCAAAATTAAAAGAAAGTCGGCTTATTATAAAAGGTATTTCATAAGACTAGAGGATTTTGAAGAGAGCCATTAAAAATATAGAGCCAAACAATGTTTTTTAAATCACTTAAAAAAAAAAAAAGAATGTGCATATAAAATCCTAAGGAATCTGTGACTTCAAGAATATACAGGCAGATCTGTGGCAACAATGATCAGCATGCTTTACAGCATTCTTATAATACCTTCCAAAGGTAAGGGGATGCTTTAAAGCACAATAGGACATTTTGTAGATGGAGGGTATTATCTGCGTAACTGGGTAGAATGCAACAAATGTTTTAAACAGTTCATTTTGGTAATTGTCGTCAGCTTTGTTTTGTTTTTCAAAAAAGTACACAAACTAATTTAAAACAAAAGATACTTTTGTTTTAAACTGACACTAAATGTTAGAAATGTGCTTGAAATTTTATTTTATTTTGAAATACATGAAAGGACTACCTACATGTATTACATGTATTTAATCCAGGTAAAATAAGTGTGATCTTACAGCTCTATAAGCATCTAGAAGACTTCTCATTTCCATCTCATTTCCTCCCAAATCCCAACTACCAATGGAAGAGGAGTTGGAGGGATAAATGATGTGTCTAAAAAAAAAAAAAAAAAAAAAAAAAGAACACTTAAAATTGGGAGTTGCATCAAATGGTCTTAAAACATAAGATGAGTAGGTGATTTCTAAAATGTGAAAACTTTCCTATCTATACTAATAATATGCTAATTAGACCAAGCTGACAGGGACATCTTCCGAACTTCTTTCCAGACAAAGCCATGTTGGCGGGAGCCAAGGCAGATGCTGTTAGGGGTTATCAGGCTGGCAGGGGAGCAAGCTGTTAGGGGCATGATCAGTCTGGCAGAGGAGAGCAATTAGGGAGTGATCAGGCTGGCAGGGGAGTAGTTAGGGGGCAACCAGATCAGCAGACAAAGGCAGTTAGGGGCGATCAGGTAGGCAGTCAGGTGAGTATTTAGGAGCCAGTGGTCCTGGATTGTGAGAGAGATATCCTACTGCCGGTTTAGGCCTGATTCCTGAAGTCAGACATCCCCTGAAGGGGCCCAGATTGGCTGAGGGACAACCTCCTCCCCCACGTGCACAAATTTCATGCACCAGGCCTCTAGTGGCATTATAATCATAAAACTTTTAGTGCAAGTAATGTAAACACACAGTTTGTATTATTTCAAATTAAATGAAAGCAGTGATCTTACAGATAGAAAGCTCTGAAGTAGATGTTGAAAAGTTGAACCTAACAATATATGATTTTTTCTTCTAGCCATTTTACATTTATTCTTTAATGACTCTTTTTTAAATGTAGAGAGGAAAGATTTATATAAGCAAATTTAGTGAATAGTCCAACATGCTTAAGTCTATTCTCTGTAGTCTATATCTAATAAGAGAGAAATGTACCGACTTCTTTTTTTACTAACAACTTTCCACCAAAGTGGAAGTTGTGGCATTAATGTGTAGCATGAAAAAGAAATGTTACATAAAATAAAACTAACTTTTGGTAAGTACCAGGCACTGGTAGGTGTTTTATATGGGTTAAGTTGCTTGAATTTAATATTAACTCTATGGGTCAAATGATTATATTGAGCAAAAGATAAAGGTCAAACTGCATTTTTACTTAGAGGCATGCAGCTAGAAAGTAGCAAAACTAGCATTTTGAGTCCATTTCTGACTAATTAGAAGGAATAAATAGCTATGAAAAATTCATGTCCTAAGACCTTCATATCATGAGTATTATATGAATAATTCTTAAAATCATTCATAATATTCATGAAAAATGTAAATCTTACTTACTTAATAATTAGAATAATTTTATTTGAAACATCAAATTATTTTTTTAGCAATGAAAGGATGCAAAGTCTTAACTAAAGTCATGGGTGTTTAAGTTGGAGATATTCAATAAACGGAGATGTTTTAGTTTTCAGTAAAAATCTGCTAGCCGTTCTTTAGTGAGATGT
The DNA here is from genome assembly GCF_964339955.1 of Pipistrellus hanaki. Classification (NCBI taxonomy): domain Eukaryota; kingdom Metazoa; phylum Chordata; class Mammalia; order Chiroptera; family Vespertilionidae; genus Pipistrellus; species Pipistrellus hanaki. The sequence goes on from NC_140504.1 coordinate 85,530,888, forward strand.
ACTTTTTTCTTAGGACTATAATTGACCAGTAAGTAACTATTTTCTAGGTAGGAAGTTAGACATGAGCAGCTGGGGTGGGGCCTGCGCTGGGAACCTGAAGGGATCAGACCAACATTGCCTTCAGACCACCTCTCTGGGCAGCCCAGCAGCCAGCAGACCACCAGTGGGCAGGTTCAGAAGAACAGGCTATCACAAGCTCAGAGAAAAAGGACATGACCTTAGTGCAACCTTATTAGGGCCCTGGACTCATTGTAATAAAATTTGCATTGTGGTTTTTATCCTCCATGGGTTTTTCTGGGCATACACAGAAGAAATATAGTTATATAACCCTTTTCTGTCAATCATCCCTAAAATGTACATTTAAGTCTCCACCCAGAAAATCGCTCATTTAAACCATATATCCCAGGAATTGGAAGCCATTATCTCTTTCGACTGGTCCCTTCTAGCTTGGAGTATATCTTCAATAAATCCCACATTGCTTTATTTCATTTTTATTAGCCTTAAAATCTTTTCTGCTCAATGAGAAGAAATCAGATCCAGCTGGTAACTCTAATCAGTAACACCTTAGGTGTGATATTATTTGTTTAAAGTGTTATTAATAATATTTGAGATTTTTTTCACTGGAACAAATAACTGCTTTGGAAAGACATTTAATCTTTCAAGCTGAGGAAATAACAAAGATAGGAAATATATGAAATAAAGTCATTTTAAAACCCAAAATTTGGTTGGGTCCGAGCTCTTTGTCTCATAAAACTGAAGAATGGATTAATGGACAAAAACAATGGAAATAAAAGAAAATTTACTTAGGGAGTGGGGGACAAAGCTTGAGGGGGATATGCAGAGGCAGTAGGAAGGTGGTCCAAAATGGGTAACTGCTTACACTCTTTGTCTAGGGGATATTCATATATTCTGGTAGCTTCTGATCAGTCCCTTCAAGGAATTTTTGTAATATCCAATTATACCAAAATCCAAGTTCCCAACTGTGGGAGGACCTGATTGAGGACTGCCTCTTCAGGTCTGAGGTAGCATCACTGTTCCTGCCTGGTTGGGTCAAGGATCAGTCCCTCTCCTCCCCTGCAGTCCTCACCTCACCCCACCCCTGTGCCCAGCCAGTTCCCACCCTAGCTAGTTTTAAGACCATTGTTTGTTTCTATGTCTAACTTTTGCTCCCTAGCTCCATATGGTCCCTGTCCCTGACTGCCTACCTAGTCCTCTTTTACTATCTCCCAATTTTATCCAAGTTGCTAATATTATTAACATTATGAAGGCCTAAAGTTGAGGCTGCAAGAAAGACTCCATTCTTGTTTTACATAGCCTGGGAACTTAAAATTCTAAAAATTTTCCAGTCCTACATCAATGTTTGAATATACATCTGGACTTCCAGGTAACCTTTTGATTACCCCCTAAAGGACTCATATATATGTTTATCTTACATCCATTATCCAGTCACTGAATGTGACCAGACTTCCTGGACAACCCTACGTCCTCTATCCTGACTTCCTGACATCTGACTGAAAACCATCCTGGACCAATCATAAGGATAAGAATACAGAATTAATAATTCTCAAGACCGTACTTTTTACTCTAAGAATTTCTAGCCTTTATTTTTTTGAACATTTCTAGGTTTTTGTCTAGCTGTGTTCTCATTTTGCAAACTCTGAGACTCTTGAATAAATCTTTTTCATTTATTTCTAGCTAAAGTCTCCAAACTCTCTTTGAATTCATTCAATGAAGCATGTTTGTGTTTGAGACTATATAACTTAAATAATTAAATTACTAATTTTTTGCCTTGAATTTTATCTGATGTTACTAGGAAAATGTTTATATATAACTTGTTAAGAACAACATGCAAGTTAGTATCACAACCAGAAAATACATTTCTTAGATTCAATTTGTTGTCACTTCCTGCTTTCCAAGAATTGGGGTAACAAGAGCCCTCTGTGCTCTCTGCTCATCTAAGTCTGCCAAGCAATTAGCATCTCTTAACATTTCCTGGCAGCTGTCTAATGAAATGCTTATTTCTCCAGAAAATCACTTTGCATATAAAGCTTTGTCTGATTCTCTCAAACTAACAAAGGCATTTCAGTCCAGGAGACATTCTGACATTGCTGAAACAAATGTTCAGATATAATTTTGAAAAAAATCCCTTTCAAAGTTTACATTAGGCCTATCTATAGAACATCAGTTGAGGTAAGGTGATCGTTAAAAAAACAAAGTAGCATCTACAAAGATTTTTTTTTCCTCACTTTCAAAATATCTTCATTCTGTAGGGGTTTTTATCCCCCAGTATATTATCAATTCATTTGCTTTCTAAAATGGTTTCATAGAGGAAAATCTGAAAGGTGAAAAGGATGTAAATAAAAAAGTACTAGTGCTACGTGAGCTTTTTCCAACTGTTCTAACTCCATCATTTTTATAGCTAGTAGACCTTTGCCTTGTTCTTTAGTCTTGTGGAAGATGCACAGATTTCTGCCCACTCTTACACAAGGTTCTTTTCTAAGTTTCGTTTCAGGACATAAGTTCAATTATCTTATCTTTTTATTTGTGCATGCCAGCCTAGTAAGGTTTGAGGCTTAATTATCAGAAAATACAAGTTTCTGCAGTAGGAAGATGCAGCATTCTGATTCTTCTACCTTGTGATTGTCAGGATGTATTAAGGTTGTAAAGAACATGCCTTGACAATTGATAACACACTAGAGTTATTGTCAAGGTCCAGAACCCGGAATAATCTTATCTGAAGAAAAGGTTAAAAAGACAGAACTCTTTCTTCCTGGTGTCAGCACAAGAGCAATAGGATGTACCTAGGATCAGAGCAAAGAAATCTACTTCATAGTCTGTGCTATAATCAGACTATGCCACATTCAGAGTTAGATGGGACATTTTTCCAATTCCCCGCCTGTTTAAAGATACCAATTATGTCATAATACAGGGCCCAGCAAAGTGAATGTGTTGTAACTCTTAGCACAGACTTTTATACTGTTTTGCCTAAAAAGGAAAGAGAACTCAAAGGAAACCAAAGACCTTAAAAGAGAGAGGGAGGGAATGGAAAAGAGAGAGAGAATCAGAAAATAGATCAAGATAGAATTCCAACACCAGTATTTTCAATTCTAAGACCAGTGATGCTTGAGCTTGAATTGGATGGGTTAAGTTTTAGTGACAGAAGAAAATGAATAAGAATCCTAGATTTAAATGTAAAAAAACTACATTTAACCACTGTTCTCCTAATCTAATTTTTTATCAGAAAAAAATGACTTTTTAATTTTATGTATATCTTGCTATTTAGAGAAATATAAATACAAAGTTTCTCCATATAGCAATATATCTAACACACACAGACACACACACAGGCACACACACACACACACACACATACATAACCAGTTGTCTTCTTTTTGTCCTTTTTAAATAAACTGAGAGCTTCAGAATTTGTTAAAAGGTTTTGAACTTTTTGTTACTACACATAAAACCTGACATACAATTCGCTTAAAATCTCAGCTAGGAATTCTCTTGGACTCTATTGGTTTGTATTGAGTAGAATATTCCAAAGTGGCTATAGTTTTTGCAGTGGCTCAACTCAGGATCTTAGGAAGCAAATTCCAAAAGCAGAAAAAAATTTGTGTCTGATACAAAGAGGAAGAATATGAGTCTGCTTTAGCTAAATGTAATTATTAACAAGGTATTAATCACATTGGTCTTTCCATTTCAGTTTCACTACTGTCATTTTCTGTAGGGAAGCACAGGACTTGGTTGGAAAGTTTATAAGGAGGATACTGTGAAAGTTTGGAGGCCTCTGAGAGAACTTGTCGAAGGTGGCAGCCCCTGCCTTAATTTTTCCAAACAAGTTCGAGCCCCCGGGTGTTTTACTGGAATCTTTATGCTTAGATTTCAGAGCATCCTTGCTTCAAGGATGCATGTGTCTTCTCAAGGATACTTGCCCTGCTGATAGTGACCTAATAGTTAATTTTATTTCAAGCTATTGTTACAATAAAAACCCAAGGAGGCAGGTGAACAGGGCTGCTTGGTGGCTATAGCCAAATAGTCCCTTAGCCTCTCTTTCACTGAAACATGTGTCAGAGTAATCATTCATCCGCCAGTCAGTCCCAGCAGGTGGTGCCTCCAGTGAGGAGGCAGGAATCCAATGAAACAAGATGGAAACCTCAAAAACAAAGAGTAAGAAAATGAAAGTAACTGCACAGTAATTCATTGGAGCCCATTTTGAATTCCCAAGTTCAAGTGAATTGTTTCTCACCTAAATAATTCACTAGCTCTGGCTCTAACTGATTTGGCTCAGCCTGCGGACTGAAAGGTCCCAGGTTTGATTTCAGTCAAGGGCATGTACCTTGGTTGCAAGCACATCCCCAGTAGGGGATGTGCAGGAGGCAACTCATCAATGTTTCTAACTCTCTATCCCTCACTATTCTTCTCTGTAAAAAATCAATAAAATATATATTTTTAAAAAAAGAATTCACTAGCTCTATTATGATTCTTATGAATGTATGTTTTCCATTGGAAAAATAAGCCTATTTCTGAAAATCAGGAAAAAGGGTTTTTCCTGTATTTGCCTAGGAATTAAAGGTGTATATATATCTTCTTATCTAATAAAAGAGTAATATGTAAATTTACCGTCACTCCAACACACAAGATGGCTGCCCCCATGTGGTCAAGGATGGCTGCCCCCAGGTGGACACAAGATGGCCACAAGATGGCCAGCAGGGTAAGGCAGCTGTAGGCAATCAGGCCAACAGAGGAGTGCCTTTGGGGTTGGACAGTCCAGTAAGGGAGGGCATTTAGGGGTGACCAGGCATGCAGGGGAAGACAGTTGGGGATTACCAGGCCTGCAGGGTAGAACAGTTAAAGGTGACCAGGCTGGCAGGGGAGGGCAATCTGGCTGGAAGAGGAGCAGTTAGGCACTGATCAGGTTGGCAGGGGAGTGATTAGTGGGTGATCAGAATTGCAGGCAGAAGTGGTTAGGGGCAATCAAGCAGGCAAACAGGTGAGCAGTTGGGAGCAAGCAGTCCTGGATTGTGAGAGGGATGTCCCAAATTGGAGAGGGTGCAGGCTGAGCTGAGACACACGCGTGCGCGCACACACACACACACACACACACACATGCACGAATTTTGTGCATCAGGCCTCTAATTATTAAAATACGTATGTTATGTTAATCAGGAAGTTGATTTCTTTAAATAATAGATTACTTAATACTGTTTAATAATAATAATAATAATAATAATAATAATATACATTAATATATTTGACTGTCTTCCCGGGATTTGAATTTTAAGATTTATTTTCTTTCTTAATAAAGAAAAATTTTGTATTTAAGGTAGATAGGAAGGTCTATTAAATAAGGAAATAATAATTATATTCTATTTATATATGCCTATTAAATATATTCTAATATGCTTTCATTTATAACTAAGTTATAATATATAAGTTATAATATTGTGGAATATTGTGTTTTGCATAAAGAACAAGAGTCCATGTCATTTATATTACTCTATAAAGTACCTGGATATAACATAAAAAAATCAGGATTAAAAGAATTTAATTGTAGGGCTAAATGAACTAAAAATAATTATAGTTTTAGTAATTATTGTTCTCATGGCAATATGTTTGTTGCATGAATCCAATAAGAATATGATTTCTTCATAACAGAACATAGGTCACTTTCCTGTTGTAGTTTTATTAACCAAAACTTTGTTGGAATATCATGTCTAAAAAAGAGACATGCCTGGACTCTGGATGTCACAAGAAAGCTCTAAGGAATGAAGATTGACTTTGAAGCCGATAAGCCCCTTGAATAAATAGCCTGGTACTTTACTTGGTCAGGTGGTGCATAGCAGTCTTTCCAAGTAAGGTATGAAGGCTGCTTTCCTGAGAGATGGCATCAAAGAAACTTCAAGACACCTGTGGGGACCTCAACTTTAGAAATGCACCCCAATTCTGGAGGTATTGCAGGCAAAACCTGATGGCAACTGTGCGGCTTGGCTTTTTTGCCCTAGAGATAAATTTTCTCATAAGATTCTAGCAAAGCATTTTTTTAAAATAGCCTATGTAATCAACTGTTATTCTTATTGTGTTCATCCAAACAGTGAGGCAAAATTATAATAGACAATACAGTACGTAAGTTAATTAGTCTTTAATAAAAATGAGAGTGATTTTAAGGAGAAAAATTATTTCAACAGGAAGTTATTAGAAACTGTTCTAACTTTTGCCCAATAATGATAATTTTATAACAGTTTGTCTCAACCAGATTACAAGCCCTACTTACACTTAGGGAATCCCACCTCTAGACACCATTGCCACCTTCTTCTGTGCCCAGGCCTCATCGTGCCTCTGACAGAGAGCAAGAATCTCTTGGCTCTGAGAGAAACCTTTGACCTGCCTTAGCACAACGCAGTTACAGGAGAAATCCTGCATCCCCTTTCCCTGAAATATTTCAGAGCCAAGATCCTTGAGGGGGACAGAGTAAGCAGTTAGACATGAGCAGAGCAAGACAATAGGCCAGCTAGGGGAGAGGTAGAATCTGAGCCATACTTCTCACCACTCCAACTACTCTAAAGCTAGGAATAAAGGAACCTGTATTGTTGGGAGCCATCAGAGTTGAGACAAGCAACTCCGTCTTAAGAAAATACAACTCCATCTTAGAATTAAGTTTCTAGTTCCTCCTAGCAGAAATTATGTGGCGTCCTGCAGTTTGGCCAGAAGCTAAAGATAACCTGCCGCTTAGCACATCTTGCTCCGGAGGATCTCTGCAACGTTCCTTTCCTGATCCTCCCCCATAGCTAGCCCGGCCTTGGAATGTTACACTGCCCTGGCAGCTAAAAGTTAGAGTGCCGCCCTAGCAGTTAGCCAATCCTGTGTTGCCAGATACCTTACCACCTTGTCACTCAGTGCCTAAACCACATGTGTCAAACACAAGGCCCACGGGCCAAATCCAGCCCGCCAGGCCTTGCAATGTGGCCCGCACCGCGCTGTCATCACTGCACTCCGCTGTCAGTTTATGACATTGTCAGTTTATGACTGTTCAGTAAACCATTCGGCCCGCGATTTAGGCTGGATTTTAGATTTTGGCCCCTTCTCTGATTGAGTTCGACACGAATAGCCTAAACCAATTATACACTGCCAAATACCCCGCTGTGTAGGCAACCCTGCCGCCTTTGTTCCTGCTGTATATATACTGCTGTTCCAAAAATAAAATTTGAGGCTTGATCAGAACTTTGTCTTGCCTCCATTTCTCCGTTTCCCCTGTCCCTTATTTTCATCCTCCACAGGTCCTCCCTCTCCCTGCGTTGTCGTGCCCCGCAGGTCGGGGCACTGTATAGAACTAACCTTTATCATAACTAATTTGAAGGAATTTATAGTTTTCATGTATTAGAAGATATAGAGATAAAGGGAAAAGTAAGTGAAGTAGACAAACTGAAAGGGTATGTGTAAGTTACAGAGGATCTGTACAAGTAAAGAAGCACTAGAGTTGAGAAAGTAAAAATTGTGAGAAGGGGTTTAAAGAAAGGAATATAACAGGAATAAATGAATTCAGAGTAGGAATACTTAAAAATAATTGTGAAAGTTATAAGAATGTTTTAAAAGTTATAGAAGGTTTATAAAGAGAAATCTTAAAAGGAATTATAAGTATACTGAATAATACATCTGATAGAGCACCTGAATATATCTGAAAAAAATAAATCAGATGTTAAATCTTAGAACATATATATGTGAACAGAGGGTTACAGTTTTTAGGGGTTTTTTAAGTTTTTTTTAAAGAACTGTGCAAAGTAATTAGGGAGTTGATTCAGCTGTGAATCCAGCAAGCAGAACTGATAAGCAAGGTCAGACTGGCTCACCAAGAGTCAAAACATCATCTTGTCAACATCATCTCATGGTCTAACAATAGCTGATGTCTTCAGACCCCAGGCCTGCATATAGCTACATTCCTCACTGCCTTCAGTTATTGAGACAGATCCTAGTTCTATCAATTTGGTTTCATTAGGCTTTCTGGGCAAAGATAGGGTGGAGGGTGCAAAAGGCTTCATCTCATCTACTTCTGCTTTGGCTTGACTCAAAGATGATTTCTCAAGGAAAGGTTGAGGCCATTGGTTCTGACTTGGGCTTTATCTGCTGGAGAAGGCTTCTGTTCTGTTGGGTGGCCTACATGCCTTTGAGGATGGTGAAGTGCTGAAACTCAATCCACTGCTTGCTGGTGTCCCTAAAGATATGCATAAACCTGTGTTCGTATTCCTGCACAGCTTTTCTTTCTAGATGCCAGACATATCCTCCTACCCCTCCAGTCAGGATGCCAGAGGAGAGAGTATGGGAGGAGGTGGCCATCATGCAGGAGCCTGGTCACTATCTGGGGGCCATGTCCTCTCTCCTCACCGGCTGCTGGGAGCCCCTTACAAGCCCTTTGCCCAATTTTTTATTGGATCATTTATCTTCCTTTCTTAAGTTGTATGATTTCTCTGTAAATGTTGGAGATTAAACCCTTATCTGAAATAGCATTGGTATATATATTCTCCCATGCAGTGGGCTTTCTTGTTGTTTTGTTGATGGTTTCTTTTGCTGTGCAAAAGCTTTTTATTTTCATGTAACCCTATTTGTTTTTCTCCTTAGCCTCCATTGCCCTAGGACCCTTTATTCTTAATTGGACTAACATTGCTGTCATTGTAATTCTCTTTGTTGTCTTATAAACTACAGAATCAGAACTTGAGTAGTGAATGCTCTTCGCAGACCCCAACATTCCAAGGTAGAAAGTTCACCACCTCCTCTGGTCTTCTACAGCCAGCGCAACAAAAAGGGGGCAGATGTAGGAAAGCAAGGGACTTGGTTGGAAAGTCTATAAGGAGAATTCTCTGAAAGATCAGAGGCATCTGGGGGACCTCGCTGAAGGCAGCAGCCCCTGCCTTGATTTTTCCAAACAAGTCTGAGCCCCTGGGTGTTTTACTGGTATCTTTATGCTTAGATTTCAGAACATCCTTGCTTCAAGGATGCATGTGTCTTCTCAAGAATGCTTACCCTGCTGATAGTATCTAATAGTTAATTTTAGTTCAAGCTGTTGTTACAATAAAAGCCTAAGGAGGCAGGTGAACAGGGCTACTTGGTTGCTATAGCCATGTAGTCCCTTACCCTCTCTTTCTCAGAAACATGTGTCAGAGTAATCATTCAATTATCGTTGGTGTCTGCCAGTCAGTCCCTGTAACTTTCATCCTAAACTGAAGAAAAAAAGGTAGTAATTGGAATATATACATAATCATCTTACACAAAATACTGAGTTATGCACAAATAAATCCTTTACCCAACTCCAAAATAAAACATAATAGAAAATCTGCAAGCTGATATAAACCTCTCACATGTCTCAATTATATGTCATATTTTAAAAGGTGTTCTCAGTAAATACTTTATGCACTGTAAAAATAACAATTAATAGACCTTTTTGAAATGTCAACAATTGAAGGGCTTTTGCTTTTTTCTATGTATTTAACTTCACAATTAGTAAGTCATACAAAATATTTATTAGACCTAATATGTTTTGTTTTACCATAGTCCTAAATGACAACTGATGTAAACCTGTAGCTGTCAAAGATACCAGTGAATTTGGTCACTCCATTAACTAGCAATCCCTGAAGTCTAATATTGAGTCACAGAGGTTGAGATTTATCAGTCAATTGAAGAATTAAAAAACAGCTCAAAGAAAGAGGGGAAATAAAGGATGAAGAAAAGATTATCTAGGATGGATCCAGCATTTCATACTCTAAAATATTGTATTATTGATTAGAATTTCTAATATAGTTTTGGAGGAAATGTACATATGGAAAGCTAATAGTTCTTTCTAAAAAGAATGTTCAGACAGAAATATTTAAATAGGAGAAGATAAGATTTTTCTGGGATTTACTTAAAAATAACCTAATGGCAGCATGTTGAAAGGGGGGTTAGATAGGTTGGTCATATAAATCATTATCCAAATTGGAACACCTTTAAGAAAGTAAAGTTAGTTAGTAGTCATATATTGATTTACTAATAAACTAATTTGTGATCAGCCTAAGTTTAGCACAAATGAGACAAGGCAAGAATTGAACATTATTGAACCATTATGAGTTATAAGAACATAGGGGTTCATTTTAATGCATCCTTAAATTTGCAAATGTTTTGAAATTTTCCATATTAAAAGTTCTATAGCATAAAGAGTATTACATATCTAGCATTAAAGGAATTATGGCTTTGGTTAACCACTTTTCTTTATTGAGTTGATTAGTCTCCAACTGATGGCAAAGGTCCCTTCCCTTTCTAAAATTCTGAAATTCTACAGCAAGAAAAGTTGAGCCTAGCTGATAAGAATGAAAATAAATATAAAATAAGAAGAGAAGGATAGGAAGGCTTTTTCAACCATGTTATTTCTAACAGTTTTTATTTACATCCTCAAAAAGAGCAATGAGTAGTAGTTAAATTAATGCTCAGTAGAAAGGCATCGCTAATGTGAGTGCTAGAGAGAAAAGCAAAATCAAAATAAAAGACAATTTGCCATTCTAAGGACTTCTCTCTCCTGCACTAAACAATAGTGCTGTGATCCTAGTAAGCATAGGGCAAGTGGAATTGATGCTATAAGGCATAAGCATCAGTTAAACTGCTTCTATGTACAAGCAATAAACACCAACCTGTACAGGCACCAACATTACAGGTTTCTTTGGTCAGATGTCATCATTAGTCCGGATCACTACTGTTCTCTCCATATTAGGGCAATCTGTATTGATTGTAGTGGGCAAAAGAGTCCAAATTGATAGACTGAATCTGTTGTGCTATGGCCAATTTTTATCCAGATATAACCATGAGTATCATGAATTACACTTAGCAGTCTTATTGCTTCTTATACTGCAGCTCATTCTTGTATCTACTATCCATTCATATATGTAATTATATAAGTTATATTTTTAGTCCTGAAGGGAATGTTAAAGATTGGTAGTCTAATAAAAATCTGTTGGGAAAATAAAGTTTATATAAGTTTTACCTCATATTCTGGTTTTTCCACAATGAGAAAATAGACCACATAACTCAATACAACTACATAAATAGCTCATATAAATGAATGATCATTTATAACATTATTTAATCTACACACAAACCTATAATATATTAGATATAAGATATGTGCCATCATCATTTACAAATGAAAATTTGAAGTACAGGAAAGTTAGTAACTTGTTAAGGTCATCCAACTGGCAAGTTGCAAAGCAAGGCTTTGAACAATCATCTTGACTCTTAAGCTATGCTTTTACACTCAAAACCTGTCTTGCAAGACAGAATTTTCAAATCAGTAATCATGACAAGCTATACCATAAGCCACCCAAGATTAGAGAGATTGAGTGCTATAGATACATTGACCATATGTTGCCTTCCAACAAATGTGAAATTTCTTCTTTAAAAAAAATGTGGGGGGGAAGGTGGAGGGCAGAATGGTACATGTTTAAATTGGCCGAAATTTTGGGTCTGTCACCAACTCCAGATAGTATATTTATATTAGTCTAAGGGATTGATAAGCTATGGCCAAGAATGTCAAAGATTGCCAAGAAATCACCAGAATCTAGGAAAGAGACATGGAACAAATTCTCCTTCACATCCCGCAGAAGGAAATTGCCTTGAAAAGACCTTGATTTCAGACTTCTAGCTTGCAGAATTGAGACAATACATTTCTATTGTTTAAGCTACTCAGCCCTAGAAAACTAATACAGGATTGATGCACAAACTTAGATTCATGAGTGGAGTAGGCTGAGGACAAAAGTCAACACATCCAACAGGGATGGAGAGGTGGTACCTACCGAAATCATCGGGGATATGTTAACCTTCCAAGATAAATTGTACCTCTGGATTTCTTTCCTAGGATAATAAATCTTTTAATTGCCTAATCAATTTTGCATATTATCCTCTGCTACTTGCAACCAAAAACTTCAGAACTGATATACCAAGAAGTCACTAATTTCCAAAGCAATCCTGATTTCAAATATTCTATTTCACTGACTATAGATTTGACTATATAAGTATATATAGTCTCTTTGGTTCATAATATAAGATGATTATAGCAAATCTGATGTCTGAAAGTAGGTAGAAATCAAGAAAAGATGGTTTTAGAAGCAGAGGCCAAAACAGTAATGCGCAAAGCCACAGAAAGTGAGGCAGCCGGATTTCTGAATGGTTAGGACAGGTATAATCTAGTCTTCCATTCTGAGATGTAATGAAACAGAGTAGTAAATTATGAAAAGAGAGGGGATTTGTTATGACAACTGTTTAAGACTTCTCTAGTGAATGACAACTTCATTTCTTGATATTTACATAAAGGCCAAAACATTTTTAGATTAAAAATTTTAAAACACAGAACTAACGAGATTTTACATGCAAACATTAAGAGAATACCTACCAACTATCTGTGCACATTTTTTATGCACATTTGCATGTATGTTAGGGGTAGGGTTCAACAAGCATCAAGAAGTGACAGGACAATTATCTAGGGGAAAATATCCATAACAACTGAGAGAATGAATAAACAAGTGGGCCATGGCAAGGCCATATGTAAAAATAAAACTCTGACTCACAATCCTCAGCAATGTGCCCAGGAAGACAACCTTATTTGCAATGCAGCCCAAGAAGCCAGGGTGCTGCGTGTCAGAATGCAGGAAACGAATAGTTATCCAGTGATAATATAGGAAGCTAAATAATAACTTTTGTACTAATAGCACAACATGGCTAGGACTTTATTAATAACTGGCACCTTCCCTAGTTTTTGTTCCCGTTTCCAACTTAGGACCAACCACAGGAATTCAAATATGCACCCCTAACCAATCATACAGGATGCCCTCTTCCAGTTAGCCTGCCTACAGCTGCTCCATGCCAACAGTCCCCAATTAGCCCATACCTGAAGCCTTCTCTTTTTCCACTATAAAGCTCCCCCACGCTTCTGCCTGCCTTTGAGTCTCTGTCAAAACACAAGTGATGGTGGCTGATTCCTTGCTCGGAGCAAACTCAGAATAAATACTTTGCTTTTCTCACTTGGTTGATTTTCATTTATTTCCACACGAATAAGTTTTATATGTATAAATGTCTTCCAGCCCTCAAAGCACCATAAGTCAATGGTTTCCATGATTTTAGTTTTAGGGGAAAATTGAGGATTCCAGATTAATACTTGAGGAGCTTTCAAAAATGACACAGCCCTCACCACTATTCACCACCCACCCCAAACACAGAATTACATCAATAGCCAGCCGAGTATTGATACTGGTTTATAATAACCTTCAGATGAACTGAGCAGAGAATGATTGAGAACCATTAAGCACTATCTTTAGTAGAAATATGAGGTATCTATCAAACTCTATCTAACCACTGTCCAAAGAAAATCTTAATGCCCAAGTGACGGGCAATAATGTGATTTATAAGTTGACACTACTTGATTATGATTCAGAGAAATATTTTTCATTTTAATTTAGATGCTTCCCAAATATTCACATTTCCTCTAACCCCATATAACTCAATAAGCATTTCTACACACCATAACCCTGCTTGAAGAAGTAGCAACATATCTTTTTTATTTGATTTTATAAGGCACTGCCCTAACAAGCTGCAAAAAATATGGAGAAGTTACCACTTCCTACTCATTTCTGTAGACCAGGCTCTTATACTTTATGTTGAATTACTCAGTTGATCCCTGACATCCTATATAATAAAAGCCCAGTGACTGAAATGATGGCATGACCAAAACAACCAGAGACCAGAACTCCCATGGTTCCTTGCCCCACACAGCCATGTCCATCAAGTGGGGAAATGGCTGGCCTGCAAATCCACCACCCAGCAGGGACCACCCCAATCCGGGGCCCTCAGCAGGGTAGGCCAGCCAACTCCCATCTGTGCACCAGGCCTATATCATATATAATAAAAAGGTAATATGCAAACTGACCTTAACAGTGTAATGACCAAACGACTGCTCAATCGGTCATTATGAGGCTCACTGACCACCTCTTGGTCCCTTTCCCCAGCCAGCAGGCTCCAATCACCTGATGGCAAACGGGGTGTAGGGGGTGGGTGGTGAGGGACGCAGGTGGTGCCAGGCCAAGGCCCTCACCACACCAGGCATCCCCACCATCGGGCTAGCAAGCTGGCAGGAATGGCAGATCTCTCGGGCCCATGCCCCGCCCATCAGGCTCCAATCACCCAATGGCAAATGGGGAATCAGGGGTTGGTGGTGGCAGAGGGCAGGGCTGGCTGTGGGCAGCTGGGGAAGATGGCCCTGATCACAGGCCAGGCCTAGGGACCATACCCTTGCACAAATTTCATGCACCAGGCCTCTAGTATTTCTATAAATAGTTAGCAAAGTAATCTTCTTAAATGCCGTTCTCATGCTTCCTATCATCTAGTATTTCTCTATTGTCTTTATCAAATCCAAACACCTCATCCTAAATTTATTTCTCTGTCATATCTCAGTTATTTATATATTTTAACTCCAACCAAATCAATTTTGTAGCTTCTCTAAATAATATTTGCTTTTTTCTCTCTCTCTCTTAACCTCCTTTCATACTAAAAATATAGGATTTCTTATTTAAATGTGTGTATAAAATCTCCAAGACTTGGTTAAAACTCCTGGGCTTCTAGAGACCTTCACCTGTCCAATTTTAATCTCTCTCTCTCTCTTTCTCTCTCTCTCTCTCTCTCTCTCTCTCTCTCTCTCTCTCTCTCTCTCTCTCTCTCTCTCTCTCTCCTCTCTTTCCTGAATATGCATAATATATTTTCCAGATGCTCTCTGCCTTCAAATTTTTGTCAAGTATTTACATTTTGTTTCAACCTGCTTGCTAGATTGGAAACTCCTCAAGGCCAGGAATCTTGCTTTTTCTTATTTTCAGTTGCTCTCAATCCTCAGTCCTTAATCCCTATCAGTGCCACACAGATAAGAACTTTAAATGTACACTATCTGACTTACATATGTTTTCTTTCATATGAGTGTATTAAACTCATCAGCAGCTGGTTGAGTGTACTTATTTGAAAAGCTGTTCCAATGTATACAATAAGTAATACATTTCATGTTTGATGAATAACTGCTCCACTTTGAAATTCTAAAGAGCAGCATAAAAATAGCATGTGACAAGGCTGTCCATCTGGAAGCAGCATTCTGTGCATTACAAAGTGAGAAGACACTAAATCCTGAAGAGAACTCAAATTGGAGAGACCAGTGAAGTGTTTTGCCAACAGGAAAGGAAGAGTGCTTTTCTTTCACTGTGCTGTGTTGCCAAGAATAGGAATCCAGCTGTTGTGTGAGATTTACACTCATTTCACTTAACTACAAATGCATCATGCATCATTTTTCTTTAATTACTCAGATTACCTAGGTAGGTGTAGGTGATGCACTGAGGCCTGAGTATAATCAAAATGAGCTACTGTGATAAAACAAAAAGGAAAATATTTTTGTAGTCAATGGAGGAGAAAGTATGTTTATGTGAAAAAAACAAGATCTTGTCAATGTAACAATCTAATTAGCATTAACCTCTCTTTACTTCTAGGATTAAGAATCTTCCAATTATAGATGAAGTGATTTTTTAGAAGAAATATACATGAGTAGTCAGATTATTATGATCTCTGAACACATAATAATCTGGCCACCCAGTATATATATATATATATATATATATATATATATATATAGAGAGAGAGAGAGAGAGAGAGAGAGAGAGAGAGAGAGAGAGGGAGAGAGAGAGAGAGAGAATATTAGTAGAGGCCCGGTGCATGAATTCGTGCATGGGTGGGGTCTAGCCAGCCTGACCAGGGGGAGGGGATATGGGCAGTTGGTCGGCCTGCCTGCTGGTCGAACTCCTGTTCAAGAGGACAATTTGCATATTCACCTTTTATTATATAGGATATACACTGAGTGGCCAGATTATTATCATTCTAAGATCATAATAATCTGGACATTCAGTGTATGCCAATTTTTTATAATTCTTAATTACTTTTCAATTTTGTGCCCTTATATTTAGGGCATTCCAATGGGCTTTATTCTCACTAAGCATGCTTGCTTTCCTTTCTCCTTAAGTCTCTGAAAATTTTTCAAGCCCCTAAATTTTGACATCAGAATTTCAAATCCTGTATCAAATCCTTTGGACCTCCCTAAAACAACTCGGTTATTATATGAGTTTCTCATCCAATTTTCTCTGAGTACTTTTAAGATTTTTCTCAAAATGTTCCATATTCTCAAAGTGGCCCTTCTGTGTCCATCAGATTTGGAAATAACTTTTATCTCTTACTGGAACCTTCACTAAGTTTTTAACTCTGTTGTTTATCCTGATGGTACCTGCTTTACCAGCATGTCTGCTTAAGTGCATCTAAGTATTTCATCAACTATATTTAACATCTGTACACATACACATGCATTTTATTTATTAGTAAATGATTAATGAATGAAGTACATCCTTTGCTGCTCTTTGATGCCAATTACATTACTACTTTATTGAAAATAAAGTCTATCCTATATAATAAAAGTTCAATATGCAAATCAACTGAACAGGGGAAAGACCAGTTGGTGGGGGTTGGGCTGGCAAGCAGGCAGTGCCAGGCCAGCCAAGGCATGTGCCAGTGGGCAGAGGGAGGGGACAGTGATGAGGGGATGGCAGCAACCAGCAGCTGCAGAGGGGTGATTGGAGGGCAGGGTCAGCTGCTTGCTGGCACCATTCCCTGATCAACCACCTGGTCACCTCCCGCAGAGGGAAACCAGTATTGGCAGTGGTGGGGTGATGGGGGCAGAGCCGTCCACTGATCAGCCTGACTGGTCACCTCCCACAGAGGAAGGACAGACTGCGGCTTAGGTCTGCTCCCCCCAGGGGTCCTCAAACTTTTTAAAGTGGGGGCCAGATCACGGTCCCTCAGAGAGCTGGAGGGCCGGACTATATGAACTACTAATTCCTACTGTAACACCTCGGCTGCGCTCACTGCCCAAAAAACCTGGCGGGCTGGATCAGACTCCTCTGCGGGCCGCATGTGGCCCGCGGGCCGTAGTTTGAAGACCCCTGCGCCTACCCTAAACCATCAGTAGGACAACCTCTGAGGGCTTTTAGACAGTGAGAGGGCACAGGCTGGGCTAAAAGACACCCCCAACTCCACAAATTTTCATGCACCAGGCCTCCGGTATTGTATAATCCTGGTATTATGTCAAAACTTTTAGCATCTAGAATAATACTTTGATTAAAACAGTTATTAATGATGCTAATGATTAATATAAGGTAATGAATTCCCATTGTTATGTTGTTCCCATTTTTTCATTCAACCTTTATACATTACTCCAAGTGCACACACAAATCCTGTAGAAGCCCCAATTGTGATCCCTTCAGATGTTTCAGTAATATTGTTCTATGAGTCATCATTATGTAGCACAACCCCATAAGTGCAGTATTCCTCAGCAATTTAGGAATTTTTTCTATTTTAACCCTTTTAATAACAGGAAATTCCAGACAGAGCAACACTTTAAATAAAACTATAAAATTCCAACAAAGACAAATAACGCATACAGCTAAAATAAAAAATAATGAGTGAAAATTCTTGAGTTCTAAAGGACAATTTTAAGAATATAATAAATAATAACAACTATAAGGAAGATACACCAATTGATTATATATTCATTTTTTTCAAACCTTATTCATTTTAGAAAAAAAATTTAAATTTTGAAAATGTTCTCAACATCTCTATCAAAGTTATTTTTTTTTCTGTTCTGCTTATTTATTTATTTTTTTGGTTCAATTATTGATAGATATGTATTTATTGCCATTATAATGTTCATATATTTTATCTTTTTTCTTCTTCTTCTTCTTCTTCTTCTTCTTCTTCTTCTTCTTCTTCTTCCTTCTTCTTTAACATTTCATGTAGTACTGGATTGGTGATGATGAATTCTTTTAGCTTATTTTTTTGTATGGAAAGCACTGTATATGTCCTTAAATTCTACATGATAGTTTTGCTTCAATTTTAAATTGTAGTCTTTGCTTTCTATTACTTTGATTATTCTTGCCAATCCTTTCTAGTCTGCAAAGTTTCTGTTGAGAAAATCAGCTGACAGTCAATGGGAACTCCCTTATAGGTAAATAACTGCTTTTCTCTTGCTGCTTATTTGAGAGATTTTAGGAAAATATAATGCGTGAGCCTAGACAGGCCATTCATATCGAAAAGCCCACTGAAAATAGCTTGGATGGACCCAACTATTGGTTGGCTAGGATCTTAGGGGATCAGTAGGATGGGGCTAATGGTGTTAGTCAGGTTGATGAAGATGCAGATATGGCATCTGTCTGCTAGCTCTGCAGGGGTAGGGCTCAGAAAAGGAATAATGGCCTCTGCCAACACTTTTGTCTTGGAGAAAGCTGCCCTTTCAGCTTTCACCCTGATACAAGACACTTCAGTTCCTTGCCATATGTCCCTGGTGCCTTTGGAGCTACTACCCAGCACCAGAGCTCAGGGAGAGTAAGTCTGAGTAAGTCTGTGTGGGGGTCCTTTAAGAGGTACTGCCTAGGATTCCAGAAACCCTCCATCTCACTCAGCCACAATCCCTGCTGGTTTTTACAGCCAGAAATTATGGGGGCCTCTCTTTCTGGCACTGGAACTCTGGGCTAGGGGGACTGGTGTCAGGCTGGGACCTCTCACTTCTAAGGGGATACCTCTGCAGCCAAGATAGGCCTCGTGATTTTTATCTGCCACACATGAGAGTGGGACCAGCTCCTTCCACTTCTCTGTCATCCTACCAGTTTCAATTTGCCTTCTTTTTTATATCCTTAGTGGTATGACTTCCTTTCCGCTAGATTTCAGTTGGTTCTGAATGATGGTTATTCTATAGTTTATTTGTATTTTTTATGTGGTTGTGAAAAGATGCCAATACCACATTTACCTACACTGTCATATTGACTGGAAGTCCAGGATTTTTTATTAATCTTATAATTTCCATATTGCACTAAAATGGTTCAACTGCTTTCTGTGGATAGCATGATAGCACTGCAATAACTCTGTTCACCCTCCACTCCACTTTGATTCCTGTTAACTCTTGAGTTTTTTAAATTTATAGCCTTTTCATAACATAACTTTACTGTCATATAAATGTAATCTTTGCACTGTCTTAAGTTAACTGAAATTTCTGAGACCTTTATCTTGAGGGTCACTATAGGGCTTCTCTCCAACAAGTCAATACATTAATCTAGGATTTGTGAATAACATAGCTTTTTAAGAAAAAGAATGAGACAGTAGGGTAAATATATATAATAAAATCTGCAGAATTATGGTTACTGTAATTATTTTATTTTATCTTTCCAACAACATCTACAAGAGAAAAAATGTTTTAGATTTTTTAAAAATTGTCTAGTTTTCAATAATTCTCTTTTAAAGAGACAATGATCTGCATGACATCAACTATGAAGGGGATGATTTAGCTAGTTAATCATTCAGTGAGGATTCTACTGGGTCAGAAGCAAGCAATACCATCCCTTACGAAAGGAAGTACTTTAACAAGTATGGACAGGAATATGTTCTGGTAAATACATAATTTGTCTATTTCCTATGTCTCTAAGCAAGAGAATAAATAAATGTCTTAAGTTCCCTGAGCTTTATGAAAGTATGAAGTTCTAATTTTTCCTCTTCATTTCTCACTCTTTATATATATAAATTAAACATTCAACTTTCCCAACTTTGGAAGAAGTAATAATGAATCTTTTCAAAATGTCTCCACATTGAACACAAATTTTGTAGTGGACAAAATGGCCCACAAGCATGTAACATATTATCACTTCTTTATTTTGTTGAACCATACATTTTTGTGTGTTCTTTCTTTTAAAAAGCTATTTATTTGAGGTATCCAAAACATTAGAGAAAGTGCTTACGTTTCAAGCCCCTTCTAATGTGATATAAGGTTGTACAACAAAAATTATTCCATAAACAGGAATGATTTTTAAAACACTAATGTTTGGAGTTTTAAAATAGAATTCTGGAGTGTAATGTTTCAAAATGGTCATACACAATACTATAGAGAGCAATATGACTTTGAGTGGGGAAAGACATATGGCTTACAAATTGCTTCATCTGATTCTTCACATTTGCAAAACCCAAGAACAACAATTTCAATTGGCTCAACAAGTTTAGGCAATTACGTTACAGATGCAGTAACAGTGAAGAAAGTTCAGTTCAATTTCTGCAAGCGCTAGTCCAAATTAGAACTGCAAGCAAAGCAATGAGCAGTGATTCCCCCCACCCCACCCCCACCTTACCCCCCGCCCTAGTTCTTAAAGCTCTAGGCAAGGGATTCAATCCTAAGGGCTATGCTATTGAGAACAAGGAAGAATACTGAGAAATGGATAGTGTTTTCAGTGGATGCTGCTGTAAGCACTATGAAGAGGAAATTACACAAATCAGAAGAAAAAAATGGTTTGCTGGGGATAATAAAAGATAAATCTTTGTGCAAAATATTTTTATGAAATGATAAATGTGGAGAAATGATTTATTCTCTTGAGTCAAAACTTTTAAAAAGAAGTCATCTGATCCATAGAGGGTGAGAAGTGTTAATAATGTGCATGAAGATATTAAGTTATTGTTACTGGTTTGCTGATATCACTGTTTTTAGCTTTCAAATGGTTTTGGCAAAGTAACAATTTTCCATTTAAAATCTGTCTGACCTACTGACACCGTTTGATCACATTGCTTATTCAGTGCAGGTGTTTCATGAAACGAGCTTTCAGTGTCAATAATGAAGCACCTTATAGGGTCTATATCTTGGCCAGATGCATGTAGTTTTGAAGTCTGAAATATCTGGTGTGCTCAAAATTGGGAGTCTAAAGCAAAGAGCAAATAGTTTTCTTGTGTGATGTTAATGTCTTTCTCTTCCTTAGAAAATTCATGTGTTTGAAGTGAATGTTATTTTCCTTGCATTATGGCACCACAGGAAAGATCTGTGAGGCAGAGAAGCTTTTATTCTCATTATTCCATATATATATATATATATATATATATATATATATATATATATATATATGGAAGCACTAAGAAATATGAAATTCTTCACTGTTGCAGACTAAAAGATTTTCATTTTGTCTGGAGGGGAAATGTGCCAAAATGGCTGAAAATAATTCAAGTAATTGGCAAAGAGCTATACTCTAAGGAGCCTTTTGGTGTAATTTGATTTTGTGTCTTTTAGGGGAGCAAGTGAGATGTGATTTTATCTGTGCCTGTGAGCCAAGAGATTTTAATCATAACAGAATCTTAAGGTGCATAATAATAAACTACAATGTGTAAAAACAATATGATTATGATAATATTAAGAGATAATGATAATAATAATAAAGATAATGCTCAATTGAGTTAGAGAATGTCCCTTACCATGCATTTTGTTTGTATATGCAAAGTTTGTACTTTTCCTTAACACTGAGAACTGAGAAGACAGCCCTACTTAAAGCTTAACTGCTCTTCTGCCTACAAAGTCACAAGATTATTGCAAAATTCTGTAAGTGCTGTTAGTAATCAATAATGAAAATAACCAACTCAGAACCAGCCACTTAGATATGGGCACCCAAGGCAATACAATACAATGATCCTACTTAGCACAAGTCCTAGACAAACTTGCAAGTCAGCCACGTTTGTTTTTGGCACACTCCCACCTATGTCCCTATCAAGACCACCTCTCATTATGGCTTGTTTGCATGTCTTGGATATTCTTCAAACAGAGGCTTAGAATCCATTAGTTTTTAATTTCTCTTCTATTACAAAAGACAGTTTTATATGTTGTTCCTTATTTTGAAAGATGCCAATTTTTTCAAAATAATTTCAGTTTCACATTTTTAAGCATATTTTATACAAGAAATACTTCAACTTTCCTCTATTATTCAGACTTAAATGTAAGGCAGGCTCCAACTATTAATAATACTCATGTGGAAATAAGTAGATTTGAGTTGTCCATTCGCTGTAAAACTGTGCAGGCAACTTGTAAAAGACTGCATGAGAAGTCTCCAGAACAAGGCTACACATGTACAGCACAGTGCATTAACAGCTGGGTTCTAGGGCCCTCTCGCATTGGAAAGCCCTGCTACCTGAGGGTTCTTCAGGTCTTCCCGCAGTTCAGTGGTTCTCAAACTTGAGTCACATCCTAATAACCTAACTGCGTATTTAAAAGCAGATTGTTGGGCCCCACTCTCAGTTATTTCAATCAGTAGGTTTTAGGTAGGGAATAATATCTATATTTCTACCACATTTCTAAGTGATATCAATGCTTCATGTCCATGCCATAGATCAGTAGTCCCATCTTCCCAGACATTTTGTTTTCCATAATCCCCAACAATTTTACTTATCATACCCTAAAGATCACACAGAAATGAATCCTACTGAGGACCTTGTACTTAACCCCAGTGAGAAGAGGGTCAACTGAGGAGAAACTGGGCTTTACCTTTACTTGGCAGTAATAAAGCAGCCTGGTACTCTCACTTTGCCCACTAGCATGATTTCACAATGAGGCCTGCTCAAATACTGATGTAAGTATTATCAATAATCTTATGATATAATATCCAAAACTTCCAGAGCACAATAAAAAATTGCTCAGCCATTTTTATTGCAAAGAAGACCTAAGCTAGGGATGCACCCCTAGCTTAGGTCTTCTTTGTTTTATTTCTCATTTACTTGTTTTTGTTTTTGTTTTTTCCCCAGGTTTCAGCTTTTCTTTTTTAAAAATTTCACTGCATTACTTAGGCTATCTATCTACATCAATATAGTATTCTGTTCTGTTTTGTTTTCAGAACATGTTATATCTCCCCACCAGGGAAATCTACACTTGACATAGTGTGATGAAGAAATAAGGACAACAGGGAGAAAATGTGCAAAGGTAGGGAGCAGTGATCAAGGAGCACAGTTAGGAGGCGGAAATGAGGAGCGAAAGAATGGCGATCATTTTACCTCTGGCTACAGTCAATAACTAGCAGAGTAATAGAAGACAGAGAGGAAAGTTGCTACAGATTTATCATGAATACATCTGCTCTGAGAAATCCATTGAGACTCCAGGCATCTTTTTTCTCTAGCTTTGAATATTTTACTTAATTAAATAAAACCTGCTCACAAGATATTTTTTAAAATCATTCTATTTCTGATCCCCTATAATTTTAGGAATCTTATATTGTCAAAAACACATCATGATTTCTAAAATAGAGCTTCCCAACACTTACCCACCCCTAAAAGAAGGACTAGGAGGGAAGTAAATTTCAGCCTTTAGTTATGGCTCCTCTGGCTTTTCCAGGCTTATTTCTTCTTCAGACAAATTCCATTCCCCCAGAAGCTACTCTATCAAGAGCTTCTCAACCATGCTATTAATGTGAAAATGAAAAATCTGCTTTATAGAGGCAGCACTCATGGGAAGAAGCACACTGGCTCAGTGAGCTTCTAAGACTCTTGATTACCTGGAATTCCTGAAGCTTTTGCAGTTTGTTAATGCACCTCTTGCAAAATAATGAGATTTCAACCTTTTCCAAACATAGTGGCTTTGCTTTTCCGTAGACAAACTGTTGCACTCATTTCACATTTCTAACTCCAATTTCCTCTGGCCTTTTTCCCAGCAATCTACTTGCATTCCTCCTGCCATTTGCTATTAATCTAGAAACCAAAATAGCAATAATGATTAAAATAAATAATAAGATATGTTTTCAAATATGTAATAGAGGTGGGATTTTTTTTTCTATTCCAAATCAAAATAGTACATTGGTTAATTCAAAATAAGAACATATACATTTTAACTTACACAATTACCAAATAATTATTAAAAGAAATATGTGGGTTAGAAGGACCCTTACTGGTTTTTTGTTTGTTTGTTTGTTTGTTTGTTTGTTTGTTTTTTAATGTCATTGACTGTAACCCACAAAAACACTTTCTTAGAGTCCCTATGTCCTCTCCCACCCACTTCCCTTACACAGCTTCTTCCGGGCCTCTCTCTTAAAAAAACACAGATTCAGCCGAAACCGGTTTGGCTCAATGGATAGAGCGTCGGCTTGGGGACTGAAAGGTCCCGGGTTCGATTCCGGTCAAGGGCATGTACCTTGGTTGCGGGCATATCCCCAGTAGGGGGTGTGCAAGAGGCAGCTGATCGATGACTCTCTCTCATCGATGTTTCTAACTCTCTATCTCTCTCCCTTCCTCTCTGTACAAAATCAATAAAATATATTTAAAAAAAAAAAAAAAAAAAAACAGATTCAGACAGCTTTCATTAACCTAATCTGTGAGTTTCTCTGTGTTACCTTCCTTCAAATTCTGCTTCATGAGGAGTCCCCCAAACAGGACTCTGCTGGGAGGACATTGGGAGAGGAAGAAACTGAGTAGGTAACAGCAGAACCTTTTTTAGCTTACAGGGTCAGGGGAAAAGCTGAGAATACACTGACACCAACAATTTTGTCTGGTTAGACTTATTTTTAAAATAATTTTGTTGTTGGTAATATCACAGATGTCTGCCTCCCCATCCCACCCCAAGTCTTTACCACCCTATAGTCCCTGTCCATGGGCTATGCATATCTCTCTTTATATATATAAAAAGGCAGTGACCATGACAACTGAAATGACCATTGACTGGTCACCATGTAGTGTTAGCATAGATGCATAGACACAGGTAAAGTCTATGAATGAACTAAGAATGAACAAGACAAATGCTTGCCTTCGTGGAGCTCGCACCATAAAAAGGATAGGTAAGAGATGAGAATTCAAAATTGCCACAAGCATGGACCTGAGGTGCCACTTCTCAGAGCGGCCAGAGATACACTCGATAGCAGACTAGAGGTATGACTGAAGGGCTGGTGCCGACGTGAAGACGGGGCCATTCTGGATTTCCCAGAGGAACCAATGGCTGCCTAGGAGGTGGACCTTTTGACACTGACTGGCATAGAAATC
The DNA here is from genome assembly GCF_964339955.1 of Pipistrellus hanaki. Classification (NCBI taxonomy): domain Eukaryota; kingdom Metazoa; phylum Chordata; class Mammalia; order Chiroptera; family Vespertilionidae; genus Pipistrellus; species Pipistrellus hanaki. The sequence continues at coordinate 85,555,779 of NC_140504.1, forward strand.
AACCAATCAGAACCAAATCTGGGAAATTTGCAAAGTCAGAACCTAAGGTGGCGGCTAAGGAGGATTTTAAGGGCAAGAGCTGTTGGTGTACAGTGTAAGAAAGTGGTTCAATTTTATAATAACCAGTTTTTCAGTATAGTGCATATGGCTGGCTATCAGTCCAGGTATATGTGTTATATATTTTTGTCTGCCAAGAGCATCTCCTCCTACTGAAAAAGGCTTTACACTCCCCCATCTAAGAAATCCTATCCTATATAATCTATCTATACTATTAAAAGGATAATATGCTAATTAGCCCAGTTCTACCAACCATCTTCTAGATGTCCAACTTCCTTCTGGACAAAGTATTGGTGGTGGGGGCTGAGGCAGAGGCAGTTAGGGGAAACCAGGCTGGCAGGGGAGGGCAGTTGGGGGCATTAGGCAGGCAGGCAGGTGAGTGGTTAGGAGCCAGTGGTCCTGGATTGCAAGAGGGATGTGTAAATCTGCAGTTGGACATCCCCAAGGGGTCCCAGATTGGAGAGGGTGCAGGCCATGCTGATGGAAATCCCCTTTTGTGCATAAATTTTGTGCACCAGGCCTCTAGTTTATATGTATATATAAAATCCTAATATGCAAATAGACCCAACAGTGGAACAACCAAGCAACTGTAAAACTGGTTGTTATGGCATGCACTGACCACCAGGGGCATGCACAGAACATGGTGGCCATTGGCAATAAGTGGCAGAGTGCAGACCATGTAGGCCTCGGCCACAGCAGGATGGTGTAGCAGCTAAGAAGTGGTGCCAGACGAAGGCAGAAGCAGTTGCTATCTTTGGAGAGAGCTTCTGGTAGTTAATGAAAAGTCTTTGCTCCCATGCACTGCGGTCCTGGCAGGTGCTTGCCCTGTTCCCACCTGCTGCCAGCACCTGACGGCAGCCCTTATTGTTCTGCTCCGTCAGTGGGTATAGGCAGCAGCTGCCAGTTCCAATCACTCCTCAGGGCTTCTCTACCTCTCCCTGCTCCTGAGGGGTGATCAGGGCTGGCAGCTGCCTCTTGAACCTGCTAACAGTGCTGACCCCACTCACACCTGCTGCTGACACCAGCCCCAATCGTTCTGTGCTGTCAGCAGGTGCAAATAGGGCTGGCATCATTAGCATATGGGAGCAGTGGGAGCAGGAGCAGGGTTGCCAGAAGATAGGGGGCTAGGAGCCATGGTGGGAGAGGCTGGGTGGGGGTGCAGAGGTTGGGCAGAGACCCACCCCTGTGCCCACGATATCCTCACAGCACACAGTTCCTTTCAAAGAGCATGAATTTGTGCATTGGGCCCTAGTAAATATATAAGTTCTTTGGTTTATCTCTTCTCATGTCCTCAATCCCACATCAAGATGTCAGTCTGTTCCCTTCCTCCATGCTTTAGATTTTATTTTGTTGGTCAGTTCATTTTGTTCATTAAATTCCACAAATAAGTGAGATCATGTTATTTGTCTTTCTCAGATTGGCTTATTTCACTTAGCATAATATTCTCCAGGTCCATCCATGCTGTCCCAAAGGGAACGAGATCCCTATTTTTTTGGAGGATCCTTACTTTAAGGTAATTAAAGTTCACTAAGTTATCTTATCTTGATTTCAGAAAAAAGAAAATTGTTACTCAATTCTAATATTTGCAGTTTTTGTATTATTTTATTGTAGGCTTAGCTTTCCTTCAATATATTGGTGGGGAGAATTATCCCAATAGACAAAAAAATTCAGTCTTAATGTCTGAAATCTATTTAGCAAGGCATAGCATTTTCTTTGAACTTCTATTTTTTGGTCTGCTTAACATTTTTATATTTCTCCCCATGATTTATCAGAAATTTTATATTTCTCTAGCAGATGTCATGCATTCCAGAAGTATATATACTAGTATTTATACAAAGGAAACCTTTTCACCTCAAAAGCGTGTAGCTATAGAAGTTTATAGCAACACTAGAGGCCCGGTGCATGAAATTCATGCATGGAGGCGGGTGTTCCTCAGCCCAGCCTGCACACTTTCCAAGCTGGGAAACCTTGAGGGATATCCAACTGCCCTCTCACAACCCAGGACTGCTGGCTCCCAACTGCTCACCTGCCTGCCTTCCTGATTGCCCCTAGCCACTTCTGCCTGCCAGCTGATCACCCCCTAACCACTCTGCTGCCAGCCTGATTGAGGTCTAACTGCTCCCCTGCCAGCCTGTTTGCCCCCAACGTCTCTCCTCTGCTGGCATGGTCATCCCTACCTTCCCTCCCCTGCATGTTTGATCACCCCCAACTGCCCTTCCTTGCAGGCCTGATCCCTCCCAACTGCCCTCCCCTGCTGGCCATTTGTGGAAGCCATCTTGTGTCCACATAGGGGCAGGATCTTTGACCTCATGGTGGCAGTTATCTTGTGTGTTGGAGTGATGGTCAATCTGCATACTATTCTTTTATTAGATAGGATAGAGGCCTGGTGCATGGGTGGGGGCTGGCTGGTTTGCCCTGAAGGATGTCCAGGATCAGGGTGGGCATTCCCTTTGGGCATGGGGCAGCCTGAGAGAGGGGCTTGTGCTGGTTTGCAGGCCAACCACACCCCATGGCAATCCAAGCAAAGGCCCTGGTAACTGGAATTTATTTACCTTCTACAATTGAAACTTTGTAGCCTGGAGCAGAGCCAAGCCTCTTGCTTGCTCTGTGGCTGGCAGCCATTTCTTTTTGGGTTTATGTATCTTCTATAATTGAAACTTTGTTGCCTTAAGCAGAGCCCTGGGCCTGCCAGGATGTGCAGAAAGCTTTCTTCATCCATTGCTGGGGGCAACCCTACCCTCCCTCTCTTTCCAGCTCCATGGCAGCCACCATTTCTGTTTGGATTTGTTTACCTTCTATAACTGAAACTTTGTATCCTTGAGTGGAGGCCTAGGCCAGCAAGGGCAGGTGGAAAACTTGGCTTCCCCTATTGCCTGAGAAACCCAAGCCCCTCTCCTGTTCTATGTGTCTGTAGCCATCTTGGTTGGGCTTATTTGCATACTCGCTCTGATTGGCTGTTGGGCGTGGCTGGTGAGCATGGCTGGTGCATGTAGCAGAGTGATGGTTAATTTGCATATTACTCTTTTATTAGGTAGGATGGCTCAGGGTCTGGTATTGTACCATCCATAATAGTTTAAGTTTTGGGAAAATAATCAAGAAGAGTGGCTTTTTTCTACCAGATGGTATCTTTACCAGACTTTATTTCCCTCTGCTGATTTCCAGTTGCTATTTATAACTTAAAGATGGGTTGATTTTAGAATGAGAAATTTATTAAAATCCAAGTAAAATGCACCATAGAAAGTTTTCTAATATAGAAAATAAATATGACTTTATGAGCAAAAATCATAAAACCTAATATGTTAACCTGAAAAATACTGGGGGAATAGTAGACCAATGTGGATGTGTGACCATAAAAATATTCTACTATTGTTTCTTTGTTGTTGGATTTTGGTAAAATCTGGCATCTCTAAATCCCAAGATGTAGCAGTCATAAAATACATTTAAAAATTATATTAGAATTTTTGGAATGTTAAAATGTACAGGTCTGAGTCTATTATTGGATGGAGAATTAAATTTAATTGATATTTTGCACCAAGAATAGTACTTTTTCTATCATAGTGGAAGAATAGAGTTTCACATAAGGCTAATTTTCTATATAACTAAAGCTTACGGTACCGTGACATTGTTAAATTATTTTTCTTTAACTGGTATAAATTTTATAATTACAGCTCTCATATGTGCAATAATATACGTACATTATTCCTCTGTCAGTAATGTTAATTCATTACATTGTTAAGTAGGAAGTTTGAATGAGGTCCCAGATGGTAACCCCAATTGGTAACATTCCCCATTTCTAAAAATTAAGACAATTTCAATCTTGTAAATCCAGGAGTTGACACAATCACTTTCAGTTTAAATCCTGATATCTTTGAGATCACCATGCAGTCAATATACTATTTGCTACCTAGTTCTTTGCCTTGCCTTTTCCTTAAATGGCTCTGGCCCTGGAAAAGGTTGACAAAACATCAGAGGAAGAGCTAAAGTGGAGGGAGTGCTGCACAAGTCCATGGCCTGTGCTGAGTGTCTTTATCCCTATCATACACTGATGCTTTCTGAGTGCCTACCATGGCCCCCGCTTTCCAGGTACACTTATTCTGCATATTGTTCATTCCAAATACAGCCACGTCAATAGTCGTGGCAAACGATTTAGCATGACTCTCAGGCCCAGAGTCAGTGTTTCTTCACCACTGCATTTACATGTTGAACATAAAGCTTCTCTGCAATGTTAGCTATTTCCCCACACACATAAAGCCAGCACACCTAACACCTTATCCAAATTTCCCTCTCACTTCTGTTGGTCAAATTCTCACATCCTTGACAGCTCCTATCTCATCCTGGTGTTTTCCTCAGTCTGGATTATGCAATCACCAGATTTAAATAATTCATGCTATGGCTCTTAATATTTTAAGCCAAATTTTGGAAATAAAAATGTATACTTTTTATCACACACAACAAAATAAAGCTGCAGGGCTTTGCTGGAGAATTTTTTTTAATCAATTTTCAAATTTACTAGGTGTACTAGGTAATAATAGCAGATTTTGTAATCAAAGAAAAATGATAATTTCAAGAGAAACATCAAAAGTGCTTTATGCAAAGTAATTGCCATTGCTATCTACACATTTCCCCATCTTTTAGGTAACTTGTAGATACCGTCTCAGTAGAATTTTTCCTGTTTTGGAATGGTATGCCATTCAGAGATCCAATTTTCCACTTCTTCATACGTTTTTGAAGTTCTGCTCAGAAAGAGCATGTGCCATCGATCTGAACAAGTGGTAATCTGAAGTATCAAGGTCTGGTTAATACAGCAGGTGGGTTAATACTTCACATGCAAGATCTTTCAACATGTATTTAAATGGTTTTGAAGTGTGTAATGGTGCATCATCATGAACCAAAATTACTTTGCCGTGTCTTCTGGCACATTCCAAAGTGTGGTTCAAATTGATTACTTGTTGTTGGTAGCAATTCATATTAATGGTTTTACCTGGATTTAGAAGCTCATAATACACCACACTTCCTGATTCCACCAAATGCAGAGCATTGTCTTCTTTCCAAAGTGATTTGGCCTTGCAGTCCATGTTGATGGTTGACCTGGATCAACCCATAATTTTATGCATTTGGGATTCTCAAAATAAATCCAATTTTCATTGCCAGTCACAATTCAATGCAAAAAAGACTTTATTTGGTACTGTTGAAGCAACATTTTACTGATGACTTTTTGGTTTTCCATTTGTCTTTCATATTGAAATCATCACTTTTAAGCTTTTAAATCAGTGTTCACAAGTATCTTGAAATGGAACATGTTCACCATAAGCTTTGTGAAGTATATGATAACTTTCAACAGCACTTTTCTTCAAAATAAAGTAATGAATTAAAATTTACTTCAAATGCTCTTTTTTTTGGCACAAAATTCAACATTTTTAAGTGTAAAAATATCTATGATGTTAACGCCTTCGGCAAATTTGACATAAGAATTTTTGAAACTTGTTGTCAATACAACAAAATAGCATACATATCAAATTGCATATATATCAATATATGTGTAACTCCATTTATTGAAAAAAAAATCTGCATTATTAACTGGTACATCTAGTAAAACAGAAAAAATGACTTTATTTTGTCCTAGGCTATATCTGTTATTCCCTGTAAACAATGAATACACTTGGTTCAAGTAGAAAGTTACAATGCAATCCTATATAATAAAAGGCTAATATACAAATTGTCCCTACTGGCAGGAGTTCAATCAACCAGGAGTTAGATGTGCACTAACCACCAGGGGGAAGCACAGAACATAGCAGGTGACAGTGACAGAGCGCTGGCAGTAGGCAGCAGTGGAGGCATTGCCAGCCCTGTTGGGCCCTGACAAGAGTGGGCAGTGGGATGGTGGAGCAGGTGAGCAGATGGTGCCAGGCCAAGATAGATGCAAAGGAAGGCTCCAGCCAGTGATGGCAGGCAGCTGGGTGAAGGGATGCCCCGGCTAGCAGCCAGTAGCCTCTAGATACCCTACCCATGCACAAATTTTGTGCACTGGGCCTCTAATTATTAAAATAATGATGATGATCATCTTAGAACAAAAAGAAATTGGCTAAAATTTTCAAAATATTGAACCTTGATAATATACTACCTTAGTATTATACTTCCTTGATTCTAAAGTTAGGATCAGTTAGCTTTCTATTTATGACTCAGAGTCAGTTTTAGTAATCTTCTTAGTAATATGTACTTTTGGTTATGATGTCCCAGTATAATCCCTTACTCTGCCATGTATTAATTTAGGCAAATGACTTAGGCTCATATGCAAGTTGGGGATAATAGCTATCTCTATCACATAAAACAGTTGTTAGATATTAATAACATAATTCAAATAAAATGCATTCAACAGGCCTCTGCATAAAATCTGAATAATTGTTAACTATTGTTATTTTAAAATAATTAGCTATAGAGAATTTATTCAAGGCACACTGAATGTAGGCTACTATCCTGAATAAAAGCATATTGGTTTGCTGTTTGAGTTTTTTTTCTTCTAATTAGAATTGGTTGTTACATCCACTTTTTTTAATTTTTCAGAGTAGGCCATGAAGCAGAAGAAGTAGAAACAAACCAAGTAAGAATGAGGGCCTTTGATTCAAAGCTATTAGTATAAAAACATAATAATCTCACCCTAACTGGTTTGGCTCAGTGATAGAGCATCAGCCTGTGGACTAAAGGGTCACGGATTCAATTCCAGTCAAGGGCATGTACCTTGGTTGCGGTCACATCCCCAGTAGGGGGTGTGCAGGAGGCAGCTGATCAATGTTTCTCCCTTTCCCTTCCTCTCTGTAAAAAAATCAATAAAATATATTTTTTTAAAAACATAATAATCGCTAGAGGGAAGTTGGATAACAGAATCAGGACTAAATGATGCTTCTAGTTTGTTTATCACCAATTTCTACATTAATTTTTATTTTTTTGAAATATTGTAATAAAATATCTATTCTGATTATAGATTTTTTTTATGCTACCTTAAATTTTGTGCCCAGGTAAAATTATCTCACCTTAATCCCAACCATGTTGGGTCTTCAGAAGAACCATGGGTAAAACCAGATAAGTGGCAAAAAGAAGCCTAACATTACATGGCATTTCAGGATAACAATGGAAGCTCAAAAATCTTCCTAGGCGAAGAAGTTGATATGATTCATGTAGATTTGAGATAAGATAGCATTATGTGATAGGGCCTTTATTAAAGCAAGCATCTGAAAATTTAAAGGCATTAAAGTTCAGATTTTTAAAGATACTAACCAACTGAATAAAACAAGACTAAAGGCTGAAATTTTGTGACCTTGAACTTAAGAGATTGGTCTCAGATTCACCTAAAATCAGAAGGAGCTGGGGTTAAATGTTCCACTATTTTGTTTCTGCAGGTGGATTTTGCCACTATTGGAATAGTACTAGCTCCTCTGTCCTGCACTGTTTTCATAGCGTGTAACTGTATCTTCCACATGACCTTAATATAAGAGAAGTTGTCAGGTCTGTAGTTAGCATTTTCTTCCAATTTTCCAATTTTTATTTGGTGTCTTATATTAGGAACCAAAAAGAAAAACCATTTAAGCAAGCAGCAATATTTGTTTTTCATGAAAGAAGTGGTTCTAAATGAAAACTCAAAATTTTGTTCTATAGGTAAAATTGTACATGTTTTAAATCAAGAACATTTTACCATCTACTTTGAGAGATATAGTGCCATATTAATTATATAAATAGCTTTGGAGTGAGCTATATTTATGGTCAAATCCCAACTCTGCTGGCAATTAGCTGTGCAAGTTCAAACAGGTAATTTTAGTATTTCCTATATTTCCCACTTGAAAAACAGGACTAAAAATTTCCATTTCATATGGTTATTATAAAAAGTAAATATCATCCTATATAATAAAAGCCTGATGTGCAAATCAACTGAAAGGCAGAACGACCAGTGAGTGAGGAGTCCCAGACTTTGAGGGCCCATGCCTGCAAGTGGGATGTCTGAATGCTGGCTTAAGCCCAATCCAGCAGGCGAACATCCCCCCAAGGGGTCCTGAAATACGAGAGGGCAAGGCCGAGCTGAGGGACCCTGCAACCCACAAGTGCCCTGGGCGTCTAGTAATATAAATAAAGTGCTTTGTACATGATAATTGTCAATACAATGAAAACACATAGATACATAGTTAGAGGTATGTTTTACTTATTTTATCACCTCTTGATTATATTGCAAATTAATAAGTTTGCTAAACAAAGATCACTGAAAAACTGTTGGGCTGTTTTGCACATAAGAAATCTAAATAAGCCACTATATGTGATTCTGGGACAATCATGGGCATTTCTATTTTCCATGTTCTCAACTGTGACTTCAAACAAACCATGTAGGCAGAATAAAATATGTTTAAAATATACCAATGCTTCTCAATTTTTATTTTGTCAGAATTACATTTGGAGCTTTCCTTTGAGAGTCAATAAAATATTTGTTTAATAAATATAAGTTCCCAAATGAATTACAAATTATATGTTGATTATTACAATCAGACCATAAATATGTTAGCAAGCCCTTTAAGTCATAGAAAGATTTATAAACAAATATTCACTAAAAGAATCAAGAGTTCAAAGTATACCCAATTAGAATTCAAAAAGAGATGAGTTTTTAAATGGAATTTTAAACTTGGAAAGGGAATTTATCAGGAGGTAATTGATTCCATCAAAGAGAAGTAATGATTGAAAATGTTATGTCACTAGAGGATCCTCTGGAATAGAAAAATACATGGAAAAGCAATAAGTAGGTCACACATTTGAGAACACATTTGTAAAATAAAGTTTCATTGGCAAATATAAGAAATCCCTAAAACAGTTTGAGACTATTAATTTTTTCATAGGCAATATACTCCCAGGAGGAAAGTGGTGTGGCTAATAAATGTATAATCAATTAGAAGTACCCTCAACTACATGAACACGCATTGTTGCATGCCTTGTTATACCAGGGCACTCCAGCCCTATGCAAGCACAGTAGCTGCTTTTACAAGCTATAAGGCAATTTGTTTCCTTCTATGAGAAAGCGATGTGGAGGGCTGGTGGAGGTGGTAACAAAGGACTAGAACTTGCTTGTGCAATTGTAGATATCTACAGTGAAAATCTTGAAAAATTCAGAAAGGAAAGGACTCTGACTGACTGAAGCATATTTGTCTCTGGTATTTTTTCCTTAGATTTCTAAGGTCAAAGTCCATGATAGTGCTGGAAAATACCTTGGAAATTAGAAATAGCATCCCTCCAAAAAAGAAAGCATTTAGCAAAAAAATTAAAAATGGATGGCTTATAGTTTCCATAAAATTTGGATCTTAAATCTTAAATCTCTCAAGGGTTTTTTTGTGCAGGCTTTTTCAAATGTCCTTTTTTGATAACTAACTTTGTAATGATCTACTTATGGCATGTCTGTTTGTTAGGCAGAGACTTTCCCCTGCTCCAATCAACCCCTAGCATAAGCACTCTAGTTATAATGTTAAAAAGTCTTGAAATAGAAAAGGGTTTCTTCTTCTCTTAATCTATAGTTCTTTCTCACCCGCATCTCTTGACCAAACCAATCTTCTTGCCTCATCTCCTTTAGCCTCCAAAGTTATTGCTTCCAAGTCAAAAGACTTCATTAAATGTGAATGCTGTACCAATGTCTTCTTTAAGGGAGAATATACTGAAGAAGTGATATAAATAGATGTATAAAATCGTATTGGAAAAGCTCAGATGTGCTGCACTCAAGAAAAGCAGGGGGATTGACAAGCAATTTAAGCTGGAGTGTGAAGGATGCAGAAATAACAAGATTTGCATGAAAAATATTGAGATCATGAGAACATCAAATTTAAACGAAAAACTCATGTGCTTCATGATTTAATCATGAAGGCTGACATTACTGTTATAACTTTCAATATCCTTGGCTTTTGAAAATAGTTCTATAATGAGGATGGAGTATATCTAGCTATATAGAAAACCAGTGTTATTTTATCCAGTCAGCTTATTACTATGAGAAATAGGGTTACAAGAATCTTAAATCTTGATGTATATGTTGGGAAGACCAAACATGAGGTATGGCTGAGCCCTTATTTTTGTTCAGGGACTCAAAGTGAAAGAGAAAAACTAAGCCAGGTTGTGAAACAACTCATTATTTAATAATTGTGGTTAATCGACCTACAAAAAGCAGAAGTTCTGATGAATGCTAATATTACTGTGTTTATCTGATGAAAAATTTTAACAACTGGCCAGCACAAGGATCAAAATACTATATGTAGAAGTCATTTAAAGGGCTCCATACCAAGTTTCATTTCCACAAACCAGGCAGCTGACAAAAAGTAGGTCTTATTTTCCTTTCCTTTTTATTTTTTATGGCATAATAGGTGGTCTGAAAATCTAGTTGCACTTGTTATCTCAGGGGATAAATGCAGTTCTGACTTCTGTTTATACTTTCATATCATACTGTATCGCTGTGAACCTGGGTGGCACTTCCAGTGGGACGCCATCTTTAGTCCATGAATGAGAAGACTGTCACAATCAAAAGTGCTTCAGGCACAAACAGATTTGAAACAATCTTCCTACCGACTGGAAGAGAAAAGGCTGGTTCTGAAGATCATTAAATGTTCTATTGATGTGATTTCAAGGGCACACATTTAGATTTTCAAATGTGTTTTACATTTTGAACAAATTTACTTGCATTAAAGCTCAGTTGCTTTTCCTGAGAACTCCCCTTCTTGTCATCATTCGCAGAAGCTTTCACAGAGAACTTACTGTTCCCACTGGGAAGGAGGTGGGAGAGGTGGGGAACACAAAGCAGGCGATTAAACTAGTTCTCTTGACTCAGAGATGCCAGGATCACCTGCTTGGCAACGTTCAGTGGAGTGTGACTCACAGAGATGAAAGGGCCATCCACCTGCAGTGTCCCAGAAAAAAACGAAAAGCATTTTTTGGGGTGGCATTTAAATGTGCTAGCAGTTTCTGATTTAGAAGTAATAAGGCTTCCTAATAATACAAATTAAATTAAAAGTAATTAGGCAGCTAAGTTGCCAAGTCATTTCTTAGTGTGCATGTGTGTATGTATGAGTATTCATTTGTTGTCCTGACATTTTTTTGACCATTCCATTGTAAGGATGTCTTGTTATGCAACATTTCATTGTGGGAACATTTATCTGTACAGTGTCTTATCATTGACATTTTATCATAAACGTTGTCGGGGGCATCTCATCATGCAGTACTCTACCACTGACATTTCATCAAAACAGCAAGCTATGGTGGTAATTGCTCAATTCTGACAATTAGTATACTGAACCCCTTAATTACATTTTTACACACATAATTAAGTTTTTCAGTTCCTGATGTAAAACTATCCCCATGAAAGGAGAGAAAACACCTCTTGTATCTCCTTGTCCTGAATCACTTAAAATGCTTTTGAGAGCTGTACTTAACTAAAATATCTACCTAATAAAAGAGTAACTTGCTAATTGACTATACCTTTGTGATGCTCACCAGCCAATCAGGAGTGAGTATGCAAATTAACCCAACAAAGCTGGAAGGTTAATTTGCATATGTGGGTGCTGAGCAGCTGGGGTCAGGGCAGGATACAGGCCTTCGGCACCACCCCAGCCACTTTGGGCCTCTGAGTAGCATGGAAAGGAGGAAAGTCGGCTCCAGGCTGGAGCAGAAAGACAGGTCTGGGCCAGAGAAAGGCGGTGCCACCAGCCAATGGAAGGAAGACCCATCCTTGCACAAATCTTCCTGCATCAGGCCTCTAGTTGTATATAAGCACATATATTATTCACAAAATGTCATCTAACACCATTTGAAGAGAAACTTCTACAACAAGAGTGAGAAAACTGCCTATGGGCCAAATCCATTAAGCTACTTATTTTTGTTTAAAACAAGTTTTATTGGAACACAGCCATGCTTATTTTACATGTTCCCTATAGCTGTTTTTATATTACAGCCACCAAGTTGAGGAATTACAATAGAGACTTCCTCACACACAAATCCTAAAATATATACTATCTGGTTTTCTACAGAAAAGTTTGCCAACCCTTTAGGTAAAAGTGTCCTAGAATATGCTTATTCAAAATGTAGTTATTCGGGCCCAACCCTACACTACAGAATTAGAATGTCTGGTTATAGAATGTGGTAAACTGTCATTCAACAAGTATTTTATAGGGTTTTTTTCCCTCTTTTAAAAATAACTTTAAAAAAATGCTTTTATTGATTTTTACAGAGAGAGAGAGAAAAAAAAAATCAATGTGAGAGAGAAACATTGCTAGGTTGCCTCCCACTCACACCCGGACCAGGGATTGAACCTGCAACCTGGGTTTGTGTTCTGACTGGAAATAGAACAAGCAAACTTTTGGTGCATGGGATGATGCTCAACAATTGAGCCACACTGACCAGGCTATATAAGCTTTTTAACAGAAAAAAATAGTTACAACTGGGAACACAATTTTTTTAAAATTCCTACCCACTGTCTTTTTTTTTTTTTTTTAGATTTATTTATTTATTTATTTATTATTTATTTATTTATTTACGTATTTTATTGATTTTTTTTTTGCCCCCCTCCCTCCCCAGAGTTTTATGTCCATTGGTTGTACTTATATGCATGTATACAAGTCCTTCGGTTGATCTATTATCTCCCCCAGATCTTCCTCCCCTCCCCGCTGTAATTTGACAAACTGCTTGTTGCTTTACTGACTCTATATCTATCTTTTGGTTCATCAGTTTATAATGATCTTTATTATCCACAAATGAGTGAGGTTTGTGGTGTTTCTCTTTCATTGATTGGCTTATTTCACTCAGCATGATGTTCTCCAATTCCATCCAGGTTGCTACAAATGATGAGAATTCCTTCTTTTCTATGGCAACATAGTATTTCATTGTGTAGATGTACCACAGTTTTTGGATCCAATCATCTGATGACGGGCACCTAGGCTGTTTCCAAATTTTGGCTATTGTAGATTGTGCTGCTATGAACATAGGGGTGCATATATCCTTTCTGATTGGTGTTTCTAGTTTCTTGGGATATATTCCTAGGAGTGGGATTACTGGGTCAAATGGGAGTTCCATTTTCAGTTTTTTAAGGAAACTCCACACTGTTCTCCACAGTGGTTGCACCAGTCTGCATTCCCACCAGCAGTGCACGAGGGTTCCTTTTTCTCCGCAACCTCGCCAACACTTGTCGTTTGTTGATTTGTTGATGTTGGCCATTCTGACAGGTGTGAGATGGTACCGCATTGTTGTTTTGATTTGCATCTCTCGGATAATTAGTGACTTTGAGCATGTTTTCATGTGCCTTTTGGCCTTCCTTCTGTCTTCTTTTGAAAATATTCTATTTACGTCCATTGCCCATTTTTTAATTGGATCATTCATCTTCCTTTTATTTAGTTGTATCAGCTGTCTGTAGATGTTGGAGATTAAACCTTTATCAGTGGTGTTATTTGCAAATATGTTCTCCCACACAGTGGGCTTTCTTGTTGTTTTGTTGATGGTTTCTTTTGCTGTGCAAAAGCTTTTTATTTTGATGTAGTCCCATTTGTTTATTTTCTCTTTAGTTTCCATTGCCCTAGGGGCAGTATCAGTGAAGAAGTTCTTTTGGCATACGTCTGAGATTTTGCTGCCTGTGGATGCTTCTAGTATTTTTATGGTTTCCCGTCTGATGTTTAAGTCCTGTATCCATTTTGAGTTTATTTCCTACCCACTGTCTTAAAAAATGATGAAGAAATTCATAGCTCATTTTATTTAGACTCATGCTCAAATGGCTTTTGTCTATTTTACTATAGAAAGTAAAGATAGGAAATATATTTATTAGTTACCTGGCCAATTAATTGGTTCTATAGCCTTAAGAAAATTATTATCTAAACAGTGAAAAAAAAAGTTTTTTCAGCTTTGAAAAATCTTTATTAATCATTAAATTTAAAAATATGACCTATTTCTATAAAAATTCAAGAAAAAACTGATGAAAGCAATCATTAGATATCCTCTTTAGCCTCAATTCTATTTCCTAGTGGTTACAACAATTACTTGACAGTGGTTTACCCTTTCAGTATCTCTTTTCTTTCTATCTCCAAAGAACTCCCATGAGTATTTCATTTCATAAGATCTTCCTACACTTTCTATATTTACATTTTCCCCAAATGCTAGAGGAATTGCATATCGACTCATTCACAAAATTTGTATCCATTGTCAACTCTGAGCCACCTTCTAATGGACCATGACTGGTATCAAGAAAGAACAACTATGATCTGGGCTGTAATCAGGAAAAATGTAATTTTTTTCACAATTTCATATTTTACTACTTTTTTAATATATATTCTTTTCTCCTCCTGGCATTTTACTCACATAAACCCTAAAGATATTCCATTTCTGGAGGTACATTTCCATTTTTCTCTTTCCCTTTCTATTTATCTCCATTATCTTCTCTTTTATTTTATTGGTTTTATAACTATAGATGACCCATATGTTTTCCCCTTGTCACTGCCATCTCATCCAAAAGTCTTTTTCCAGGACTTTTTCAGTAAATAGACACTGCTATGCCTCTTCTTCCATGAACTTTTCCTGGAAAGATGTTTTTATGTTGCCATAGACATTTATAGCAACTTTAGTAACCTCTATGGCATATCATCATCGTTTTGTCTACTTTTCATTTCCTTCTGCCTCTTGAAATAAAACATATTAACATAGCCATCCTTTCCATCTGTCAAGTACAAGCCTTTATCATTTGTTGCTTATAGTTTTATATTTCTCTCTTGGGGATTATGCCTTTCTTGTCCATGCTGCTATCCACTTTATCTTGCCCCTCTTCATTTTTTTGAATAATTATTTCTATTCTTTCTTATGAGGTAATGAGACTTTTAAACCTAGTTGTTATATTACTCTGCTCATCTAACTTTTAAATACAAAAATATTTTCCAGTGAAACAAATCTGCATGCCTAATTCTTTAACAGTTAACAAATTGTAGCTCCCCACTGTCAATTTTCTTTCTACAGTCAAAAATTTTACAAAATGGATATAAATAAAATGTGTACTAGAAACTGCTTAAATCAGTCTTGCTCTGCCCTCAAAGCTTCTCTGTTCATAACTTTTCTTTCTTCCTATTACCTCTTATAATGTATATTAAAAACTGTCACCAGAGTCCCTGATTATAACATGCTACTTCTTGCTCTTTTCTCCCCTTGAAACATATGATTTGTAATTCCAGAGTGCTTTATAAGTGGGCATTCTTCTGTTCTTTGTTGCAAAGTCACAGAAGGGTAGGAGGATTAGAAGCACATTGCCAACAAAGGGTTAGAATAAAATAAGGAGCAAGAGAATAGTATAAGGGAAATAGTGTTTAAAACTACAAGCCAAGGACATGAGAATATCATTAGTGGGTATATTTTTGTGTTTTGTTTGTTCTTATAAGACCCAAGATAGAATGGCATGCTGATAAACAGAATAAATAGTATAATGTAAGCTTGCCAAGAATCACTATATATGATTGCTATAGTCAATCAAAAGTTGAAAGTATGATCAGTGTTGTTTATTTCTTGAATAAAATTGCACTATAATAGGATACCATAAGAAATTTTCATAACTCTCTCTAGTGTATATCCTGTGGTTGAGAATGATAATGAAGCTTGCTTCTTATAACCTATACTAGAGGCCAGATACACGATATTTGTGCATGGGTGGGGGAAGGTTTGTCCCTCTGGCCTGCACCATCTCCAATCTGGGACCCCTTGAGGGATGTCCAACTGCCAGACATTCCTCTTACAATCTGGAACTCATGGCTCCTAACCACTTGCCTGCCTGCCTTCCTGATTGCCCTTAACCGTTTTTGCCTGACAGCCTGACAGTCGCCTAACCACTCCCCTGCCAGGCTGATTTATGCCTAACTGCTCCCCTGCTGGCCTGATCACCTCCAACTGCCCTCCCTTTCTGGCCTGATCATCCCCAACTGTCCTCTCCTGCTGTCCTGATCACCCCTAACTCCCCTCCCCTGCTGGCCATCTTGTGGTGACCATCTTGTGGTGTCCATCTTGTGATGACATGAGGACGGCTGTCTTATGGTGGCCATCTGGTGATGATGTCACGTGATGCCACATAAGCTTTTGTTGTATAGGATGTGTCAGTAAGGAAAATGAGAAAAGGGTACCCTTTTTGAGTGTCATTTGTCTTCCATCATCTTCCTAACTCGAATGGAAGTGGTCCATTGTGCCTCAAGTGAACTTGGTACAGTTCTTAATTATATAAGTTTTCTGACTACATTGTAATTGTTTATGTACTTGTATGTCAGCCCTACTAACCTGGAAGCAAATCAATAATTTATGTTAATTTATCTTTTTATTTCCCCAGCTCCTAACTTAATTTTCTCAAAAAAAATGTTTAAATGTTAAAGATAGTTGAAGGGATAAATGAAAAAATAAGAGCAGATCACTGGGAAGATCATCCTCTTGATTTTGTTACATTACAAAATGACCAGAATATAATTAATGTATTGTTTCACTATTTTGGTGCTACTAATTCCAGATTTTTGTGTGACACCAAACCACAGAAGTTGGTCAAAAAGAAAATCAAAGAATAGATATCCTTTTATTACTGAGAGGGAATAACTTCTAGGACTAGGGCTCTGTTTCACTAAAGTATTAATACAATAAGAAAGAATAAAAATGAGGGTAAGAATAAAAATAGTTAAATGTATTGAATGTTTACCACATATCAGATGCAATTTAAAGCACCCTATGAAGTTGGTTATATATCTTCCCATTTTTCAAAGAGGAAACTGAGGCAAGAAGTGGTTAAATCATTGTCCAAGAACACAAGTAGACAATGAAATTATTGATTGATAAACTAGCATTACCACTATCAGGTGAGATCAGAATATTCTCAATACACTGTTTCCTGACTTCTATCACGTGTTGTAATTACACATTTAGTTTTTGAACATGTGACTAATGTGTGGGTTTCCTACTAGAATCTATACTTCATCAAAGAAGAGCTGTATCTGGTTTTTCTCATTTAACACATGGTAGGCACTCAATATTTCTTGAGTGAGTGACAAGGTTAGCTTCTACACAAAAGCATCACCCCATCAATATGGCACAAGATAAAAATAAATTGTCTTAGAATTCTTTCTAAATACTCACTGAATATGGGAAATCCTAAGAGAATTATTGAGAGGGTGTTATAAACTTAGAAGACATGATCCAGACTTCCAGTCTACACTTTACCAACAGCAGGGAGAGTCTAAATTATCAGCACCCTGGGACCTGACTGGGGCACATTATTTTCCTCAAATTGAGTTAAAAAATACTTCAATGTCCTCAACCTCTTTTTCCCCCTGCAGCATTTGAAAGTCATCATCTTTTTATACTATCCCACTTTCTACTGAAGCCCTAAATGAATCTCACCTCCTTCCTCCTTCATGTTCAGAAACATATTCAGAAACGGAAGGCTTCTCAGCACCGGTGCCCAGCCAGTTAAAGTAAGTGTCTTCCCTACAAAGCCTCTTTGTAAAGAAAAGGTGATTATGTCCTCATGTCCTACATTTGAAGATTATTTGTTTCTCTTCTTTTACTTTCAGTGCATTCTCCCATCATTCTCTGGCTGTTCCTTAACCAGCTGAGATTCTGCTTTGCTCACCCACCTGCCCTCATTCCCACATGTGCTGTTGCATTCTTGTAACTCTTTGTGCCTCATTTAAATTGCACTTTACTCTCCCCAGAAGTATTAACATCACAGCTCTTGTCAATCATGTGACTATTTCTTCCTACAGCAACTTTTTCTTTCTTTATGAGAATTCAATCAAATGATATTTATTAAATATCTATTGATATTTTATTGCATAGGTAAAGCACTTTAGGTAGTTCATAGATCAATTCTTAGGCTCTGCATCGGGGTGCTTAAACAGTCATTTGGGAGATTCAAACACAAATGATAATAAAAGTTAGAATGAGTCCTTTTTCATAATACACAGAAAATAAAGTGTTATGAAAGATTAACTCAGCCATACAAAGATTGTTTGGGACTTTAGTTGTCTTAGTAAGAAGTCAGGCATCCAAATTTGTTTTGTTTTGTTTTGTTTTGTCTTGTTTTGTTAGCAGAGATGAATCATGATCAAGACCCTGGTTTAGGATACTAATCATCTAATGTGTGCAGCAAACATATTCTCAGGGTTTAAGATGGAGACTAGAATTCTAAAAAGGATTATATTAGAGTAGTTTTAAGTGAGAGAGGGTCTTAACAAGGGCAGTAGCAGTAGGGAGAACATTAAGAATAAATGAGATGACCTTAGGAAGTAGAATGGAAAAATCAAAGAAGAAGAAGAAAAAAAAAAAAAAAGTAAAAGGTGACCCTATGTTACAGTTGGCCTGCACAGTGGAATCTCTAAAGAATTTCTCTGACAGTCTCAACAATATTTTCCATGGTATTTTTACAGGGAAACTTCTATTATAGTACTTACCCCTAAAAGTCATACTACTTCTACTACTAAAGGTAAACAACTGTGGAAGGTTCACAATGAAAAGAAGGTAGTAAAATTATTTTAGAGATAGAATAACCCTGGAGATCTGGTTTAACCTTAGAGGGTCTAATACATATCTATTTTATATTGAATTTAATAAAGTGAAGGCATAGAAATTTAATGTTAAACAGGACTAGAAATACTTGACTACTGTCTTCTGCTTCATCACTCCATTCACTAATTCCCATTCACTAAACCTAAGGGTCAACTTCTCAGGATAAATCAGTTAACAGCAATGTGAGCAAAAACTAGACACAGAATAAAGGATCTGGAGAAAAGAGGGATGCCTAAGGATTGGGACACTGAAAGATGAACAGGGCAAGAGAAATTAGACAGACAAATATAATTCTAGTTAATGTGTCACATTGGGACACTTCAGGACCTGGCTATCAAAAAATATGTGCCACAATTTTTCTTTTTTTAATATATTTTATTGTTTTTTTTATAGAGAGGAAGGGAGCGGGATATAGAGCTAGAAACATCGATGAGAGAGAAACATCAATCAGCTGCCTCCCTGCACACTCCCCACTGGGATGTGCCCACAACCAAGGTATTATACATGCCCTTGACCGGAATCGAACCTGGGGCCCTTGAGTCTGCAGGCCGACGTTCTATCCACTGAACAAACCAGTTAGGGCCACAATTTTTCTTAATGGCTTTTAAAGAGCATTTTTTCTTTAAAAATTAATCTTAATTTAGAAAAAATAAGTCTATCTAGTAATATGGGCAATAATTATTAATTTAACCCTTCAAATACAATATTAAATACTCTCTTATTCAAGATGATATCACCATAATTAGTTTATCTTGTCTTACAAAACATGGAGTTTTGTTTGTCTTCTCTATCCCCCCTCCTATATGTTTAGCTTGCTTAATTTAGTGGAGAAATGAGGCTAGAGATAGAGCTACAATAGGGTGACATATATACTGAGAAGAGCCAGTTTATTTCTTGATTTCTCTTTGTCATTCCGACAAAATTCTTCTTACTAAGTACATTACTTATGTGCCCTAATCTTTTATTTTTACCATATTTATGCTTTGATAATAATACCGTTATGAGTTGTTTTCATTTCCCCATCTTTTGCCTTATCCCTTAATTTTGCATTTATAATTAATTCCTAACTATGTCATAGTGAAAATAATTATTTGACACCAAACCTCATGCTGTAGTTCTCTATCATTAACCCTCATATCTCCCAAACACAAAATGGGCTATTATGGTATTCTCCTTTATTTGTAATTCACTCTGCAAAAGGTAACACACACACACCCCAAAAAAGGGGGAGAGAGCAGGTATATTTTTAAAATGAAATCTTCTATATATTGATGACATCAAGAATCCTCATGCAAGCCAAGACTGCTCTTCCTGAGAATGGCTTTAATCATCATAAGAAACTACTGAGAGACTATAGTTCATGGTTTCTTCTCTATCTCTAGCCCTTTTTTAGGGGATTATATCAACACACAATTTAACCTACCAAAATATTACCTACAGCTTTTACCTCTCCTCCTAATTTTAACTATATACTCAATTGCCTTCTTATCATTTATGTTCTTAATACCTCATGAGCATTAAAACAAATCTAAATGTTTCACTAAACTATGTAATCCTGGTGAGTTCCCTAATCTCTCTGAGTCCTGGTATTCTTGTTTACAATTTAAGGATGATCTATCTAGTTCAAACAATTGTGTAGAAAAATACTGTGTTAGTATGAAATGAGTTCATGATTATAAACTATCTCATACTGTGTAAGAATTAGTACATAACAGTTACTCAGTAACTGAATTTCTTCCCTTTATTGTCATTGTCTTTCACGGCTTCCATTCACTCCAGATTATTCTGTTTCCCTGGTTCCTACCTTATGGAGCAATCTTATTTCCTGGTTTCTTATTCCCTCATCACAAACTGCTATACAATCAGCTCAGTGTCCCAGATAGTAATGATGCCACCTCACCCACGCAACCCCACTAGTAGCTATGTGCAAGACAAGCAACTAAAAGAGAGAGAGAGAAAAAGAGAGAGAGAGAGAGAGAGAGAGAGAGAGAGAGAGAGAGAGAGAGGAGAGAGAGAGAGAGAGAGAGAGAAGATAAATAGCAATTGTTTTTGTAAATAAACTGGTTTCTTTTGTGTTATATTTGTCATTACTCTTATATTCTTTTGAATACAAATATATTTTACTGTGTATATATAACACTGACAACTATAACTATGCTTGAAATTTCAGCACTTTCCAGTTATGGCTAAGCAAAATTGCAGAACATTAGTTTCTACTTTGAAAGGTACATATGTTAATTACTGTAACTACCTAATCTACATATTTTAATACATCATCTGAAAAATCCATGACTGGGCTTTTCTGCATTACTCCGAGAAATTAAGAATTTATTATTCATAAATAAATATCAAAACTATACTTAAATATAATGAAATTATTTTCCCCAACATAAAAGCATCCTTGCCAAATATGTGAATAATATGCAATAATAATAAACTCTTGCACTATAACTCAGCAGTTTAAAACCCTTTTAGGGTAAGTTTTGAGTAAAAAAAATACCACTCTTTTACTAAAAAGTGAGGAAACTTTTATTAAAAAAAATTGTCAGCCAGTGGAAATGTCTGCAGCTATGCTGCAAAAGAAGAAAATATAAATTCCCAAGATGTGCATTTTCTTGTTGGTTAAAAAAAAAATAGATTTTAAATGTTTTCCCAAAATCATCAGGACTACCTTTTTGAATAGTTACTAAGTCATATAAAAAGTTCATATCCTGAAGATTTTTCAGCTTGCTATGAGCAAAATACTGTGTGTCAATTCACATTTGACATACTAAAATACTTTTTAAATATTCTGAATTGGCCTTTTAAAAACAATTCAGGCATTCAACTTTATGTATTCACTTATATTCCTACTTAAATATGAACATGTGGAAAAGAAGTTCACGAGGGGATAATGTGAAGCAATCTGAGGCAAAGAAACACAAGTTGACATCTTGTCTGGTTGACAGAAAACTATATAATAGACAGTTCACAGTAGCATAAACTGATGCTAGAACTGTTTCAGAGGATTAGGTACTGAAAGTATAAGTAACCCTTTGAATCAATTCTGGAGGCTAAATGCAGCAACCTGAGCTTGTGCTTCACATCCAATAGAGACTAGAGAAAAAAATAATCATTTTTATATCCTTTCATGAGCCATAATCTCCATAATAGATGTATATGTAAGTACTGGACTCCAAGAGATAAAATGTCTTCCAGTTTTGCTTTAAGCATTCTGAGCTTGCACTGTCTTTAACCCCACAATTTGCTTTACCAAGAGTGGGATATCTGCAATGCTCTCTCCTGAGGAGTCAGCATGTACTTATTCCCTTGAACGGCTGGTTGCTTTGTCCCACATACCTACATAATGCAATGCAACTAGAGAATGGCAGAGGGACCTCCTAACAGTGTGGATATAGTCTAATTACACAGAGATGTAAATTCAGAGGATATTTGAACATCATAGAATTAATTCACTCCTTACATAGATACTAATAAGGAACAATATGTTCTGGGTCCTGAGTTTCCAAAGGTAAATGCAACTCACTCTTTTTCTAAAGTCAAGTTTCATCCAGCGTAAGTCCAACTTCCATAGGCCCATTGGCTCTTGTGCCTGGGGTTCCAGCCACCCCAGGCAACTTTTATGGCATCAAACTCCCAGCAGGCTTCTGTGAACTCCGAAGACCTTCTCATCCCAGCACTGGCTATGGGTCTCAAGACCTAAGGTGGCTCCCAAGGCTTCAGGCTCCCTGCAATCTCCAACAAGCCAAGTATGCAAACAGAAACCCACAACCCAGGCTCTCAGCCATGCTCAGTGCCTGGTCATCTACTGCAAACCGGATTTTTGTTCCTCCCCAGCAGCAGGCTCAATCCCACAGCCCCAAGTACACATCTTACGCCAGGCCAAGCTGGCCACTGCAAACCTATATTCTATACCCACACATCTAGGTTCCCAGCACACACCAGTGCCAGACCAGCCCCTATGACCCCAGCCTTAGACTGGTTCTAATGAGCCCAGGATCTTGACACACCAGCACCAGAAAAGTCTCCACAGACCCAACATCCAGGATATCCCTAAGTTATAGAATGACTCATGATCTCTGGTTTCAGGCTCACCCTAGTGCCAGGCTAACCCCCACGGCCATTGCCTCCAAGCCAACTATTGTAAAACTGGGCTGCCAATCTATTACAGGTTTAGACAAGCCCATGTAGAAGAAGATGTCAGGCCCATTCTAAAAGTCCCCAGTGCCTCTATAGTCCCCATGGATACAGGATGCAGGTCTTTAATGCAGAGAAAGACCCAGCCCCATCGCCATAGACTCAGTTACCAGGCCCAGCCCAGTGAACAAGGCTCTCAGTCTCCACAGACCCAGATAGTAGGCTGGTCCCAAGTCCCCAAGAGCAGGCCTTCCCACCTGCAGATGCAGGCAATAGACCTCATTCCGGAGACTCTCCTCTGACAGTAATTTTGTCTGGATGACTTTTGTGGACCTCTTTGTAGACATCATTGGCTGTCTAGGACATTTCTATCCAATCTTCCTTCCCTCTCTCCCCAAAAATCAGGCTTGCAACCTTATGAGGTTAACTAATATTCTGAATCTAGTTATAAATCTAGGTAAATTAGTAATTTCTCTAGCATTTGAATGAAGTAACATAATTTAAACAGATTTAATTGTGAACCTCAATGTTATGGCAAGAAAAAATTTAGGATCGATGACAAAGCAAGGCATATAAAGTAAAAATTTAGTGTAGCTAATTTACCTAAATCAGGAGAGAATTTCTTTTCAGAGCTGGTTTTAAGAATAGAAATTTGTATGTGATATGACTTACTATAAATACTTTTTCCTATTGGCTCTACATCAACTACCAAAATTATCTGATTGCTAATTTATGGCTAAAATCCCACAATTAATGCTTTCTCTTTTGACAAAACTTTCCTGCCTAATACAATGTACATGGATGATGTTTTGAATTAAAGTCATATTTAAAGAAATTATATATAATATTAATATATAAAATATATTTATTACTATAAACTATATATCATATATTATGTAATTAATATAAATATATGTTCATGTATACTATACACACACATTAATGTTAAGTGGAAGATAATATCGCTTTTGGAGCAAATCTTAATAAGGACAAATAATGGGTAGAGCAAATGAGGAGATTTGACACCTAAATAATTGATGTTTTTATTGAGAACAGGTAACACTAGCAGTAATGACTCTAAGAAAATTATGTAGGAACACAAAGCTAAGGATATTAAAAACTTACTTTAAAATTTTGTACCAAGTTGGAGTTACAAATAATTTATTAGTAATACTACCTCCATAGCAGCAAACATCTGAAATTCTGATGAAGTGTAGCTTAAACAAATTATAATTTATTTTACATTTAATAGGAAGTCCAGTGATAGCACTCCAGTTTTGACATAATCAGGGAATCAACAGATCCTCCAACACTTGAGTCATTAGATTGTCTGCTTTCATATTATTATTTCACCTTTAATCATAATATTATGATTTTGGTTGCTGCATCTCTGGCATCATGTCCACGTTGTAGATAGAAATAAAAAAGGACTATCGGCTTTCCAGCATAGTCCATCCATTTTTATGAGTAAAAGAAAAACTGGCCCAGTAGAATTCCACTGACATCCCATTAATCATTATTATGTCACATGGTCAATTCTAGCTGGAATGTAGGTAGCCAAGGAAAGAGTATTACATGTCCTTCCTAACCACATACACATTAAAATTATGCCAACTATTTTGGCCTACCCAGGCCTGATATAATAAAAACTTTAAAATAAATGTTCTTGGTATAATGGAATAAGCAAAACAGCGACTGCTATCATCTGATTCTTCCTAATTTGCATTTTATATTTTATTCTATTTTATAGGTATCTCTGGCCAGTCATCCCTAGAACCATTGGCTGAGCCCATGAAAAGTATAAAGAACTTCTTAGTTAAACCAAAATTATGTACTGGCCTTAAAAGAGCTTATAGTTTTATAGGATACATTTGAAGCAAGTATTAAAAAAGAGAATCTTATACTTTACCTCTCATATTTATGTGTAAATGTAATTGCATTGCTGTACTTATGCACAATACATTTCTCCCCGAGTTGTCTTATCAGTTGTGTGCAATGCGTAACTTCCCTTCCTCTTGTGTACTAATACATAAGCTGTCTTCATTGTCTTAAGCCACTTTAAAGGTATCTCTCTTCCCTATAGCTGATAATATTACTTAAGAGTCCCCAGTATTTTTTCATTTTTCTGGGTGTCAGAAAGTCTTTAAACACATCCAGAGCTCTCCTCCACATTACTAAGAATTGTGTAAGGGTTTCTGTTATTTACTCAGTTATATCTGCTGCTTCCATGCATTTGGGATAACAAGAATACAGACATTCTTGGCTCTGAGACAGTTCCAGCCTTGTTTCCTCTACAAATAAACATTTATCAAAGCATGTTACTTTCTGGTTGGTCCGTGTCATCAGCCATATTCTAGCAATTGGTTTTTTTACTTCTGTTTTCCCTCTCCTTTCATTTAGGGAGTAACCAAAAACCCTTAAATCTCACCTCAAAGAAGATCATAGCTGAGCAGAGGTGACCTCAGTTCCAAAATGAAAGGTTTCAATGGAGATGACAATGGTAATTTTATGAAATGTGAAGCCCAAAATACTAGAGGAGCATGAAATAACACGCGTCAATATTTATTTGGGAATATTAAATGGTATAATTGTCATTAGTTTAACAAATTATAGAAAATAATTCAATATTTCTCATATTTAAATCACCTGGAGATGTTAAAAATGCTGATTCCATGTCCCACCCCAGACTTACTAAATCCAAATTTCAAGGAGGAAACTGGAAATTTCAAATAACTTTTATGATCAGAATTTGGCAGTACAGAAAAAAAAAGAAAAGAAAACCTCAAACTTTTACTCTTAAAAATAGAATTATGATGACTACCTCATGATGCATAGAGAAAATAAACAAAGGAGAGTATCTATGTATGTAGAGAGTTTTCCTCTTGGAGATAAGTCTAAAGATGATGTGGTTTTTTCTGGATTGTTTTTCTCCCCATATCATATCAAATGAAAGATTGATTGAAAGCACAATAAGAGGAGTGAAAGAGTTATTCATAAGGAGTTTCTCAGGAAGAAAAGAAAGTCCAACAGCAAGAATCCCAACATCCTTAACACTTGAGTGAGCACATCCTGCCGATCAATCAACTTGTGCCACAGAAGACTGAAACTTCCTGCCACTAGATGCTGCCCTGCAGGGGCAGATGCATGGGGCCAAACACAATGGGTGGGGTTTCTATGAAAGGACCAGAGGTGGGACATGCAGGGAGTCCAATCTGGAGGAGGAAAATCTTTCCTTTAATCCTTTTCAAAATACTTTTCAGTTGAAAGAAAATCAAAATCACAATATTCTGGTCCTCCCCTCTTTCTCTAAATTAATAATATTATTTTTATGGCTAATGTGAGAACATCAGTCAGCTCCTTAAGTTACTTAAATGAAACTATTCCACTTGATTTGACACTAATGCGCAAATGGTTTTAAGAAGTAATAATAGCTATTGGGGAGACTTTAAATGTGGAGTTAGAAAGTCTCTGCTGGTACCCTGCTTTCTATTAAACAGAGTTATAGAAGCCTGCTGTCCCCATTATGACTGTAACTCACCATGAGGCACAGAGCCAGTAATACCGGCTCTGTTCCCTGTGGAAATCTGTAGAAAGAAAAAAGAAATAAAAAATGTCATGAGACTTTGGTTGATATATACAGATCTTTCTAAACTCACAGATATAGATGAGAGGTAGAAAGATAGATAAATAGACATTAAATTGATAGATGATAGGTAGATAGATAGATAGATAGATAGATAATACATTTTAGTTGTTAGTTTGACATTTGACAGCCCCTAGTAAAGTATGCCTCTTACTTGTAAACTCTCCAAATCTATTCTCAGCATCTCACAAAGAGTAATAATTGTTTATTGATCTAAGTGTTAACAATCTATTGATGAAGTCTAGAAATAAAACCCAAGGGCAATAACCACTCAGGACAGAGATTTTAAGGTACTTTGCTATTATCCATAATAATTATATATATATATATATATATATATATATATATATATATATATCCCTAATATATATATCCCTAATATATATATCCCTAATATATATATCCCTAATATATATATCCCTAATATATATATCCCTAATATATATATCCCTAATATATATGTCCCTAATATATATGTCCCTAATATATATATCCCTAATATATATATCCCTAATATATATATCCCATATATATATATCCCATATATATATATGTGTGTGTGTGTGTGTGTGTGTATATATGTATATATATATATATATATATATATATATATATATATATGTGTGTGTGTGTGTGTGTGTATATATATATATATATATATCCCTAATGTCTAATGTGCAAATAGACCAAACAGTGGAACAACTGAACAACCAAACAACTGGTCTCTATGACATGCTGACGAACAGGGGGCACACACACACGGAACATGGAGGACATTGGCCATGGTGGAATGGTAAAGCAGGAGAGTGGGGGCGTCAGACCAATGCAGGGTGCCAGTGGCCATCATCAGGGCAAGCCTCTGGTGGTTACTGAAAATTCTTTGCTCCCTCGCACTGCAGTTCCGCCAGGCACTTGCACCTGCTGCTGGCACTGTCCCCGCTGGCCTGGCACACACACCCTGCTGGCACTGGGCCCATCGCTCTGCACCATCAGCAGGTGCAAGTGGGGCCAGCACCATCAGCACGTGGGAGCAATGGGAGCAGGGCTGTCGGCAGATGGGAGACCAGGGGCTATGACTTGAGGGGGTGAGCGGGGCACAGAGGATGGGCTGAGACCTGCCCCTGTGCCCACCACAGCTTCACAGCCCAAAGTCCTTTCTAGGTGCATGGATTTGTGCACTGAGTCCCTAGTATATAGAGGCCCAGTGTATGAATTCATGCACGGGTGGAGTCCAGCTGGCCTGGCCCCAATTGGAAGATCAGGGCTGGGTCTCTCGTGAGGAGGATTTGGAGGGAGGTTGGCCAGCCAGTAGCCAGTCTGCCTGGATCAGGGCCCAATCTGGGCTGGGATGGCTGGGGGGAGGGACCACAGGAGATTGATCCCTGAATGAAGTAGGTGCCAGTATCCTGGGGGAAGGGCCATTGGTTGTTGGCCAGCCGGCCCTGTGCCTTATTGGGGTGGGAGGACCAATCTGGTGTGGGGCCAGACCAGGGGAGGTGCCACAGGAGGTTGGTTGGTGGGCCCTGCCCTCTATTGGGGTAAGGGGTGGCTATCAGGGGCAGGGCCAGCTAAGGGGAAGGGCTATGAGTCAATGGGTTGGTGGGACCATCAAGGGTGGGGCTGGCCAAGGGAGGGGCTCCAGAAGGTTGGCGAGCTGATTCCACCCCCTATCAGGGTTAGGGGGGTGATCAGGGATGGGACCAGCCTGGGGGAAGGGTGGCAGGAAGTTGACCAGCCAGCCGGCCCAGGCAGTTTGCTTGCTTCAGTGGGCCTCATAGGAACTGGTGGTTCTGGTCGTTATGGCATTCCAGTGACTGGATTTTTATAGATAGATGATAGATAGATGATGATAGATAGATAGATAGATAGATAGATAGATAGAGATATGCTTTTAAAATCCCAAATTATTTTTTTTCTAAATGAGTATTTAAGAACACAGTAAAACTTAACACAGATGGTTATAAACAATCTTATGAACCCCTTCATGCTTTAACAACAGAATAAATACATATGCTTAAGAATTCTTAAGAAAATAAATATGAAAGTACCATGAAAATGCAAAGTGCACTTATTACTTATTATGATAAAAATGTATGTAGTAGCACCTGGAACCATTTTTTCTTTATCTGTAGTAGGTATTCAATAAATGTTTTCTGTATATGGGTGAAGATGATAATAAGAAATAGTTCAATTTTCCCATATCTATGCATGTAACCACCAAATACATTACAGGCAAAAAGCCACATAGTATCATGCATGCACACTGTGAAAGGTTTATAAAGAAAAATACAAAATCAAAATATCCCTCTAGGTATGTTGATTGTTTGGTTTACTATATATGCAGCAATATACAGAAATCTATATTTTAGAAAATATGTTGCTGCCAACATGCTTTCTGATCCCCCTAATTCTGCATACCATTCTTCCTTTTCTGAGCCTCCCTTCTAGGAAGTAGGGTTTGGGCAACCACCAGTAAGCAAAGATGAGTACTTGATCCAGGCTGCCAACCCCCTATCCACAAAGACTCACCCTATATAGAATCATTTTAGGGCCAATTTGAATACTTTCCCAGAAGATGTTTTATAAATGCCCATAGAAAAGATTTGCTTTTCTATTAAACTGCTACTGCCAGTAGCAGCCACCTTTTTCATCATATGAAGAGAGATAATTTTTGGCAGGAGAGAATTAAAGCTATACAGAGAAAGATGTAGAGGCAAACAAGAAGAAAAGAGAGGGAGGTGTGAAGGGGAGCAAGCAAGAGATAATTAGCATAATGCTGGGGTTCCTAAATTGTCATCTTAAGAAAGACTTTCTGGATTAGGCTAGTTTGAGTTCAGTTTCTTTCACATAACAGGGAAAAAGTGTTCTACATAAATCTATCTGGATAAATGTACCAGAAACATATGCTTTTATATTCTCAAGACAGAAATTCTTCTAGACCGTTTTTTTGAGACTCCTTTTCCCCCATTTCTTCACTCTTACAAAGAAAATCTCTAGCCAGGTTGTGCTGTCTCACTGGGCACCTAGGGATAAAATAAAAATCAGACTAAAAAAAAAAATGTTTAAAGAAAGAACAGTGCGCACTGACTTCTTAAGGGCAGTTCCTCCAACACTACACCTGTCCCACAATTACCAAACTTCAGGAAAAAAAACAAGGGATCTCTTTAGAAATAAACAAGAAAGCAAAAGAAAAGAAAAAAAGAAAAGGGAAGCATTGAAATAGATAATTGTCAGCCAAGGAGACATTTCACTGAAGATGCCCCTGAATTTCTTTTTCCTTTTTTTCTTTAATCACTATTCTACAGATTGGGGGACAGAAAGGACAAAAGTTGTTAACCAAAAACCCAAGCAAAAAAAGAGGTGAGGCTAATAGGATAATTGAGTTCCTGAAGTCATAAGACATGTCATGATTATATCAAAATTAAAGTTAAAGTCATATGAAGTACCCTTCAGATCTATGTCCTAAACCCCCTCAGGTGCCTGGCAAACCTTAAGAAGCCATAGTGACAATTACTGATTTACCTTTCTGTGCTGAAAATGGAAGTTGAAAGTTAAGTGGCAACAAAAAGCTAAGCACCTCTGAGGCTAGTTTTAAGTCTGGACTAGACAGAAATGACAGAAAATCATTAAGAACAGAAGGCATTCAAAGGTCAGAAATAAATTGTTACCAAGCCCTGTTTGACCATTTTATCAGTCAGATTTTCTCTTTGCTCTCTGGAATGCAGTAGCATGTTCTTATTTCTAGAGATGAATATGATATTATCAGGGTTGTACAAACACACTGAAATTTAGATTCTGAGAACATTTAGCAAACAATAAGACTGTTTGCAACAAAATAAAACTCTTAAATTTGTTTTTAAAAATACATAATTTTCTTGTCTCAACTTGTCTGGAATGTTTCTTACTGTATAAAAACTGTGGAGTTTATAATTGGTAGAGAAGAAATTCAACAATGTATCCATATGCTTAGGTTTTCAGGGTTGTTCTTGGTGAGATATAGAGTTAAGTTCCAATTCAGTCCCAGAATATCCTACCTAATAAAAGAATTATATACAAATTAACCATCACTCCACTACAACCACAAGCCACTCCCACCAGCCAATCAAGAGCATATATGCAAATAAACCCAACCAAGATGGCTTCAGCCACAGAGAACAGGAGGAAAGCTTGGGTTTTCCTGGCAATGGGGAAAGCCAAGATTTCCACCTGCCCTTGCTGGCCCAGGCTTCCACTCAAAGCTACAAAGTTTCAATAATAGACAATAAACAAATACAAACAGAAATGGCAGTAGCCACAGAACTGGAAAGAGCAGGAGGTTAAGGTTGTCCCTGGCAATGGAAGAAGCCAAGCTTTCTGCACATCCTGGATGGCCTAGGCCTCTGCTCCAGGCTAAAAAGTTTCAATTATATAAGATAAATAAACCCCAGATACCAGGGCCTCCCCTTGGGTCGACAGGGGGCTTGGCCAGCCTGCAAACCACCTCAGGCTCCTCGCCCAGGCCGCCCCTTGGCCCAAGGGAACCCCCACCCTGATCTGGGACATCCTTCAGGGCAAACCACTGGCCCCCACCTGTGCACCAGGCCTCTATCCTAACTTATAAATGAGTAATATGCAGATTGACTATCACTCCAACACACAAGATTGCTGCCCTCATGTGGTCAAAGATCCTGCCCCCATGTGGACACAAGATGGCCAGCAGGCGAGGGCAGTTGGGAGAGACCAGGCTGGCAGAGGAGGGAAGTTGGTGGTGACAGGGCCTTGCAGGGAAGAGCAGTTGGGGGAACCAGGCCTGCAGAAGAGGGAAGTTAGGGGTGACCAGGCCTGCAAGGAAGGGCAGTTAAAGGTAAATAGGCAGGCAGAGGAGCAGTTAGGCATCAATCAGGCTGACAGCGGAGTGGTTAGGGGGTGATCAGGCTGGCAGGCAGAAGCTGCTAGGGGCAATCAGGAAAGCAGGCAGGTGAGCAGTTGGGAGCCAGCAGTCCTGGACTATGAGAGGGATGGACCCGGTGTATTGGGCCTAAAAGGGCAGTTGGACATTTCCTGAGGGGTCCCAAATTAGAGAGGGTGCAGGCTGGGCTAAGGGACATCACCCTCCCCCATGTGCAAATTTTGTGCACCAGGCCTCTAGTCCTATCTAAAAATAAAAGAATAAAAAAAAAGAGTAATATGCAAATTGTGTCACAAGATGGCAGCACCCAGGTTCTCAGGCCCAGGAAGGGCTGCCACTGAGAGCAGGCAGTATGAGGCCCTGGCTGTTGCTCTGGGAGGCACCTTCGCACCCTGGCATGATCAGCTCCCAGCTGAGAACCAGGCAGTGGCCTGGGAGGAGCCTTCACACCCCAGCATGATCAGCTTGCAACTGCGACCTGGGCCATAGCCTGGGAGGTGGCAGGCACCCCCTCCCACCATCAGCTCCTAGCAAAGACCCGGGCAAAGGTGGCGCATCTCCTCTCCCTCCCCACCCCTCCCCTCCCCCCCCACCCCCCGCCGTGAGATCTGCTCTCAGCCCCAATCTGGGCCATAGGCCTGGGAGGTGGCACACACCCTGGCAATATCAGGTCCCAGTGGCTACCTGGGCAGCGACCTGGGAGGCAACTGTGCACCCCTGGCGTGATCAGCTCCCAGCTGCAATCTGGGCCATAGGCCTGGGCAGTGGCCATGCCCTCCTCCCATCCTCTCCCCCCTACTCCCCAACTCCCACATGTGAGGCCCTCAACTGCCTATTTCCCCCCTGCCCCCCCAGCAATCAGCTCCCATCCACAGCCGGGCGCTAGAGGCCTGGGAGGCAGCTGTGCTCCCAAGAGCTATCCCTTCCTTGGGGCAGCCTGGGGTGTCAGCCTCCAAAGTGCTTGCGCCCCCAGGGAGTGATTCCCCCACATAGACCTATAGCCTTGGAATTTCCCTTGCCCCCAGCAGAGTGATTAGAGACAGAAAAGGAATAAAAGGAATACAAGGAGAAAAGAAAGAATGGACAAAAGATGAAACATCAAGAAAAATAAAGAGAAGGAAAAAAGGAAGAAACAACCACATGATATCACCTTTCCAAGGTCTCCTGAAATTCCTATTTAAGTTTATTTTATGACACTTTTAGTTTGGGTTTAAATTTTTACTGGTTTGTCAAGACCATGGCAGGTACACTGTCCAATATGTTAAAGAAAAAACCTTATCTAATTAAGAGGGAATATGCAGGGGAGGGCATTTGGGGGTGACTGGGCTGTCAGGGGAGGGCTGTTGGGAACTATTGGGCTGGCAGGGGAACAGTTAGGCATCAATCTGGCTGGCAAAGGAGTGGTTAGGGGGTGATCAGACTGGCAGGCAGAAGTGGTTAGGGGCAATCAGGCAGGCATGTGAGCAGTTGGGAACCAGCAGTCCCTGATTGTGAAAGGAATGTCTGACTGCTTGCTTAGGCCAGCAGGCAGTTGGACATTTCCCAAGAGGTCCCAGATTAGAGAGAAAGTGCAGGCTGGACTGAGGAACACCCCCCTAAGGTGCATGAATTTTGTACATCGGGCCTCTAGTATATATAAAAGCCAGCGACCAAAACAGCAGAATAATCAGAAGGACCAGAATGACCAGTGGCTATGACATGCACTGTAGTGGCCAACCAGCCTGATCTGGTCCCTGATCGCACTCCCTGGCCATCCCAACACCCATTGGCCCCAACACCACAATTTGGGGTGGAACTGGCTGGCCAACTGCTCACAGATCCTCCCCCGTGACAGGCCCACCCCCCAATTGGCTCTCCCCACCACTGGCCAGTCAACTGCACACAGTACCTCCCCCCACTGGCCAATAAAACTGCCCACAACCCCTCCCTCCCCTTCTGGCTGGTCAACTGCCCAAGACCTCTACCCTCCACTGGTCCAGCCCAATGGGCCCCCATCAGGCAGGCCAGCTAGACTCCACCCATGCACAAAATCATGCACTAGGCCTCTAGTAAACAAATATTCCTCTTCCTCCTCTTCCTCTTCCTCTTCCTTCCCCCTCCCTTTCCACCTATTTGTCCAGGAATTATATTTTGCCATTTCAGTTACAAAAGATCATCTGGGAGACTGATGCAAATTCTCAGAAACAAAATTTTATCTTCAGCTAAATGAGCATGTTAGTGAATCAAAATTTATTTAATCTCTTTGAATTATGAAAGTGAAAAGAAAAAGTGATGTCTTAAAGATTGCATATAGGAGAGAAAAGTCAATCGTTTAAGCAATTACTATGTAATGTTCTAAAATGATTCACTAATCACTCTGCAGCTGGTACACTAAAAAAATAAAGGATATGAAAGTGTTCTTCAAATGGTATAGTCCAATGTAATCCACACTTTGAATAGTATGTAGGCAACACAAGGAAAAGGAGAGCCTGCAGACTTGCACTCTGAAATATATGTAGAAGTCCTGACTGAACTGTCTAAGCAACCTGGGGCTTAGTTCATTTTGGATGATATTAGTACATGTTAATAAGAGTTTCACTGTCTTTAAATAGGAGGGTAGTTTGCCAAACTA
The DNA here is from genome assembly GCF_964339955.1 of Pipistrellus hanaki. NCBI lineage: Eukaryota > Metazoa > Chordata > Mammalia > Chiroptera > Vespertilionidae > Pipistrellus > Pipistrellus hanaki. The sequence continues at coordinate 85,589,676 of NC_140504.1, forward strand.
CCAATGAGAGCTTGAACTAAAATCTCAAGGACCTTTTCAAAGGTCTTTTTTTGTTCATTATTGCAGAGGTCACTACAATATTATTTTTCTGTACTAAATCAAAATCTGTATAAACTACTTAAATAAACAGTCCCATCTGCCGGTTTTTCAAAATCACAATTCTTAATATTTAAGATATCATATCTACCAACTACACACACACACAAAAAAAAAAATCTGAAAGAAAAGAAAAAGGGAGGGAGGAAAGGAGGGAGAAAGAAAGGGAAGGAGGGAGGAAGGGAAGGAGGGAGGGAAGGAGGAAGAAACAAAGAACCAACTGAAAATATTATTCAAGAAATACAATGCAGTTTTTGCTTTATATAACACAAAACTCATGTGCTGCTCAAAAGATAAAAGCTTTTTAGTCAGTAGAAGCTAGTAATTTGAACCCACCCACAGGTGGTTGATGATAATGTTGACTTAAATACTTATCTACCTCTAATTATCCCATGTTTTACTCTTCAAATGCCCACAAAAGAATACTTTTTGTTTTGTTATATATTTCTGTGCTAACCTCAGCAGTAGCTTTCACACATTCCTAAACTGATCATCTCCCCCAATCCCTTACCCCCTTACCACAGTGTAATCCAAAAGAAAAATGTTGGTTGTACAAAAGATATTTGGCTCAGATGCTGCCTTGCTTTAAATTTAGTAAGAAGGTCTTAGGCCATTTCAGTTTGCTTCATTATCAGAATTGATATCTATTTACCTATGATTTGTCCTTGACACTAATCAAATTCAGAGGTACTGCACTGGATGTATGGTAAGCTGACAATTGTCAAAGCTGCTCCTGAGACCATCAGTGGCTCCTTTTATACTCCCCTACTGCAAATTGTAAAACAGATTCAAATTATCCAGAAGCCCTAAGGTTATAATGATGTTCATTTATGGAGAGCCCTTATTCAACAATTCCAAGAGCTGTGTAGGAAGTCATTGTGACAAATGCTTTCTTACCAAATGAGGAAGAGTTGTATACTTGTATAGCTAAAGTCAGGCAGAAAGCATATAAGTACTGTAACTAATTCATATTGATTATGCCTTAATTTTTAACCCATTGTAGACTTTTTTTTATTAAACCATGTTTATATGTAAAAACAAATAACCTGTGTTTATCCATACAATTTGCCATGCACAGCTAAGAGCAATTCATAGATCAACATATTCCTATAGCTCAATTAACCTACAGCTTATGCACAAGAGTTTATAGGTTCCAATAAATCTTTAGGTAATTTATTCTTCCTGTCATCTGAATAAGTATTGTGAGTCATGTCTAGAGAAATGCGGTGCTTTCTCCTTTCTTTTTCTCTTTTGCCTGAGATGGTGCTGCACTGCTTCTGTGCTGCTGTCATTGAGAGGAAGGAGATATTCCTTCCTTTATAAATAAGAACACAGAGTCTTTCTATTTATATTGAATTTATTTTCCAACTGAATTTAGTAAGAACTGGAATAGCACTAAGTTCATTGATCTTTAGTTACTTTAAAAAAAATGAGGGCATGTAAATTCAGAAATGAAGGAAGAAATGCAGTTCTCCGTTCCCTGCATAGAGATGGCAAGAATTGGAGGTGAAGAGGACGCAGCTGCATTTCTTAACTTTTGAATGAAAAGCAATTATGCCAAGAGCCTTCATTTTAGATTATCAGCATGGGCCTATGTCTTAACCATCCTTACACTCCCAAACTGAGGATTTTAAAGGCCTCCTGCCTTTGTCATTGAGACACCTGTCACCAGCTACATTGAGTCAGCATCTCTAGATGCTGGGAAATACATATTCAACATGAATCTATGTAAGAAGCAACAGTAAGGAGGCTGGAATTCTTCAGAATTCTTAAAGGAAAAAAATGAAAGGAAAATTTAAGTTTAAAGAAGAGAAGCTGAGGTTGTAAGAAAATTTTCTACTCCATAAAATATACTTTTGATTCCATTTTAAGTTGTTTGCAATTGAAATTATTTAACCCTAATGTCAAGTTAACAAAGTAAATTCCTACCAAAAAAATTAATATATTAGCTACAAATATTACCAGAGGCAAGTTTTAGGGGAATATATGATTTCTATATGGGATCTATAAAATGAAGAGCCATTTGAGCATAATGTTACAACAAGAAATATTTTAGACTATTATTAATAGGGATAAAATAATCAGTAAAATATTTTATTCTTTAAGAAATAGTAAAATAAAAAATAAAAAAAAAACTGTGATTCTTTAGAGTATGGGGAAAAACTTGGTACCCTGTACATGCTAAATTTCATTTTCAAATGCATTTATTATTCATTCTTTCCCTCTTCATTCTTGCCCTCCTGCTTGGGATCACATCTTTGAGTCAATTGCAAAAGCAGTGCTCATTTCTCACTTACTGAAGTATATCAAGATATTCATGATTTCTGAATTAAAAAGAAACATTCCCAAGAATATCCAATGACATTCAGAAGAATTCAAAATTGTATAGTTCACCAGTTTAGAAACCTTCTTGAAGAAAGGGTAATGATTTCTTTATTCTTTTTTAGCTATTTGATGGCACATTTACATGAGTGTATTCAATGTTAAAAAAAATTAGTAATTTTATATAACCAAGGGGTAGCAAAATCAAGATGTATCATTTAATACTAATTTTCTCAAGATACACTAAATAAAATCTTCTAAAGCATATGTTTTTATAAATTACTAAAATTAGAAATATGGTTGTGAGAGAGCAGGCAATGATAAAGGGGGATAAATGATGATGAAAAGGGTGGTAACATGGAGTGGTAAACACACAGCACAACATATAGATGGTATATTGTAAAATTATATATCTTAAAACTATATAATTTTATTAACCAAAGTAGCCCTAATACATTCAATTAAAAAAGAAAAAATTATTTAAATTTTCACATGTAAAAAAAGAAAGAAATATGGCAGTACACATCATTTCTTCAATTGTAGCCTATTTTATTTTATTAAATCATAACCAGCCAAAATATATATTAAATAAATTTCTAGGTAAAGACTATTTAAGGCAGCCACCTTAAGGGTATAAATTTCTACATAAATTCATATAATTTTTATATCAAGTGAAAATAACATTACAGAATTAGATTAGAGCTTCAGAGAAATGCCAGTGGAATGCAGAGGTCATAGAATAAATTTATTACATAGCAAATAAAAGGGGAAAATTCAGATGTAAAATAATTTTTGACAAGTACTTGTCAATCTGTCTTAAGGATAAAACTAAATATACTTTTTCATGTAGAATTCAATTTTTATCCATTTTCTTCTGTATATAACAATGGTCTATTGATTAACTGACTAAAATACCTATTGGTTCTGATCTGTTCTACTTTTTCAACAGAATCTCTTCAATTGAAGACATTAATTTGATAATATTCAATCACCATCCTGTGAGATCATAGACCTACCACTCTCTGCATTAAATACTCTGATTTGCATTTCTTTCTGATGAAGACTTTGAAATCAGAACTTTCCAAATAGGATATGGAATATTATTTTTTTTTCCTTTTCTGTCTTATCCTAGTAGTTAAGAGTTAGCATGCATGCAATAGAACATCTGTACACCCTTCTTATCAGAGCCACATCAAGGACATTCCAAATGCTATCTTGAGTTGCACTTAGTGACCAATCCAAGTACTTATCAAACAATGCACTGACTGAGAATTAACAGTTAAAGCCTCAGCTCTTCCTAAGTAGTTATTTAATAAATTAGTAGTCAAAAAAATTACCATATTAAGTGTTGATACAAAAACAAACAAAAACAAAACACTTTCCAAGGAAAAGTCTATGAGGTAGGCATTATAAACTCATTACCTGGTAATAAAATTGAAGATCAGAAATATCTTCAGTAAATACCCAACTCTGGTATGTTTAAGACCCAGGACAGTTGAAACCCCAGTTTTCCCACCACACAAATAATATTATTTACTCAATTTTTAATTTAATTGTTTTGATCTTAAAATAGTATTTTGCTCTTATACCTTAAAATATCAATCATAATATAAAATTACCTTTTAAAACAATTTAAAATTTAGCTCTTAGCCTGTGGTAGACAAAATAACGGACTCCTAAAGATGTCTACATCCTACTTTGCCTTTGCATGTATGATTAAGTTAAGGGCCTTGAGGTGGGAAGATTATCCCGGATTACCCAAATGGGCCCAATGTAATCATAGGGGTTCTTTTAAGAGGAAATTAGAAATGTCAGGGCAGAGAGAAATGCTAGGATGCTACCCTCTTGGCTCTAAAGATCCAGGAATGAGATCATAAGCCAAGCAACATAGCCTGCCTCTAGGAACTAGAAAGAGCAAGTTTCTTTACTAATATTCTCCAAAAGGAACACAGCGTTAGAGATACTTTTATTTTAGCCCAATAAAATTCATTTCAGCCCTAACTGGTTTGGCTCAGTGGATAGAGCATCAGCCTGCAGACTCAAGGGTCCCAAGTTCAATTCTGGTCAGGGGCATGTACCTTGGTTTCAGACACATCCCCAGTAGAGGGTGTGCAGGAGGCAGCTGATTGATATTTCTCTCTCATCGATGTTTCTAACTCACTATCCCTCTCCCTTCCTCTCTGTAAAGAAAATCAATAAAATATATTTTTTTTAAAAGATTCATTTCAGATTTCTGGCCTCTAGGATTATCAAATCATAAATTTGTGTTGCTTTTAGTCACTACATTTTTGCAGTATTTTTACAACAGTAATAATAAATACAAGTGGTATAAGTCTATTCACAGGATCACGTCCATGTGGTCTTAGCAATGATGAAGACACTGTAAGTTTATAAGCATCATTATTAGCATCAACACTTGCATTGAAAATATGGAAGATATTGGAGTTCTCTAGTTTGGCTCTCTAAGCTGCATTCATTTGACTCTTCATACCACTTTATGCCAACAGAGGACATTTTGTGCATTATTATAATAGCATCTCCAGATAATTTATCAATTGGAATTAACAATATGTCAATCTATAATAATAAAAGCATAATATGCTAATTAGACTTGACAGTCGAATGACCTTCCAGACATCACTTTGGATGAAGTCGTGGTAGTAGGGGCCAAGGCAGAGGCAGTTAGGGGCAATCAGGCAGGCAGGTGAGCAGTTAGGGGATATCAGACAGGCCAGAAGAGTGGTGAGGGGTGATCAAGCAGGCAAGCAAGTTGTAGGGGCAATCGTGGTTATGGGCAATCAGTCAGGCAGGCAAGTGGCTAGGGGTGATGAGGCAGGCAGGCCAGCAGTTAAGAGCCAGTGGTCCCAGATTGCAAGAAGGATTCCAACTGCTGGTTCCCTTAAGCATCAGGGCTAAACCAGCAGTCAGACATCCCTCGAGGGGTCCAGGCCTGACTGAGGGATCCCACCCTCACCCCCAGGCATGAATCTCATGCATCAGGCCTCTAGTTATTTAATCAAAGCCTCAGCTCTCTATATCGTCTTACATGTAATTAATGAACCAAAAAAGACCAATCATATTAGTTTTAACTGCTTGCCTTCAGTCTGGAACAACTTTTTGTATTCTTCCTTTGAACAGGTAATCATAAGTCTATTTTAAAATCCTAAAGATCACTTCCTTGAAAATTTTAAAAGCTTCCACAATCCAGTTAGGTCAATAAAGAATTATCATTTAACATTTGTTAAGCAACCACAGTCTGGAAAATATCAGACAAAGAAAAAGAGATGAACACACTAAAATATTATGAGCACTTCTTTTAAAGAAAATAATCCTCACCTGGAGGTCCTGGGAAGAGATAATTATGATTGATCAAAAGTAATGATCCTGCAACTTGATTACAACCAATAAAGCAAGATGAAAAAGCCATGCTAATCTCTGCTTCTGGTTAAAATGTCAAGGCCCATGATTAGACTACAGGAGTCAAAGATCTGAACTATTCTCTGATCATTTTGAGAGAAAGGTCAGTGCATTATGATATGTACTTCAGTAATAGCCTTGCAAATTTTGTGCAAATAGTTTTCTGATCCTCTGTGCTTGTGGTTAATCTCTAAATTATTTTGAATAAAGCACTGTGCTACATGGTACAGGAGACACAATAATTAATTGTCCTTCTTTCAAGGCTATCACCACCTAATGGAAGAGAGAACAATGTGTGTGTGTGCATATTCTTCTATTTCCACACAGTGCTTAGCAGAGCATTGTCTATTAGAGAAGATCCTTAACACATGACTAATTATGTAATTACAATACCCAGCTGAATGTGGTAAAAATTAAGAGGAACAAACAATATGCAATATATTGAAAGTTGCACAACATCTGAAGAACTAGTTTATATGATTGTCATTTGCTAAATTATAAAGCCCAGCTTGGCATTTTATAACTTACCTAAGATTGACAACCTTTTTAAGTTGAAACAAAAACAAAGACTTTTTTTTTAATTTAATGAACTTTTGGCTTGACTTTAAAGAACTCACACACAGAAGTGATGACTGAAATTTGCAACCCAATCCCTTCATATCAGAGGAGAATCTGAATCCCAGGAATTAATTTGGAACTCATGCCATTTGCCATCAAACAAAGAAAGCAACTATTAAAAGCTACTGTGGTTCTTTGTGCAGAAACCAAACCCCAAGTGCTCCCTTGTACAATACTGGAGACCCACTGGCAGCACGCAACTTTGGTATATGCCCAGGTAGCTGGCTCGATGTGGGGCATGCAGCAGGCAGCTGATCAATGATTCTCTCTCATAAATTATATTTCTTTTTTCTTTTTTATTTCTTTATTGATTAAGGTGTTTCATGTGTGTCCTTATGCCCTCATTACCCCCCACTCATGCCCTCGACCCCCTGTTGTCTGTGTCCATTGGTTAAGCTTATATGCATACATACAAGTCCTTTGGTTATCTCTCCTCCTTAATTCCACCCTCCCTGCCTTCCTTCTGAGATTTGATGATCTCATCCATGTTTCTCTATCGGTGGATCTGTTTCTGTTTATCAGTTTATGTTATTCATTATATTCCACAAATGAATGAGATCATGTGATATTTATCTTTCTCTTACTGGCTTATTTCACTTAGCACAATGCTCTCTAGCTCCATCCATGCTGTTGAAATGGTAAGAACTCCTTCTTTTTTACCACAGCATAGTATTCCATTGTGTAGCTGTACCACAGTTTTTCAATCCACTTATCTGCTGATGGGCACTTAGGCTGTTTCCAAATCTTAGCTATTGTAAATTGTGCTGGTATGGACATAAAGATGCATATATCCTTTCTCATTGGTATTTTTAGTTTCTTGGGATATATTCCTATAAGTGGGATCACTGTGTCAAATGGGAGTTCCATTTATAGTTTTTTGAGGAAACTCCATATTGTTCTCCACAATGGCTGCACCAGTCTGCATTCCCACCAGCAGTGCAGGAGGGTTCCTTTTTCTCTACAGCCTCACCAGCCCTTTTCCTTTGTTGATGTGTTGATGATAGCCATTTTGACAGGTGTGAGGTGGAACCTCATTTTTGTTTTGATTTGCATCTCTCACATGATTAGTGACTTTGAGCATGTTTTCATATGCCTCTTGGCTTTCAGAATTTCCTCTTTCAAAAAGTGTCTATTTAGGTCCTTTGTCCATTTTTTTTATTGGATTGTTATCTTCCTTTTGTTAAGTTGTATGAATTCCCTATAATTTGGAGATTAAACCCTTATTGAAGATAACATTGGCAAATATGATCTCTGATGTAGTGGGCTTTCTTATTGTTTTGTTGATAGTTTCTTTTGCTGTGCAGAAGCTTTTTATTTTGATGTAGTTCCATTTTTTTTATTTTCTCTTTAGTTGTCATTGCCCTAGGAGCAGTATCAGTGAAGAAATTGCTTTGGCATATGTCTGAGATTTTGCTTCCTGTGGATTCCTCTAGTATTTTTAGGGTTTCCCTCCTTATGTTTAAGTCCTTTATCCATTTTGAATTTATTTTTGTGTATGGTGTAAGTTGTGATCTAGTTTCATTTTTTTGCATCTATAATATCTGTCCAATTTTCCCCACACCATTTATTGAAGAGACTATCTTGACTCCATTGTATGATCATGCCTCCTTTTTTCAAATATTTATTGAGCATAGTGACTTGGGGTTGATTTCTGGGTTCTCTATTCTATTCCATTGGTCTATATGTCTATTCTTGTGCCAGTACCAGGCTGTTTTGAGAACAGTGGCCTTGTAATACAGCTTGATATCTGGTATTGAGATCTCACCTATTTTGTTCTTTATAAGGATTGCTGCAGCTATTCCAGGTCTTTTCTTTATTCCAGATGAATTTTTGGAAAGTTCGTTCTAGGTCTTTGAAATATGCCATTGGTTTTTTTAATGGGGATTGCAATGAATTTGTAAATTGCTTAGGGTAGAGTGGACATTTTAATGATGTTGATTCTACCAATCCATGAACATGGTATGTTCTTCCATCTGTTTATGTCTTCCTCTATCTCTTTTTTCAGCGTCCTATAGTTTTCCATGTATAGGTATTTTTACCTCCTAAGTGAAGTTTATTCCTAGGTATCTTAATTTTTTTGATCAGATGATAAATTGAATTGCTTTCTTAGCCACTCTTTCTGTAAGTTTATTATTGATATATAGAAATACCATAGATTTCTTGGCATTAATTTTGTATCCTGCTACATTGCCAAATTCATTTATTATGTCTAATAATTTTTTATGGAGTCTTTAGGGTTTTCTATGTACATTATCGTTCCCTGGCTGCCAACACCACCTTCACTCCGGCCTGGGGCTGCCTCTTGCCTCTAACCTTGTCACATCACTTTGCATACTCCCTCTGTTTTAGCTGTGGGTGCCGCCATCTTTGTTATGGAGTTATTGTCATATTCCATCTTTATTAGGTAGGATTTGAGAGAGAGAAACATTGATTCATTGTTCTGCTTATTTATGCATTCATTGGTTAATTCTTGTAAATGTTCTGACTGGGGATCAAACCTAAACCTTGGCATATCAGAACATACTCTATCCAACTGAGCTACCTGACCAGGGTGGAAAGACCAATTTTCTTACTAAAAGAATTTTCTTTTTAGTTCTGAATAGCTCAAAAAATAAAATTTATAACATAATGGAGAAAATTAATATTAATATGATTAATTTTCCTACCCAAAAGAATGTAAAGTTCAAACAGACTGAAAGACAAGGAATGTTAAATTGAAGAAAGCAGTATTAATGTTTGCCTTTCATGAATCTTGAGACATTACCCTTACCAATAAAATGGGGAAGTTGATTGTGGTGTGCTTCCAGTAATTTCATTCTTTTATCATATTGTTAAAGTTAAAATATCCTCTTAACATTGGTTTAGAATTTGTTTCTTTGGTAACTGCATCCTTTTAATTAGGTTTTGCTTTCATCTTGTGATAAGTTTTTTGATAGCTCATTAATTGTTCAAACAAATCTTAAAGTAAGGTATCTCAATAACAGTTACTATGTTGTATAATAATCTCTGTACTAACATACACAGATTTTCTGATGCTTATTTTTCACATGATATTGAGGTCAAAACATTGCAACTCAAAAGGGTTATAAAGTTATCAAATTTCTCCACTTATTAACTGCTCTTGTTTCTTTTAACAGCAAAAAAATCTTCCTTCTCAGGTTTTTGGCAATACTAAACAAAGCAAAGCTGTCCACTCTCTTCAAAATCACTATACTTCTTAGTAGGTATTCAAATGGAAACAACAGAAAACTCAGCTAAAAGTACAATAGCTTAAAAAATAAAAGTATATTCATTGGTTTTCTTGCACTGAAAATCCAAAAATATGGGGTTAGGAGGCAAAAATGACATAATTGCACAGCAGATGATCTTATCAAGAATCTAGTTTCTTCCAGTATCATGATTTGCATTTCTGAAACTCTGCTTTACCCTCAGCCTGACTTACCCAAATGTCAACTCCCGGGACTACCTGCTTCTGAATATAAACACATTCAAACAAAGTTACTTTTGGAAATTCTTCCAGAAACTCCTAGTTGGTTTATGTTCCCTAAGGCTCTTAGTAAACCTCTTTGTATGTGTCATTAGCTCAAATTGAATCATATACCCATTCCTGAATCTATGTCTAAGGGATGGGTTTCTAGTAATGAACATAGATTTGAGTCTCCTAACCTAACCCCAGATCTAGACCAAAGTCAATTTCCTTTGAAATACTTCTGCTTCACAGAAGTTTTATAGGGAATATATGTCTGCATATATGCATAACCCATAAACACAGATAATAGGGTGGTGAAAGCCTATGGCCAAGGATGAGGCTGGGCTAGAAGGGGTCAATGGGGGAAATGGAATAAATGTAATACTTTCAACAGTAAAAATATTTTTAAAAATAAAAAATAAAATCTGGATCTAGGAGTTTTTCAGTATTGTTTGTAAGCTCTTTTTGCTTTCTTCTCTAGAGTAAAGAAGAAATATGTTTTGGAAATTTGTGGAAAACAAGAAGCTAAAATAAAAATCATTCTAAAGAGCATTAACTTGTCTATATTGTGATATTAGAAAAAAAATTAATTGCTTAGAACTTTTTACTTATAAAAATTACTACTCCTAGTAAAATGATTAGAAATATATAACCAGAATATATAACATAGCTGAAGGTTGTCTTCAGTATCAGGACTATGGTGTTAGCATTCCAGATAGAGGCTAAGTGGATAGGCTTATGAACTTTGAAACAAAAGTTATTGGATTCTTAAGATTTTTGCTTGCATGACCGAAGTTTCATTTATTTGATATGAGAAAAATAAAGTTGGGAGGAAATTGATCAAGAAATCTGTCTTGAGCCCTAGCTGGTTAGGCTCAGTGGCTAGCATGTTGGCCTGCAAACTCAAGGGTCCCAGGTTTGATTTCGGTCAAGGGCATGTACCTTGGTTGTAGGCGCATCCCCAGTAAGGGGTGTGTAGGAGGCAGCTGATTGATGTTTATCTCTCACCGATGTTTCTAACTCTCTCTCCCTCTCCCTTCCTCTCTGTAAAAAAAATCAATAAAATGTATTTTTTTTAAAAGAAATCTGTCTTGAACAAAATTTTTAAAATTATTAAAAGTGAAGATATTGGAAATATCATTAGCTATTCAAATCTGTAGGGATCAGGGCTGGGAGAACATATTTGAAAATCACCTATATAAAGTTTATATCTTAAGTATAACTTAATAATAGAGTATATAAAAAGAAAGTAGAGAATTTAGGAATGAATCCCAAATCACTCTATAATTTGAAGAGCTGAAAAATAAGTTTGAAATGAATCACAATTGAAATAAGAGAAAACCCACTACTATTTGTCCAGACCACAAATAAAAGGATGTATTGAGAAAGGAAGGCCATCCTTATTGAATTCTGCTGATGTCAAGATGAGGATATATTGTAGAAGTCACCAATGGATTTGGTTCCTGGTTGCCATGACAAAAGCAATGTAAGTATAGAAAAGCGAATAAAACTTACTAACTTGCTAAAACTTGCTAACTTCCACTGCCCTATCCCTTTCTTCAGATAAACTGAGTCATAGGAGAAGGGGAAGAGAATCTCCATAAAGATTTTATCCTAGGCAGAGTACAGGTTACTCTATTTAGAAGGGGAAGGCCTTCAAGATATTCCCAGTAAAGCCCCTGTTTATAGCTCTAATCCCTTTGCTTCTCAAAATGACCTAGTTTGAACAATGAAATTATGGTCACCTACCCAACAGCCAGGGGACAGGTAGTTCTGTTTAGAAGGGAAGATTAGCATAGCATTTCCTAGATGAGGTTTATACTATGAACTCACTAACCATCTGGGCTTGTATGAGCAGGCAGAAAAGAGAACTGCCTAGTGAAGACAATATAAAGTGACAGGAATAATGGAGCAGCCTGCATTCTCATGCTTTGAGGTGGTGAGAATGCAGCAGACTCCTATGAGTCAAGTAGACATTAGAGAAGGTGGCCAGGTTTGATTAATCTCCCTGGTCTCCCACTAGTAAAGGCTGGCTACAGAGAGCAGTGAGGCTGTGAGGTGAGAACAGGACTGGAGCTATTAGCAATAAAAAGAAGACAGGAGAGGCAGCTGGAGGAATGAGAGCCAGGGGCTCTCCTGCCTCTGGGACTGTGAGACGGGAAGGAACATCCATGGCTCCCAAAGAATGACACATGGCTCTTTAGAGTAGCATTTGATGCTTGCCACAGAGGGCATACATAGCTGGCCATTGTTATGTATTGTTAAATATTTATGGCAGTGAAAATGTATCATTGAGGATAAAAGATTATTGCCTGCTTCTGCAATGCTTTGCCCCACAACCAACAGCCATTATCAATGGAGTAATTGGTTCCAGAGAGATGGGCAAAGGGTTGAATTTGTGGAAATGTAACTCCTTGGTAAGGTTTGGATAAGCCAAGGTGACAAAATTGAAATTTTAAAGGGACATAACTGGACAGCACTTTTTAATAACAGGAAGTGAGAAAAAAACCTATAAAATCTCGTAAGATACCATGTGGGTCCATAAAAAGGATAATCACTGAGGCATGGTTCAAGACAACAATTGGAAAAAAAATGATACTATCTTGGGTTCCTATATCACCCAGTTAAGATTGCCCAATAAACTTATTGTTGTAAAGTCTCGTTTAGAGTTTTAGTGTTTTGGTTAGTGTTTAATTTGTTTATTAAGATTATTTTTAATTGTAGCTTATTTCACTCATGAGATTAAAGAGTAATTGGAGATGAATGATGAACTCTAAATACTTAACTTCCCTTTCTAAAGTATATTTTCAAAACCAAAAGCAATAATATATAACTCAGAAGATGGGAACATCAGAGGCAAATGCATTAGGAGCCTGCATTTCCATCTTGCCCAATAGTGCACTAAATAAATGCAGAAATTTTAACTATTACCCATTTTAATTCTCAGATATAGAAGGGCAGGTCAAGTAGGTAACTAGCTTTTATAGATCTCTCCAAGAAAAACTGAAATGATCAACTTCAGGCAGCTAATCTAGCACTGGATCAAAACCCCTCAGGGAAATATTTATGTTTTACTAGTTTACTCAGAGAAACAGCTCTAGGGATCTGCAGATATCCTCTGTGATTTTGACTGAAGGAAACACTGATGCCAGAGCTGAAGCTTGTGATTTAATCATTGAAGCAATTCAGCCTTCAGCAGTCCTATCTCCTAAGAAATCAATAGCTACACTTCCAATTCTATTAAAAAAATTTTTTTAACTTCTCCACCTGACCAAGATATTAATTTGTGTATGTTCCATTGTCTGTCTATCTGGTTGATCCCTGGAAATGTTGAAAGACTAATTTAATTATTCAGTTGGAAATGCTTTCTCTAAAAGGTGTCCTGTCATCATCATCATCATCATCATCATCATTATTTTAATTATTTATTGATTCACATGCCATTTTCAAACACTAAAGTGATTTAAAGAATTATCTACAACATCCAAGGATAACATTTCACTTCAGTCTTCTAAACATACTGTTCCAGTCAATTGATGGTGGTATAAAACAATTTTCAGAAACAAATTTTTAAAAATTCTCAGAAATGTTCATTAAATTAAAAACAAACAAAACAAATGAACAAACAAAAATTCAGTCGAAAAGCTAGAGAAATTGGGGCAACTCATGAAAGCTCCTGGCCTGTGTATAAATGCCAGGGGCTTATGAAATCTGTGATAGTCTAAATTGAAGTTCTCAAATTTTCCACGTGATGGAACTCTTGAACACATATGCATTATTTGTACCCAGACTACTGTTTTCTATCAGTTAAGAAAAAGAAGGCTCCCTGATCAGATTTGCTTGAATTAATTTTTTAAAATATATTTTATTGATTTTTTTACAGAGAGGAAGGGAGAGGGATAGAGATAGAGCTAAAAACATAGATGAGAGAGAAACATCAATCAGTTGCCTCCTGCACACACACACACACACACACACCCCCACCACTGGGGATGTGCCCGAAACCAAGATACATGTCCTTGACCAGAATCAAACCTGGAACCTTTCAGTCAGCAAGCCAGTGCTCTATCCACTGAGCCAAACTGGTTTTGGCAGCTTGAATGAATTTTACTTACATTAAGACATTACATTTTAACTTGCAATAATGGTTAAACTAGTTTATCTACATTTGAATACATGTGGATTTCATTAAATTGTGGGGTATGCTGAACAATAGGGGGTACTAAAAATGACATTAAATAGGGACACAGGACTCATGGATTCTCTGGTCTAAGGACTCACCATCAAATGATTTCTCCTTATTCAGTCACATAAATGGCTTTCTAAACTCTACAAATTTCAAATAAAAAATGTTAATATTATTGAATACTCATAAATCTTATACACTGTTGTTAAAGCAAAGAATTCTCTTTGCCCTGAAAGCTCGGGAGACAGCTCAATAAGCACTTGATTTTTCTCTTGTTGGAAATATTTATAATTACTCCTTCTAGAAAACATGTTTTATTATACTATAACCAGTGTACAAATTGATTTATTAGAGGAAATAGGCCTATTTTTATATCAATTTGTCCTCTGGACTTTAAGGATAGAAATCAACACGGATTTACAGGCTCTTGTAACTAGTGTATCTTTATTAAGTACTAGGAGATATTTCTGATTTTAGCAGTAAAAGTTTAAATTAAACAGATTAGAGTATATGTATTAGAGACTTTCTAGTCATCAGCTACCAAACAAGAACCATGCTTTCTATTTCTATGTATGATCCACTTTGATAATATACATCAATGAATATTTATTGAGTTCCTACTATATATCAGCCACCGTTATAATTATTGGGGCTGTGAGATTAGAGTTTAAAAAGTTGTGTGTTCTTACATTAGAAGTTTCATTAGAAGAACAATTTTTTCTCTTTTGTCAAATTTTCTCTCAATATACTTAAGAATAAAAGGAACACATACATTTAAAATTCAAAAATGCGAGAATAAATATATAAGTATAATTATTTGAACATACAACTGCTAAACTGTTGGTGCAATACATTTTAAGGGCACTCAGTCATTAGTTCTGCATAGAACTTGGTACTTGATAACCTCAACACTGACATAATTGTGTTTGCTTATCTGTTAAAGGTCAAGTAAGGTAAATCTATAGATAAATTCTCATTTTCCAAATGCTTAATTTGTTACTGTCTTTTCTCCCCTTTTTTTCTAAATAGTACAGAATATTTACATCACAAAGTTTTTCCTCATAATGTGTGAATCATACATTTTTATCAGGCTGCCACTTATACTTTCTGCTTAGTCATTTTTTACTTTTAACTTAATCTTCCACTAAGAAGTAGTAAATCATGGATGAGGCTTACAGTCAAGATTGCAGAGTAGCCTGGCCAGTGTGGCTCAATGGTTGAGTGTTGACCTGTGAACCAAGAGGTCACAGTTCTATTCCTGATCAGGGCACATGCTTGGATTGCAGGCTCCATCCCCAGTGGGTATGCAGGAGGCAGTTTATCAATGATTCTCTCTCATCATTGGTGTTTCTCTTTCTCTCTTTCCCTCTCCCTTCCTCTCTAAAATAAATATATATATATTTATGATGGCAGTGTGAGTAAACATGGTACTGGCATCCTCCACAACCACACCAACATTACAGATTAATTACAAAACAACCATCATTGAGAAAAGCCTAAAGTCTAGTTGAAAAAAGTCCTGTAACTAAGAATATAAAAAAGCCACATCGAGACCAGTATGAGGGGCAGAATTTCGGAACAGGTTGGTCCCACACTCACGTGTGGTGGTGAAAAATTAGGATGGATATCTCCACTGAGGAAGTTCCCATAAAGAGTGAGAGGTTCCTTTCCAGGCTCCTCAGGCCACAGTTTCAGTGCCAGGAAGAGAAGTCCCCATAACTTCTCATATATCCTCACTCCAACTCACTTTCTCTGAGCTCCAATGCTGGGGCAACAGCTCCAAGGTGCCAGGGACATGTGAAAGAAATGAAATTGTCTGGCTTTGGGGTAAGGACTGGAGGGGCAGTTTTCTCCCAGACAGAGGTGCTGGCAGAAACTGTTGTTCTTTTGCTGAGCTCTCCCCATGAAGGCACAGGCCGACACTATATCGCTACCAACCTAACAAAACAAAATTGACCTTTCCTAGTGATTCTCTGATACTCCAGACCCCCACCCAACTTTCAAGCCCATCCAAATGCTTCCTTTTCCATACAATCCATCTTGGCTCATGCTGCAGATTTTTCTAAAATCTCTCAATGGTTCACAAACCCTAAAGAGTAGCATAGAATTTTAGCATACCCCAGACCTCTTGTTAAGTGGCCCCAGGCCATGAACCAGCACCAGCCAGACTCAGTTCACAGTTTGACTTCTTTCAGGAACCTCTAAGCCTGGCACAAGAAGCACCATCTGCAGATTGTTTTTGTAGTCATGCCAGGTGACCATGGGCAGGGGCACAGGTGGCAGCTGAGCTTGGTATGCACCTCCTAGGAGGCCCCTGAGCCAGCACACTCAGTGGACAGCTTCAGACCATGTTAGAGCACTACCCAACCATCTCCATGAGCGACCCACTCAAGAGGCAGACTTAGTGGGCAACAGAGCTCAGCTTAAATGAATTCTGCTCTGTGGGTTTGACCCTGCATAGCAGCTCTGCTGCTATAGTTGCAGTTGTTCCTTGAAGCCAATTAACCTGAGGTCAATTCCTTCCGTTGATTTGCCAATAGCAATCAAAGCTCCACTACAACAGGAGGATGCATACAGCTCACTCAAGGGGTGCACCTGAAGCATTAGCTCTGATGACGAGAAAGGTTGCATCACTGTGCCCCACAGAACACCTACTATATTTGGCCACCATACCAAAACTGTGAGATATAGCAGCCCTACATAATATATAGAAACAAGCACAGAGATGTAGCCAAAATGCATAGACACAGAAACATGTCTCAAATGAAAGAAAAGGAGAAATCTCCAGAAAAAGAACTAAATGAAATAGGGGCAAAAAAACAAAAACAAAAACAAAAAACTACCAGTTACAGACTTCAAAATAATGCTTATAGGAATTCTCAAGAAACTTGGTGAGAACTTCAAAAGCATACAAAAGGACATAGAAGCCATAAAAAAAGAACCAGTCAGAAATGAAGAAATACACTAGAAGCAATCAACAGAAGATTAGATGAATGAGAGAATCAAATCAGAGATTTGGAAGATAAGCAAACAAAAACACCCAATCAGAGCAGCAAAATAGAAAAATAAAAAATGAGGATAGGTGAAGGACCTCTGGGACAGCAAGTATAACAATATCTGTATCAGAGGGGTACCAGAAGGAGAAGAAAAAGAGCAAGGGACTCAGAACCTATTTGAAGAAATAATGTCTAAAAACATCTCTAAATTGGTGGGGGGAAAAGACAAACAACTCCAGGAAGAAGTGTTCTAAACAAGATGAACCCAAAGAGACCCAAACCAAGACACATCATAATTAAAATGGCAAAGGTTAAAGACAAGAAGAGAAAGAATGTATGTACCCCTGTGTTTATAACAGGATAATTTACAATAGCTAAGATCTGGAAACAGCCCAAGTGCCCATCAGTAGACAAGTGGATAAAAATAAAAAAATTTTAGAAATTAAAAAAAGTTTTGTGGTACATTTACTCTATAGAATAATAAGCAGTGAAGAAGAAGAAGAAGAAGAAGAAGAAGAAGAAGAAGAAGAAGAAGAAGAAGAAGAAGAAGAAGAAGAAGAAGAAAAGAAGAACCTCTTGCCCTTTGAAAAAGTATGGAAGGATATGGAGAGTATTATACGAAGTGAAATGAGCCAGTCAAAGAAAGACAAGTATTACATGATATCACTCATATGTGAAATCTAATGAACAAAATAAACCAATGAACTAAAGAGATCCAAAGACATAGAAACATAGAACAGACTAAAGAACCACAGAGGAAAGGTGGGAGAGTGGTGTGGGTGAAAAGAGATCAACTTGTATACATAACCCATGGACACAGACAATAGGGTGGTAAAGGCCTGAGGCAAGTGGTAGGGGTGAGCTAGAAGAGGTCAATGGAGGGAAAGAGGGACATATGTAATATTTTCAACAATAAAGATTTAATTAAAAAATGAAAAAAAATCTTAAAAGTAGCAAAATTAAAGCAATTAGTTAACAACACAGAAGCTTCCATAGACTTTCAGCTGATTTTTCAACAGAAATTTTGCAGGCCAGAAGGGATTGGCAAAAAAAAAAAAAAAAAATTTAAATTGATGAAAAGCAGGGACCTACAACCAAGATTACTCTACCCAGGAAAGCTATCATTAGACTCAATTGAAAAGACACATGCATCTATATATTTATTTGCAGCATTATTATGGAAGCAACCTAGGTATTTATCAATAAGTGAATGGATAAGGAAGTACATGTAGTACATATATATAATGGAATATGACTCCGTCACTAAACAAAATAAAATCTTGTCATCTTTACAACATGGATAGATCTAACGAGTATTGTGCTGAATGAAGTCATATAGAGAAAGACAAATGCTGAATTATTTCACTTATATGTGGAAACTAAAATACAAAATATGTCAATAAACAGAACAGAAACGGACTCATACAGAGAATATTTTAATGGTTTCCAGGTGGGTTGGGAGGATGGGTAAAAAAGGTAAAGTGATTAAGAAGTACTAATTGGTACAGAATAGTCATGGGGATGTAAAATATAGTATAGGGAATCCCATGTAATAAAAAGGTAATATGCAAATTGATCCTAACAGAACTACCAGAATGAATTTTTGACAAGTCACTATGAGGTTCACTGACCACCTCTCGGTCCCTCTGCAGCTGGCAGGCTTGAATAACCTGATGGCAAACAGGGTACTAGGGGTGGGTGGTAAGGGATGCAGGTGGCACCAGGCCAAGGCCACCATCCTGCCAGTAGCCCCACTTACAGAGGGCAATCCGTGGCAGGGGCAGGGGTGGGTCTGGCAAGCAGGTGGAAATGGCCAACTTCTTGGTCTCTTTCCCCTGCCATCAGGCTTCGATCATCTGATGGTGAACAGGGAATAGGGTGTGGGCGGAGGCAGGGGGCAGGGCCAGCTGCAGGCAGCCGGGGAAGATGGCTCTGACCACAGGCCAGGCCTAGGGATCTTACCCGCACACAAATTTCATGTGCCGGGTCTCTAATATAGTCAATAAAACTATAATGACTATATTATTCATATAGTTCTTGCGGTAATCACTTCAAAAGTTATATAAATAGCCGAAACAGGTTTGGCTCAGTGGACAGAGCATCAGTCTGCGGACTGAAGGGTCCCAGGTTCGATTCCATCAAGGGTTTGTACATTGGTTGCAGACACATTCCTGGTGTGGGATGTGCAGGAGGCAGCTGGTCGATGTCTCTCTCTCATCAATGTTTCTAGCTATCTCTCTCCTCTCCCTTCCTCTCTGTAAAAAATCAATAAAATATATATTTTTAAAAAGTTATATAAATATTTAATCTCTAGGTTGTATACCTGAAACTAATATTGTATATCAACTATAATTAAAAATTTAAAATTTTTAAAATTTAAAAAAATGAATAAATTATAGAGGCTATTTGTAGCTGAAGAAAGAAGTAAGCATTTCCTAAGCTCAAGATATTAATTGTGCCTCTTCTTGTTTCTAACAGAAGAGTATAAATTTCTATGTTTGTGTTGTTGTTTTTTACTATAACTTCTTGTGTAAGGCACTGAGCTCATTTTCTAGAATATAATGGCTGAAATATGGCCCTTTCCATTGCCAAGATCACATTTAACATAGAAAAACAAAACACATAAGCAAAGAGGTAAATTTCAGAGTGATTAATTAACCTCTATTCCAAAAATAAGATCATAACAAAAAGGATTATTTTTTAATAAAGAGGTTATAAAACTTCATAAAGATAGAGATAAATATATTTTCATTTATAAAGATTTTAAAATTCATAAGTAATTATGAATGGTCCATAAGGCTAGAGTTTACACTTTAAGTAAACATTAAATGAAATAATTTTCACAGGCAAAAATTTTATAAATAGAAGCAAATTACATGCTAAGCAATTATTCAATGCACACATTACTTTTCCAAAACCTTAGTCTCGTACAAAGATCTATATTTGTTGATCATTTTCAGAAGATATTTAGATATAGTATTATTAGTAATACTACAACCCTGGTATGTACCCTGACCAGGAATCATCATCTCCGGGTTCATAGGTCAAAGCTCAACCACTGAGCCACACCTGGCTGGGCAGAGGCAAATCTATTTTATAATCTCAGTAGTTGTCATAGAGATAAGTTTTTAGGCAAAGGATTCAGAGTTTTGGAAGGGACAAGTCATAATAGAAAGAAAACAGTATGGTGCCAAGATTAGTTGCTGTTGGTAGCCAACAGTTTTGGATTGTGAGAGGGATGTCCAACTGCTAGTTTAGGCCTGATCCCACTGGACCTCATTCGGAGATCTTTTGTGGGTTCCCAGAGAGGAGAGGGTGCAGTCTGGGCTGAGGGACACCCCCACCCCCACCCCATGTGCAGGAATTTCTTCCTTCCCCCAGCTGCGGGCACCAGCTTCTCTCTGGCACCCGTGACCCAGGCTTCCCTCTGGCAGCCAGCAGTCACCTAGGATCTGGCTTCCTTCGTAGCCCTGGCTTCATCTGGAAGGTTGTCCAGAAGACGTCCAGTCTAATTAGCATGTTATACTTTTATTATTACAGATATATGCCTCTATATCAAGTTTTCCATCATTTCTCTGTAAAAATTTTTATAAAAATTTTAGAGCAAAAGCTATTTAGGTCAAAATATTTATTAACATCTTTGTCATCAAACACAAATATTCATTGACCCAACTCATGTATTTTCTGTCATTCAACAATTAAAATGTTTTACATTATTTTATTTTATTTTATTTTATAGGCTTTGATATTTTCTTCCAATTACATATAGAAAGTAAAAAGAAAGGAGAAGGGAATATATAGGAGATAAATGAAAAACAGTTCTTGTCAGAAAAAAAGAAGAGGTTTTATTTCTGTTTAATAGATCTCTAAAGCTTCAAAAAAATTCCTACAACCTATCTCTTCAGTCAGATCAAGGAGGCATTATAAGAAACCTATAGCAAAAAGAAAATGTCAAGAAACATCAAGGACATAAAAATAGATATTTTCTATGAAAAAAAATCATTTGTAGGACATATTTTCTATAAATGTCCAGCAGTTGCCTTGTGCAAGTGCTCTTGACAAATAATTCAGGCCCAGAAACTCTAAAATGTTAAAACTCTGATTTATGAATATATCTTTTTCTATATAAGTAAATCCTTATACATATATATATATATATATATATATATATATATATATATAATTTATATAATATTATTAATATTATATAAATATTATATATTATTAAATAATATATATAATATTATTGCTTTTTTTACAGATAGGAAAAGAAAGGGAGAGTTAGAAACAAGGAAAGAGAGAAACATCAATCAGCTGCCTCCTGCACACCCCCTACTGGGGATGTGCCTGCAACAAAGGTACATGACCTTGACCAGAATCAAACCTGGGACCCCTGAGTCCACAGGCCGACCCTCTCTCCACTGAGACAAACCTGTTAGGACTATACAAGTAAATTCTAAACTCATGTTAAAATGATAACAAAGTATATATCCTTAAATTTTGCTCTGTCATTTGAACATGGAGAATTTAAAGGGCAATACAAATGGTTTTATAAATATGCAATGCTTTGAAAATCACAATTTCTACAGTTTTTGATGCAAAGAGATGTCAGCACTCCTAAAGATCCCAAAATACATCATTCACTCATATTTCTGCTATATAGTTTTAGAATACCCATTTTAAGTAGCTAGAGAGTGTTACTCTAAATTGAGTTTCTCAGAAAGAGATTTTTTTAAAACCATAATTACAACAAAGTTATTACTAAAAAGAAAGGATTTATTTCCCAATTTTCTTGGCAAAAGTCAATCATGCCTAGAGGAACTTGATTAAATGGTGCATAATCTACAGATGTTATGGAAGCATTGTATGTGAGAATGTTAATTATCTTACTTTTTAGCAGAAAGATAGAGTTTAACCTTTAGAAAAAGAAAGACAGGACTAAATAACTCATGGGAATTAGTAATGGGATAGTGAGCTTTTTATATTCACAATGGCAACTGAAATCCATCCCAAGTGACAACTGACAGAAACATATGAACATCAGTTTTTACCAGGGCTGACACATGAAATGTTGGCAATCTCTTCAGTTTCATCCAAAATAAGAGTCTATATCTCTAAAGTACTCAAAAATATCAGCATGCACACCAGAAGTAATTCATTACTGTGGGTTACTTGAAGACAATTGAAACTAATAAAGATTCAAGAATTGCCGAGCTACTAAGCTTTGACTTTTCAGGCTAGTCTGTAATATAGCCATTTATGATGAATCATACTTTGGCCATAATATAATGCATGTTTTTGTGGGGGTTTTTTGGTGTTTTTAAAATATATTTTATTGATTTTTTTACAGAAAGAAAGTGAGAGAGATAGAGAGTTAGAAACATCAGTGAGAGAGAAACATCAATCAGCCGCCTCCTGCACACACCTCCCACTGGGGATGGGCTTGCAATTAAGGCACATGCCCTTGACCGGAATCAAACCTGGGACCCTTCAGTCCACAGGCTGGCACTCTGTCCACTAAGCCAAACCTGTTTCAGCACAATGCATGTTTTTAAAGGCATTACTTTGTGTGTGTTTATTCCTTGTTTTGGTGGTAAACACTTATTATCTATATATATAAAAGGCTAGTATGCAAAGTGTTCCCACGGGAGTTTAACCAGGAGACAGGGAGTTCTATTGCTCACTATGACATGTGCTGACCACTAGAGGGCAGCACAGAATGAAAGCCCCAGGCAGCAGCCAGCAGCCAGGGAAGGTTTGCCCTGGCTGTCAACTGACAGCTGGGGAAGAGAGGCCCTAGCTGACAGCCCCAAGGCCCTAATTGGTCCTAATCGCCAGCCAGGCCTAGGGACCCTACCTGTGCATGCCTCTAGTTTGTAAATAAAAGCTCACTAAAATGTTTCTGTATATCAATAGTCAAATTTCCCTTTCTGCCTAAAGTGAGAGTTAACATAAACAAAGAATTGTATTTAGCTTAATTATGTGAACATTGAAGGGCATGAAAGACATTTTATTTTAGCAATATATAACATGTCTCATGAAACCTAGACACATTAAATGATCTAGCCCTTATGAATTGAAATGCAAGGCCAGCAACATTAGACCTTCAGGCACAGGCAACTTCTTCAAAAGAAAGCTTCCTAAAAATACTTCTTCCGTTATATACTTTAAGAGACTGTTTTCTTATACCTTTTGAATGTTGGTTTCTTTAGATATTTTTGCCCTGAATCTCTTTTCTTTTTTTCTCCACTTGATAGATACCAAGGTAATCTGATTTTTGTGAGGTTTTCAACCACCACAGATACATCGATGACTTCCAAGTCAATACTTCCAGATGAGCTTTATCAACTGCATCCTGGGAGAGTATGTCCAACTGCCTACTATAAATAGTAGGTATGAGTAACAGTCTACAAAACCACATATTCAATAAATACATTTTCTTTATTTCTCAATAAATGAACATAAATTCTACTTTGAGAACCCACTCACCTGATAACGAATGCTTTTTGGCTATTTCTCTGTCAACATTAGAATATGACAGATAAAATATAGACCGTATTGTGTTCTATGAAAACCATGTTTGTGTTCTAAGTACCTAACACATTGCTAAGAATATATATATATATAATATATATATATTTAATATATATATATATATATATATATATATATATATATATATATATATATATATATATATATATATATAAATTAATAAAACTTAAATGACATCTAACCTCTCCTATCAATATGACTTGCTTGCTGTAATTTTGGACTCTCTTAATCTATTGCCAACTTCAGTTTTTCCTCAAAGTCTTGATCCTGTGAATACAGGTGTTATCTTATTAAATATCCTATATGGCTCATCATTTTATTCATACACATATAGGCATATAAAAGTAATCAAAATTTTAAAAGGAAAAACATTCACTAATGTTATGAGAAGCAAAACTGTTTTCAGAAAATGTAATTAAGTATCCTATATGTCTTTGTAGTAAATATCATTTACATAATCATAATAATGTAAATATGACATATTAATTATTAAAAGTGACATGAAACTATCAGGAATTTTAAAAAGTGTGAGCAAAAAAGTAACTCAAAGTCAAAAATACTATCTAAAAGTGAGAAGAATCTAAGCACATTCTTTCAAAGTTTAGAGGAATATACAAGGAGGAACCAAAGAAAGGCATGGAACAATCTGGAGGGAATCCAAAGATCCTAAGGGTTTTTAAACAGACATTCAGCAATTCACTTTCACCATCACTTCTCCTGAATAGCCAACTCCTGAACCTTCTAGTAATTATTTAATTGTCCACCCTCCCCTGCAGAGGACACAGCTTTCTTGTTTCTGCTGTGTCTGTTACAACTTGTTCTGCTGCATTCTAGCTTTGAAAACTTTTCCAACTAAGTCTGCTATAGCTTCCTTTACAATTCCCCCTTTTCCCAGTAGGTTTATGCCTTAAAATATATACTGAACTTTTATTGTGAGTTTCAGACAGCACATTTTATATTCAACTTGCTTTTTTATCTCCTATGACTTGTTTCGTCATATTCAAAGTTTTCCTCCCACTTTTATTCACAAAATATTCTTATTCTGGTAATTAAGTTGTTCAGTACACATAATAAAAAAGTTCAGAAATTAACTGAAATTTAAAGTTGTCCTATAGCTCAGTGCTGGAATTATTTGAGGCCAACATAACCCTGATACCAAAACCTGGAAAAGATAACACAAACAAATAAAACTACAGACCAATATCTCTGATGAATACAGAATGCAAAAATCCTAATCAAAATACTAGCAAATCAAATACAATAGTACATTCAAAAAATAATACATCACGATCAAGAGGGGTTCATTCCAGAGGCACAAGAATGGCTCAATGTACACAAATCAATCAATGTAATGTACCATGTAATAATCAATTTACAAAAGAAAGGATAAAAATTGTATTATCACTTGATGTAGAAAAAACATTTGATAAGATATAACACTCACATATGATTAAGTGTCAATGAAATAAGAATAGAAGGAAAGTACCACAACATAAAAAAGCCCATCTATGTTAAAATTCAGCTAATATCATACTCAATGGTGAAAATCAGAAAGTTTTTCCTCTAAGATCAGGAATAAAACAAGGATGCCCACTCTCATCACTCATATTCAACATAGTACTAACCAGAACAATAAGGCAAGAGAAAGAAATAAAGGGCATCCAAATAGAAAGGGAAGAAGTCAAACATATTTTGTAGATGACATGATTCTATATATCTAAAACCCTAAAGACTCCACCAAAAAAAAATTAGAAACAATAAACAAATGCAGTCACATTGCAAGATACAATAATCAATGTGCAAAAATACATTGACTTCCTGTATACTAACAAAACAGCAAAAAAATGAAAAGAAATTTCCTTTTGCAATTGCAACCAAAAGAATACAATACCTAGGAATAAACTTAACAAAAATGTAAAGAGAGAGCAAGTCACTGATGTAAGAGAGACACATTGATGGGATGCCTCCCACACACAGGGCTGGGAATTGAGCCTGCACCTGGAGGTACATGCCCTTGACAGGAAGGAGGGAGAAAACCAGAAGGAAAATCAGAGGAGCTGAAAAAAAGCCTAAGGTACGGAGACATGCTGCGCGCTCACACGCACGCGCGCGCGGAGAGGTCGCAGCCGGAGAGGAGGAGAGGGCTGGGTGCTGCCTGGCGTTCCCTAGCAGGAAGGAAATAGAACCCCCAGCCTGGGCTGAACCCCCGAACTGGCAGCGCTGAGCCCCAAGTTATGTGCCAGACCCTGGGGACCCAGGCTCCGGCAGGGGGAGACAATCCCGGGGGACGGCAAAATGCGGGGCCCCCGGAGTCGCGCGCACATGGCGCGCAGAGGACTGAATGTTGACTCTGATGCTGGATTACCCTAGCCGGAAGAAACAAAGCCTCCGGCGGCAGCTCTGAGCCTCAGTCCAGACCGCCCCGAACTCCAGGTCTGGGCCAGTCCCTGGGGACCCAGGCTCGGGCAGGGGGAGACGGAGCTGTGAGGTGGAGTCCTGGGAGCGCGGCGAAAGGCCGAGCCCCCGGAGTCGCGCACACTGTGCGCAGAGGACAGTCTGTTGACTCTGATCCTGGACTCCCCTAGTGGGAGGGAGAAAGAAAGCCCCAGACTGGAGGAACGCCACGAGGAGCAGGAGCCCCTGCCGGACACCGGCCAGCCGGGCGCCAGCAAGGAGCCGGGCGACGGGGCCCCCAGTGGGGGGGGTGCCCCTGAGCCTTCGACTGCTGAGCGCTGGCAATGGAGCCAAGGACGGGGGCTGCTTCCTGGGCGGCGCCGACCCCGGCAACAGGCTGGAGCAGTGCGGGAGCCCGCGGAGAACAAAGGGGTGCCACAGGCCAACCTGCTGAGCTCCCAGGACAAGGAGGAAGAAACCAAAGAAGTTCTCAATGTGAAGAAATCAAGTGAGAGCAAATGATAGTAAAATTACTTAAGAAAGAATACAAAGAAGATCTTGAAAAATTAAAGACTAGTCAGAACTCAACGCACCAGCCAACATTGCAACATAAATGCGTTTTGTTTTGTTTTTTTAAAAGAAAAAAAAAAAGAGAAAAAAGGGACAGAATGTTGGAACAGCGGCGACCAGGCCTAGAGTGGCCAGGCACAAGGCAGTGGCAGCTGGGCCCGGAGCAGCAGTGGCCAGGCCCCAGAGCAGCAGCAGCCAGAACAAGAGCATCAACGGCCAGCACTGGAGCAGCCAGACCTGGGGCAGTGGCAGCCAGGCCTGAGGCAGAGGCGGCCAAGCCCAGGGTGGCCAGTCCAGGAACACCCAGACACGGAGTGGCTGGGCCCGGAGAAGCCCGGCCCAGAGCAGCCGGATTGGGAGCAGCCAGGCCCAGAAGAGCAGTAGCCAAGCACGGAGCATCCAGGCTGGGAGCGGCCAGGCTCGGAGCAGCCGGGTCGGGTGCGGCCAGGCCTGGAGCAGCGGCGGCCAGGCTGGGAGCGGCCAGGCCCGGAGCAGCTGGGTCTGGTGTGGCCAGGCCTGGAGCAGCGGCTGCCAGGCTGGGAGCGGCCAGGCCCAGAGCAACAGCTGCCAGGCTGGGAGCGACCAGGCCCGGAGCAGCCGGGTCTGGTGCGGCCAGGCCCGGAGCAGCGACTGCCAGGCTGGGAGCGGCCAGGCCCGGAGCAGCCGGGTCTGGTGCGGCCAGGCCCAGAGCAGCAGCTGCCAGGCTGGGAGCGGCCAGGCCCGGAGCAGCCAGGTCTGGTGCGGCCAGGCCAGGAGCAGCGGCTGCCAGGCTGGGAGCGGCCAGGCCCGGAGCAGCAGCTGCCAGGCTGGGAGCGGCCAGGCCCGGAGCAGCCGGGTCTGGTGCGGCCAGGCCAGGAGCAGCGGCTGCCAGGCTGGGAGCGGCCAGGCCCGGAGCAGCGGCTGCCAGGCTGGGAGCGGCCAGGCCCGGAGCAGCCGGGTCTGGTGCGGCCAGGCCCGGAGCAGCGGCTGCCAGGCTGGGAGCGGCCAGACCCGGAGCAGCGGCTGCCGGGCTGGGAGCGGCCAGGCCCGGAGCAGCCGGGTCTGGTGCGGCCAGGCCCGGAGCAGCGGCTGCCAGGCTGGGAGCGGCCAGGCCCGGAGCAGCGGCTGCCAGGCTGGGAGCGGCCAGGCCCGGAGCAGCCGGGTCTGGTGCGGCCAGGCCAGGAGCAATGGCTGCCAGGCTGGGAGCAGCCAGGCCCGGAGCAGCGGCTGTCAGGCTGGGAGCGGCCAGGCCCGGAGCGGCCGGGACCGGAGCAACCGGTCCCAGAGCAGCCGGGTCGGGTGCGGCCAGGCCTGTAGCAGCAACAGCCAAGTCCAGAGCAACTAGGTCGGGAGCGGCAGTGACCAGACCCGGAGCAGCTGGTTGTGGAACGAACCAGAGCAACAGAAGCCAGGCCCGGAGCAGCCAGGCCCAAAACAGCTCGCTCCTCGCCTGTACCTGCCCACGGCTGCCTCTCAGACATGGCTGGAAACTTTTGCGGGAACTTGAGGGTCTGCTGAATCAAGTGATGAAGGCTTAGATCTGGATGTGTTGAGTTAGTATAGCACTGGGGTGTTGATCTGTGAGTGCCTTGGGTGGGGCCTGGATGAGGCTGGTTGACCTATTTGGAAATGTCTTTTGTGTGAAGTATCATTGGGCATGTGGAGGTATTATTGATATGAGAAAATGCTAAGTAACAGATTTACTATCTGAAAAGGGATTTACTATCGGGGAGAGGGAGGGAGGAAGAGACTGAACATAAACTGTGCACCTATGGATGAGGACAATGGGGGATGGGAAGGGGGCAGAGGGTGGGGTGGGAACCTGGTGGAGGTTGGAAGAAATGAGGAACCTTTGTAATAATATGAACAATAAAGATTGATTAAAAAAAAAAAAAAAAAATGTAAAAGATCTAATATACTGAAAATTACAAAGCATTATTAAAAGAGATTGAGAAAGACAAAACAAAACGGAATAATATCCCATCTTCATGGATATTAGCCAACATAGTTAAAATAGCCATATTACACAAAGCATTACACAGATTTAATGCAAATCCCATCAAAATCTCAATATCGATTTTTAAACGAATAGAATGAGAAATCAACAGATTTGTATGGAACCACAAAAAAATCCAAATAACCAAAGCAGTTCTGAGAAGAAAAAAACAAAGTTGGAGGTATCATGCTACTTGACTACAAATTATACTATAGAGCTACAATAATCAAAATAACATGGTATTGACAGAAAAACAGATACACAGTTTAATGGAACACACTAGAGAGCTCAGCTAGAAAACCACATGTATATGGACAGATAATTTTTAGCAAATGAGCCAGAAACACACAATGGAGTAAAGATAGTCTCTTCAGTAAATGGTGCTGGGAAAACTTGAAACCAATATGCAAATAATGAAGCTGGATTACAGTTTGTTCCCATGTACAAAAATTAATTCAAAATGGACCAAAGTATAAGACCTGAAACTATAAGTTCCATAGAAGAAAATATAGGTACCAAACTTTATTGAAGCAGAAATTTAGGGGGATATAGGCAGGCTTAGGGATTTTTTTTAGAATTGGAGTCCATGGGAAAAGTGCACGGCTGCAGACTAGGAGAAGGTATATTTCCATAACACAAGGAAGCCAGGTCCAGTTACATTTTCATAGGACAAGGAGGCAGCAACAGATATATTTACATAAAATAAGGGAATTGGAAGTAGCCAAGAAAGGTCATATTTATAAAATAAAGAGAAGGAAGCACTAAAATACCTAGCAACCATACTTAGGTAAAAACTGCTGTTTGAATTTTAACCCTGCTATTCTGGCTTCAGCACTTGCTTACTTGCTTAAACAATAGGGTAGTTGCCTCAGCTTTCAGATTAAGACCAGGACCACAGGAGATTGATTCCCACTGACTCAGTAGCTTCAGGAGTAGAAACTGTAGATAACCTTTAAGATTAACCGATGAGCTCTGCTTCTGTACTATCTGCTTTTGCAAGATAGGGCCACATTCCAATGTCCAGCAGGATGTGGCTGGGAATGACTCTGCAGGCTGATCCCAGCCTTTAGAATTTAGAATTCATAACAAAAGAAAATTCTTGTGGATTATACCTTTAAAAGGACTGCCTACACCTGCAACGGTGCAGTTATGTGGACTCCACCTTCGTGTGGTGCTCTCGCAGCAGTCCTGGCCAGTCCAATAAATCCTTGCCTGCCTTTTTTAATCAATCATCAGCATCCGGAGGTCTTATTTTGAACCCAGGGTTTGACCCCACAACAAGAACTTCATTAAGAAGGAGAGGAAAAAAGCCCAAAGGGAATAGGAAAAAAATAAGAAAGGGAGGAATATTATATGTTAGAGGAAAAATGAAAGTAATAAAATAAAAACTATAGTAATCAGTCTAAGGGAATGGTGACCAATCAGAGGGGATAGCAAGGCGCCAGGTTCTGCAGCCTTTATAAGCCACTGGACAGGGAACCCAGTGGGACCCTTTTCCCCCTCCCTACTTGGGAGTCAGTTCTGTGAGACTCTTCCCCACACACACACGTAGGAGTCTATACTTGTTCTTCAATAAATCTCCACCTTTGCTATACCACTTTCTGTCCATGGATTCATTCTTCTATTCTGGTGGACAAAGTATCCGGTTCCAGTCCAAAAATCTGGTATCATTATGGAACTTGGTCATAGAGAACATTTTATGAACTTAACCCCAAAGAAAAGTAAAGTGAGGGGAAAAATGAGACTATATCAAACTAAAAAGCTTCTGCACAGCAAAAGAAACTGACAACAAAACAAAGAGGCAGCCAACCAGATGAGAAATGATATTTGCAAACAATAGCTGGTTTAATTTCCAAAATATATAAAGAACTCATATAAAGTCACCAGACTCCCAAGGCCACCATACAGTCAATTTTTTTCATAAAACTCAACACCATACAAGCAACCCAATCAAAAAATAGGCAGAGGTCCAGAAAAGATACCTCTCCCAAGAAGACATGTGAACAACCAATATACGTACATATGAAAAGTCATTCAACCGTACTGGCAATTAGGGAAATGCAGATCAAATCTATAATGAGATACCACCTTACACCAGTTAGAATGGCCATTATCTACAAAACTAGCAATAACAAGTGTTGGAGAGGTTGTAGAAAAAGAGAACCCTCAATTCACTGCTGGTGGGAATGTAGACTGGTACAACCACTTTGGAAAACAGTCTGGCAATTCCTCAAAAAATGAGAGCTTCTATACTACCCAGCAATCCCTCTCCTGGCTATATACCCGAAAAACTCGGGATGGTGTATTCACAAAGATATATGCATCCCTATGTTCATTGTATCATTATTAACAGTGGCCAAGACTTGGAAACAACCAAACTGCCCCATGATAGAGGACTGAACACGGAAGATGTACATATACACCATGGCACACTGCTCAGTCATAGGAAAGGATGAAATAGTGTCATTTGCACAATGTGGATGACCTTGAGAACATTATGCTAAGTGAAATAAGTCAGACAGAAAAGGCTAAGAACTATATGATTTCACTAGTATGTGGGATATAAAATTTAAATTCATGAGTACAAACAGCAGTGTGGTGCTTTACAGAGGGAAGGGAATGGAGAGAGAAGGGGATCCTAATACAAGGTGACAGAAAAAGATTTGACTTTGGGTGGTGGGCACATGGCATAATATGCAGACCTTATAACATAGAAACCCACACCTGAAACCTGCATGTTCATGTTGACCAATGTCAACATAATCATTTTAATTAATAAATATTTTAAATGAACATAATACCTACTTTATGAGTTATCTCTTGTTGTAAGAGTCACAATATGCATGAGAGTCCTGACACTGTGCCTGCCATAAGGTAAAACCTCAATGAAAGAGAATGGTGAAAGCTTTTCCCAATAAAGCTGTGAAAAATCTAGTGAGTTTTTGCTGATTTCAAAAATATAAATATTCATACATTTTCTTTGATATTCTCAAGGAAGGTAATTAACATTCTTCCATGAATTTTTAGAATTGTATTCATGCTTTGCTACTGGCATATTGAAAAGCAGAAGCCAGCACTAAAAATTATTGCAAAGAAAAAAGATGCCACTGTTAAAGTACCCATTGTTCCAAGTGATTCAAGGAGAAAATATGCTAAGTGCATGAAAAAGATTGGCCACTCCTCCCAAAAGAAAAGATTTAAATAAAGCAATAAAGACTTAAAATTACTTCCTATAAACAATGGCAGGAATATTCAATTTATCAAGGACTGAAACCATCCCACAGCAGTGCAGTGAATTTTCATTGATATATAAGTGGTCGCCTATTATTTGCAACAATGAAGAAGACTCATTTAACACAAGAATGTAGCAGGAGAGGCGATGCTGGCTCAATAATAGGTTCCTTCTCTGCAGGAATTCATATGAGTGAGTAGGGGAAATGAGGATAGTTGCGGGTGGGCAAGAGAAGGCAGAACTAGATGACTGCAAACCACATGGCATCTTTGCTTAGAAGTCTATTCCATGAATGTGCCAAGGAGTTATTTCAATGGCCTACTGTGTGAGTAAAAAAAAAAAAAAATGTGACTCCAACTCGGCAAAGTACAAAAGGTAAGGACTGGGTAAAGCTGACAGACCTCAGGGGTCTCCGTTACTGGCTGTTACCTTCCAAGTGTCCCTGGCAGAAGACGAAAGTAGCCCCTCGGCACACATAGCTGCAGGTGCATGAAACTAACTTGGGTACAGAGCAGCGGGGGAAGGAAAGGTGTGCCCATCACTGGAATCCAATTTGTTAAAGGAAACTGTACATTCTCTGAAAGTATCTACTCTGATTTCAAAATTAGTGGTTGCCTTGGCAACACCTTAATCCCATGAGGCTCACACTCAGTGCTAATTTCAATTCATTGACACCGCCAGAGATGAGGGATGCAAACAATAACTCAGTGTCCCATTTGGCATACCTCTCATAGGAATCTCAAATGGGATTTCTTCTGCCTATAAAATATAACTGATTTGTCAATAGCTCCGTACACCAGGTGATTACTAACTTCACATTTGATTCCATTTGGTGGTCACTGAAGCCTACAAGGTCAGCAATACTAGTATCATTCCCATTTTACAAATTAAAAATGAGCTCTGGAGAGGCTACATAATTTTCTCACGTTCACACAGTGGTGGTTTGAGGATTTTAATTTCGATTTGGCTGACTCCTAAATTCCATGTTCTTTTAGCACTTCTAACTTTTAAAATAATACAATAATTTTAAAGCTGTAAAATACCTTAGGGATTATCTGCACAATAGCCTAATTTAAAACAGAAGAAACTAGAGACATAGGAAGGCCAAGAGATCCATCAAAAATGCCATGGCCAATAATGGCAGCGTGAGAACCGAACTCAGGTTTCACGACTCTATTTGAACACTCTTTTGTGAAAGGTCACCTCTGTGACATCTGATTGTGACATCCACAGCTTTGAATTATACCTTTGAATTATACCTTTCATCTTTGCATACATTTTCTAGGTCAAGGTAAATGTAGGCAAAACCAAAAAGAAGTAAAAAGTGGGTGGATTTCTGTGTTTGTTGTGACTGCACAGTTAGAGTTTAGCATTTTACACCCAGAACATTAAAGGTGACTGATTCGCTCAGGCCCTTGCAAGCTGTGTGCATGCAAAGCTGCTCATGCCATCAGGTACCTCGTACAATTGTCCTTCTGTAGTGCAAGGACTCCAGGTCTGTCAGATGTCCCATCTGTCTGAAAGCAGAAATTCTTGACAGGAATATGAATCAAATGGCAGATTCACTTTGCCCTAGGGTTTTCACAGAAGGTAAGGAATAGTCCAAAACAAAATTGAATAGTAAGAGTTACCTATGGTGCTTCTTTCTAAACTTTTTTTTTCTGTGCCACTGCCTCTCTTTTATGGGCTGAGACTTCCTTCCCTAAATCATCAGACTCCCAAGACCACCATTCGGTCAATTTTGTCATGCTATAGTTTGCTTATCCAAAGTCCCCTGCTTTAGAAAATCATTAAGACCTGGCTTCCTCCACAGTAACCTTATGTTTCAAAATTACTTTCATTTTTCCTCTTCCTGTTCTTATCACAATTACCATTTCCTTAATGATCTCAGGAAGTGGTTATAAAAGGATATTTCTCGTTACTTCTGAAACAAACTGATGGAGGCAGCCTTTACATAGAGATCCTCCTGTATTGTTTTCCTGACCCACCATACTCTTATGAAGCCTTTGTGCCTTGCCATTTGTGTGTCTTTTTTGCAAATATTTTAATCCAGTATTAGTTTCAGGCTTATAATACCTTGCTAGGTGGTCAACCAAGATATGTGAACCAGGTGGAGGAATGTGTGTAAAGGCAGAAAACTCAGACAGAACGCCATCGAACTGAAAGAAACTAGTTACTGTTCACAAAGTCATTGAACTGGTCAAGACTTGGTGATTCTAAATCTATACCATGTATTATGTGCTTAACATTCATCTCTAAAACATTTATTATGTGCTTACCATGTGCCAAACATTGGACTAGGTAAAGGAAATTTAAAAATAAATAAATAAACAAACAAACAAATAAATAAATAAATAAGAAATAGTATTACAATTCAAGAAATCTATAATGTACAGAGACAACATGTAAGTTCATTACAATTCTTTGTAATATCTGTGCTGATGAGAGGTCAATTTGAAGAAGATATGGGCTTAGATATCTTGCAATGGGGACTTGAACATTGCCTCTGCCACTTATTAGTAAGTCATTAACCACCACGGACTTCAGTGTCATTACTTAAGACTTTAAAAAAATGCATGTATACTTTGCAAGATTGTTTAGAGAAAGCACACATAAATCACGTATACTGGTACTCCTGTGTACTAGTATATAAAAGACATTATATACTTGGCAACTATTATCATTATTTTTATTATTATGAAGATAATGATGAAGATAAGCCCACATCATATTACGCATAGACTCACAAATGACTCAGAATTCATGAATCCACAGACATTTCTAGAATTCAGCAATGGCTTAAAATGACACATAAATTTGGTAAAGAATGGAAAGAAATGTGAGGTTGTAACAACTGTGTATTTAAAAGTACAGAGAAACATGATAGTTTAGGGACTGCTGGTGGGTCTGATGGTGGTGGCAGAGAAACCAGAAAAGTAACTGGTGATGTTGGAGACCAGATCCCAGAAAGACTTTATATCCAAAGTAACCATATGTCCCTGATTACCTGGGATCGGCCTGAGTTATGCCTGATGTCCCAAAGTAATTATTAATAGTGCATTCTTTCACTAAGTTTTGGTGCTGCATTATAGGGTCACTCTACTTACCTTCCATGGTTAGAAATTTTGTGTTAAGCTGAAAGCTATAAAGAGTGCCTAAACAAAGCTAATCTGGGGAATGACATGACCAATTCTAGATTTAAAGAGCACTTTCTGGCAATTCTGTTAACAATGGTGGAGGGTGGAAAAGAGATGGCAACCTGAAGGCAGGTAGAATATAGAAGTAAAGATAGTATATGTTGTGCTTTCAATTATTTGGTCTGGATTACAATCATATATCTCCCATTTATTTAGCACTTACTCTATGGCAAATACTCTTCTAAATGTTTATGAGTATTATCCCATTTAAATTTCACCACATCACAAAAATGGGTATTATTATTAATATCTCCATTTTCATATGACAAAACTGAGAACCTAGAGAAGTTAAATTATTTGCTGAATATCAGATCTGAATTCAAACCCACAGATTCTACAACCAGGTCCCATGTTTGTAACCACTAAATTGTACTGTGATTACTACATAGGACTCAAACAATGAACTGATGTTAGTATCCCCAATTAGTATCCGTCTAGGAAAATATGAAGTCCAGTCTTCCTTCAAGTTCTTTCTTTCTTTATGTGCCCTGGAACACCCAAAGAATTGTTATTCTTTTTCTTTCTGTTATCCTTTTTCTCTCTCCTTGCCCATCAAACTGGACTCAGGTAGGTCCTGTTGCTCTGCAGCAGATCAGTTGTCCTGGATTCAGCTGCTTGCTATTTCTGTGTTGTCTAGACCACCACAGAAAAACCAAGGGTTAAGGTTTCAATTCCTAATTTGGGGGTGTCAGTAGAATGAGATAAGTTTATTTTTTAAAAGAGCACTATGACAACTTTTGCACATTTGGAAATGAGACACAATTATCCATCACCACTCAGATGCAAGAAAAAAAAACTAACCACACTTGTCCTAGTCTCTACTCTTACTATTCCATCATGAATCTTCTCAGAATGATTAAAAGTTATAATATTTACCCTATTTGTGAAAAATGCACACTTACTATCATAAAACAGTGTGACACTGGTATATTTCCCAAAGTCTAGTTATACACTCCTATTCACAATCACTTGATTACATAAAGAAGGAATACTGCTGCTGGCATTGGAAACAAGTTGATTGATCTGTGCTATTTAGGATATAAAATTAAGAAAACTGGTTGCTTGTAAGAGGTCAGTGAAAGGAAAAAATCAAGGATGATTCTCAAGTTTTTATCTCAAGCAAGCAAGTGAGTGAGTAAGTGGATGGATGGAGATTTCAGGAAATTAAATACAGAACACAGACAAACTGCTTAAAAGCTTGGATAGGTGGTAATAAATTCAATAAATATTTATTGGAATGAATGAATGAATGAATACATACATACATACAGTAATGAAAGATAATCATTGAAATGAAAAGATGATGAAGAAGTCAATTTAAAACAGAACCAGTTTAATCAACATTATTTCAAAGTTAACTGTTAATTTGAGGCAAAATAATTTGGGTTCCTTTTGCTAGTTGTCCAATGTATAAGACAATGGGAAATGTAGACACACATGCATATAATTGTAGAAACATACACAACATTCTAAAAATTTCTAAAAACTGCCCTGGCTGTGGTGGCTCAGTTGGTTGGCCAACCTGTGCATCAAAATGTTGCTGGTTCAATTCCCTGTCAGAGTACTCAGGGCACATGCCTGGGTTGCAGACTCACAAGAGGCAGCTGATCAATGTTTCTCTCTCTTTCCCTTCTGCTCTCTCTCTAAAATCAATAAAAATATTTAAAATTTGTAAATAAATAAATGTCTAGAAACTTATTACAGTCAACATTTAGAATATCTGCATGATTCCCTTTCATGTAATAACCTACTATTGTGATTTTAATCTATTAAAAGGGTTGGTTATTAGCTATGTTTTGTTTTTGTTTTTGTTTTTGTTTGTTTGCTTTTAGTCCTCATTGGAGGATATTTTTTTTTTGCATTGATTTTTAAAGAGAGTGGAAGCGATGGGGAAATATATATAGAAAGAAGCGTTGACGTGAGAGAGACACATCATTTGGTTGCCTCCTGCACATGCCCCGACTGGGGCTGGAGATCAAGCTTACAACTAAGGTATGTGCCTTTGACCAGAATCAAACTCAGGACCCGTCAGTTCAAGAGCTGACACTCTATCTATTGAGCCAAACTGGCTATGGCAGGTGTGTATTTATTTAATAGCCTGGCTGATATTGTGTTAGAAAAGCTGTTCTAGTTCTCCATAAGCATGATCTATACTCTTTTTGGCTCAATTGCATAAATATATATTTTATTCATTAACTATGAAGACTATTTGAAGTATTGGCTGGCATTCTTGTGAAATTTTTTCTATTTTAATTGGATTTTCCTATGTTCCAAAAGATAAGTATATCCTTGATTGAGATGATAAAGATGACTTGCCAGGTTGCTCTAAAATATCTTCTAATTTTTATTTCCCTTGACATCTTTCTACAACCAATAGTAACATTCTTGCTGACATATTTATATCATCTATCTCTGTCCCAAAGGTGATGAGGAGATCTGACAGATAGAGACACATCAGCAGCCATGCCAACTGGCTGCCAACTTGGACATATGTACAGAGCAGAGAGCGTGCTAAAGTTCCTTATGCAAAGAGCCAATAGCCCACTGACATTCACCAATGACTAAGAATGTGTCAATATCGCTACAGCACAGTCAAGTTTGGAGTGAGCCATGTTAAAGGTTCTGGAAAGGAGAAGATGACACCTGGGTAGGGCCCCACTCTGCTATGTATATGTGCCTCATTTGGCATCCAGTTTGCATGTCTGCTGCTGGGCCTCCATCTGTCGAATCTCAATGTAATGTCAGAGATAAAAACTGAAGACTCCATGGTTTCAAAATGGATTTTCCTGATGGCTGCCTGATGGCTGTCTGGGGACATAAAATTTAGAAAGCTATCCTTACTAAATGACCCTCTTATATAATATGTGTGTTTTAATTTAACTCAGAGTTTCTATTTAATCTAATCAATGTATAACTTCAGAAAAAGCTTCGAAAATTTAAAGATACAAAGTGAGAGTACATAGTTCATCATCTTATCATATAATAAGATCACAAATACTTTGTGTGAAATTTTGAAATATTTTCCTTTTGTGTATTGAATGTGTACTTGGGAATATATAGTATTAATTGAAATGTAGTTTAACTTGTAGAATAAATCTAAATATAGCTTAATTGCAATGGCTAACATTTTTCACAATAAATAAATCTAGGCTCTTAATATTTCCTAAATATATTTATTAGAACTTCCCAAATTCATGTATAGTATTAATACCTCTCACCCTTTCTTAACTATATTTAGCCATATCTTGTGTGGAAAGAATTAGCTAATTAAAAATACATCAATTTTTCTGTTCAATGGTCTCTGTCCTTCTTTATTCTTATAATTTAAATATTTCTATTTTTCATTCCCATATAATTAAAAACATTTGCCCTTACTTTAGGTGTACTGCAGAATTTATAATGTATTTTTTGTTTGTATAAGACATGGTAATACATTGAATCACAACTTGAGAAGAATAAAAAAGAAAGGCCAAGGGCCTTTTGAAGATTGGCAGTGTACATCCCAGGGTCTTGTGGCCAGGCTTATACTCATTAATCTTCTCCAGGAAGCTATAACTTCATATGTGCATCTTCAGAATTTGGTTACTAGATTTAGATTTGCAAGCTCTGTAACATTATAATGTTCTTATTGAATGGTTTCTCTGCTTTCATTGTTGGAGGCTGGGGGATATATCAATGCTTCTTATGCTTTCTCATTATTAAAAACAAACAAACATATTTTTAATTATTGTGTCAACCCATCCTAGGATGTAGGGTCAAAACTGTAAAATTATCTAGCCAACAGAATGTGGTCAATATGATGGAATATTATTCCCACGAGTACCTTATATTACATAAAACTCTGTCTTAGTGAATGGCCCAAGGTTCTCCTGCTAGACTTAAAAAGCATTGTCCTATTTGAACTGATTATGGAGGGAAGAATCTAGCAAAGCATAGCAGACAGCCCCTTAGAAGCAGATAATAGCCCCCAGCCAACAGCTAGCAAAATAATAAAAATAGCCCTAATTAGTTTTGCTCAGTGGATAGAGCATCGGACTGCAGACTGAAAGGTCCCAGGTTTGATTCTGGTCAAGAGCATGTACCTTGGTTGTGGACACATCACCTGTGGCCGTGGGCCGTGTGCAGGAGGCAGCTGATCAATATTTCTCTCTCATCAATGTTTCTAATTGTTCTCTCCCTTCCTCTCTGTAAAAAATCAATAAAATATATTTTAAAACAGCCGAAACCGGTTTGGCTCAGTGGTAGAGTGTCAGTCTGCGGACTGAAAGGTCCCAGATTCGATTCCGGTCAAGGGCATGTACGTTGGTTGCGGGCACATCCCCGGTAGGGGGTGTGCAAGAGGCAGCTGGTCGATGTTTCTCTCTCATCGACGTTTCTAGCTCTCCATCTCTCTCCCTTCCTCTCTGTAAAAAATCAATAAAAATATATTAATATATATATTTTTTAACAATAATAAAAATAGGGACTTCAGTCATACAAATTCAAAGAATATAAACTTGAATGAACTCGGCAGTAGATGCTTCCCTAGTCAAATCCTCAGATGAGAACTGCAGCCTTGTGAGAACCCAAGCAGGAGCTCCAGCCTTCCTGTGCCTGGACACTTGACTCATAAAAGCTGTTAGATGGCTAATGTGTGTTGTCTGAAGCTAAGTTGTGATAATTTATTTTCACAGTACAGAAACCTAATACAGGTTTATACACAATTCCCCAGAATCACATTTCAATAAATAATCAGACATTGCATTAGTTGGCAGGGGCTATCATAACAAAGTAATATAGGCTGAATGACTTAATGAAGTGTTGTGTCAGTTCTAGAGGCTAAACGTCTGGGATTAGGGTGTCAACAGGGTTCATTCTTTTTTAGGGCTCTAAGAAAGAATCTGTTCCTTGACTCTCTCCTAGCTTCTGGTGCTTTGTTGGCAATCTTTGGTGATCCTTGGCTTCTGAAGCATCACTCCAACTTCTGTCTTCATGTTCACATTATATTTACCCTGTGTGTATGTCTGTGTCCACATTTTTCCCTTTTTATAATGACACCAATCATATTGGATTAAGGGCCTACTCTAATAAAATCACACATTAACGAATTCATATAATTACATCTGTAATGATCATATTTCTAAATAAGGTACTGGGAGTTAATGATTTAAATGTTTGAATGGGGGAATTTGGAGAGGTAGAGACACAATTCAACCAATACCAGTTGTTTGTTCTTACCATAAAAGAAACTTCTAGGAGAATGCGAGAACACTTCCATTTTAATTTAAGGTATCACTTCTTCAAAATAATGAGCTCTACTTTCATCCCTGGCTTTGTCTATCATAGCTAGAAGAGAGTGGGAACCAAAAGCATTCACACATCCATTTCTTTTTAAATGTATGTCTTTGAACATTTGCTTTTCACAGTGACAGGAATCATGGAAGTACATCACATTAAAAAGTTATGATATCATTAAAATACAGAACAAGCACTTGTCTTGACTTATATAAATTGGTGCCCCAAAAATATTCAGACTTGAAGACTACTGAAAACTTTGTGAACTACTACTAGTTCCTTCATGGTAATTTATTTTCTATCATATTTTAGGAAAGAAAGTATAAAAATGTATTTGATATCACCTAAGTTTGAAGACATCATCATTCCCAAATGAAAACGTAAAGGTTTTTAAATAGTAAAGAGAATATTGTTGGCTGTAAAAATAGTTGTTAGTCAATTAAATATCTTCTGTCAGGTGTTCCAGTAAGCAGTTCACATATATCATTATCCTCACAGCAACCACATGAAATAGATATTAACATATCCACCTTATAATGAGAAAACTGAGAAAAGGGGATAAGCAATGTATCCTAAGTCACACAGTCAGAGACATTGACCTGAATTTTAATCAAACTTGCCTTTATTTCAAAGAGATACTCTCTTTTGCTATGTCCCAATAACTCAGTGTTTATGTATTTCATAAAGTCTGAGTTTTAGAATTCTTAGAGGCCAGTATTACCCACCATCACTTCATTAAAAATGTGAATACTTATCATTAACAAATACATCATGCAGAGATTTCTTTAGATGGCAACATTGAACTGAAGAAGAAAGCAGATAGGAACTGATAGGAGAATAGTTCTGGCCTCACTTACCTTGCCTCAGCCAGCATTCCAGACACTCAAGTTATCTCCCGAATATAAAGTTGGATGAATTTTGGACACAAAATAATCTTTAAGGGTCAACATGACATTAAAATGAACTGCAAAAGCCTACAATTATATTGTTATGTCTCTGTATCATATTCTTCAAGGGCTTCTACTCTGATTCTGTTTTTCAATTTCACACCATTAGTTCCTTTCCCTATTATTTTCACTGTATCACAAATTGTGGATTGATCTACAACTTGCACAATTTTTATTGCATTTGGGGCTCTGAACTTAAAACATGAGTTACAAGAGAGATTCTACTCTTGCTTCCAAGCAGCAGACACATCCACACATCACCAAAGTTAGTTACTTGGGGAAGATTTCCACAATCATGTATCTGTATCCCTGTAATCAAGTGATCAGATGTTTTCTTCATCATCACAGCACGACCTGAGGAGTAGCAATCTTTCCCTCTCTATTTCCCAGCTTAGGCTATGATTAATTTGATTTATTTCAAAACCTGTTGTGTCTTTCCTCTGAGCCCTGCCTGAATATTGGCACAATATGATTGCAGTTGGTTGCATTATATCCATTTTATCTTACATACTTGAACTTCAGTCTACTTAATCTTCTCATGTAAGTTTCTATAATATTAAATGCAAGTGAATATTTTAATCCCAAAGCCACAGATTTTATTTACTTATTAGAAGACTATGTAGGGTTCTTAAATTACCATGAGGTGTATTAAATTAAAGTATTACAAATAACAACATAAAATGACAGGAAATTTAAATAAGTCTTGGTTAATATAAAATCTATGCATTTGGTCCTATCATATAATATACTAGAGGACTGGTGCATGAAATTTGTGCACTTGGGGCGGGAGGGAGGCAGTCCCTCAGCCTGGCCTGTGCCCTCTCAAAGTCTGGGAGCCCTTGGGGGTTGTCCAACTGGCAGGAGTGAGCCTAAGCTGTCAATGGGACATCCTTAGTGCTGCTGCAGAGGCGGAAGAGACTCCTGCCACTGCCATTGTGCTCACCACCCATAAGTCTGTCTCAGGGCTTCTGGCTGAGTGGCATTCCTGCTGTGGGAGCATACTGACCCTTGAGTGTCTGCCCCTTGATCGTCAGTATGTGTCATAGTGACCAGTCGTTCCGCTGTTTGGTCGATTTGAAAATTAGCCTTTTATTATATAGGATTGTGTTTATTGTAATATTAATTCTGATGTCCAATCAGCAAAGCTAAAACTGGGGTGATTTTATATGACTACATTTCCAAATTAAATTACATAAATTTAAAGGAAACCAGTTGAAGAAGGGAGAAAATGGCAGCTGAATTGGCAGCAGTATCATGCACCTCCTTCTGGGGCTGGGCCAGAAAAGCAACTAAATTAGAGAACAAACACCCTTGAATTAACAAATTAGACACGTTGCTGAGGAGACAATTTTCAATAAGGAAGGGCAGAGGGTGCCTAGAGAATGCTGCTTGCCAGCCACAACCCACATAGAACCACCACCGAGCCCCAGCAGAGAGTGGTGCACTACCTCCTGGCAGACTCCCAGACATCTGCAGGGATCACACATCAGAGTGACCTCCTATACCAAGCCTCCTCACCAGCTCACCAGCACCCAGCATCCCAGGACCCAGCTCCAGAACTCTGCAGTGAGTGTAAGCCAGGGGGACCTTGTGCCCCATCCCTGCCGCAGGGCCCAGTACCATACTGCTAGTCTGACCAGGAGTCATTCTAAACCCACTTGACCCTAACCCCCAGGACAGCCCTGCTGGGGTGACCCAGAACAATCTAGTGTGTACCCCACTCCAGGCCACAGGAGTATTTTCTTACAATCCTTTAAATTTTTGTTGTGTCAGTTGTTACTTCACCCCTTTCGCTTCTCATTTTATTCATTTGGATCCTCTCTGTTTCTTTATGAGTTCATCAATCTTGTTTACCCTTTCAAAGAACCAGCTTCTGATTTCATTGATATTTAGTATTGTTATTTAGTTCCTCTGTCATTTCTCTGATCTTTATTATTTCCTTTCTTCTACTTACTCTGGGCTTTTCTTATTGTTCTGTTTCTGATTCTTTATATTTTAGGGTTATATAGTTTATTATTAAATACTAATATTTAATTAAATAATAAAACACTTGTTTTGCAGGTAGGCCTATAGTGCTTCCCTCTCAGGACTGCTGTGTCCCAGAGATTTGGGGTTGTTGTGAGTTCATTTTCATTTGTTTCCAGGAAGTTTTGGTTTCTTTCTTGATCTTGTTGTTAACCCATTTATTGTTTAATCACATGCTAATTAGTCTCCATGTTTTTTAATGTTTTGAGTGGTTATGCTGTAGTTGATTTCTAACTTAATTCCACTGTGGTCTGAGAAGATGTTTGATATGATTTCAATCATCTTGAACTTTAGAGACTTTTTTTGTGTGTCCTAACATGTGGTGTATCCTTGGGGATAACCCAAGTGCACTTGAGAAGAATGTATTTCTGCATTTTTGGAGTAAAATGTTCTATAAATGTTAATTAAATCCATCTGATTTGGGGTTTCATTTAGAGTCTCTATATCTTTATTAATTTTTTGTCTGGAAGATCTATCCAATGAAGTCAGTGAGGTTTTAATGTTGCCCATTATGACTGTATTGGTGTAAATCTCTCCCTTAAAGTCCTCTAGAAGTTATTTTTATATATCTAGGTGCTCCTATATTGGGTGCATATAGGGTTATATCCTCTTGTTGGATCAATCCCTTCAGTATTATATGATGTCTCTTGTGATGGCCTTCATTTTGAAGTCTATTTTGTCAGATATGAGTATTTTTACCCCGGCTTCATTTGTTTGTTTCTAGTTGTATGGAAAAATTCTTCTATCTCTTCACTCTCATCCTGTGTGAATCTTTTATTCTTAGGTGGGTCTTTTGTAGACAGCATATAACTGAAGTCATATTTTTGTATTCATTCCACTACATTATGCCATTTTATTGCAGCATTTAATCCATTTACACTTGGGGTTATTATTGATAAACTAGGGGCCCAGTGCACAAATTCATGCACCTGTGAGGCTGTGGTAGGCACAAGGCAGGTCTCAGCCCATCTTCTGCACCCCCAATTGGCCCCTCCTGCCATGGCCCAGGCCCCCTGTCTGCTGGCAGCCCCACTCCTTCTACCACCACTCCCATGCACTGATGGCACCAGCACCACTCACACCCACTGATGGCACAGAGCAATTGGGGCCTGCGCCAACAGCAGGTGCAAGTGGGGCCAGTGCTGTCAGCAGGTGTAAGTGGTGGCTGCTACCCCAATTGCCCCTCAGGAGTAGGAGAAGGTGGATAAGCTTTCAGGGGCAATCTGGGCTGGCAGCCACCACTCACACCCACAGATGGCACTGAGTGATTGGGACTGGTGCT
This sequence comes from Pipistrellus hanaki, assembly GCF_964339955.1. Lineage (NCBI taxonomy): Eukaryota > Metazoa > Chordata > Mammalia > Chiroptera > Vespertilionidae > Pipistrellus > Pipistrellus hanaki. Next base: position 85,634,231 of record NC_140504.1, read on the forward strand.
GGGCACCAACAGTGAGTGCAAGCACTGGCCAGGACTCTAGCACGTAGAAGCAAAGAATTTTCAGTAACTACCAGAGGCTCACCCTGATGACAGTGACTGGCCCCTGCCTTGTTCTGTCACCTCCGTTCATCATCCCACCATGGCCAGCACCCATCACGTTCCACACACACACCCTGGTGGTCAGCGCTCATCATAGTGACCAGTTGTTCATTTGTTCAGTTGTTCCAACATTCGGTCTATTTGCATAATAGTCTTTTATTATATAAGATTCCTATTTATTGCCATTTTAATTCTTTATGCCTATGTTTCTCTATATATATTTTTTCTCATTACAGTAGTCCCTTTAGCATTTCTCTTTTTTTCATTTAAATTCTTTATTGTTTAAAATATTACACAAGTTTCCTTTTCCCCCATTGACCTCCCCCCAGCCACCCTCACCCCCTTTAGCATTTCTTACAACACTGGTTTGGCCTTTAGCACTTTTTCTTCTGGGAAACCCTTTTTTTCACCATCTATTTTAAGTGATAGACGTGTTGGACTGCCTTTAATGCTCTCTTTGTCTTTAATGTTTGGCACTTTAATTATGCTATGTCTGGACACGGCCTGTGTGGATCCTTCTTGCCTGGGACTCTGTGCCTCCTGAACTTGTGTGACTTTTTCCTTCACCAGGTTAGGGAAGTTTTCTGCCATTATTTCTTCAAATATATTCTCTATCCTTTGTTCAATTTCTGGCACTCCTATTATGTGAATATTGTTAAGTTTCATATTATCCCACAACTCCCTTATGGTGTACTCCAGTTTTTTAATTCTTTTTCTTTTTGTTCTCTGATTGAGTGATTTTTTTCTACCCTCTCTTCTAAATCACTGATCTGATCACTGGCTTCCCCTTATTAGCTGTTTATTCCTTCCACTGTGTGCTATGTCATTCTTCATAGTTGTATATCTTTTCTCCAGCTGTTGAGCATCTTTGCCATCAATTTTCTCAACTCTATGTCTAATAAATTTCTTATATCCATTTCATTTAGCTCTTCTTTTGGATAATTCTCTCATTCTTTCATTTGGGGTTTGTTTGTTTGTTGTCTCCTTATTTTGGCTGCCTGTTTGGGTTTGGGTTTGTGTATTGGGTAGATATGCTCTGGCTCTAGTGCAGGACAATGTCAGATGCTGGTTTTGACTCACCTTGAGTACCCTGTTTGGGGCTATCAGCAATCCACAGCTTGTGGTTCCCTCTGCTGGGGCTGGGTGCTCTTCGTAAAGGATCAAGATGGGCCCCAGGGCTCCAGATTAGGTCAGGCTCAAAACCTCCAGAGACCCACTTCTCACTGCTGTCCTATTGACACTCAGTTTTTATTAGCTTCAAGGCCACAGGATGGGACTAGATGTCTTCTAACAGGGTGGGGCAACTGCATTTCCCTGAGGAAAAAACTGCCTGGATAGTAGTGTGAGGGAATGACTTGACACAGGAAACCAGGGTGGCTTCCCTTTGAGCTCCAACTCCAGAGCGCCCAAACCTGGCTTCTGCTCACACAGCTCCAGTCCATTCTGTCCTCTCTCTACCAGAGCCCAAAGTTAGTGGCTGCACATGAAATTTTGTGCATTGGTCCTTTTAGACATTGCCTATATTTTCAGCCATCTCTTGCCGGCAGACAGCAACCTTGTTGCTTTTCACAGCCAGATGTTATTTGGTCACCTTTATCAGTTCTGGTGCTCTGAGCTGGGGATCCTAGCTTCGAGTTTAAAACCCAGAGTTCTCAGTGGGATTCCCCACAGCTGCAATATCTCTCCAGAACTTCAGTTGCTGTCTGTGGGAGCCCACCAACCCTTTCACAACTCTATACTTACTACCAGTCATAGGAAACCAAGGTGGCTTCCCTCTGAACTCCAACCCTACATCACCCAGACCTGGTTTCTGCTCACACAGCTCTCATTCACTCTGCCCGCTTTCTATAATAAACCATCCTTATTATCAGGGTTGCTTCCAGTTAGTCTTCAATTGGTGTTTCAGGGTGGTTTTTCTGTATTTCAATTGTATTCCAGTTTGGTCCTGGTAGAGTGTCAGTTTACTTTCCACCTTCTCTGATGCCATTTTGGAATTTCTCACCATTTACTTTAAAAAAGGTACAGCAACTTTAAAATAGATGAGTTTACATATAATATAATGAGGTAAACTCATCCTAATTTTCATAAGTTTAGACATCTTACTCATATTTAGATTGTATATTTGTTGCAAAGTAAGATGTTTCTATTTTCAAGAAGTTTTTTGTTACCTTTTATGATAGATGCAAAATTGTCATTTGAGTCTATTGCAACCAGCTGTAGTAAACTGAAACAATACAACAATATTAAATGCAGATGCTCAAATTTTACAAAAAAAGTGAATGACAACTGATGATGGAACAGTGAACATAATTAACTCAGAACAGAGACTAAAATACAAAATAAAATAATGGTGTTATCCTTCCATGTCACTCAAATGTGCATAATATATTGACTTTGAGCATCCCATTACTAGCCATGTAAACATTGCCCTGTGTTTCTTACAGAATACACACCATGTGATGCAATCAGCTCTTATATTCTTAGAAACAATAGATATAGAGTCCGCATGTTATGTTCTGTGTGTGTTGGCAAAGAGCTATTCTTGTTTGTAACTTGAAATTTAAAATGTTTCTCTTCTTCCCCATATAGTTTTAAACTGCAGGAAAAGTGGATGAAATATATAGTAGTAAATATTAAAATAATTTACTTTATTTTATAATATATTTTATTGATTTTTTTTTTCAGAGAGGAAGGGAGAGAGATAGAGAGTTAGAAACATTGATCAGCTGCCTCCTGCACACCGCCCACTGGGGATGTGCCCACAACCAAGGTACATGCCCTTGACCAGAACCGAACCTGGGACCCTTGAGCCCGCAGGCCTATGCTCTATCCACTGATCCAAACTAATTAGGGCTAAAATAATTTACTTTTAGCACTAAACATTTGGGGGTGAGCAGGCTGGCATGGAGGTGCAGTGGGGGCAATCAGGCTTTTGGGGGAGCAGTTGGGGGGGGCAGGCCAGTGGGGAGGGCAGTTAGGGGCAATCAGACTGGCAGGCAGAGTGGTTAGGTGCTATCAGATTAGATCTATAGATTTCCCTTACCTTTTTGCACTGTCATTTAAATTCAGCAATTAAGTTTCTTATGTCACAAATGGAGTTAACAATTGGTAAATATTATGAATATCATCAACAACAAAGCAATTACTTTTTACCAGGCATATTCGGGTGCTAAAATTTTTTATTTAATTAGAAAAAAATAAGGAACTTAAAGTTTAAGTCTTCTCTTTAAAAACTGATACTAGTATACTTAAGTGAATCATAATATAAGCACTCTTCATGCAATTACTTAAACTTTTTTAGCAAGAAGGTAGACCTTTTTAAGAAAAGTCTGAAAAGAATGCTTCTGAAGTCTACCAAAACGTATTATGTGATTAACCCCCTGATAGCTTAGCAGAATAATAAAAATGTGAAACCCCCATGGGAATTTCATAAATCTATTTTAATAAAAAGATAATATGCTAATTAGACCAGGAGACCTTCCAGACAAAGCCATAGTGTCAGGGCTGAGGCGGAGGTGGTTAGGCTCAATCAGGCCAAAAGGGGAGGGCAGTTGGGGGTGATCAGGCTGGCAGGGGGGTGCAGTTGGGGGTGATCAGGCTATTGGGGGAGGGTAGTTGGGGTGAGCAGGCCAGTGGGAGGGCAGTTGGGGGCAATCAGACTGGTTGGGGGCGGGGGGGCAATTGGGGGAAACCAGGCCAGCAGGAGAGGGGGAGGCATTTGATGATGAGCAGGCCAGCAGGGGGGTAGGTGGGAGTGGGCAGGCCAGCATGGGGGGGGGGGAGGCAGTTCAGGGCAAGCAGACCAATAGTAGGGGGCAGTTGGGGGTGATCAGGTTGGCTGGGGGGCAGTTGGGGGCAAGCAGGCTGGCAGGCAGAATGGTTAGGTGCAGTCAGGCAGGCAGGCAGGTGAGCAGTTAGGAGCCAAAGGTCCCAGATTGCGAAAGGGATGTCAGACTGCCAGTTTAGGCCCAATCCCACAGTTGGGGGAAAGCAGGCCAGCAAGTTGGGGGGAAGAGGGGGGAGAGAATTGGGCCTAAACTGGCAATGAGACATTCCCCAAGGGATCCCATATTGGAAAGAGTGCAGGCCGGGCTGAGGGACAACACCCCCCCACACCTCCCCGTGCATGAATTTCATGCACAGGGCCACTAGTTCTAAAATAACAGTCCTATTTATATTGACAATCTAGGAGACATTTTTTGGAAGTATTTGTTTATGTATCAAAAGCACAGACTTTGTAACATTTCTAATTGTCTATATTCACATCCAATTAGATCCCAAACCATATTATAATAATTCCTTAACCCAAGACCATATACAACATGGGTACAGGCACATAACACATACATGCATGCAGGCACATATCAAAATCACTTTGTTTCCTAGACCCAGTATCGGTCTTTGCTTTCTTCTCTGTGGAAATCTGTAAGCCTTTGTAGTCCACGCCCATGCGGGCTGGTTTCCAGGCCCCATTTTCTGCCTGCTGTCCGTTGGACCTTGTAGCTGAGCATGTCCCTGGAACCTCATGTGCAACCTGGCAATCATCACTACTGAGAAACTAGTTCAGTATTAAATTATATATTTTAAATCACTTAATTATTTTTGTATCTTATTAAAATTAAAAATAACCTAATCTGATGAACCAAAAATAAAAGATGCATATCTTATATTAATTTGAATACAATTTACATGTTAATCAACTAATTGCTCAATGCCAAAAAATAACTTTTCCTACTGCCTCTTCTCTCTGTGTCTTACAGTGAGTATAAACGAAAGATGACCCAAATTAGAAATACAAGACTTTGAGTTACACATAAGAATTAATAGCCCTGAATAAAGCATAGTTATTTGGGCATAATTATTCCTGAAGTTGCTAGATATGAATTTACCTTTCTAGAATTGTTTAAACTGTGCCCAGAGAGGCAAACTATTTCACACATTTGGCAACTGAATCAAAAGAATTAATAACTAAAATTCTCTAAGAACTTATCAAATTTGTATGTTGAGACTATTAAAATAAACAGACCAAGTATTTCCTATATTGCTCCATTAAGAGATTATAATTAGCTAGTTGGCAGCTTACTAACTGGCTCGCCCATGATTAAAATAACATTTTAATAAATTTTTTTAAAAAAATTGTATTATGTTTTTATTGATTTTAGAGAGAGAGAAAAGGAGATGAAGAGAGAGAGCAACATTGATGTTGCAGAAACTGATTTATTGCCTGTGTATGTACCCCACCCAAGGACCAAACCCACAACCTGGGCCTGAGCCCTGATAGGGCATTAAATCTGTTACCTTTCCATGCATGGGACAATGTTCAACCTACTGAGCCACATCAGCCAGAGCAAGATGGTACTTTATAAAAACTTGACCCTTAAGTAAAAATGTACTATATGGTTACTGACTTAGGTTGCATTGTGTCCCCTAAAAGATATGTCGAAGTCCTAAATCCTGGTACCTGTGACTGTGACCTTATTTGGAAGTAAAGTCTTTTCAAACAACTTTAGATAAGGTCATACTGAATTAGGGTGAGTTCTAAACCAATGTTAATAATGGCCTGAGGATAAGACAAGAAGAAACACAGACACACACATAGGGGAAAACACCGTGTGAAGACAGAGGCAGAGATTGAAGTAGTCAACCCAATGGTTGCCGGTTAGTGCTAAATGCTAAGGGAGAGGAGTGACACAAAGAACAGACCCACCCTCAGAACCTCCAGTAGAAATCAACATTGCCAACATCTTATTTTTGAAATTCTAGCCTCCAGAACTGGAGAAAGTGCGTTCTTGATTTTTAAGTCACCCAGTTCATAGTATTTTGTAATGGCAGCCCCAGAAAGGGCATACAGTTATTTAACATAATCTTTAAAAAAAAAAAAAAAAAACTCTTATAGGCCAGGCATTAAGTGGGTCTTTGAGCCCACTAGCACACAAGATCCTGGTCCTTCTCTCCAGGATTACTTTATTGAGTGAACTAACTACTACAATTAGGCATGAAACTATTCAACAGGTGTATGTGAGCATGTAGGAGGAGACATAGAGTAGTCTTGTGGAGTCAGAACAATATTCCTGGAGAATATGACATCTCACCTAAGATTTAAAGAACAAAATAAGCCAAGAACTATCAGGAGCAAGATAGCTATGGAAGTGTGCAGAAATGATGAAATTATTCTAAGCAGAGGCAGCAGCATATGGAAAGGGTCAACAGCAAGAAAATAAATCATAGGAAGAGATGTTAAATTTCAAGAACTCCAAGTCTACTCATTCACTGCAAAAAATCATATCTATTACTTGTAGCAAACCTTATTTGGGGCTGGCAGCCACAGCAAGATTTCCTTTTCTTTACATGTTCTGAGTTAATAAGATAGCCTCCCAATAATAAAACGTAATCTCTCTTGTAGAAAAAGTCTTCAGAATAACATATTCATCAAATGACGGATCCTTTTACTTCAAGGCATTTTCTGAAATTAAAACTCTAAGTCCACAATTACTTAAATATTTCACCATATCTGTGCTATTCCCGAAGTGGTTTTGAAAGTGCATTTAAATTATTTCCACTTTTAAGACTTCCCAAACATCAGAAGCAATTGGTTGATATTATCAAAAATTGTCTAAGACATACTCAAAGTTGTATAATCAGTAAAGAAAGCACTTTATATTCTAAAGTGCAAGAGAGCATCTGAAATCAGTGTAGCCAATAGAGGAATTCAGGTGAAAACTTACTCTGGATCTCAGAGGTTACAGAAGCAGAGTGGTCAGGATATACTAGTTACTATGGTAACCTCACTTTTTAATCAGTAAATAGTCTTACAAATCTCAAACAATCTGTTGACAAGTTAAACCATACTAAGATTAAGCTATAAATCTCTCTTTTTTAAAAAAGTAAAAGAGAAAATTAGTGACCAGTATTTTTCAGAAGAAAGACACAAGTGCTTACATGAAGGTTTTACTGCCTCAGTTAGAACACTGATTTAGAACTCATATATGTATATATATATAACCCTAACATGCAAATAGGCCAAATAGCAGAACAACCCAACTAGTCACTATAACATGCTCTGACCACCAGAGGGTGCGTGCAGAACATGGCAGGCATCAGCTGCGCAGGATGGTGGAGCAGGTGAGTGGGGGCACCAGATCAAGGTCAGGCACCAGTCGTCTTCAGGGCAAGCCTCTGGTGGTTACTGAAAATTCTTTGCTCCCATGCACCATGGTCCCACCAGGCACTTGCACTTGCTGCTATTGTCGGCACCTGCTGTTGGCACTGACCCCACTGACACCCACTGCTGGCGCCTGGCAAAGGCCCCAATCGCTTGGTGTTGTCAGCAAGTGTGAGCTGTGGCTGCCAGCCCCAATCACCCCTGAGGGCTTCTCCACCTCCCCTTACTCCTAAGGGGTAATGGGGGCTAGCAGTTGCCTCTCATACCACTGTAGTGGTGGCCTCACTTGCACCCATTGCTGGCACTGGCCTCAATTGCTCAGCACCATCAGTGAGTGCAAGTGGGGCTGGCTTGTGGGAACAGTGGTAGCAGGAGTGGGGCTGCTGGCAGACAGGGGACAAGGAGCCATGTTCGGAAGGGCTGGGCTGGGGCACAGAGGATGGGCTGATACCTGTCCGTGTGCCCACTGCAGCCTTGCAGCCCACAGTTCCTTTCAAGGTGCATGAATTTGTGCACTGGGCCTCTAGTGATATTATAAATTTCAAACTAGTGTATTATTGAAAACTGCTTAAATGCATAAATTAAGATCCTTTCTCTTTTTGACCATCCAAATGCATACCTGTCCATGTTATTTTCCACTTCAAAAAAAAAAAAAAAGAATTTCACTAAGATTGTTGTGAGAATCCCAATTCACAATACGCTATGTCACAGTATATCTTTTGATGCAATGATTGTCACTCTCTCAACATGTCAGGATCATATTCTATAATAGATTCTATACATAATACCTATACATCCCACCAGAATATTTATTAAAGTCATATTTAAACATAAGACAGTCAGAGAGGTCGATCATTTTATCCCACACCCATGAGTACTATTAAACCAAAGACTCAACTTTTAGGTCAATAGGTAAATCACCTTTTTTTGTTTTTTGTTTTTTTTTCTCAAGTGTGTGATTGGTTTTATAGGACCTTCTTCATATGTGTATGTAAGTGTGAGTGTGAAATGTCTCCCAGAACATCAATAATTCCTTATTGACTAATTGTTTATCTTTCCACATATCCAGTTCCAAGTAAATTTTGGTTCTCATTTTTTCTCAAAAGTTCTCAAACATCTCCAGGATTTTATTTACCCATCATCTTCTGGAGAAAAAGAAACCAGCCAAGCTAACTCTCCTCAAATTTATGTCAATTTTAGTGGTAAAGTTATATCCAAAGCCTATGAGACCATTTGACAGTATTATAAATTTACAATTACTATATACAAAATGCACAATCATTCTAAGTTATGGTAGATAATGACCATTGGTAATCTTTTAAGGATATTACGGTAGTTGTTTGCAAGACCAAATCTATTATCTAAACATTCAAAGAGTAAACAGGTGAAACTGAAAAAAAGTCAGCAATATCTTTATCTTAACCAAATGAAAAGTAGGAAATGTTAGTGTTCATTATATACCTATCACATATTTCACAGTATGCAACAGGGGTATTTAATTTCTATTCAGAAAGACAACTCCTTTAAGTTTTCAGTAGGCTGGATATTTTTGTTTATTTTTTATTTTTTGTCTATTTTTAATATTAGCTATTGAGTTTCTTCTAAGGCATAATTCCCAAAACTCTTGACTACTTACTTTATCCTTTATAATAATAGAAGAATATGCAAATTATCCTGGACACCCTCACAGGTAATGACCAGCAGGCGTGGGTGGGCGTGGCTGTGTGCCACTCGAGGCCAGGGGACAGGAAGCTCCATCAAATAAAAAAATGCATTCGCATGCCTTAAAGCACAATATGTTTACACAGTATTAATTACACAACAAACTTATTTTCACAAAATAAAACACAAAAATAACGTCTTCATTTAAAGATGCCCCAGTAAGGCTGCTGAGGCTTTCATCTGTCCCTTTCTACACGGAAGACCACAGGGTTCAAGGAGGAGGACTCCAGTTTTCTCCGCACCCAGCTCGGAGGCCTCCCTGGGGGACCCTCCCCTCCGAGCCTGAGCAGGATGGGCCTCTGCTCCCGCGAGCCCCGAGGGGAGGCGGAGCGAATGCTCTCCCTGGGGGACCCGCTCTCCCTGGGAGTCCTGCGTGGAGGGCGCTCTCCCTGGGAACCCAGAAATCCGCCTCCCGGGGCGACTGCGCAGCAGCCAGGCCTGGCGAGGGGCGGAGAGGGCGACCTACCCATGCGGATGTGTAGCGGGTGGGGGGCCTGCAGCTGCCATAGTGGATGGAGGAGGGGGAGGGGGGGTGATGGGGATCAGAATCGGCCCTGTCGGCAGTGGGACCCCAGCTCCCACCAATGACTAGAGCACACGGACCTCAGTGGTCCTCCGTCACTCCCTGAGCACCAGTCAGCCCCCACCAGGGACCAAACCCGAAACCTAAGTAGGTGCCCTGACAGAATGCACTAAACCTTTGGGGTGTCCGAGGAGCTCAGGCCCAGAGCAGGGCCAGGACAGCCAGAGGGTTTTGCTGAGGGGCCCTGACAGGCAGCACCCAGCGCAGTGGGTTAGAACCTCCTCCTGATAAAGCAAGGTTGTGGGCTGGATCCCTGGTCAGGGCACAGGCAAGAAGCCACCAGAGAGCATAATAAATGGCACAAGTCACTGGTGTTTCTCTCGCTCCTTTTCTCTCTGTAAAATAATCAATCATTAAAAGTTAAAATAAAAAGTAAACCCTCTGACTTGCAGAGTTGCTAAAACAGAAAGTGAAGTCCCATCCCTTCCCATTCATTCAACAAATATTCCATATGCTCCTTCAATAATAATCACACTAGGATGGGTGTTTATTTCTTTGAACATTTTTGCATTGATTTTTTTTTTTTTTAACAGAGAGTGGAAGGGAGGTAGAAAGACAGAAACTAATGAGAGAAACATTAATTGTTGCCTCTTGCTGAATCCTCAAACAGGGCCCTGGATTGTACCTGCAACCCAGGTACATGCCCTTGATGGGAATCCAACAGGTACCCAAGAGTCCATCTGCAGAATCACTATCCACTGAACTAAACCAGCATATTTTTTTTTTCCTTTTTAAGTCTTCCTCTAAGGATATGTTTGTTTGTGTATTTTTTGTTGTGTTTTTTTTGTGTGTGTGTATGTGTGTGTGTTTTTTCATTGAGTGTAGAGAGAAAGGAAGGGAGAGGGAAAGAGAAAGAAAAACATTGATCAGTTGCCCAAGCAACCCAACAAGGATGAAACCCACAATTGTGTATGTGCCCTCACATGAAATCGAACCCGTGACACTTTGGTGCATGGGAGGACACTCTAACTACTGATCCATACTGACCAGGGCCTGGAGGCACATTAAAAATATTTTTTTTCAGATATGCCTTGACCAGGTGGCAAAACTGGTTGAAGTCTCAATGTGTACACCAAAGATTTCCTGTTGGATTCTAGGTTAGGGCACATATTTAGGTTTAGTGGGTCAGCAGGTGAAGAGGCAGCCTACTGGTATTTCTCTGTAACATGATGTTTCTCTCTCTAAAAACCAATTTTAAAAATATCCTCAGTGAGAATTAAATATATATATTAAAAATATTTCAAATCTAAAATTTTATTTGTTTTTTTTTTAAATTTTATTTTTCATTTACAGTTCACATTCAATATCCTATCCTGTATAATAAAACCCTAAAATGCAAATCAACCGAAAGGTGGAATAACTGGCCACTATGAACTGACTAGCAGGGGGCAGATGCTCAATGTAGGAGCTGCTCCCTGTTGGTCAGTTCACTCCCATAGAGGGAGCACTGCCCAGCCAGAAGCTGAGCTCATGGCTGGCGAGTGCAGCAGTGGTGGCAGGAGCCTCCACAGCAATATTAAGGTGCAGCAAGCAGAGCAGTAGGAAGAGGTCCCGGACTGCAAGAGGGCACAGCCTGGGCTGAGGCACCCCCTGTCCCACAATCAGTGCACAAATTTCACGCACTGGGCCTCTAGTATTTTCATAATTGTCTTCCTTAGTTTTTTAAAAATAGGCTATCTAGGCATCCACTGATAGGCTCAATTGCTGACTCATTAATCTTTTGAAAGACTTACTCCTAATATTAGTTACAATTTATTGAACACTTGGTATGCACCAAGTGATTTACATATTTGTCAGAGTACTAAATAACATTTACTTTTTTTAACATCTAGGAAAATTGAGACATAGAAATGTTGACTTAGTTAATGTAGTATGCTATGCATAACTGTTAAATATTGTAAGCTACTTAAAATCTAGCTTTTCTTGAGTTCAAATCCAAAGCCTGTAATCTCTATGCCAAGGATTCTTGAAATTTAGCCTCAATTAAGATTATTAAAATGTAGATTATTAAAACCTGCTCCTATGGTTTCTAATTTAAGGTTCTTACATTTTTAACAAGTTATCAGATGAGGCTACTTCTGTTGATCTTGGACAAGCTTTAAAAACATTACAGTACACTAAATTCTATTCCTTCCCACCCATCCTATCCCACCCTACCCACCCACCCCAGTCCTTCCCCATTCCCAAAACTTTATATAGCAAATAGTTTTCAATCACAACTATACCTTTGAACCACCTGGGGAAGATTACCAAAATAAGAAAAATACCTGGGCTCCCTATCAAACAAATTACATCAGAATATCTGGGGTGATATATGGATACAAGTTATTATTAAAAGCTACTGAGAAGATTCTAATGGACAGCTAAGATTAAGAACCACCCCAAAAATAGTGAAAAGAGCATGAATTTTGTAATTAACTACTCTAGGTTCAAATTTCATTCCTGTCTAGTTCCAAACCATGTGATCTTGGGGACAACATTATTACTCAGTTTTCCCTCCTGTTCAATCTGGATGCCAACTAACTCCTAACAGCATTGTAAAGACTAAATGAAAAGAAATATATCCTGTCAGGTATGCAGGAAGTACTTGATAATAAATATTTTGATTCTACTAAGTTCATGGCAAGAGAAAAAGTACTATTTATTGGGTTATGTCCTCCCCTTACCACCCACTTTTGTCTGATGAAATTTGGAATAAGGCCTTGTTCCCTGAGCCAGAGCTAATGGCCTTGACAGGATATCAGGACTTCTATATTTTCTTGCCCATACCTCTTCTTCATCAGCATGTCCTTAATTAACTCCAGAATAAATATGAGGACCCTCATATCTTCAGATTTTTCACGCTTCCACTTCCTCTACTCTCTCCATCCTTTGTACTCACAGACTACAGAATAGGAAAGTACTAAGCCCTCTATTCTTTGGTCTGATTTGTCTCCTTTTCTGGTTCTTTATAGCACCAGTGTAAAGCTCAACCCATAGTACCATGCCTAGCTCTTGCAAATGTCCATTTTCAGTAAGGCTTTTTACCCCTTGTGTTCTGATGTGCTACTGGTAAGGTCTTTCAGGATTGTCCCCCTTAACTCATAATTCACTTCTGCAATGCTCTTTCTGTCTCCCTCCATCAACTGCCAGTATTAAAAAATTGGGGGATTAAAAGTTGAAATGTTGCACTCACCAGAACCTGTACCTACAGAGTTTATGTCAGCCTCCTGCACCAGCTTGAACTAATTTTGCCAGCCTCTGCCACACTTTAAGGAGAGTGTTTAAATTCTGACTCTCACTCCCTGTCATCCCCAGCTTTCCAGCATCTCAATTAAAAATATTAATTGTTCTACTCATCAATAAATGGTGAGGTTGACTATTCTACAGGCTGCAACTATATGTATATTGCTGAGCAAAACAAATTGTATCAGTAATTTAAATAAATAAAAATACAATGTTTCAAACTTTCTAAATAAATTTTTTTTCACTCAGTCATTTATTTAACTAGTATTCATCCGATATCTGTTATGTGATAACATTCTTTCATGTGCTGAGGACACAACAATTAAGAAAATAATCCAGCCCTAACCAGTTTTGCTCAGTGGATAGAGAGTTGGCCTGCAGACTGAAGGGTCCCAGGTTCAATTCTGGTTGTACCTTGGTTGGGGACACATCCCCAGTAGGGGGTGTGCAGGAGGTAGCTGATCTATGTTTCTCTCTCATCTATGTTTCTAACTATCTATCCCTCTCCCTTCCTCTCTGTAAAAAATCAATAAAATTATATATATATATATATATATATATATATATATATATATATATATACACACACACACAGTCCAAAGTATCCATCCCCTCTTGAAATTTATACTCTAGTAAAGCAATTTTCAACCAGTGCAGCACAAGAATGTTTAAAACATGCAATACCTGCCCGGTCTGCATGGCTCAGTGGTTGAGCATCAACCTATGAACCAGGAGATCATAATTCAATTCCCAGTCCAGCCACATACCTGGTTGCAGGCTCAATCCCCAGTGGGGAGTGTGCAAGAGGCAGCCAATTGATGATTCTCTCTCATCGTTGATTTTTCTATATCATGCCCCTCTTATCCTCTCTGAAATCAAATATGTATATATTTTTTAATCTTTTTAAATAAAATAAAATATGCAATACCTGACTACTAGTTAGGGGCATTGACCACTTTTCCATTACACTATAAAATTAAAAATGACAACAGCCAACACAACATTAGCTGCCAGGTGTGAATGCCCTGTCTTGAACCATAAATATATAGGCCATATCATAGAGTTGCATCCTATTGGTCACATCACATAATAAGGTTGTATCAGATTGGTTAATTATTGGTACCAGAAATTTTTATATACAAGTATAGGTATTCAATTTTTTTAAAAAAGTCACTTTGGAGCAGAAAGGGTAAGTAATTACTATTATTTTATTTTAACCAATCAAAATTATACATTTTTGTCATATTGGCAAAAATATTATATATTTGGGTGTGCCACAGAATTTTAATAATTAGTTTCTGTGTACCATGTGATTTTTTTAAAAAAGTTAAAAGTTGTTGCTATTGTAGAGGGATATAGGTAATAAAACATGTAGGGCACCAACCAGTAGCTTAGTTGGTTAGAGTTATCCCAATACATCAGGGTTGTGGGTTCAATCTCTAGTCAGGGCACATTACAAGAATCAATCAACGAATGCATAAATAAGTAGAAAAACAAATCAATGTTTATATCTCTTTCTTCTTTCCCCTCTCTCTAAAATCAATAACTAAAATTTGTAGTGTGAAAAGTACTACTGAGAAAAATAGGGTGGAAATAGGAAAAGTAGGAAAGAAAAAGGGGTCATTTGTTTGTTTTTAGAAAGACATTCAAGGAAGTTCTCATTGATTAAGTGACATTTAAATAAAAATCAGAGGAAAATAAGGATCAATCCATGAGATTATTTGAGGCTGGAGCATTCTAAGAAGAAACTAAGAGCTTATTTGGCCTGAAGGAGAAGCAAGATTGAAAGTAAGAACAGTCTTAATTGAACGTAAGAAAGTATAGTCAAAGTAAGGTTAGAGAGAGGATTGACTTTCTGATAACAGAGCTTCCTAGGAGTTATTTTAAGCCTGTTAGCTTCTACTCTGTCCTGGGAAGCCATTGGAGAGTTTTGTCAAAGAGATATGATCTGGACTAAGCTAGCACAATCATATCCGCTACTGTATGAAAATTAAATTATAGGAAGCCAAGTATGGAAGCAGGGAAGTCAATTATGAAGTTTTAGTGATAATCCAAATGAGAGATTACACTGACTTGGACAGTAGTAATGGTGGTGATAAAAAGCGGTCAGCTTCTGAATACAGTGGCGCATCGCATAAAGAACGCCTCTCACAGCGAACGCTGCACACAACGAACTTCATTTCATGATTCATACAACAAACTTCGTTTCACACAACGAAGTCGCCCGAGCTTCCACGACCGCTTTGCCCGAGCTTCCACGACTGCTTCGCCCGAGCTTCCACGATCGCTGCCGATGTATTGCATCCTTCCGCGCAGGCACTGCAGGCAGTCATTAGTCACTGCGCTTAACTTAAGCACGTATCGCGGCAATCGTTCTTCATTACGAATTAAATCACGCACGTATCACGGCAGTCGTCCTTTTAAGTTAAACTCAGTATTTTTTTTATATCATGGCTTCTAAAAAAAGCAGGAAGGTGATTTCTGTTGAAATGAAACAGGAAATAATTAGAAGGAGTGAATGTGGGGTAAAACAGTGTGACCTCGTCAAAGAGTTTGGCCTCAGCAAGACCACCATTTTCACCATTTTGACAAATAAGGATGCAATCAAATCAGCCAAAGTAGCCAAAGGAGTATCAAAACTATTTCATGAAAAACATAGGTCTTCAATCCACGAGGAAATGGAGAGGCTATTAGCAATTTGGATTAAGGACAGGCAGGTGAAAGGTGACGTAACAACCCAAGATATTATCTGTCACAAAGCCAAGAGAATTTATGACGATCTAAAGAAAAACGTCCCTGGAAGTAGCAGCAATCAAGATAATGAAGAAGAATTCAAAGCCAGCAGGGGGTGGTTTTTTAGATTTAAGAAAAGGTGTGGAATCCACAGCGTTACTATGCATGGTGAGGCTGGCAGTGCTGACAAGAAAGAAGCAGAAAAGTTCTCTATTAACTTTCAAAAATGTATTAAGGATGAAGGATACTGCCCACAACAAGTGTTCAATGCCGATGAAACGGGTCTTTTCTGGAAAAGAATGCCGAGCAGAACCTTCATTACAAAAGAGGAGAAGAAATTGCCAGGACACAAAGCCATGAAGGACAGACTTACCCTTATGTTTTCGTCTAATGCCAGCGGAGACCTCAAGATCAAACCTATATTGGTTTATCACTCTGAAAATCAAAGAATTTTCAAGAAAAATAACGTTATTAAGTCCAAACTGCCCGCCCATTGAAAGTCCAATCAAAAAGCCTGGGTGACCCAAGTTATCTTCAACGAATGGATTCTGGAAACCTTTGCTCCTGCCGTGAAGAAATTCTTGCTGGAAAAAGAACTGCCGCTCAAAGCCCTTCTGATACTTGACAATGCCCCTTCTCACCCAAAAGACCTAGAGGAAATATTGCAGGAAAATTATCCTTTTATCAACGTGCAGTATTTGCCACCAAACACCACATCCATTCTTCAGCCAATGGATCAGCAAGTTATTGCGAACTTTAAAAAACTCTACACTAGAGCCCTCTTTAATAAGGTGTTTGAAGAATGCGAGTTTGGTGGAGACAATATGACTGTCCGAAAGTTTTGGAAGGAGAAATTTGATGTCCTTATGGCAATACGACTTATACAGAAGGCCTGGGAAGAAGTGTCACAAAGGACCCTCATTTCTGCTTGGAAGATGCTTGTGCCTTCGTGGACCCAGGAAGAAGCAGTAGTTGATGACACAGAAGTGGTGAAGGACATCATCACAGTGGCCCAAAGGTTGGAATTAGAGGTAGAGGAAGAGGATGTAGAGGAGCTTATTGAGGAACACGAAGAAGAGCTGACAACTGAAGAGCTCCAAGCACTTCTGGTCCAGCAACAGGACAATGCTCAAAGGGAAGCATCATCTGATAACGAGGAGCAACAATCAAACAATCAACCAATCCCAACTGCTGACATCAAGAACATCCTGGTCAAATGGAAAGCAGGTCAGGAGTTTACCAATGCCCACTATCCGGATTCAGCTGAAGCAAACAGGATCAACGATCTTTACTCCGATACTCTTGTCCGTTATTTCCGGCAGATGTTGGAGAAAAGAGAAAAACAAACGACTTTGGACAGGTTTTTCATGAAACCATCGGCCAAAAAGCAAAAAATGGATGAAGATGTGCAAGATTCGGTAGACTCTACTTAGTCTGTCTTAAAATTTAAAAAATGTGTGTTTTTTTAAAAAAAAATTATGTTTTTAGATGTATCTAAATAAAAATAATAACAAAAAATTTATCTTTTTTTATGTCATCTTAGCATATTTTATGCTACAGAACGAATTATTTTTTTTGACATGTATTGTTATGGGAAAACGCGTTTCACATAACGAACTTTTCACATAACAAACTTGCTCCTGGAACGAATTAAGTTCGTTGTGTGAGGCACCACTGTATATGTAGAAGGTGTAAACAACAGAATGTTTTAGTAAATTAAATGTGTGGTGTAGAATACAAAGGTGTAGAGAGGGACAGATGGCAGCCAAACAGACGGACTTGTTCTGAGCCTGGTCCCAGAACAGATAGAAGCAGCGTCTGAGAGTCGCTCAGGGAGTATTGATTGGCAAGATAAGAGGTAGCAGAACTCTAAAGGAAGGTAAAGTTCTGCTGAACAGGATTTCCTGACCAAGCAGCCAGCACTGCGGCAGTGGAGACCTCTCCCGGAGCTAGGGGCTCAGAGGAAAAGCTGCACCATCTTACCAAGAAAAGAGGATCTTCTCTGAGGCCTGAAAAACCCACAGTAGAGGAGACCATCGAACAGCTGTGATGCCCCAATCAGTGCAAATACATGGATTCAAAGGAGTTCTTCAATCACCCACAGAAAGGAGAAGGAATACCAATAGCCAGACATCCTGAAAAGAAAGACCATGGGGAGACAAAGAAATAGCCCGTACATGAAAGAAAAGCAGGCATCACCAGAAAAGGAAGTAAACTAGTTAGAGGCAAGCAACCCACCAGAGCAAGAATTCAGAGTAATGATTATAGGATGGCTAAAAAGAATGAAAGAGAAATTTGACGATATGAATAAGAACCAAGAGGAATTTAAGAAGAACCAAGAGGAATTGAAGAAGAACAAAGAGGAATTGAAGAAGAACCAAGAGGAAATGAAGATGAACCAAGAAGAAATGAAAAATGACATCACTACTATGAAGAACTCAATAGAAAGCATCAAGAATAGACTAGAAGAAGCAGAGGACCGCATCAGTGAGCTAGAAGACAAGATGGAAAAAAATACCCAATTAGAGCAGCTTCTGGGGGGAAAAAAATTAAAAAGCAGGAGGAGAGCCTAAGGGAACTTTGGGACAATACAAAACAAAACAATATTAGAATAATAGGGGTTCCAGAAGGAAAGGAAACTGAGGAAGACATGGAAAACACATTTCAAGAAATAATGACAGAACATTTTCCTGAGATAGAGAAGAAAAAACCCACACAGACTACAAAGATGTAAAGGACTCCTCCAAGATTTTTGGCCTGAGCACCTGGAAGGATAGAGTTGCTAAATTTACTAAATGAGTAAGACTTGCAAAGATATTGACTTCAGGGATTGAAGTCAGGCTTCCATGTGAGAGAGGTTAAACTGAAATACTAATTAAGTTACTAAGTAATAGCTACTGACCAAATGATACCTGTATTTAAGGCAGAGCCCCAGGGTGTAGATATAAATGTGGATGTCTATTTGGACAGCACTAGATGAGATCATTTTGGGAGTAGTGATAGGAAATGAATCCTAGAACTGACCACTAAATCACTCCACTGGTTGAATAAGGAAGAAAAACAATAGAATGAGTTATCCCAGAAGCCAAGCAAAGAAAATGTTTTCAGGAAAAAGGAATAAATAGCCAATGGTGCCCAATGCAACTGGTAGGTAAAGTATTGGTCACTGAACTAGTATGCTGGAAGTCACTAGAGAATATGACAAGTAGTTTTTGTCAGAGAGGTGGGGGCCAAAGCCTAAGATAGAGTGGAATAATTCTTTTTTTCAAAGGTGAATAAACATTCCCAATTTTCTTTTAAATTCAACATTTTCTAAGTAGGTCAGACATTGTAACCTACCAAGGAAAAGCAGTAGGCACTGCACATAGTATTCAAATTCCAAAAGAGCTTCTGATTCTAACACAAATAAAATATACTCTCCTAACAGCAAAATGCAGGTTATACAGCTTAAGCAAATTATACATATTATATCTTACTAGTGTTGAGCTCAAAATAAAACATAATCTTCTTGACCATATTCAACACAAAACTTAAATCCACTGACAGATCAGATTGACTCTAAGCATGCCTTGTTAACCAACCCCCTTCTTGTCTTGTCTTGATTGTTTTTCTCTCAGCAAACAGAGCTCTCTCTTTCAGCCTTTAAGGGGTTCCTAAACTTAAGTGGAATCATGGGATTTTCTTTCAAGTAAGTATTGCCTCCAGCAAGGGCATCCCTCAAAATGGATCACATCATTCCTCTGTAGGAATTCACTCCTCAACTCTCTAGCTGTCTTTCCTGATAGAGGGCCAAGGGAAGGTTAATTGGTAATTTCTCTTTGAATATGAAGCCTATTTAGCTAATTACTTGTTTTTTATGTTATTTTTAGACAATTCATCTCGAGAAATTTATAGAGGCCCTTTACCTTCGTTTTACTTTCAGATGTATTTTTAAACTTAAATGCAAATAGGTCTGATTTGATTCAAAATATTATAATTAAGTGGATGAGCCCATTATAAGTCTGCAAAAATTAGACTCTCATTTTATAGAAGAAAATGAAGTAACTTTCTTCATTTTATGAGAGGTCTTTGACTGAGAAATAAGTAACAGGCTATAAAATAACAGAGGTAAAATCCTGAACAGAATTGAACTCAACTAAATGTCACTTTCTCAGTCACCTTTTGTGATCACACCTTCTATATCATGTTACTTCCTGTTATTCTATACCAATCTTTCTTATTCTTTCCCATATAGTTTATATCAAAATATGAAATTATTTTTGGTTTGCTAAACTTATTTATCGTTTATCTCCCTGATTAGAATATAAACTCCATTAAATTAGGAACCATGTTTTTACTGTTCTTATTAAAATATTTCTCCCAATGCTTGAATATGTTAAGGACTTAATAAATATTTGTTGAGCAAATGAAAGAATAAGTGGTTAGAGTGTTGGCCTGAGTGTTAAAGGGTCTCAGGTTAAATTCTTGGTCAAGGCCATGTACCTAGGTTGCAGTTTTGATCTCCTGCCACTGTCCAGGCATGATTGGGACGCAACCAATCAATATGTCTCTTTCACATTGATGTTTCTCTCCCTCTCTCTCTTTATCTCTTCCTTCTTCCTTCCCCTCTCTCTAAAAAACAATAAATTAAAAAATTTTAAAAAAAAGTGGAAAAAATATTCTGGAGTGAGAATTAACAAACAAACAAAAGGAGAATAAATAAAGCAACTCATCAAGTAGCTAGTGGGTAGTTCTCTATTACAATTACACAGCCTAAAGCAGTGGCTTTAATATTTTTGACATGCAAAATAGTATGATACACATTGACATTAGCATAATTTATTACTTGGTTTTTATAAGCTTTATTTAACTGAGTTTTGAGAGGTTGTTTAGCCTAGCCTAAATTTTTCTTTCAGTGGAAGAATTGGATTTTTTAAAAATTACATTTTATTGATTTTTTACAGAGAGGAAGAGAGAGATTTAGAGAGTCAGAAACATAGAATCATCGATCAGCTGCCTCTTGCTCACCCCCTACTGTTGATGTGCCCACAACCAAGGTACATGCCCTTGAGCAGAATCGAACCCAGGACCTTTCAATCCGCAGGCCGATGCTCTATCCACTGAGCCAAACTGGTTTCGGCAAAAAAATTGAAATTTTTTATAGTGATTTGTTATAATTTATAATAAATGTTACATTTGTTATAATGATATAAACTATTTTACTTTTCATTTTAGTTCATGTTTATTACTTATTTTACATTGTTTTCACTTATTTTCTTATTTTTTTTGGATTGATCAAGTTATTATATATTATTCCTTTTCCTCTTGGGAATGTGGACGTCCTAGTATACTTTTCCTTCCATTAATGGCTACCTTCACTCTTCCTGTTCTCATAAACAAGCTTCATTCTTCACTAATATTTAAAAATAGGCAAACTCTTTCTCCAACTAAGATGCACTGTGTTCTCTCCCAAGACACCGTATTTCCACTCTGTATTCCCACACTACTATCCACATAAAAGTTTTAAAATAGTACACTTCTGAGGGAGATACCCAGATGGTGGCATAGGTAAATACCTAAATTGCTGCCTCACACAACAATTTCAAAATTACAACTAAAAGACAAAATGGATATCATTCAGAACCACAGGAAGGCTGGTTGAGTGGAAATTCTACAACTAGAAGTAAAGAGAAAAACACACTGAGACTCAAAAGAGCTGCAGGAGGCAGAGGTACTGAAACATGTGTGCAGAGAGGACTAGTAACTGAGTATGCAGCTAGCTTTCTTAAGCAGAAAGGAGACAAAAGCTTCCCACTGCACTGAACTCCAATTCCAGGCAAGACTCTTGAGGACCCAGGCTCATTCGGGAAGAAACTGGACTGTCTGGCAGCGGGCGGTACTGAAGGGCAACTTTCTCTCAGAGGTGCTTGCAGTGATTAGCATGGGACACTGAGACACAGGGGCCTATTAGGGTAGAGCTGACGGGAAACCAATGCTGTCTGCTCCAACCTGAGACTTCGTCCCATCCGAGCTGAGCACAGAGGCTTTTGCAAGTCTTGTCTCATAAGGGTGTCTCCAGCACAGAAGTTCTCCCAGTGTAGACACAGCTGATCCCCACAGCCAACTGGCCTGGAGGTCAATTCCTGCCAGTGATACCAACAACAATCAAGGCTTGACTACAATAAGATTGTGCACACAGTCCACAAGAGGGGTGCATCAAGAGTGTCCACCTCAGGCAACTGGGGAGGCTGAGCCACTGGGCCATATAGGACACCTAGCACACAAAGCCACTCCATCAACTCAGGAAAGCAGCCAAAATGTGGAGACAAGAAACAGATCATAAATGAAAGAAATAGAGGAAAGCAAACGACTGGATATAGAGTTCAAGACCACGGTTATAAGGTTTTTCAAGAATTTTCTAGAAAAGACCAATAAATTAAGCAAGAACCTCAAGGATATGAAAAAGGATCAAGTAGAAATTAAGCATACACTGACTGAAATAAAAAATATTATACAGAGATCTATCAGCAAACTATAGGATTGCAAGAATCAAGTTAAAGATTTGAAATACAAATAAATAAAAAACACTCAACTGGAAAAGCAAAAAAGATGGCTTGAAGTTGTCCCATAGGTTCCTTACACTATCTTCATATTTTTGGATTCTTTTTTTATTTTTGCTTTTCCAGTTGAGTGTTTTTTATTTATTTGTATTTCAAATCTTTAACTTGATTCTTGCAATCCTATGGTCCGCTGACAGATCTCTGTATAATAAATCTTAAAATCAGTTTGGATATTGTATATATCCTCTTAACTATTGGTAAGGGGCAGAATTTAAAGATTATCTTAATTCTGATGTCTAAATTTACTATCTTTTCCAATTTCATTCCAACTAAATGGCTGAGTTTATCAAGCTAGAGTTTTTGTTTGTTTTTAAAGATTGCTCAGAACTTTATATTTTATAATTGTCTTATTTGGGGAGCCACTGGCTGGTCATAGATGGATATGGGATAGGGTAAACCTGGAAGTGAGGGCTGGGAGATGGGCTGTAGAGTAAAATGGCTAGAGAATGGGACAGGCTGAATGGGAAAATTGGTGTGTGCTGCTGAGCCTAAAGTCCACGGTGGGTATTGAGTCTAACTGAAGAGAGGAAGATTTCAATTACCTTCAACTATATGCAAATAATCCAGTAGCCTTTTTTAAAAAGTGCATAAATTAGTGGAGTTATATGCATATTCATCTCTGGTCTTCAGCCATCTCTATTCCCTTAAAAAAAAAAAAATGCAGGTAAGTCCCTGGCTGTGTAGCTCAGTTGGTGAGAGTGTCATCCCTATGCACCAAAGTGGTGAGTTCAACCTCCAGTCAGGCCACACACAAGTAACCAATGAATGCATAAATAAGTAGAATAAGAAATTGCTCTCTCTCTCTCTCTCTTTCTCTCTCTCTCTCTCTCTCTCTCTCTCTCTCTCTCTCTCTCACACACACACACACACACACACACAAATCAATAAATAAAAAATTTTTAATGCAGGTGAATCTTTAAAAACTAAGATCCATTGGGATTTTAGACAATGGTCCTCAACTGGCTACACAAGGAAACCATCCAGACTATTAAATAATAATGCTTGGGAGTATAACCTCACTCTAGAAATTCTAAAAGTTTACTGGTTGATTTGCAGCCACATTTGAGAACCACTGATTTACACAGTAAAATCAAAGAGACTCAAAAAATGAAGGATGCCCCATCATTGAGGGAGAAGAAGAGGAGATGGGCATCAGGAAAACAAGACAAAACAAAAGTCACCCTGAGGTAGAAAGCAGGTGGCTATTTAAAGGAGTCTCCAGAACTATTTCCTGAGAAATTTTATTTAAATTCCTAGGCACGGGAAACTACCTATAACAGGAAACCTTTGAATGCCCTCGCCTCATACCAACTTGGCAATTACACTGGAGGGAAAGTTGAATGAAAAGGCTATCATCCTTGTCAAAGAGTCTTTTAGAGTTTGTTAAAGAGTTCATATGTTTCTATTAGCCCTAATGAAGAGAAACAGAACAAAAACCTTTAAATAGATTTTCCCCTCAGTCGGGGTCAGAAAAACCTGCAAGGTCCCTTCCTTGTACAGGCCCCTGTGGTTGTTGGCAGTTGCTGGGAATTGTAAAGGTCCAGGAGGTGGTAGAGAAGTCAAGTTGCAATCATGAAGCAGTTCTATATAAGTATTTCCAGTAAATAGCCTAAAAATGTCTGAGAAGAAAGGGTCCTGGTTTGTTTTAATTTGACCTCTTACACTAAATAAAATTTTATTTTCATACTTATTTTTGTATTTTTTCTCTATTCCTGTAAGAGGGTCATTCAAATTGGTTAAGCTTTAGACCCCACAAAAGCCAGACCCTGCTTTGCCCCCTGTTGATGAAGCCTGCTTCATAAAATTACAGAAGAAGGCACAAATTTTCATCCAGGTTGCTTTTTTCTCACATGTGCTTTATGAGATGAAAATGAAGACAGGTGCACTCATTCAATAAAAGAATAAAATTGAGAGTCACTTATAGGAATCAAGGGGAAGGGCAGCTTTTTATATTCTACAGTACTATTTGGAATACTACAAAGAAATAGTTGACTTTTTGTTAAAATTGAGCTATCTAGTAGTAAACAGTCCCTTGGATTTCATAAGAATTTTTTCACCATGAATGTTTGTGCTACATAGAAACCATTAGACATCTTGAGATGTTTAATAGGAATTTCTAATTTTGCAGAACTTGTTGTCAGACACCCATTAATACCTAGAGACTATATTCCAGTTTACAAGACACTATCACATATTATCCTATCTAATATCCTATCTAATAAAAGAGTAATATGCAAATTGACTATCACTCCAACACACAAGATGATTGCCCCCATGTGGTCAAAGATGGCCACCCCCATGTGGACACAATATGGATACCACAATATGGGCACAAGATGACCACCACAAGATGGCTAGCAGGGCAGGGCAGTTGTGGGTGACCAGGCCTGCAGGGGAAGGCAGATGGGAGGGACGAGGCCACCAGGGGAGGGAAGTTGGGGGGACCAGGCCTGCAGGAGATGACAGTTGGGAGCAACCAGGCCTGCAAGGGAGGGCAGTTTGGGTTGACTAGGCCTGCAGAGGGTGAGGGGAGTGAGGCAGTTGGGGAGACCAGGTCTGCAGGGAGGGCAGGTAGGGGTGACCAGGCCTAGAGGGGAAGGCAGTTGGAGGTGACTAGGCCTGCAAGGGAGGACAGTTAGGGGTGACCAGGCTGGCAGGGGAGGGCAGTTAGGGGCAATCGAATGGGCAGGGGAGCAGTTAGGCATCAATCAGGCTGGCAGGGCAGGGGAGTGGTTAGGGGGTGATCAGGCTGGCAGGCAGGAGCAGTTTAGGGTAATCATGCAGGCATGCAGGCAAGCTGTTGAGAACCAGCAGACCTGGATTATGAGAGTGATGTCCCAGATTGGAGAGGGTATAGGCTGGGCTGAGGGACACCTGTCCCCCGTGCACAAATTTCATGCACCGGGCCTCTAGTTAATACATAATAAACTTTATGGGGCTTTACCAATGTCAACAGTGCATCAGAAAAGCAATATTTTTCTGTTTCTGTTTTTTTAATTTTTAAAATGTGTTATCCTTAACTATTTCATTTTTTTTCTGAGATTGGTTAGAATAAAACTGACATTTCCTTAACATTTATTAACATTATGAAAAGACTCTTGAACTTTAAAGATGATCTCAGATTTCTGCAATATATGCTTGGTTTCCAATGTAAAAGTGCAATTAAAATTTTGAACCATTTAATAACAAATATGATATGATATATCAGAACTGTGTTGTATTGTTAGCTTAAAATGTCAAATATATTTATATAGAGATAAATGATAAGAAATGTGATTGGGCTGAAACAAAATCTTTAATTAGCATGGGAATGTTAAATATTTTTTTAAATTACCATCTGTAAAGATTTTCTTAGTAATAAAATGCAGAGTATTTTTCTAAGTCTTAATGTT
This sequence comes from Pipistrellus hanaki, assembly GCF_964339955.1. Classification (NCBI taxonomy): domain Eukaryota; kingdom Metazoa; phylum Chordata; class Mammalia; order Chiroptera; family Vespertilionidae; genus Pipistrellus; species Pipistrellus hanaki. The sequence goes on from NC_140504.1 coordinate 85,659,746, forward strand.
TAATAAGAAGGACTATTAATATTACCCTCAAGAAATTTTCTATTTGAGAAAGGTAGAAAGAAGAAAGTATACAGGATAGAAACATAATAGATAGTGCCTACAAATTATAAATGACAAAATATTTAGCTATCATTATCATAAGAACAGCAATTAGAAAATTTAAAAATTATTCTTCTGTGTATGCTTTAATTCTGAAAGTGAACTGTTTATTTAAAAGGTTTTGTCTGATTATTGGCCATTACGATGAGCAATGAATAAGATTGTATCTTGTTTTGAAATATTAGAATCCCATGTCTTACAGTTCATAGGAAGAGCCAAAGATCAGCCATCACTTTAATACACTACACTCAAAATTAAGGCATACAGCTTTGTTTAAACAAATTAGAATGTGGAATTCAATTACAGACAAAAGGATAATTCATTCATTTACTAATTGGCCCTCTCTGTTTTGGGCAAAGGACCATTGACCTTTAGGCATGGCTGATATATTTACCAAGCCATCTCAGAATTATCATCATTTGTATCTAGAGAGATTCACTGGCCCTAGTCTTAGCTACCTTATGTGATGGAGCTAAAAAGAGGATTTACAAGTGAGAGTTAAATATTTGAACACGTAAAAATTAAAAACAAAACATAATGATTACATGACTATAACAACTGTAGTAGTGTCACTGTGAAGTATAGAAAACAAAGTGTTAAAATAATTGAACATGAAGCCAAACACCAGAATCTAAAGTCTTAATGTAATCTTAAGAAGGCAGCATTGGAAGTAAATCAACCCAGTCACAACTCCAGGCATTTTATATTCTCTATGCTTTACAAAATAACTAATGAACTTTAAAAAAATAAATAAAAGGACTAACCTTGTACTCAAAGTTTCAAAGAAGATATTCATAATCGTCTAATATTAGAAACAACCCAAGTATCCAACAACTTGTAAATAAATAAGTTGTGGTAAACTTTTATGATGGAATCTACTCATCAATAAAAAGAAACAAACTTTTGATGTCCACACAACAGCACAGATAAACAGCCAACATTGTGCTACGTAAAAGAAGCCAGACACAAAGAATGACATACTGTATGATTCTATTTGTATGAAATTCTAGAAAAGGAAAAACTATATAGACAAACATATCCTTGGCTGTTGGAGGAGAGAGATTAGGAGATGATTGAGTGCTATGGGACATGAGTTAAATTTTTAAGGTAGCAGAAATATTTTATAAATTATATATGACTATACATATTTTATCATACTCATCAAATTAAAAAATTAAAATTGCTAAATATTTTTTTGTAATTTATGACTCAAAAAATTTATTCTTAAAAATAAAAAATATTTTTTAAAAAGAGAAGCAACTGTTGTGACTGGTGAAAAATAAGACATGATAATACTTCATATTTACTTTTAATTATTTCTGGAGTTAAAGAAACAAGCTAGCCCATTGGTGAGGCTCAGTGGTTGAGCACCAACCCATGAACCAGGATGTCTTGGTTCGATTCCCAGTCAGGGCACATACCCAGGTTTTAGGCTGTAACCCCAGTCAAGGATGTGCAAGGATCAGCCTATGAATGTTTCTCTCTCATCATTGACATTTCTATCCCCCCCCCCCTCCCTTCCCCTCTGGAATCAATAAAAACATACTTTTTTAAAAAAAAGAAACAAGTTGACTCAAAAATCACATATTTAAATATAAGCTAATTATTTTTATTTATTAAAAATAAATGAACAAAAACTGTATAATCTGTTTCTAGAAATTACATCCAAGAGTTATTAGGTTTTTATAAGTAACTAGTGGACTAGTGCACAAAATTTGTGCACAGGGATAGGGGGGGTCCCTCAGCCCTGCCTGCATCCTCTCCAATCTGGACCCCTTGGGGAATGTCTGACTGAAACTGTAGCATTCAGACATCCCTCTCACAAACCGGGAAAGCTGGCTCCTAACCACTCACCTGCCTGCCTGATCGCCCCCAATTGCCCTCCCCACTGGCCTTCTTGCCCCCAAATTTCCCCCTTTGCCAGACTGATTGCCCCCAACTGCTCACCCTGCCAGCCTCCTTGCCCCAAACTGCCCCCCACAGCCTGCTCACCCCCAACTACCCTCCTCTCCTGGCCTGATCACTCTTAACAGCCTCTGCCTCTGCCCACCACCATGGCTTTGTCCAGAAGGATGTCCAGAAGGTCTCCCAGTCTAAATTAGCATATTACACTTTTATTAGTATAGATGAGTCATATCATAAGTATACTCAAATTTTATAGTACTTACTAGTAAGAGTGCAACCTCTGAGGTTACATTGGCTGGTTGCTTCATCAAAAATTTTCCAGCTTTGTGACCTTGATCATAGACAGTGACCTTTCTGTATCACAGATTCTTCACCTATAAAATAGGATTATAGTTAGGAGGGTTGCTAGAACTGTTCCTGACATGGAAGTTTATCTATCCTAATAAAAGGATAATATGCTAATTAGACAAGAAAGAGCAGACATCTTTTACATGTCATTCCAGAAGTCCTTCCTGACAAAGCTGGAGGTGTAGCTGGCCTGAAAATCGCCCTTAGCCCCTCACCAAGCCAGCCCTACCCCCAGCAGGGACCCCCCCCCACCCCAATCCAGGGTTCCCACCTGTGCACTAGGCCTCTATCCCATATAATAAAAGGGTAATATGCAAATTGACTCTAACAGCAGAACCACAAGAATAACTGCTGGACCAGTCACTATGAGGTACACTGACGACCTCTTGGTCCCTTCCCTGGCTGTCAGGCCCTGATCACCCAATGACAAAGGCAAATGGGGAACTGGGTGGGTGGTGGAAGGAGCCAGGGCTGGCTGCGGGCAGCTGGGGAAATGGCCCTGATCACAGGCCAGGCATAGGGACTGTACATTGATTATTTATTAGATCCCACTCATAAATCTAATAAATGTATTATCACAATAGTAGCAGATCAGTTTGAATGTTATATGAAATAGCATGATAAACAAGATCCTGCAGATTACTTTAGGACAGAAAACCTGGAAAGTTGACATAGTCTTAAAATTGGAATATTTAGTGGTACTGCTCTTTCTGTCACATGAAAGTAAACCACTTCTGGTAGTTTACCATCAGGTATAGAAAACAAAGCATTCACTAAGTTCAAAATTGCATACCAGCTACCAGATACTGAACTAATTTTCTCCAGTAAAGAAAACACATCTAGAACAGCAAATGAAATTAGAATTGCTAGTGGTTATGTTTATGATAATCCACTGTCATTTGCCAAAAATTATTTGACTTCTGGGCAAGGTGAACATGCAATTTAACAAAGATGCATCTTTCAAGTCTTTGGTTCCTATTTGGAATATGGAATTCATTTATTATTATTATTTTCTTTCTTTTTTTTCCCTTCGTATTATTTTAAATATTTACTAGTATTATTGAAAGTATCACATAGTCCCTTTTCTTCCCCCCCCCCATTAACCTCTTTTAGCCCCCCCCCCATGCCCTCCTTCAGGCCTTCACTACCCTATCGTCTATGTCCATGGGTTATGCATATGTACATAAAATTTATTTGGTTGTTCTTTGCCCACCTGCACACCATTCCCTGCCTTTCCTCTGAGGTTACATAGTCTGTTCCATGCTTCTATGTCTCTGGATCTCCTTTGTTCATCAGTTTATTTTGTTCATTAGGTTCTACATATGAGTGAGATCAAGTGATACTTGTCTTTCTCTGACTGACTTATTTCACTTAGCGAAATTCTCTCCAGGAACCTTCCATGTTGTCTCAAAGGGTGAGAGATACTTCTTTTTGTACTGCTGCATAGCATTCATTACATGGTATAATTGTACCACAGCTTTTTTATCCACTCATCTACTGAAGATCTCAGATATTGTAAATTGTACTACTATGAAAATAGGGGTGCATACATTCTTTCTGATTGGTGTTTCAGGTCTCTCAGGATATATTCCTAGAAGTGGGATCACTGGGTCAAATGGCAGTTCCATATTTACTTTTCTGAGTAAACTCCATTCTGTTTTCCACAATGGCTGCACCAGTCGCATTCCCACCAGCAGCATACTAGGGTTCCCTGTTCTCCAGCACTGGCCATTTGTTGATTTGTTGATGGTAGTCATTCTGACAGGTGTGAGATGATATCTCATTGTCTTTTTGTTTTGCATCTTTGGGATGATTAGTGACTTTGAGAATTTTTTCATATGTCTGTTAGCCATCTGTATGCCCACTTTAGAGAAGTGTCTATATAGGTATTTTACCCATGTTTTATTGGATTTTTTGTCTTCCTTTCATTAAGTTGTATGAATTTCTTATATATTTGGGATATTAACCCTTTATCAGATGTATCATTGGCAAATACATTATTTCATGCAGTGGGATTCCTTTTCATTGTGTTGGTGGTTTCTTTTGCTGTGAAGAAGTTTTTGTTTTATTGTAATCCCATTTGTTTATCTTCTCCTTTGTTTCCTTTGACCTAGGAGATGTATCAGTAAGCATATTGCCAAGAGACATGCCTGAGATTTTGATGCCTATGGTTTCCTCAAAGATATTTATGATTTTACAACTTACATTTAAGTCTTTTATCCATTTTGAGTTCATTTTTGTGTATGGTATAAGTTGGTGGTCTAGTTTTATTTTTTTGCATTTATCTGCCCAATTTTCTCAACATCATTTATTGAAGAGACGGTCTATGTTATTTCATTTATAATTACCATTATGCTATTTTGATAAGGCAAGAATGTTCTATGGTCTTTGGAATTTCTTGCACTCATTCTACTATCGATATTATAACCCTCAACCATTTTTCTGGGAATAAATGTAGTTATTCTGCCAGTTATTTAACAACTAAATGAGGTTTACTATCGGAATTGTGCCTTTTTTATACAGTCAAAACACATAAGTAATATCATGTGTGATAGTTTTAATTTATTCTTGTTTTCTGTGTACCACCCAGTGATTTACTCAAGTATTAATATCCTAGATCATTCCCTTTACCATATATCTTCAAAAACCTCTCCATTAAACAAATCACAACGTATGATTTGTCTTTCAATTAGCTGTAACAATATACAGATATATTAGTCACTGTTTACCTTGTGTATTTATATTTTTTGTTTGGCTTGGTATGATTTGGTTTTACTTATCTCAAAACATAGCATGGTAACCCAGCACATATGATAATGATGATGAAAAGGTAACATTTTCAATTGGTTACTACAAAACAAGTACTCAACTAAGCACTTCATATACATTGTCTTATTTATTCTACAGTATAATAATAATAGCTGATACTCATATATGTTTGAAGCAATATTACATATATTAACTTATTTAATTCTAACAACAATCTTTTGAAGTACATATATAATGTTATCATTATTTTAATAACTTTTAAAAGTAATATATAATAAATGCCTGATATAAAGTTCAAGTAACTTGCCCAATGTCACTCAACTTCTAGCTGGTTGGGTTGGAATTTAAACTGATGTGGTCTGACTAAAGGGACAATATTGAAAACCAATGCATTATACTGACTCTCAATCCTACATCCAGTATTTTTTTATGTATTCCTCTTACTCTATTTATAACTCCTTAATTTATTTGCCATGAACTTTCATTTGCAATAGTTGAACTAAAGATGTTCTCTAATATAACTATAATAATTTCCTTGAGGAAATATTCTCACAATTAATACAATGCCATTATTATATTTAAGTTACTCAACAATTGTGTTTTTTAAATTTATTTATTAACTGTGCTCACCTTGGAATAAATATACAAGGTAGAGACTAGTGTTTCGATGAATGTTCATGATAGAAAGAATTGCATCATGGGAACAATCAGCTCTAAAAATTACTAGGTATTGTTCAAGATCTATCAGTAAATTCCAATTTCCAACAGGAGACTTCCAAAGAGTACTATAGTTTAATAGTAGAGAAAACGTAATAATGTAACTACTTAAATCAGAAAACAACATCATAATTTTTGCCATTATAACCAAATTAGACTATTTGGGAATAAAATTCAGGGTTTGATCATTAACAATAATATTTGAAAGAGAAAAATCTATTTTAGTCTGCCTATTCTAAAGTAACTATATAATAAGGAAGTAATAGTCTAATGAATATAGGTATGATAGAAGATTTGAATAAAAGACTTAAAAGGCACAATTTTAATTTTATTTAAATATATATGGATATGTTTAATAGCATGTTTGTCCTAAATTTTCAACTCTGTAAACCTTTTCTCATAATTTTAGAGTTATCATTGTTATTTCCAATGGAATTTATTATTAATTAACCTTATCATATATATTTATACCAGAAATACTATCTGAAAATGCTTGATTGCTATCATCATCTACTCTAAAGAATAAAAATAAAGAATGGCATGGTAGTACATCAAACATCTTTTACACATAGAATCTCCCAACACTAATATGAGGATGAAATATATAAGTGCTTAAACATTAACATTGTATTAATCTACATGAGGTCTTGTTCATACTAATTATTAATTTATAAACTTTACTGCTTTTAAAACTTTTAACTAAATAACATATCCTCAGTACTGACATTATAAATTTATAAAAGATCCAGAGGAAGCAGACAGATGTCTATTTTAAGATAGACTTAGAAGTATGTTAGAATTATGTGCTGGTTGAGCCTCCTACATGCACAATCTTTTTTTTATACCATCTCAAAACAAAAATAATGTTGTTGTTGTTTTTTATCCTGTGAAGCACAGAAATTAAACTCACAGCTTCTCTAGACACTAATAGGTTGGCATAGCCAATATGATCTTTTGATCAAAATGAAGGAAAGGCTGTATTTTGGGCTCAGTCACTAGCTGCAGAATGAATTAGACAAAATCCTGTCGTTTAAGAGTTCCTTTTTTCTGACCATAGATGCAATTATCAAGGAATGCTGAGAACCTTGGGTGAAAGGAGCAAATAGGTGTTATTATTCTTATTTTCTGTGTTAGTGCATTTGCTAATGCAGTAAAATGGAAGAACATTGATTTGGAAATCAATAAACCTGTATCAAGTTTGTACCTGAACTTGTCCTAATAATAATCTCTCTGAGCAACAGTTTCTTAATACAATATATGGAATAAAATTATTCATCCCTAAACTATTTTATAATTATCACTGTTAGAATAAAAATATCAGTAGTTCAGATTAAATATCATTATGGAATCTTTCTCGCAATAATTTATATATATATATATATATATATATATATATATATATATATATACACACTCACATAAATGTATGTATATATCTGTGTTTTATTAAAATAGTTATAAACTATAGAGTTCTGCATATTTATTTTATTTACTCCACAAATATTCATCTGATATCTATTTAAGTCTGAATCTGTGTTAGGCTTTAGCTACACAAAGAATAAAGACCAAAGTGTTTCAAGGTGTATGACAGAATTATATTGTACATAGCCTAAAGGAAGGCACAACAGAAAGAATTAAATTATCCTTTGAGAGGCCCATTCTGGACACCGTCCAAGACCATTGTCAGCTGTGGTTATGAGAAGGACCTTGTAATAAGACTGTCTTATCTCAACAGCAAACACACAAAGATTTGAGAAAGCTGAGGCTCCAGTTTACTATAACTCCCATATAATGACAGTCTGTTCTCCCCCATTATTGCTTCATTAAGCCTAAAAATTACTTTTATTTTGTTTACTGCTAGTATCTATTTATTTATATATTTATTTTCCCAATTGGGTAGTAAGTCCCTAGAATTCAGAGACTATTTTATTTATTCTTGGCACTTAAAAGAATGTATGAATCAATGAATAAGTGAATAAAAATTATTTATGACCAGAAGTCCAAAAATGCAACAAGAACAATTAAACAGCAATCTTCAGTACATAATTGTCAACATAGTATTAATGAACCAAGAGAAATCTCTGGTGTCCCAAATGTTCCCCAAACCTGAAAGCAAAACAAAAAGCCTCATGTGTGTGTAAGCGTGTGTGTGTGTGTGTGTGTGTGTGTGTGTGTGTGTAGTGTGTGTGTGTGTGTGTATGTGTGTGTGTGTAATGTTGTTTATAAATGTAAATATATATAGTGACCACAGTAATTTAATATGGTAAAGTGGAAAGAATATGGACTTTAAAGACAAATAAACTGGGGCTGGAGTACAAATGATAGAATACTTTGGGCTGGAACTCTTATTTACCTTTGGTATTTAAAAAACACAAAATTGGAAATCAAAGGCTTTTGTTATCATCTCACTAATAAGGCTTTGCTGTGACAGTGCAAGGCTATTGAAATATTGCAGATTGTCATTGAAGTAATGTATTTTGCATTAATCTTCATAAATAGCCTCTAATATTATTTTTTCCATTTCTGACCTTTTGATTTCTTCACTACTAAAGCAAAGGTAGCCATAAATTTCTTTTTTTTTAATATATATTTTTTTATTTTTTACAGAGAGGAAGGGAGAGAGACAGAGAATTAGAAACATTGATAAGAAAGAAACATCAATTAGCTGCCTTCTGCACATCCCCCACTGGGAATGTGCCTGCAACCAAGGTACATGCCCTTGACCGGAATCGAACCCAGGACCATTCAGTCCCCAAGCGGACGCTTTATCCACTGAGCCAAACCAGTTTCAGCAAATAGTAGTAAATTTCATTGAAGAATAAATGTCTCTAATTTTAGTGATCCTATCTAATAAAGAGGGAATATGCTAATTGACTTCCCCACCCTCAAATATGACAGCACCGACAGCCACAAGATGGTGGCACCCAGTCCCCTCAGCCCTGCTGGGGCGGTAGGCATGCCTGTCTTTAGTCCCCCAGGCCCTCAGTCTCTCAGGAGCCCAGTGCTGGCCTGAGGCACAGGCAAGCCTCAGATGGAGGCTTCCCATCTGCCCAGAGCTGGCCCAAGGTGCAGGCAAGCCTTGGATGGTGGCTGCCCAAGACTCAGGTAACCAGGACCAGCTGAGGCTTGCACTGCTGGCAGTGGCAGCAGCAGAGGTGTGATTGCTGGGTTGCCTCCTGTCCCTGCGGGCTCCTGGACTGTGAGAGGGGGCAGGCTGGGCTGAGGGGCCCCACCCCCTTCAGTGCATGAATTTTCATGCACCAGGCCTCTAGTTTATAAATATAAAAGTTTACATTACAAAATGTGAATGACTTTTTATGAAAGAGTATATGCAATGAAAAAAAGAGTCTAATTTTCAAAATAATATTAATGATATATTCACATATACACGTGCCAAGTAAACCCCTCCAATGGGGAGTAAATAAGTTCAAAATGTCCAAAACCTTAATGCACAAGTGAATGTTATTCTTTATTGTAAAAATTTATTTAAAAAGATTTATTCATGTTATGTGTGAAAATTATATAGAAAATTATTTAATTCTACCAGATACCTAAAAATTTTCCAGAAAATCCTGCCTACAGTTTTCTGTTTTAGAATTCCTCTAACACTGAATGTCTACACTACACATTTAGCTCTTTTATGAATGAGTCTGTGTATATAATCTGTCTCTGTAACTAGATTGTATTTTTTTGAGAGAAAGTGCCACAAAACATATTCCATATCTAGGATAGTTTTTGCATCAACACATTTGTTGACGATGATGTTGAGTCACTTTGAAAAAAATTCTGATAAATTATTCTTTCAAAATTAGTTTCCTCTAATCCTAATTTTCCTTAGTATCCCCGAAGTATTATGCTATATATTTATGACACAAAGAGATAGAATGCATATTTCTTTTTCTGATGAAACTGTTATTTAGTTAAGCAAGATAGAAAAGTTCATATAAAAAGTAGACAAAGGTGACATATAATTGTTAAATGGGAGCTTAGAAAGAAGCTTAAACCTAGAAAGGAAAATCTAGTAAAAAAATATACCATGTGGAAGTTGAGAATATGAGCTTTCATTATAACTTTAGAAATTTGTACTCAAGTTATTCTAGTTTTACTGAGTACTTAGTTGAGATAACTATTTTACTATCAAAATGGCAAATTCCACTGAGTTTAAAATAGAACATAATAGCTGAAGCCCGTTTGGCTCAGTGGTAGAGCGACGGTCTGCGGACTGAAAGGTCCCAGGTTTGATTCCGGTCAAGGGCATGTACCTTGGTTGTGGCACATCTCCAGTAGGGGTGTGCAAGAGGCAGTTGGTTGATGTTTCTCTCTCATCGACGTTTCTAGCTCTCTATCTTTCTCCCTTCCTCTCTGTAAAAAATCAAGAAAATATATTTAATAAATAAATAAATAAAAATAAAATAGAACATAATAAAAAAAATTAACTTAGAAGCAGTAATTCACTAACTAATCTGATTAATTAATCTACATATAGGTACAGTAATTAATCTTACTTCTATAAATCTTATACATATATAATTTTAAATATTTTATTAAAAATGCATATGATAAATGAAATTTTAATAACTGAAATTTAGATATTTGACTGTGACTTTCTAACCCTCTAAAAATTAAAATGATGTTAGCAAAAATATAGATGACTATGAAATTTAAATTATGAAGCTCTAATCTCATCAGTTACTTAGCAACTTAGCTATGTCCTAGACTCATATTTTAAATTCTATTATCTCCTTGGAATAGTAAACTGAAGGGCTGCCAATAACATGACAGTACTGTTGCAGAAGACCAAAGGAAAACCAAGCAACACTTCAAAGAAGAGGAGGGACACTGTTTAATACACTGTTGGACTCAGGGAACAGCCTTCAAAATCTGGTGCTTTCCTTTATATCTCCCGTGGTCTTTGTCCCACAAATATGCATCTTTTTGTAAGCCTTGCAAGAAAACCCACAGGTGTTGGGGGTCTCCAAGCCATATCTGATGGTCTGGCCTGGTGCCAGCGATAATAACCCTCCCTCTTGGGCAGTGCACTGTTCACAGTAACAGGTTTTGCAAGACCAGTATCTGGGAAGGAAGCAGTGACTTAATTATAGGTTATTAAGAGTGTACACTGAGGTTGCTGGCATGGATACAGATCACTAGCCTCCAAATATCAGTGTTAAATTAGAATTAGCCCTTTTTAGCCTTCTCAGTATTAGTTAAGATAATCCTGAAAATGCATGAGAAGATTCATGGGTAAAGAACTAGTCTTAAGTAAACTGTGAGATCCAAAAAGTCTGTTGTTTTCCAACCCCTTCCTTTCATGCTTCTACCTCCCAGAAAATTCTCTCCTCCAGTGTAATTTGTGCTACTTCACTGTCCATGCATGTATGGCTGATGAAGAAGCAAAATGAATTTTACTAGGCAATGGATACAAATTCAGTAGTTTAAATTTATTCTATAGCCAAATGGATTTGTAAATATAGTGTGTTAATATACTATTTTGTTAGTAATTTGTTAATAGTAGCAATAAATTAAAATATAAAGTATTCTTTAAAATAAAAAAAGGTTTATCCCTCTACCATATCTTTCAGATTCTTGAATTTCAATATTTTTTTAGAGGTAGAAAGAAAAAAGCATAACAGCCGAGACCGGTTTGGCTCAATGGATAGAGTGTCGGCTTGGGGACTGAAGGGACCTGGGTTCGATTCCGGTCAAGGGCATGTACCTTGGTTGCGGGCATATCCCCAGTAGGGGGTGTGGAAGAGGCAGCTAATCGATGGCTCTCTCTCATCGATGTTTCTAGCTCTCTATCTCTCTCCCTTCCTCTCTGTACAAAATCAATAAAATATATTTTATTTTTTTAAAAAGCATAACAAACTATTAATAAGACTGAAGTTTAAGTGTGCCCAAGCTGGATTGTTCCTCAGATGATTGCCATATGTCTTTTGGGCTAATCAGGAAAAAACAAAACAAAACAAACAAAAACCTGTAGAGAAAAACTTCTTTAGAAAATGGGAGACCAATTATTTTACACAAAGGAGAAATGTTAACAGATTTTCATTAAAATATATATGTGTGTGTGTGTGTGTGTGTGTGTGTGTGTGTGTGTGTGTATTTTTTTTTTCATCTATGATCTGTATACAGTGGATGGTCCATGAAAGAAAAGCAACGTTGAAGTAAGGGAAGTATTGAAAAAATAAGTTAATTGTCAGGATCCGGTGAAAAATGAAAGTCTGCTCTAGACAGTATAAATAGAAACTGACAGATTCAAACTGATTCATCTGTCAGTCATTTTTGTAAGCTCTAGATCAACACTGAAAATAACTTCAGAAAAGAAGAAAATAATACAAGTTTCACAAATATTTGCATGACCTTATTTACTAACTGAAAATTGTTCAGAACCACTTTTTTGAAACTGTTTTTTATACCTCAAACTTTATCTGTCTCTACTATTACCACAATAGTGCCCTCCTTTGTCTTTTGTCCTGGGCTTTGCTTAATCTCTAAAGCAGAGAATGGAAACTCAGGGAATGGCTGCTAATTAAATAGAAACAAGTTGTTATTTCCCAAATTGATTCAAATAAATTTAATCCATTAATGTCACAAAAAAGTTTATCATTGACAAATCATGGCAGAGAAATTTCAGTTGACTTAGAATTTATAAACAAAACAACATGTTGAGATAGTTAATATTTAAATTTCCATGAATAGATGTTTTCTTATTGTTAAAGAGTGCATTAAATACTAGAAACAGAAACTCTGAATACCTTTTTCAGTGGACCATTTAGTCAACCTCCCACTCAATGGCTGTATACCTTCTACTTAAGCTATTACAATATGGCTGCTTAGTCTCTATTCGGATAGAAAACAGTATTCATTTTTCTAACACATATTCCTATTGTCTAACATATATTCCAATTTGCTTCTAACAATGTGAGTAATTTTTAAAATATATTTTATTGATTTTTTTTACAGAGAGGAAGGGATAAGGATAGGCAGTCAGAAACATCGATGAGAGAGAAACATCGATCAGCTGCCTCCTGCACACCCCCCATCGAGGATGCCCCCACAACCAAGGTACATGCACTTGACCAGAATCGAACCGGGGATCCTTCAGTCCACAGGCCGACTGAATTCACTAAGACAAACTGGTTTGGGCAATGTGAGTAAATCTTAAAATGATATGATTTGTCTTTAAATTATTGGCGTGACACTAAATGATTGTTTGAACTTCTAAGAATAATAATAAATAACCTTGATCTGAAGAATTTCAGGAGCCATGGCTGATGTGGCTCTGTTGGTTGGAGCATTGTCAAATACACTGAAGGTTTGTGGGTTGGATTCCTGGTCAAGGTACATGCCTGGGTTGTGTCAATTCCTGATTGGGGACCAGAAGGGAGGCAACCGATCCATGTCTCTTCACATTGGTGTGTGTTTCTCTCTCTCAAAAAAAAAAAAAAAAAAAAAATCAATAAAGACATATCCTGGGGTGAAGATTTTTTAAAAAGAGAATGTCAGGGTATTTGATGGATAGCAGACCAGAGTCCCCAAAATGTTGGTGGCATATGCCAAGTTATCCAAAGCATGCTCAATGAAGCCCCTCTTCCTGGGTTTAAGGCAGAGAAGGAATGACTCCCATGCCTCCTTTAGGATGGATGGTGGGACTTAGATTCTAGCACCAGCTCTTGAAGGAAATCGAGGACAAATACTTGCTTTCTTGTGCCACCTACTTTCTCAATCCTTTCGTTATTAAAACTTCTAGCCAGCTATTTTTCTCAGATGATTTCCTTTTGTTCTGGCATCTCACTTTAGAATTTTACACCTGCAGAATTAGAATGCTCCCATCAAAATTTCCAGTTTTCACATGCTATGACATTAATATTGGTCATTTTGATAATATAAAATGACAGTTTAATTTCTATTAAGTAACAAATTAAAATAAACATCCTCTTCTTATTATACAGCCAACACATTTCTCCCACATTTTTCATGGATTGTGTACTTTTGCGAAGAAATGAGTCCACATTTAAAGTAGACATGCTGCAATTTTATTCAGATTGAAGGAAGATGCATCTTTTATTCTCTGCTTCCCCTTCCTCCATACAAACCAGGAATCAATATGCAGATGCTAGATTTACAGACTCTCTTAGGATGGCAAATCAATAAAGAACCCTATTGAAAAATGCTTGCCTGGAGGATAATATAACTTTTTCCTTTATCTCTGTAAGCTCACAGGACCAAGTTATTCTCATTCAATATTAATAGTACTGAATTTTCTTACTGCTTTTTCATGTCAAAAGCACTCTTTAAATATGTACTTAATTAAACCTCTTTTTAACAGAGGTGGCCCTGTACTCATCCACTCACCTCACTTTCCTATCTCTTGTGTGTAAAGTTCTCTTTGAAGTTATACAGGAGAGATGTGCAGGAATGAAGGTGATGAGAACACAGTCAAGGGCATTTGTAATGAACTTTTATGGGGAAAATTTTAGATTAATTTAGCTGTTCTAGCTACCCTCTACTTAGAATTCTTATAAAAGGAAATACTAAATTATAGAAAGATAATGAGTCTGATTTCTTGTTCACTCTGAAATTCTTGCCTTCTTAATGCATTTATAGACATCCTGTGGATTCCTGAGGATTTAGAATTCTGCAAATAGCAAGTTTTATAGAACTTATTTATTTTGTATTATGCCTGGACTCTTTATGTTTATCTCTTATGATTGCTTTAAAGTTCACAGCTGGAATTTGACTTATTAAAAGGTATCTATTTGTCTGAATACTTCTTCCTGGATTGCTTCTTTAAGGAAATCCATGATTTGTAGCTATGCATATTACCCATAACTACACTTTTGGAAATAGATGTTGATCATTTGAGAAAGTGTTTTCTAGCTGCTTACAATACAGAGGCAATTTCAATAGTAGAATTGAATCTAACTACCATATACAGTGGCTGCCAAATAATTCATTTTAATTTTTTTTTATCTCTGGTTATTTCAGTCATTTCCAATAAAATTATTTTTCTTAGATTGTTTATTTAGAGGTTTACAAAAATGCAGAAATAATATGAAACAAATAACTTAATAATCATAAGTTTCATAATTATAGTAATTTTTCTTCATTGCATTCCTGTTCAGGCATGCTGAATCTACTTTAGGACATTAAATTTTATAGCTTGGCTCATGCTGTATTATTGCAAATATGATTTTTATCTTTCATGTATTGAAGACAAGATATAGAATAAAGTAAGAGTCATATTCATACTTGATTTCCAATTTACCCGAACTTATTAAAAGAACTATTGGGAGTCATTTGTTAAAAATCTTTGAATTGTTTTCCAGGTCACATATGAGCTACTCAGCAGTGAAATTGTCCTTACAGGTTTCTACAAGATACTGAATATATTGCTTCTGATATTTTAATAAATTTATACTCAGAAGTGCTGAAGGTTCAGATTTTTGGAGATTTTTACAGAAAAAAAAAAAAACCATTTTCTGTACTTCCAGTATTTTTTTTAACAATTCCTAATAACCATTGAACAGAGGGGCTCTCAGATTTTCTTCCTTTTGCTAAGTTACTTTCAATGTCACTTAGTTTATTTACATCTATTAAATGATAAATCTAAACATCAGACCTCTTAAAATTTTTATTATTCAGTTATCCCAGCCATATTTGTACCTTTAGTTAAAAAGTCCTGACAATTAATGAGATTTTATTACGTAGCTAAAGGTAATTATATCCTAATGGTACCTGCCAAACCATACAAAACTATACTTCACAGCACCTAACTTTGCATTAAAATAATATAGAGAAAATAAGCTAGTATGCTTTGAACAAGACCTCTTGTTTTAATCCATTTTAGATGATAATCTTTTGATCACTTGGGATTTATTACTAAGCCAAGTAAAGATCTAAATGTTTTAAGAATCAAACTATCAATTCCATTGACATTTATATCACTAGTGTGCTATTTATTACCTATTAGACCAGATGTCCTTCCAGACAACCTTCCAGATAAAGCCAGGGCTGTGAGGAAAGCCCGGGTCCTGGTGCCTGCTGGTGATCAGAGGGAAGGCAGTGCCGGCTGCCGGGGAAAGGAGGGTCTATTCTTTAATATATTTATTGATTTTTTACAGAGACGAATGGAGAGGGAGGGAGAGTTAGAAACGTCGATGAGATGAGAGAGAAACATCGACCAGTTGCCTCTTGCAC
This sequence comes from Pipistrellus hanaki, assembly GCF_964339955.1. NCBI lineage: Eukaryota > Metazoa > Chordata > Mammalia > Chiroptera > Vespertilionidae > Pipistrellus > Pipistrellus hanaki. The sequence continues at coordinate 85,675,787 of NC_140504.1, forward strand.
ATCCCCTACCGGGGATGTGCCCGCAACCAACGTACATGCCCTTGACCGGAATCAAATCTGGGACCTCTCATTCTGCAGACCGACTCTCTACCACTGATCCAAACCTGTTTCAAGGATAGCCTATTCTTGCATAAATTTCATGCGTTGGGCCTCTAGTCATTTAATAATTAGATAAATTGCATATATGTGGCATTAAAAAATTAATGTAAATCACCCCAATGACTTAGCATCTGCTGTCCTATATGCCTAAAACACTCTCCACCCAGCTCTGTTGTGCTTGCCTACTTCCTGCCATCCAGGTCTCAGCTTCATCTGACCTCATAGGAGTCCTGTGGTACCCTAACTAAAAAAATACTTCTCCCTACTGAGTCACTCTCTATTATATCACCTTGTTTTTATTTTCTTTATAGTATTTATTAGCATCTAAATACTCTTACTTGTTTATTTATATACTAGAGGCCTGGTGCACAAAATTCATGCACTTGGGGTGGTATCCCTCAGCCCAACCTGCACCCTCTCCAATCTGGAACCCCTCAGGGAATTTTCAACTGTTGTTTTAGGCCTGATCCCACAGAGGGCTACACCAGCAGTCATTCCTCTCACAATCCTGGACTACTGGCTCCCAACCACTTGCCTGCTTGCCTGCCTAGTCATCCCCTAACCATTACCCTGCCTGCCTGATTGACTCCTAACTGCTCTCATGCTGGCCCAATTGCCCCCAACTGCCCTCCCCTAATGGCCTTGTCCCCCAACTGCCTTCCCCTAATGGCCTGGTTGCTCCTAACTGCCCTTCGCTGCCAGCCTGGTCACCCCTAACTTCCCTCCCTTCCCTGCAGGCCTGGTAACCCCCAATTGCCCTCCCCTACATGCCTGGTCCCCCACAACTGCTTTTCCCTACCAGCCTGGTCACCCCCAACTGCCCTCCCCTGCTGACTTGGTTGCCCCTAACTGCCCTCCCCTGATGGCCTGATTGCCCAAAACTGCCTTCCTCTGCCAGCCATCTGTGGCAGCCATCTTTGATCACATTGGGGCAGCCATCTTGTGCAAGGGTGTGAGGGTCAATTTGCATATTACCTCTTTATTATATAGGACTTCCTATCTCTACAGGTTGAAACAAAAGCTCAATGAGGACAGAGGCCTTGTCATTTTTATTCATGGAGTTTTTGGATAATAAAATAATCTGTGGATCATGGTAAACTCTCAACAAATATATATTCATTCATCTAACTCACATCTGTTGAATGAATGCAAACACTTAAATGTACTTCATGTATGTCTATTTAAAGTCAGGAAGGCGCTACCCCCACAACTTTGCTAAGCAAAATGCAGTTGATAGATAATGCCAGTATTGTGTGACCTGGTGTTCATCTAGAAGACTTTGGGGTAAATGCCATGGAGGCCAGTAAAAGTATAAAGTCTCTTTTTAGCTTTTATTTTTGAAATCATCGTTAGAGAGCAGTGCTTTATAAAATTGGAACTCTTAGTTTTCTACAATATGGACTTTGTACATAGCACTGATAATTGTTGAATACCTAAATATTTTCACTCTACTTGGCCTGAGATTCTACCCAATAATCATACAAACAGGCATATTATTTTTATATGGCCACTGCTTAAATAAACACATCACCTCAATATGATATTCCTATCTATATAAATAAAAGCCCAATATGCTAAGTGTCTGACCAATGTGCACTGACCACCAGGAGGCAGACACTCCAAATGGTAAATTATCTTGCTGTTGAGGTCTGGCGAATTGGGACTGGGCAAGATGGCCCCAATTGGCTCAGATCACCAGCCATTCCTAGGGACCCCACCAGTGCATGAATGCGTGCACTGGGCTTCTAGTCAGTAGATAAAATTAGATGTGCTAATTTTTATTTTTGAAGAAGTGCCAACATGTAAATTAGTGAACTATAATTTAGTTTCTTTCTGGACTGGAGCAACTTAAAATTTTTGGGTCCAACTGCATTAATGAGAACTGAACTACTCTATAAGGTGCTTCAAAATATAGAGACTTAAAAACACAAACTTAATTTTCTCTTTTGTAACAGATCCAAGTAACAGGTCAGGCAAGTAGCAGCTGTGCTCTATGAGGTCATTTAGAGACTAAAGTGTTCTACATTGTGATTCCAACATCACCTTCATGCTTCTCATCTGTATGTCTATAGTTTGCTGCCAGAAGTGACTATGCTGCAGATAATGGGAAGGGGAAGGTATAAAAAATCCACATGCCCAAATTTTTAAGGCCCATAACTGGAAAAGTCACTTTGACTTTTAGTCACATCCCATCAATGAAAATGTAGCCAAAATTTAACTATAAAATTTAAAAATATTTTAAAGGATGGTTTATAAAAATAAATAAGTAATAGGAATTGTGCTTTTGGTGAAGTTATCATAGGTGGGGAAAGTGAGCTTTACCTGTGTTAACATGCCAATTAGATGAAAGAGAAAGTCACCAAAAATTTTTAAGATAACTTTATTTTTTATAATTAAGTAAATAATCTCTGCTTAATAATCCCAAATATGGGAGTCTAAAAAATATGGCCTTTAGCTGAGCAGCCACATACTCAGCAATAAATCCACTAAGAAATAAAGAAAAATTTTGTTGAATAGCTAGCTATTTCTACAATCAAGCAACGAGAGCATGAGGATGGCAATCCATGAAGAAGTATTTGATTGTTACTAGGGGCATGTTTAAATAAGAAATAAACAAACCAAAATATCAAGAATAAATTATAGGAGACATAATGCATTGATGTAGCTTACATCAATATTAAAACAGAAACTTATGCAGTACAAAACTTATAAAAGCCTTTTTATAACTAATCAGAGAATCAAATTAAGAACTTTGCTACAATGTCATGTACAAAAGCATTTTTCTTTGTTCTCTATAAAAAGAGGTGCAAGACAAGTCATGCTAGAGCAAAAAGTCAATTCTCATATGTGAAGTGTGTTCCTTAATAAATATCATGTCATGAACTGTCATATTTTAAGTCTACTTCTAAATATAACTTTCTGTTCTTCTATGAATTCAATAACTTTGCTTTTTTTAAAAAAAAAATGTAGCCGCCTAACATCTTTTTTATTTTTTGAGGCCTTCTCTCTGTTCTCACAAAGGTGAAATGTATATAAAACTTTAAGAAAACTAAAAATTTTAGTAAATTTATTTTTTTATTTTATAACAATATTTTAAACTATTGGGAAGTACTAAATTATGGTTTATTTCTTTTTTCTGCAAACATCTGCTAGACTACCATCCATAAGCATTGCTCTGAGTACAGAGTATCAAAAAGTAAGTGACAGGACACCCTGGCCGGTATTGCTCAGTAGTTGAGTGTCATGCACCAAAACGTCACTGGTTCAATTCCTGGTCAGGGTACACACCCAGGTTGCAGATGCAAACCTTGGTCAGTGCATGTGGGAGGCATCCCATTGATGTTTGTCTCTCACATCAATATTTCTCTCTCTCCTTATCCCTTCTCCTCTCTCTAAAATCAATTTAATAATATTTTTAAAGGAATGCTTTATTAAAAAAATAAGTAAATACATAAGTAATAAATGACAGGAATTCTACTTTTGGAGAAGTCATCATCACAGCCTTTTAGGTGGGGAAAGTGAGCTTTACCTGTGTTAACATGCCAACTAGAGGAAAGAGAAAGTCAACAAACATTTTTAAGATAACTTTATTTTTTATCATTAAGTAAGTAATCTCTGCTTAGTAATCCCAAATATGCAGGGTAGGGCAAAACATTTGTGAGTATTCTTGTATTATTATTTATTAATAATTGTATTAATTTTCCATACAAACAACTTACTTTGCCCCACCCTGATAATTTCCTCATTTTTAATTTCTTAAAAAACCTGTTCACAGCACACTCCAAGAATGCTATACAGCAATGGTTTGCTGCTCTTAGAGTATTTCAGAAAACAAAACAAAATAAATTTTAAATGGTTAATGGTTTAAAAAAAAAAATCAGGTCTTTGAAATTTCTGTAAAGGCAATAATCACCATTCATTAAAATCTTTGTTTCATAGTAAACACTTCAGAAATGTAGTAAGTATCAAACCCAAATCACACTTCTCTATAAAGTATACAACAGAAACAAAAATAAATACTTTTCTAGAAAGAACGTATTTGGATTTTAAAATAATGTTAGCCCTGGCCAGTTTTGCTCCGTGGATAGTATGTTCGCCTGTTAACCAAAGGGTCCCAGATTCAATTCCAGTCACGGGCATGTACCTGGATTGCAGTCTCCTCCCTGGCCTTCATCAGAGCACATGCAGGAGACAGCCAATCAATGTGTTTCTCTCACATCATGGATGTTTCTCTGTCTTTCCCTCTCTCTTCCACTCTTTCTAAAAATCAATGGAAAAATATCCTTGGGTTAGGATTAAAAATTAAATTAAAATATAAAATAAAATAAAATAATGTTAAAGGAGAAACTTTCAAGGATAAATAATGTTTAGTTTTTACTCTCAATGACCAGATTGGGTCTCCAGTGGTTTTAATTTGAAATCATCAATAGGAGGAATAATTACATTTCAGTTTATGAACTTCAGTTCTAACAAAGCCAATACAGTGCTTGCTTTATTTAAGAAGTGGCATCCAGCCACTCTAAAAATTATTAAAAGTGAGGTCAGATGGTTCAAATGAGTTGGTTAATTTGGTACCCAATTTTTTTCAAACTTAGTGTTCATCACTTGACTTGCTGTATTTCTTAAAAAATGAATCAGTAAGTACATAGTTTGAGTGAAATGGACACTAAACTTGGTATCACTGACTTCATTAAAATATTTCAAACATGGTTAAATATTAACATTCTGCCCTTCCAGATATCTTACATTTTCCTTATAAATGCAGAGCAGCTGCACCATGAGTTACACTTTATCCATTTCACCTAAATGTCAAAAGTTAATATTAAACAATTTGGAATGCTCAGTTTTTATATAATTATCTTTTAGAAACTACAATCCTTTTCTTGGATATGAACTTGGTAAAGAACTCAGTTCATATTCACGATGTACCCAAAAAACATATTTTGCTTTTGTTTATTTCCATCAGCAATTCTGAAACCAGATTTCCTTTTAGACACCTGCTAAAAGAAGACATTTTCCTTTAGAATCATGGTCACAGTCTGGAAAAAGAATTGAGAAGGGCTAATTTAAGGCCAATAAGATATTTGAGGAAAGATGAAACTCAAAGCAGAGAGGTGATCAGAGCAAGTAGGTGGTAATGAAGGCCTCCCTTGTAAACACCTCTGGCCTTTCCTCCTGTATTTGAAAATGTTACCTACATTTTAAAAAATCATCATCAAAACATTTTATACCACGAATCCTATAAAATCAGGTTGATTTCAATTACATAACCTGTAGCTGTTAAAGAATTATATGATCCTGTACATAAGAGGAGAGGCAGTGACATTTTATTCTCTCGATGCTGAGCTAAAAACTCCGCACATCTGGCATATGGGGTACCAGGGGGAAAGCACGGAAGCACCACAGTACACAGCTCGTGTTGGTATCTCAATTCACCTGTAACTTCATTTGGCATTTGCAGCTGGCCATCGCCGCTGGGCCAACAGTGAAAGCAGTGGGTACTGGTGCTATTCATCGTATGGGATGAGGACCTTCATCGCCTTTCAAAAACAAAGCAGCTTTCCTTCCATTCCTCTGAACACGATCTTCATTCATTTTCTCCAAAGCGTCTATCTCAGCCACGAAATCAGCTTCATTGTCTGTGAGATGTTTACACTTGACAGCATTGAAGAGCTCTCGCTCACTAAGGGCTTCCTCCACTCCGCCTTTCTGGAAAAACTGGGGAGACATTCCAACAGTCACCGAACAAGAACTCCAGGCAGTGAAGATGGGTCGGTTTTACCGACTGACTGACATGGGTCAACCAATCCTTCCCAGCGTGCCACAGCGTGTGACATTCACCGAGGTGGGCATGCACCAGCCTGCGCTCATTACACAACTGATGCATCAAGTGAAGAGTTTGTAGGCTGGACCTTGATCGTGGCAGATAAAAGACATAACTAAAATGTGTTTCTTGCATAGTACCACTGCTGGACAAGGAATTTCCTCTTTCTACATTCTGAGGAGGTTGTGCATTTCTTTTTCTGCCCACATTCAGATAATCTTATGTGGATTTTATAGTTTACTGAAGCGATCTTTGAACCTGAAATCACCTTAAATATATTTAATATATTTAGTATCCTATCTAATAAAGAGGGAATGTGCTAATTGACCCTCACACTATTCCAAAGATGGCAGCACCCACAGCCACAAGATGGCAGTCCCAGTCCCCTCCACCCTGCCAGGGCAGCAAGGCCTTCAGCATCCCCCAGTTCCCTCAGCCCCCCAGCCACCCAGAGTCGCCTTGAGGTGCAGGCAAGGCTCGGATGGCAGCTGCCCAGCCCACCAGAGCCGCCAGAGGCTCAGGTAACCAGGGCCAGCCGAGACTTGTGCTGCCAGCAGTGGCAGCAGCAGAGGTGTAATGGGGCATTCTTTCCCCTGATCATTGGATCACCTCCCACCCCTGAGGGCTCCTGGACTGTGAGAGGGGGAGACTGGGCTGAGGGACTGCCCACCCTCCAGTGCATGAATTTTCATGCACCAGCCCTCTAGTCTTATACATAAGTAACCATGTCTTAGGGTCAACTGCTTTCTCTGCAGTAGTTTTCTTTTTTGTCATGGAGGCACTTCGATGTTCTTCTGAGTAGGCATGATGTTTTAAAGCATTAAAAACATGGTTTGATAGTTTTAAATCCATTCCAATTCCATCTCCTTCCTGAAATCCATGTGCAAAATGTTCCATTCTGGCTATATTCTTTCTACCACAGAATACTTCATCATGTTCAGGGGTGATGTCTTTTCCTTTTACAATAAAACCCTTTTTGGGAGTAGGAACTGGTGTTGCTGGTCTATAGGGATCACCACGAGTATCCTGCCAGTCAACCTCATCTTCATATCTATCACTGTCTTCAGAGGGATACACTTTTTGATAATTTTCAAAGGGAATAGAAACTTTGCTATCGCCATTAAATTTTTCTTTACACCTGAACTGTGCATCCTCTATCAAATTCCATCTGTAGCATCTAAGCCAGCATTAGGTCTCTGTAAATATCAGTATTTTTCTCCAGTAAAAAATGGTCCTTCAGCAATAGCAACTTTAAGAAAACCAGCAGCTTCTTCTAATTGCAACTCTTTAGTCAACTGCTCACTCATGACATTAGCCAAAGAGCAGGATATTTTTTGAAAGGTAGCCCATGAACACTTTTTGGTCCCAGGTGACTGCCAGCCTGGGTTTGAGCGATGACACTCAGACCAGATCCATGGGGGTAAGAAGACAGCCACAAGCACAGGAGAGATGGCACCTCCCAGCCTCCACAGGGGACCTGAGGGGGGCCGAGTGATGGGGAGGGGAGCAGAATGGGGGAGGAGTTGTGGTGACAGATGTCAGCAGCCAGCTCTGCATCCCTGCCCCTGTATTTTATTTAAAGATTCTAAAATTGGGTTTTTTGTTATTGACCATTTCTATTTTTTTAAAATATATTTTATTGATTTTACACAGAGAGGAATTGAGAGGGACAGAGAGTTAGAAACATCGATGAGAAAGAAACACCAACCAGCTACCTCTTGCACACCCCCCACTGGGGATGTTCCCGCAACCAAGATACATGCCCTTGACCGGAATCAAACCCGGGACCTTTCAGTCCACAGGCCAACACTCTATCCACTGAGCCAAACCGGTCCCGGCTGACCATTTCTATTTTTATTAAACAAAAATACATTTTAAAATATATCTATATTGTTTCAGTTTCTACATGGTAAGTAATAACTTTAAAACCACACATAATATACATGCTGGCTATTATAAGAATGCCAACCAGGATGAGCCTATGTGGCAGATGGATGAGGGATAAAGCAGAGACTCAAAGTACACTAAAAGTTTATGACTTCATTGTAAAAAGGTACAGTTCTTCACATAGGAAAATATAGTCAGTGAAAGCAGGGAAGTTCATTCTGAAGTTTAAAAAGTCAAACTTCTTACCTCCTTAACTTGCAGATAATTCTAGTGGCGATTAAACTCTTAAAGAAATTTTATAAAAAAGAAGAATCAGTGTGGAGGATTTCTTTACAGACCATCAGCTTTCATCTCTAGACTTTATTCAGGAGTACTTCATAAACATTTATAAACATATTCTAGTAACTCCTGTGTTTTTATTTTTTTATTTTACTTATTTTTAATATGTTTTTATTGATTTCAGAGAAAAAAAGGAGAGGGAGAGAGAGGTAGAAACATCAATGATGAGAGAATATCATTGATTGGCTGCCTCCAATACCCACTCCTATTGAGGATGGAGCTCACAACCGGGGTATGTGCCCTTGGCCAGAATCGAACCTGGGACCCTTCAGCCTATAGGCTAGCACTCTATCCACTGAGCCAAACTGGCTAGGCAACTATATTTTTAAATATCTGGAGAGATATCCACATAAACATCCATCCATTCAAGGTTTTCCTGATTTAAAATCTTCCATATTCCTATATTTCTCTATCTTCTTTTTGGTGTCTCCTCATAGGACAGTTCTAAGTTTAGTCCCAAACTACCACACACACCATGACATTGCAGCCTAAATCGGGAACACATAACTAGCATGCCTGCTAGAGCCAAAGTTGTCTCTAATGAAAAATAAGATAGGATGACCTTGCTCCATTTTGTCCCAAAATATTTGTTCTGTGCAAAAAGAAAAAGAAAGTGATTGTCAATCTAATAACATACTGAAAATGCTATTGTTAGAAAGACCAACTCTGTTGTCCTTGAGTAAAATGTGGGACCTGGGAGAATAGCCTGAGATCTTTTTGTTAACAGGGCAGGAGTGAGGCTATAAATTTCTACTTGAGCTTCCTCTAGGAAGGTACCCATCTCACTACAGAAACCACATGGAAGCAGATGCCTTGAAATGTGCCAACCAATTTGTCCTTATAAAGATATATGGACCCTTCTGTCACTAAAACCATCAGTGTAAACAACTGGCAGTTTACAACTGTATAATCTATTTTCACTTGGAAAAAAAGCTCTCCTGGCTATATTTAGACACCCTCTTACATTAGGTACTAAAATGTATCCCATTAAATAAGTTAACACACCTAGCAAAATGCTTTTTTTATTTCCATGGAAAAAAAATAAATCCCCTGGAGTTTGTGACTAAAGTCCCATGTTTTATTAAGTGGCTTTATCTTTTCCTACTTCAAAGTATTTTTTCTCACTCCCACTTCCCTCAATAGCACCTTTGTGTTCAGGCCTTCATCTTGGTTTCTTTGCACTAAGCTGATAGTTAAAAGTTTTGGGATATTTTCTGGTTGGTGGACTGAGTGATTAGTTTATTGGAATGTTTTCACAGCCTTCTTTTGTAGTTCTCTATTGCTATGCATCTTTTTTTATGTTTGTCTGAAATGAACTATACTTACCATCTGCTGTTTCAGGCTCTCAAATGATCTTAAACCTTTGAATTTTGTTAAATCATTCCTCATTATTGCTCTTTTAGTGGTATCTATAAAGTCTATTTCCCTCTTCACTATTTCTCTATCATTTGCAGACTTGTCATGGAGATACTAAAACACCAAATAACCAGTTGCAAATGCAAATTCCTTAGGCAAACTACAGCTGATTCTCTATCTTGAAGTATACTTTCCCCATCACTTTGTTTCTATCCCAAGCTTTTTATTTGGTTTATTCATAGCATTTGAATAAGAAAGTCCTTCAATTACATCTTGATGGTTTTAGTGTATTAGATCTTTTAAATTTGTTTTAGCTATTATCTTAGACCACTTTTCTCCCACAACATAAAAGTTTTATTTCCCATGTCTTTATTTTTTTTTTCTTTCTTATTTTAGCTCATTTTTAAAAATAACTTCAATATTTGGTAGAAATGAAGGTTTTTTTTAAAAAAGTAATGAGCATGATATGCTCTGAAAAAAAGATTAAAATATGGTCTAAACATACACAGAGAAGCAGAACCTTTTCATAGGACCTTGGTGCCCATAGGCAATCGTAGGTGTAAAGCTTCACAAAAGTTGATAGGTGGAAGAAAAGGGTAACACAGCTTTCTGATAACACACCCAGTAATCGAAGTGATACCATCTACTTGCATTTTTAGTGGCTTTTGTTCCAGCCAATCATTTACCTCTTCATTCACTCATTCTTTTATTTGCCTCCCAGTTATCAATTACTGCATAATAAACCACCACAAAGTTGGTGGCAAAAAACAGTAATAACTTATTATTTATCTCAGTTCATTGGGTTGACTGGAGTCAGCTGAGCTGTTTCTCCTCTCTTCCTGGTGGGGTCACTTATAAAGCAGTATTTTGCCTGTGGCTTTGCTGGAGATGGAAATTTCCAAGATGACTTCACGCCCATAGTTGCTAGGCTGATTAGAATGGTTGGGGAGTGCTCCGCTTCTCTCTTCAGCAGCGTGAAAGACATTTGACACAGTAGTCCAGGACTCTAAGAATGTAAAGTAGAAGCTGCCAGGCACAACATCATTTCCTCTGCATTCCATTGACTGAAGTAGATCACAGGGCCAGCACAATTCAAAAATGCCCTCTGCTTTGTAAGAGAAGTAGCATGTCTAGGCTTGGAACAATTGTTTTTGGCCAAAATTCACATTATTCCTATGCAAAATGTACTCACCTCAAAATAAGACCCCAGTTTTGTTCAATCATGGCATTAAGCTCTGACTTAAAATGCAAGATCTCATTATTTTAATTATGCCCAGATATAAATGAGATTCATCAGATACAACTCCTTTTAACCTAAAACCTTTGAACTTAAAAATGCAAGTTATCTGACCCTTGCATAACCAATATTCAACAGCGATACAGGGACAAAGCTATTACAATTAACACTTTTATTCACAAAGAAAGGGAATGGTAATCATAGACATGAGTCCATAGCAAATGAGTCCATGAGCCCAAATTTCAAAACTTTAACTGGGAAAACAGGAAGGAAGGAAGGAAAGAAGGAAGGAAGAAAGGAAGGAAGGAAGGAAGGAAGGAAGGAAGGAAGGAAGGAAGGAAGGAAGGAAGGAAGGGAGCGAGCGAGAAAGGGAGGGAGGAAAGGAAGGGGAGGGGAAGAGAGATAATAATGTTTAGATTAGACTGTCCAACTGTAGAAACAGATGTCAATTCATACATAGGTATTGAAAACCAAATAAGTCTTACTACTTGGCCTTACCCTGCCACCCTAATTTACTTCTTCATCTTGAAAAAAATTGGAACTGGCAGTGGCATATTGAGGCAGAAATACCAACTTCAGACACAGGATGACATTGATACTGGCCTCCAGAATGTACTCATCATCATCCTCACTAGCAACAGAAAAGAATTTTAGAGGTGTTTTTTAATGTGCAGCACACTGTTTAAAATAAAAGAGAGACTGATGATATAGTGACATATGTGTCTAGCTGAGAACAAAAGCCAATGTGCTGAGCTACATTTTTGTTTATAGAAAACAAACACTATTATTCTCTGAAACATCTGCCCAGGTGTTTGATTATTAGAGGTTTTAAACAGCAACCTGCTAGCACCATTAAAAGCTTAGTCACAATAGATTGAGGTGATTTCATTTGAAATAGGGGGCAGTAGCCCTATGGCTATCCAATATCAAGAAAGATTAAGGATTAAAAATATTTTAACTACTTTGAGAGGTATCTTTGCTCCTTGCTTACTCTTTTTTATTATTTGTAATAATAAAATATTATTATTGTTATTGTTGTGAATCTCATAGAAATATCCTGAGAGAAACTTAGGCAGAAATACATATTTAAGCAATTTTTTAAACTAGTATGTTTATATTTTAGAAATGACTCATCATATTCTATTGTGTAAATACATATTTAGACAAGTAGAACTGTTTAGAAAGCTATAAATTAAAGCCAGATGAACATATTGGAGTTAATCATTTCTGCCAGCTTTAAGCGCCATTTTGAATGAGTGGGGTGAGATTAGACATTGTGTGTGTATAATGATAAAAAATGGTGTGCTATAATAAGGAATCATTCTTTTGATTTCAGGAGCATAATGGCCTGTGAATTATGTTTAAAATTAATGAAAGAGAAGATAGAGAATGATTTGAATCTCATCAGTACTATTTTTCTCTTGCTCCAAGCCAGCAATGAGGCATTTTCTAAGGGATTTGAACTGTGAGCAAGACCCTCTAAGCTTCTAAAAGGTCTTAATTTGAAGTTAAACCTTTTTAATGATGATTTGTTTCCCTTGAAAGAACAAGCAAATAAGCAGTTGGACTTCCTGAGAGGTTTTCATTGTATGAAGACAATTTCTTTGCAAATCTAAGTAAGTGTTCAACATTTGGAAGGACATGCATATTGTAGCATATCCTTTTACCATGAAAGAGCCCTTCCTCCTTCAATTTTGCAAACAGCCATAAAAAGAGAGGTTATTTTCCCACGAAAAGCAATATGGGTTTTAAAAGGAAGAAAATGTGAGTTTTGAACATTTCTTTTCCTCTAATAGCTTCCACCAACACTAAATAAACAAAATTGATTTCTTTAAATAGTTATATCAAATCTAAAACTATTGCTTTATACTGTAAATTTATTTGTGTAGTCTTCTATTGCAACATGCTTTCATTTCTTGCCAAGAAAGACTTTTTAAGAAGACAAATCTGGCTCTGACCAGTTTGGCTCAGTGGATAAAACATTGGCCTGTGGACTGAAGGGTCCCAGGTTTGATTCTAGTCAAGGGCATGTACCTTGGTTGTAGGCACATCCCCAGCAAGAGGTGTGCAGGAGGCAACTGATTGATGTTTCTCTCCCATCAATGTTTCTAACTCTGTCCCTCCCCTTCTTCTCTGTAAAAAAATCAATAAAATATATTTTAAAAGAAGAAGAAGAAGAAGAAGAAGAAGAAGAAGAAGAAGAAGAAGAAGAAGAAGAAGACAAATCTGCCCTGACCAGTTTGACTCAATGGATAGAGTGTCCACCTGCAGACTGAAGGGTCCTGGGTTGGATTCCGGTCAAGGTCATGTACCTCGGTTGCGGGCACAACCCCAGTAGGGAGTGGGCTGGAGGCAGCTGAATCGATGCTTCTCTCTCATCGATGTTTCTAACTCTCTATCCCTCTTCCTTCCTCTCTGTAAAAAAATCAATAAAATATATTTTATTTTTTTAATATATTTTATTGATTCTTTTACAGAGAGGAAGGGAGAGGGATAGAGAGTTAGAAACATCGATGAGAGAGAGTCATCGATCAGCTGCCTCTTGCACACCCCCTACTGGGGATATGCCCACAACCAAGGTACATGCCCTTGACCGGAATCCAACCCAGGACCCTTCAGTCTCGAAGCCGACGCTCTATCCATTGAGCCAAACCGATTTCAGCAATAAAATATATTTTAAAAAAGAAGACAAATCTTCCAGTGGTGATGAAAGATCATTAGAAAACTGACTACATAAAATGCTAAATGCAACATCACGTTTGATAGGAGAAAGTTACCATCTCTCAGATGTTCTTATGCAAATATCCAATTCAAGTTTAAGCATCAGTAAGTACTCAGTTCTTGTAACTCAAAGGTAGATCCTCCATCTTCAATTCTTACAGTGCACTTCAAGGATAAGCCATTATATCCAGTCTGCTCACAAAATATCGATTGTCTTTTCTTCCCCCAAACTCAATTCCTTTTAGTATTTATTATATACTAGAGGCCCAGTGCATGAATCATGTACAGGTGGAATCCCTTGGCTTAGCCAGTAATTGGGGCAGGTTGGAGCCATCTCACCCAGTGTTGATCAGGGCCAATTGGGGCCAGCCGGCTCGGGGGAGGAACTACGAAAGGTTGACCCGCCTTGGAAGGTAGACCTGCTACAGGAGGTTGATTATGGGAGAGCACTGACCACCAGGGAAAGCACCTGCATTGAGCGCCTGCCCCCTGGTGGTCAGTGTGCATCATAGTGACCAGTTGACCGTGTTCAACTATTTAGTCATTCAGTCTTTTATATAGAGAGATAGATAGATACAGAGTGGCTTTTCCTAGTTCTGTATTTCCCAAAATGAATTGCATGAATTATTAATTGTATAAAAGTCCATTTTCAGTGATATGTAGCATTCTCTTATTTAATATTCATAGTTTTCTATTTATTTAATATCTATCTTATATTTATGGTATTTTATTTGCAATAGGAACACATAGCTATTTAAAAATAAGTTTAAATAAAGGAATCAACTCAAAATATTAATAGTATAATGTGACATATTTATGAAGCAATTTATGCAGAATACTGCTCAATGTTGTTTAAATAACAACTATGTTTCTTAGGTCATATAAAAAATAACATCCAAATTATTGGCAGAATTTCTTCTATTGGGCATTTAGAATTTTGCATTAGGTTGTGGATACTAATAGAAACTAATGGGCATCTGGAGGAAGGCATTTGAGAGTTGCTCTTAAATTATAGAGAAATAAAGTTTGAGAGATACGAAATGACAAAATATAGTATAAATGACAATATATAGTATTTCTATCATGCAGCTCTTAGTCTAATTAATCTTCATCATAGATAATAAAAATAATTAGGAAGTGATTAGCTTTTATTATATTTTTAAATAATTTAATAATCCTATATAATGAAAGCCAAATATGCAAATCAACCAAACTGCGAAATGACCAGTGGAATGACCAGTCACTATGATGTGCACTGACCACCAGAGATACATTTTACTGAAAATATCTCAAAAGAGGCTGATGACCTTACATAATGATTTCGTGGAATGTATCCAGAATGTCTATGGTTAGACCAAAATGATGCCTTCCAATTCTAGGATTTAATGACTGGTATTTTAAATCAGGTATTTGCTTTTATATGTTCTTAATTTATAATTTTAAATTATGTATGCTGTGGGAGGGGGGTTATGGAAATAGCGTGATGTGAACAAGAAGCCATATTTACAGATTTCTCTATTTTCCGAGTTCTCTATTTTCAGAGATCTCTAAAATATACACCAGAAATGGGGGAGAAATTGCCAGATTACATGGCTCTGTATATCTAGGATTTGATAAAATAAATAAATAAATAAATAAAAACTGAGAGGCATCCATAAATGAAAATTAACTAAAAATAAAGTTGTCTCTCGAGTGATTTGAATATGCATGCACTTTATATCAACCTTCTTTGTGATTTTCAGAGTATTTTATTTTAAAATATATTTTATTGATTTTTTTCAGAGAGGAAGAGAGAGGTATAGAGAGTTAGAAACATCAGTGAGAATGAATCATGGATCAGCTGCCTCTTGCACACCCCCTTTTGGGGATGTGCCCACAACTAAGGTGCATGCCCTTGACCAGAATCGAACCCAGGACCTTTCAGTCCACAGGCCGACGCTCTATCCACTGAGCCAAACCAGTTTTGACCAGAGTATTTTAATGCCATTTAAAAATTCAGCTTTGAAAAACTTTTGATAACTTAGAGATGTGAAATGCATTTTAACTCTACATGTCTTTGGAAACCAAGAAAATAAACCCAAACCAGTTAATTTGTAAAAAGACACTAGCACCAAGGGTCATAGTTATATCCTACATGACAGTAATAATTTTATTAGAATGTCTAAAGAACACACATTCTATTGAGAATGAAATTAAAACATCAGTTTAATTTTCTGGTATATTTGAAGCTTAATATTTTACCTTAACTATTCTTCTTTTAGGTTAGTTGGAGATTTTTATCTTACTAAGATTAAGCAACTTTTAAAACTGAAACTAAAGATATACTATGCCAATAGGTTAAATAGGCATGAAGGTGAAAACAGATCTACTATTTTTATGGGGAGGGGATAAAGAAAATCTGCTCTGTGTTTGTAGAAAATTAGTGTTAGTCCTGAACTGGCAAAGCTGTGTCTATATTTCTTTATCACCTAGTATCTAAGAATTTCAAATATTTGACCAATGAAGGAATGATGTTTACAATGATTTTCATACATGTCAGTGATCACTAGGCTGATGAAGCAGGCAATGAAAGTAGAAGTGCTCATTCAAGACAATAATTTAAAATGAGAATAATCAGCATATTCAGTATTATTCCTGAAGTCATCGCAAACATAAAATAAGAGGCAAAAAGATAATTTAAATTTTAAAAGCTTAACTATCAATATTTAATTCCCAAAATAAGAGCAAAGTAGGCATGGGCATGCAAAAGAACACATAGAAGAGCCGAAACTGGTTTGGCTCAGTGGGTAGAGCATCGGTCTGCGGACTGGAGGGTCCCGGGTTCGATTCTGGTCAAGGGCATGTACTTTGGTTGCGGGCACATCCCCAGTGGGGGGTTCAAGAGGCAGCTGATCAATGATTCTCTCTCTTCAATTTTCTATCTCTCTATTCCTCTCTCTTCCTCTCTGTAAAAATTAAATAAAATAAATTTTTTTTAAAAAAGGACACATAGAAGAAATATGAAAGAAATAGTTAAGGAAAGATTCCCATAGATACAGATTTAAAGCAAAGATTGATGTTTTATTTTATTCGTTGCAATATAAATTAAAATTTAACTGCATGTAATTTAGATTAGAGTTGTTTTTTAAAAATAAATCTCTTGCCGAAACCGGTTTGGCTCAGTGGATAGAGCGTCGGCCTGTGGACTGAAAGGTCCCGGGTTCGATTCCGGTCAAGGGCATGTATCTTGGTTGCGGCACATCCCCAATGGGGATGTGCAAGAGGCAGCTGATAGATGTTTCTCTCTCATCGATGTTTCTAACTCTCTATCCCTCTCTCTTCCTCTCCGTAAGAAATCAATAAAATATATTTTTTATAAATAAATTTCTTACTAATGAATAAAAACTGAGAATATTAATTCCAGTCTTCACTTAAATAGGCAAAATATATGACTTCTTATTATCATCCAAAAGTAGCAGTTACATGTCAGTAGCTTTCATATAATGATTTTCTTCTTTGGGCTTCACAAATATCTTAAAAGGTAGGTATTACTGTTAGAATAAGCAGTTAGTTAGATTTTAACAAAAGAGGAGACAACAAATAAAAATCTGATTAAACCTAATTAGGAAAAAAAAAAAAAAAAAGCAAAAACAAAAACAAAACAAAAAAAGCTTTATATCCCTTCCAGGGAGTAAGCATTAACTGATATCCTTTAGCCAAATAGAACAAAACATCTGACCAGTCAGGAAAGATGGCTTTTCTTTCTACTAAACTCATGCACAATGGAAACCAAATGACAAAGTGGTGACCATAAAAGGGGAGGGCAGTAGCCTGGGGAAATTTGGAAAAAGGATTAGATTGGAGAAGGACACAAATCCCAGAAAATCCAGGAAAGATATTGGGTAGGGGGAGAGCCTAAGAATGTGAAAATGCAGGAAAGAGATTGGATAGTTTGAAAGAAAGACTGTTCCTTCCCAAACCCAAGAAAATATAAAGAAATGTAACAAAGATCTTAGGGCAGCCACTATCCTCTCTCCTGCCCACTCTCTGACTCTTCTAGAGCAGCGTTTTTCAACCGCTGTTCCGCGGCACACTAGTGTGCCGCGAGATGTTGCCTGGTGTGCCGTAGGTGCAGACAAGACAAGAATTTTATAATTTTTTACTATTTTGTTTACTTAATATTTCATAATAAAGTAATTATAAAATACTTTCTTTGTGTTTATTTGATTCCTATTCAAGAGAATTACTTTATATATAGTCAATATAGGCACAGAGTTAAATTTTTTAACATTTTCTAATGGTGGTGTGCCTCGTGATTTTTTTTCATGAAACAAGTGTGCCTTTGCCCAAAAAAGGTTGAAAAACACTGTTCTAGAGTATCCTGTTGCTTTTCACTCTAATAAATCTTGCCGCTATCACTTAAAACTCTTCCTACAAGAGTGTGCCTGAAATTCTTTTCCCAAAATACCACAGAAGAACCTATTTCTTCCAGTTACATTACTATATCCACTTTATATATGAGAAAATGGAAGCTGGAGAGGTTTGTAGAGATCACAGAACAATGAAGTAACCTTCAGGAATTGAATCCAAGATTTATCCAATACTTAAGCTGTTTCTCTAATACACTCATATATTTCAGGTATTACTAAAAGGGATGTAAAAATAACATCAAAATATTTATACAGCTTCAGTTTAAATTAGATTAATAAAATTATAGATTAAAAATCCCATGAAGGAAGCAAATTAATATCCATTTATATATTAAATATTAAGCTGAGAAGTATATAGCTAATGTTCCCTGAACCTGTGGACACAAATACTTTTTTTGTTTTGCTTGTTTGTGAAAGATGAGACCAAGGGCTGAAACCAGGACTGCAGGCTTTATTAGAGAAGGACCGGCCGGGCTGCCCCGCAAGGGAGAGTCGCACACGTGCAGAGGAGAACACACCTTTTGAGGGGAGGAATGGGAAGGGATGGGGCTTAGGGAACTCAGCACACGCTGGTTGGTGGTTTTATATAAGGCACATGATTAAGCACTTAGGTACTTAGGAATCAGGGGCTTAGGGTATTTGGCAGGTGCTGATTGGTGGTTCACTGTACAGTCCATATAAGGTGCCTGGTTAGGAGCTCAGGAATGTCCAGGCCACAGGTGCAGGTTACATCATACTCTGTCCATCAGTTGGGGGAGGGAGGATCTATCAGTTTGTTTATTTTAAAATATTTGATGTACTAAATAGCATAATGTTTAACCTATTTTAAAATGTTATTAATAATAGATTAATTTTAAGAATCAGACAGAAAAGTTCTTTAGAACACATTAGTAAAATACAGGTCCCATATTACTATTTAGTGTTATATCTAAATTTTAACAGCTTACTTTTGAACGGCACATTAGAGGATAGAGTAGCATTTTCCAAAATGTGTTTGTTCCAGAAATATCTTCCCAACAAGAATGTTGACTGGGGGTCAGATAAGTTTAGGAAACACAATGATATATGTCTTCTTGGAGAATTCCAAAACATATTACATTTTATAGATAAAGAAGTCTTTCAATGAAGAAACCTATTTCCTGGCATAACTTTACACTTCTCAAATGGAAGCAACAAAGGAACTCTCTGCTCCACCACCCCCCCTAACATTTATTAACATCCACCAAAATAGTGTTGGAAAAGTTTGATTATCTTCGGTCCTCAAACAAATCCTTTGAAAGGGACAGCCTATTCCTTCCTTTCCTTCTTTCCTTCCTTTTCTTTCTTTCTTTCTTTCTTTCTTTCCCTTTCTTTCTTTCTTTCTTTCTTTCTTTCTTTCCCTTTCTTTCTTTCTTTCTTTCTTTCTTTCTTTCTTTCTTTCTTTCTTTCTTTCTTTCTTTCTTCCTTCCTTCCTTCCTTCCTTCCTTCCTTCCTTCCTTCCTTCCTTCCTTCCTTCCTTTCTTTCTTTCTTTCTTTCTCTCTTTCTCTCTTTCTCTCTTTCTTTCCCTTTCTTCCTTTCTTTCTTTTTCTTTCTTTCTTTCTTTCTTTCTTTCTTTCTTTCTTTCTTTCTTTCTTTCTTTCTTTCTTTCTTTCTTTCTTTCTTTCTTTCTTCTCCTATATAGAGCACTAAACTAACAAGTAGCAGAGCAAGAATTCACACTCAGACCTTCAGACTATGTCCAGAGATTTTTTTTTTTCCCCCCTCTTTTCACTTGGCTACATTTCTTTATCCCCTTTGTGCTTCATTATTTTTAATTCAAATGTCCCATGCTGAAGGAAATTGCTTTTGTTGCTACTTCACGCAGTACTTTAGGATTGTGTTCCAATTTTAAGAGTGAATTCTTGATAACAGAATTGCTGTGTTAAATATTTGTTTAAAGCTAAAGCAGAAAACCACTCATGAGTAACACCGGCAGTTAAATGGTACCATCTGGAGCAAGAGGCATCTGCAAGTGTCCTTATTTAAGAACCAGTTTACAAATAATAACAGACCCTCTAGAATTAAGCAGTTAGCTCCTTTGTCATGTTTAACAGCATTCAAGAGAAATAATTTGCTTCATTGCTTTTGAATCTTCAGATACAAACAAAACATTTTGGCTCCTTCCTTAGAAGTAACAAAATGAGGATCTCTTGAATCAATATTAAAAGTAACATATAACCCAGTTCCTGCTCTCCAATTTCATAGACACAGACAAGAAATAAAGTTTCATATCTATAAGAAGGGAAAGGAAATTAAATTGATCTAGGTTATGACTCAAGAAAGAAAGAAGAGATGCATTTTGGTGGGGTGGGGGGGGGGGAAGAATCAAAGGAATCACCTTATAACAAATAGAAATAATGTATAAGTTAGACAAAGTTTCTAGTCATTATTTGTTGTAAATTATGATTTCACTTTATATTTGTGTCTTCATAGCTTTATCAAAATCAGATTTTAATTATTTTATATTGAGTATAGCATATCCTGTGTGCTCAATAAATATTTGTAGAATAAATCCCAATAAAAATAAAGATAGAGACATAGGAGTACAATAAAAAAGTCTTTATATCTTTATGGAAAGAAATGCAAAGCAATTCTCAGACCAATGGAGTCTCAGCTTTTTAGGGCAATGTTTGCCTGTTGTAAAATGGGCATATTTGTACTGAGAACTGCACTCTAAGGTATACAGACAGCTACTGCTAAGACCAAAGAAGGTTGTCCAGGGGCAGTTGGTGGGGATTGCTCTGACCACTAAAGTGGACTGCTAGTCCATACCCAGGCCTGGGAGAATCAAAATCTCTGCAAGCTGTGTACGAGAAACCAAAATATTTTTCTTTCATTTAAATCTATCCTTTATATAGACCTCATTGAAAGCAACTTTTTGTGTGTATATTTATTTGTACTTCTCCCTTAAGTTAGCACTGAACAAGTGTATTAATATGAAGTATTCTAGGCTTATTTATAGAATCCCAATAACACCTATGTCTATTATCATCACAAAATACTTTTTGTTTCTCTGTAGACAAAAACAACTTTTTTAGGGCCAAATTATATCCAAAAACATTTGTAACATTTTTATAAATTTATATTTTTTTACTATCACATTATTCTCAAGTATAATGTAAATTTCATATTCTAAATCTCACATTCTTCAAAAAGGAGGAAGTCATCAGTCAATGTCTCTGAGAATTGAAGGAAGTGAGATAATGAGGAGAGGCAGAATGAGAACTGTAAGACAGTAAAGAACTGTAAATATTGTAGTGCAAATGAACAAATCACCCAAGAACATATATTTTTATACATGAATATGAAAAATAATATTAGAATGCTCTTCAGTCTACTCACCTTCATGGATAAATAGTCAAAGTTTCTCTTCTTTTTTTGTTCTCTTAATCATTAATTTGTAATACTTAATCATAAAAATATAATGGTATATAAATAGCTAGAAGTACATTTTGTTTTAATAACAGCTATCTAATATTGTATCTTAAGTTTTTTCTCATAAATATTTTTTGTTTCTGTATGGTGTGGGTATATTTGGTGTGTGTATGTTTGAGGAGATATTCACTGTATCAATATATGTCAAAAGAACAATGCTCTAGAATGGATACCAATCTAAATCCATTTTCTTAGAGGAAAGAGCATTTTTTTTTTTACCACACTCAGCTCCGATTTTGTTTCCTCCCTGATCCCTTTGACCCTTGAAAACCTCCAGTCCTTATGCATAAATAGCACAGAGGCCTTTCCAAGTCTTTTTTTTTTAATATGTTTCTATTAATTCTATATAGAGAGGGAGAGATTAAAATATTGATTCATTGATTGGCTGCCTCCTGTATGCCCCCTACTGGGGAGTGAGCCGCAACCCTGCCATGTGTCCTGACTGGGAATCGAACCAGTGATCTCTTGGTGCATGGGAAGAGGCTCAACCAGCTAAGCCACATCAGGTGATCTTCAAGTGTTATTATTGTTATTATTTTAATCCTCACCAGAGGCTGTTTTATTGCTTTTAGAGAGAGAGTAGGGAGGGAGAGAGAGAGAAAAAAAAACATCCATCAGCCACCTCCTGCATGCAACCCAACTGAGGATAATACACACAACCTGGGTATATGCCCTGACTGGGAATCAAAACCACAACCTTCAGTGTACAGGACGTCATTCCAACCAACTGAACCACATTGATTCCAACTAACTGAACCAGGGCTTTCATTATTTTACTAGTAATTTTCTATTTGCTAAGGATAATGACTAATTAAAGACTAGATAAACAGATGCAGGAACATCTTTGCTATGTAAATAGCAGCTTTTCTTCTCAGGTCCTTGCCTATCACTGGAATTCTATGTTGTCCCATGTAAATACAGTTATTTGAATCTAGTTAATAGAATGAAAGGAGTAGTTAAGAAAGAAGAAGGATGAGTTAATAGCACAGTCACAGTTCAATAAACAGTGACAGAGTGGTGTAAAGTCTGTGTTGCTAACAATGATTCTTACCGTGCCTTCCTGAACCTGCAGAAAAGTCTCTTTCAGGAGTACAGAGCTCCTCAAAATGTTAAAAAGCAGACTGCGTTTACTTCATATTCACTTTAAAATAGTTAAGTATATGTCTTACAATATTTTTAGAGAGAATAAAAGAGTATTCTGAATTTAAAAAAATACAGTGACAGAATAGGCTAGAATAGCTAAGTAGCTCAGCTTTACCCCATTTCCTCTGCTCTGTCTCTGAGAATCTGTCCCATCAAATCTCTTGCTCACCTTAGAGGACCTGAGGGAATCTGAAATGCTGAAAGTTACCTTGGGAGCAAGAAAAGGGTGGGATTGTGAAATTCCCCAAAGTCTAGTTTCATCAAACATCCTTCTTGTTCAGTAGTGGTGCTTCAGTGATTAGGTGCCCCTAGGTGATTTATCTATGATACCATTGTTGTACTTTTAACTTTTTCAGAGTGCTCTTTCCCCCCCATCTCATAGTTTCACATCTCTTTGGGTACCCGAAGTGACTATACCATTTATTATGCTTATAGCTTACACAAAACTTTCTATTTTGGCTGCACTTTGTAATATTGTAACAGATTTAGGCAATTTGAGCAAAGAGAAAAAAAACATTCACTAATATATTTGCAAATAGGTACAATAAGCTACGTTTGGATAAGCTAATAAGAATCAAAAGTTTTCATGTATAGAATGAATAACTGCATAATGCAGTACTTAAATATTGAGAGGAAAAGCTCTCTAAATATGCAAAGCAATTTGGGCACCATTTTTTTTTCTTTTTTTGCACAAATCCCTTAGAAGCTTCCATAAACTAATCTTTCTTCCTCAAGGTAATTTCATTTAAAGGAACTTGCAAAAAATTAAATAATTAATTTGTATGGGCTTACATAAAAACAACTTAATAATCATGGTTGAAGGGAGGTTGTAAATATGAAGCATTTATTATATCTGGATTGTCTTAATGAGCAGACTTTCTGATATTCATTCAATTTGCTTTTGTAGAACCATATGTATATTAAATTTTTCAATTTTTAATTGTGGGCTGAGTTGGACTTGATGTTTTTAGGTCCAACACGTTTTTAGTTACACATTTTTTGAATTAAGTTGTAAAATAGAGTTCTAAATTGTAATGTAGAAATTAACTTCATCAGTATAAAAGTAATTTCATCATCAGGATCTGATTCCTCTAGTGACTATATACTTTCCACAGATATTATGAAATATGCAAATACACACACAACTCACCTGCCTTATAAGTTCTTATGTTATTGTGTGAGTAGGGAAGGGGTTAAGTCAGACCATTTAATTTCTAAATTGTGTCTGGCCCTAACCAGTTTAGCTAAGTGGATAGAGTGTCTGGCCCTAACCAGTTTAGCTAAGTGGATAGACTGAAAGGTAACAGGTTTTATTCCAATCAAGAGCATGTACCTTGGTTGCAGGCTCATCCACAGTAGGTGTGCAGGAGGCAGCTGATCAATGTTTCTCTCTCATCAATGTTTCTAACTCTCTCTCCCTCTCTCTTCCTCTCCGTAAGAAATCAATAAAATATATTTTTTAAAAATAAAAATAAATTATGTCTGGTTTAAACTAAAATAAAAATTTAATTGAAAAAAAACTGAATCTTTTCAATTTATATGAAGAATAAAAGCCTAGGTGGTGCCATGCCCTTGCACGACATCACCACAACATGACTGCCACAAGATGGCCACCACAAGATGGCTGGCAGGGGATGGCAGTTGGGGGCATCCAGGCCAGCAGGGGAGGGCATTTGAGTGTGACCAGGCCTGCAGGGGAGGGTAATTGGGGGTGATCAGGCTGTCAGGGGAGCAGTTAGACATCAATCAGGCCAGCAGGGGAGCGGTTAGGGGTAATCAGGCAGGAGGGCAGGCAGACAAGAGGTTAAGAGCCAGCAGTCCTAGATTGTAAGGGGATATCCAACTGCCAGTTTAGGCCTGATCCCTGCTGACCCAGTCACCCCAACTGCCTTCCCCTGCCAGCCTAAACCAGCTGGCAGACATCCCCCAAAGGGTCCCAGATTGGAGAGGGTACAGGCTGGGCTAAAGGACACCTCCTGTGCATGAATTTTGTGCACCAAGCCTCTAGTATTACATAATATAAATCACTTATTTAACACTTAATTATATGCCAGGCTCTGCACTAAGAATTTTACATGTGAAAATTTATTTAATTATGTTCTATCATTGTGCTCATTGTACAGATAAAAAAATAGGACCCAGAGAGTTTACGGGATCAAACCTTGTCAGGCTCAGAGACTGCACCCTGAATATACCCTATGCATACTGTCTCTAGGAAAACCTAGAGATAGTATGTTTTATGGAAACATGTCTCTAGGAAAACCTAGAGGCATGTTTTATGCTACACATATTTCGTATTTCGTATTTCATGTACTTGAAATATAGAAAACATGCCTGATAACAATACATGGTAGATGAAGACCAGAGTAGGACCCAGGAGGGCTGAGATGATATGTCTTATTCACTCACTGTTTTTCTCTATCACCTAGATCTCTATCACTTAGTGAACTAAATAGGCATTTAATCGATTGGGTGAATGGATATACCTCACCAAATAATCATTGGTGCCTCTTGTTGGAGTGAAAGTTCCAAATTTCTAATTATGACCATGTTAGTCCCACTGGTGATAAAAATAAAAATTATAAGTTCATTTTATAAATATCAATACGTGGGCAAACTAAATTAAAAAAAGAACAGGAAGGACAAAGAAAAATTGCAAAGGGTAGGATTTTGCCTCAATATACTGATCAAAGCTTCCTTCTAACTCTAAAATTCTACAATTCTGTGGGCGATAAAATAAGATCAGCCTTTCTCCAGATTTACTCTCTTCTCTCCCTTTTATCCTCGCTTGCCACCAGGCATGCTTTTTTGGAATAACTCAGATCAACTGCTTTTTCTCTCTTTTTGTTTTTGTTGTTGTTTTCCCTAGAAGTGGAAAGCAATAAAAATTCCAACAGTGTTCCATTTATTTAGACATGCAACAAAAATATCTTTCATCTTTTTTCAACCCTCCTACATCCCCATCTTTAACTCATAAGCCATTTTATTGAGAAATAAATATAATCAGACAACACCACCTCATTTTTACAGATTCACCAGTCTGACTGCCAATGTCCCATGTATTTGGCCTTCTCTCTGTCTTTCCTCCTGCTGAGGAATAGCATCACCTTGTCATCTGAATTCATCCCTCTTGCCTATTTAAAGACAATTGTCCTGAAATTTTCCTTTCCTTTCGATCTCCTGCATCATTAATTTCTCCCTCACTCTAAAACCATTTCCATCAGCATACAAACAGGCTTTAAGTGTATCTATTTTAAAAGAGAATAAAAGCCTCAGTTAATCCTATATCTACCCCTCTATCACAACAAAAATTCTTAATTGAGTATATCAAGAAGTCTCAACACTTTCATCTCCCATTCTTACCTCACATCACTAACATGTTTAACAGGGATTTAAAACTCCTATTTCACTTAGAAAAAATCATTCCAATTCCTTACCGTGACCTACAATATTTTAAAGAATCTGGCTCCTACACACCTTTCCACCCTACATCCTCACACAATGCAACTTATAATGCTCCACACACTTCCTTCTGCCCCTTAAAAAGCCAAGTTCTCCCCTGCTTCAGGGCCATTTCCTGCTTCTGTTTTTCATGGAGCACTTAACTTTGTATCTGTTAAATAGCTAGTTACTCCTTGTTCTAGTGATATTAAATATCATCTCGTTAGAGGGCCTTTCATGCTCTGACCTCACTATATAAGAGGCTGTGTTAGTTATTGATAGCTATGTAACAAAACGCCCCCAAAGGTAGTGGTTTATAACATCAATGATGTGTATCAATAATCATATGTTTCTCTTATTTCAATTAGAAAAGTCTGAGTTGGTTCTTCTAACTCAGGATCTTAAAGTTGCAATTACATGTCAGCTAGGACCATAGTCATCTGAAGGCCTGCCTGATGCTGGTCATCCCCTCCATGGTGGCTCAAGCACCTGGCTACCGAATTTATGTGGGCAAGTCGGTTCTTCTCCAGTAGGATTTCTCCAAAATCTGTTTGTGTGTCTTCACAATGTGGAGGGTGGTTTTCCCCAGAACGAGCAGTCCAAGAGATCAAGGTTGAAACTGCAATGACTGACATGGCCCCAGATATAACACCATTTTCTAGTGATCTTATTGACTAGCCCTAATGAAATATGGAGAGGTGTACACAATGATGTGAGTACTGAGAGGTCCCTTTGGAGCTTGCTGTGTTTTGTTGTTATCATTTTACTTAAATCTTGTCATCCTCTTCTCTATTTTGAGAAAGAATTCTTTGGTAGTCTACTAAGTTCACTACTGGCAGAATAGAACAGTGTGTCTTATTCAACACTTGTTCTTATTACTAGCATGCAGAGGCTGAGAGAACAGGAAAAAGAAGTATTTCCCAGATTCTCTTGTAGCTAAGTTCCAAAATATGATTTAGGCTTACATATTCAGGTATACTGGCATAAATTCCTATTTTTGGAACCTAGTTACATGTAAAAACAGGCAGCTAAGATCAATATTACTGATCTGCAATAGTACTCTTATGGTTTCTGACAGATGTGGCTATTGTAAAACAAGTAATTATAAGAGCAGCTCCTGATTCAGCAAATTTCTGATTATAGCAGAAGCAACAGCTCTCTGGATACCCGCTTCCATAGTATGATTTTTGGAGTTGTCATAGCATTCACATTGAGTCCCATTTTTCAGCTTTCCCAGTGATTTAAAAGTTACCATTATCTTTAATAAATCACTTTTTTGCTCTCATTAGCTAGGGTTCTGTTTTCTGTAATTAAAAACTCTGACCATCTTGAGTTGCATTAGCTGAATCAGCCAAAGTAACACGTTGGCAGTCTTAGATGTGTGTGTGTGTGTGTGTGTGTGTGTGTGTGTGTGCATGTCTTACATAAAAATGACTATAACACCTACCTCACCTCTAAATATCAGCCTACAGGAACATTCAACCCCTCCTTTTCTCTCTCTGCGGCTTTGAGATTTCTCTCTTGATTTCCTTTTCTGCTCCATTCAACTAATACTACTTCCCATGACTCTCTTTGATGCCCAGTTTTATATTCCTGTTCCACTTAACTAATAATTCCTCTTCCTCTCTCATATGCCCAAGTTAACCCATAATAGGAAAGTCAATAGTAGCGAGGAAGACAATGATTAAAAACTGCTCATTTCACACAGCCCAGTCCTTCAGTTCCAATGCAGTTTTTATCTGGAAAGCAAGGACATCCCAAGCTCAGACACTTGTCCCACTTTCCTTTTCTTGAACCCAAGCTACTTAACTTTGTCTCTGCTGTACCAATATTTTCAGGAAGGGGTCAGTAAAAATTTGTTTTGAAATATAAACTCATTTAACGTCAGTACTCAAAAGTCATCAGCAGCATTCATATGCTTAGAGATTTAAATAGAGAAAAATATTTCAAATATTTAGGCATCTATGGGTTTTCAGGGAGAGGTGTAAATAAAAAGAATAATGTAAATAGCAAAGCAGGAAATTTTTACCCAATTTCCACTTCCTTCTTTCTTGTACTTATTAGCTATTAAAGGTCCTAGAAAAATCTCAGAAGTCCCATGTGCTTGTGAAACTCATATGAAATTGGGACTATGTTAAGGAATTAAACAGGAACACCTGGGATGAGTGTTATAATGTGCTCCATAGGAAAAGCCATGGCCTCCTTGTTTCTGCCCAGTGGGACAGCTGTTTTCAGTTGGACTTTTTCCAACAGAGACCTTAAAACACTGCTCCTACAGTCTCAATACACATAAAGAAAGCAGACAAAGATTTCCAGAGATGTGATGACAGAGAATTGTAGCATCACACAACTCCAGCCAGCATTTGGCAGAGCATAAAGGAGAAGAGTAAATTTGCCCATAGAACTCAATTGATAAAGACTCGTACTTAAAGACTGCTTTGAAGGCGCGTGTAATAAAATAGCAGTGTAATGGGGTGCCCGGAATGCCTGGTAAGGCAGAGCTTTCATTTGTTTTACTGAGCTGAGTACCAGCTGCTTCTCTGTTAGGTAGTGGTAAAAAAGTCATCTTAATGCAGTTCTTCAATCCTCTGTGCAGCTACACCAAGCATGTCAAACTCAAAGACTAACATGGGCCAAATAAACAGTGTTTACTAGGTGTACCGGTTAATAATGGCAGGTTTTGTAATCAAAGAAAACATGATCATTTCAAGAGAAACATCAAAAGTGTTTATTCAAAGTATTGTCCTCCTCTAGCTACACATTTTCCCCATCTTTCAGGTAATTTGTGGATACCATCCCAGTAGAACTTTTTTGTGTTGAGGCAAACCATTTAGAGACCCAATTTTCCACTTGTTCCTATGTTTTGAACTGCTGCTTAGAAAGTGCGTGTGCCATTGATCAGAACAAGTGGAAATCTGAAAGAGCAAGGTCTGGTGAATATAGTGGGTGGGTCAATACTTCCCTGGCAAGATCTTTAATGTGTCTTTAACTTGTTTTGAAGTGTGTGATGGTGTATCATCATGACGCAAAATTACTTTGCGGTGTATTCTGGCATATTCTGGTCATTTCACGGTCATAGTATGTTTCAAATCAACTATTTGTTGTAGGTAGCGATCAGTATGAACAGTTTCACCTGGTTTTAGAAGGTCATAATACACCAGATCTTCCTGATCCCACCAAATGAAGAGCATTGTCTTCTTTCTGAAGCAATTTGGCCTTGCAGTCAATGTTGATGGTTGACCTGGATCAACCCATGATTTTGGGGATTCTCAAAATAAATCCACTTGTCATTGCCAGTCACAATTCTAAGCAAAAAAAAAAAAAAAAGACTTTTTTCGTGCTGTTGAAGCATCATTTTACTGATGACTTTTTGGTTTTCCCTTTGTCTTTCCTTCAGTTGATGTGGCACACATTTTTCTTTCTTTAAAATCTTTCCCATTGATTGTAAATGATCAGAAATTGTTTGCTGAGAAAGATTTAATCTTTCTGCAAGTTAGTTTGAGATTGACATGCATCTTCATCCAATAATTCTTGTAATTGTTGATCTTCAAACTTTTTCGGTTGACCAGAACATTCTTTGTCTTTCAAGTCAAAATCATCACTTTTAAAGCATTTAAACCAGCATTCACAGGTATTTTGAGATGGAGCATGTTTACCATGAGCTTCCTGAAGTATATGATAACTTTTTATTCATAATAAAGTAATTAATTAAAACTCGACATTTTTAAGCATAATAATATCTATGATGTTAACACCTTCAGCAAATTTCACATATGGAGTTTTGAAACTTGCAGTTAATACAACAAAATAGCATACCTATTAAATACCATATATATCAACATATGTGTAACTCTATCTATTGAAAAAAGTCTGCATTATTAATTGGTACACCTACTAAGTTTATATGGGCTATAAAAAAGCAAAAGCTTCAATTTTCATAGAAACCTACGTTTATTTCGATAGAGACATGCTGAATACAAAGGGCTGAAATAAATGAGCAATAGTTAACATAAAATAATAGAACATTTTCATGAAAATTAATACTTTTCCTGAACATTGACTTACTAGACACTGAGTAACTGCACAAATAAATAAACGTAACACAAATAAACCTATATTTATTGTTCTCCAAAGCAAAATATTTCCTGTTGCACACACCAAACAAGTCAGTACAAAACTAATGACGTGGCAATTAGCTGCTAAAATATTTGCTGCTAGTATTAGTGGAGAGAAATGTTGCACCTGCCAGTAAGGTGTGTAAGGAAAATGAATGCAATACGATTATAGTAATCAGTCATTAGCAAACATTGTAGTTCATTATTAGTAATTATGCATAATAGGATATTGTAAAAATTAAGTTATGAAAATTTTATTAAAACATTTCTTACATACCGTTTTGTTGACATGCTTGAGTTACACAGCTATGCAAGTGTAAAGGCATAAAGTCATTCCTAATTGAACAAATTTTCTGAAGATTTAGCAAGGCTCTACCTAACTCTTGGTAATCAGAACCTCAGAAGTAGGTGCACTAATTTGCACAAGGAACCCTTGGTGAATGAAGGAGGCAAACACTCAACTACTTTTCTATGGGAGTGAAAATTAAGGAAAACTATGTAATGGAGTAAGGTAGCTCCCTAAGTTCTGCTGACACACAGGCCCCTAAGGGGAATTCACTTAAACAGAAGAGAAAGAACATATGAATGACCCAGGCTCAATGAGGTTCCTTAAGAAGGGAAGGCTAAAATATTCCTGGTTTATGACTGTTGAAAGAGTGACAGAAAGCTATAAACTTGGAGCTCAAGTATAAAGCACAAGCACAAGCATAATTTGCATAAAGATCTGAACCATCACTAGAGAACCAATAACATTCAACAGTAACTGTGGTATAAAGATGCAATGAACCTGGTCCGTGTGGCTCAGTAGTTGAGCATCAAGAGGTTGCTGGTTCAATTCCCCATCAGGGCACATGCTGGGGTTGTGGGCTCTATCACCAGTTTGGGGCATGCAGGAGGCAGCCAACCCATGTCTCTCTCATCAATGTTTCTATTTCTGTATCCTTATCACTTCCTCTCTTTCTAAAACCAATAAAAGCATATTCAATGAACTGACTGGACCTTTCTGGTATCTCTTCTCTCTACCTTCCTTCAGAGTCAGGGCTGACTTGTGGGCCCTGATAACACCTTTCAGGTCCAATGTCTTCCTAGCATGGCTTGTGTTTGTATCCAGACTGTTTTTGGATTATATTATAGAAATATGATGGTGCAGATGACACTAATGACATAAAGAAACTGAACCCAAAACTCAGATCTAAAAATTTCTAAGGGCAGTTTTTAAAGACTTAAGGCAATTACTTCAGAATGTCAGGGTATGGTTAGGATTTAAGAAACTTGGTGTAGTGAACAGACTATAGGATGACTCCTAATAATTTCCACCTCCTGGTGTCTCCTTATGTCCTTGTCTTTATGTAATCTCCTTTCCTTGAATGTGTGTAGGATCTGTGACTTGCTTCTAACCAAGAGAATATAGCAATGGTTATAAAATGTCAGTCTCATGATTATGTTACACTAGAAGCCTGATGCACAAAATTCGTGCCAGAGTAGGCCTTCTTTCCCCAGGCTGCCAGTATCGGCCGGCTTCCCTCCAGCATCTGGAACCTGGACTTCCCTTGCAGCCCCAGCTTCGTCTGGAAGGTTGTCCAAAAGGATGCCTGGTCTAATTAGCATATTATGCTTTTATTATTATAGATTGCACAAGACTCAGGGTTGGAGAGTGGAGACAGACTGTCCTTTCTGGCTTGATGAAGCAGCTGTGTTAAGGGAGTCTATGTAGCAAGGAACTGAAGGTGGCCACTAGTGACTGCACGTGTCCTCTAGACCTGAGGGTGGCCTCCAAAAGACAGCCAGCAAATCAGGCTCAGTCATACAGCTATAAGGAAATGAATTCTGCCAAAAAGCTAAAGGGGGCTTCACAGTGGATTCTTCCCCAAATAAGAGCACAGCCTTGTGGATGCCTCAATTGCAGCCTTGTCAAGCCTTAAGCAGAGGACCCAATACACTTTACCCAGACTCCTTACCCACAGAAACTGTGAAATAAGAAATATGTTCTTACAAGGCACCAAGTTTAAAATAAATGGTTACACAGCAATAGAAATTATTACACTTGGGAAACCTCCACTGAGGACATCTCTGACCTGAGGCTGTGCCCCCTGCCCAGCAGGGCTTGACAGCGTGGGGTCAACGGGGTCTGGGTCTCACCCAATGAGGCTGGGGCTGCCAAGTCTGGGTCTTCTGTGATTTTGAAGCCTGTGTGGGTAGTGGATGGGAACTTGACTCTAGGTCCCACAGTGTGCCCCAGACTCTGATAGGAGGGAGATTTTCATATACATTTTACTAATTTTCTTTCGTTTCTGACACTTCTATTATAAAGAAAGGGAAAATAGCAATACTAAAATATTTCCTCTAATTAATTCCCTTTTAATGTGCACAAATTTTGTGCACCGGGCCACTAGTAAATCTATAGTAGTCAGAGTGCTATATTTTATCATTTTTCAGAATTCCAAGGAATAATCTGTGTCTCTATATTTGGTGGCAGAAAACAAACCGCACCTGGAGTCAGAGTACAAAGTATTATATACTGAATATTATCCTATATAATAAAGATGTACTATGCAAATGGTCATTAAGCTGTAAAGCATAATGACCAACTCAGTAACGACCAGATCACGGATCAGCAGGAGAGTGGGGCAGCAAGCTACAAGCAGGTAGCGGAGAGCTAGCTACAGGAAGGGGCAGGGCAGCGAGCTATAGGGAGGAAGCAAGGGGTGGAGGGAGCTACAGGAGGGCGGGGCAGCAGGCAGAGAGCTACTGGAAGGCATCAGCGAGCTACTGGAGAGCTATTGGCTCACGGATTCATGTGCAGGGCTACTAGAATATTATATACCGTGGGCCCCCAAATTCATATGTTGAAAGTATATCCTCCAATGTGGTGGTATTAGAGGTGGGACCTTGGAAAGTAATTGGGATTCAGACAGGAGGAGCCCTGATGAATGGGATAAGTGCTCTTATAAGAGTCATGAGAGATTTTCCTTTCTCTGCTCTGTCCTCCATCACTTAAGGATGAAATGAGAAGTTGGTAGCCTGCAACCCAGAGAAGGGCTCTAGCTAAAACTTGACCATGCTGGCATTCTAATCTTGGACTTCTAGCCTCCAGAACTGTGATAAACACATTCCTGTTGTTTATAAGCCACTTAGCCTATGATGTTTTTATTATAGTAGCCTTAATAAACTGAAAAACAGGTAATAAAAATAAAGCCCTAAGTAAAGGAAAAAATGCTGAAATAGCAAAGGAGAAACCTTTGTCTAAGCCCCATTTGCTCCCCTTTATGGTTATCATCTGTTAAAAATCGCTAACAATCCTCTAAGGAGTGGTGTGCATAAGAAATTCACATGACTGGCATGGAAATCACGTCATCTTGAATGGAAGAGCAGCTGTGGCTAGGAGCACAGCCTCACCACCACCCAGACTGACCTTGGATATTCCCCCAAACCACACAGTGAGTGACAGTTATGACCACCCCTTGACCGCAACCACCCTGCTCCCTCCCTCTCCCAGCTACTAAGGCAGCAGGCTCTGGGACCACGCAGAGAGTTGCACACATCCCAGTATCACCCTATCAGAGGTCTTGGAATAGGCCTTAGATTTTCATCTTTCCACTAAAGACCCCCAAATCCTAACTTACTTTCTAAGTTTCTGAGAAAAATTCTGGAAAGTCTCTCTGCTCTTCAGTTTCTCTGCTTTACCCCCTCCAAAAGTTTAAGCTTAAAAAGAAAACAAACCCAAAGAGAGTAGAGTGGGAGCAGGAGTTGTCTTTTGGGGTCCTAACAACCTTAGCAGTTGGCACATAACTGTGGCCAAGAGTTTCACAAGGCAAGGAATTCAGAACTCAGAAGACAATACCTAGCAACCTCACTGAGTTTCAGCAAGAAGTGAGCAGTGTCTTCCAACATCACCGGTGACAACACAGCACAAATTAATCTAGTATCAGTGGAGAATCTTGCCACTTCATCCCAAGTTAAATACTTCCTCCCCACCGAAACTGGTTTGGCTCAGTGGATAGAGCATCGGCCTGCGGACTGAAGGGTCCCAGGTTCGTTGCGGGCACATCCCCAGTAGAGGGTGTGCAAGAGGCAGCTGATCGATGATTCTCTCTCATCAATGTTTCTAACTATCTATCCCTCTCTCTTCCTTTCTGTAAAAAATCAATAATATATATATTTTTAAATAAAAATAAAAATAAATAAATACTTCCTCCCCATAGCTATTTTTATATATAAATTTCTTAACTAGTGGTCAATGTCTCACTATTAGCATCAAGAACTAGTGTTCAGAGTGAACAAAACCAGATAGGCAGTGATATTAACAGAACGCTGTTGGTTCGGCCTGAATGTGCCACACGTTTTGAATGCTTCAGGGAAAAGAGGGGAAGATAACTGTTTTAGTAGAAACAGTAGGTAGTGGTATAGAAAAATATACAGGCAGGTACACTCCTGAAAGTAGTGGGGTGAGGCATTTAATTCTGCCCCTTGCAAGCTTCTATCCTGCTTCTGGATCACTGCCTAGCTTCTGACCTCTCTCAGACAGACTCCCTGGCAATAGGTATTGCCACTGCTTTTTGGGATATGGGTCAATAACAGTTCCTACTTCCCAGTCCTTCAGGAGAGGAAAATCCTCAGTTTTATTGCTCTTGGAGTGATGATTTTCTGTTTTGCCAAGCTGAATCTCTGAATTCATTTTTTCCCCTGAATTCATTTTTGACTCAAAGGAAACATTGGTTTTCAAGGTGATTCAGTTCTACTAGACTGTACAGATTTTGTGACATTATTGGATTAAATAGGCCTTATGGGTTTACCTTTGGAACCTGGACATCATTTATACTTTTCTATGGGGAAAATCATTTCAAGCTCTAAATTACAATATCCACAAAAAGCTCATTAGTAAACCAGTAATGCCTTTTCTTTTCTTTGCCCGAGAGAGAAACAACCACACCAATATGAATCACATTCTCATAGCTAAATTCTTTTATCAGTTGGAATGCTTTCTGTAAGTAACAGAAGATCCTGCTAACTGCAGCTTAAACAATAGGGACATTTATTATGACATCCAGCAAGAAGTCCACAGAGAAACAGGTCTAAGAATTGGCTCAGCAACTTAACAATGCCTTAAAGTACCTAAGCTCTTTCTAACCTTCGGCTTTGCCATGCTCTGCATGTCATCAATCTCTCTCATCCCCAGCCCCAAGACAGCAGCAAATCTATGCATTAAATCCTCATAACAACATCCAAGGGCCTGAAAGGAAAGGGGATTGAGGTGTTTTCTTCTCATACATATTTATTTTACCAGGAAGAAACCTTTCCCAGAAGCCTTACAACAACAGACTTTCTTTTAAATCCTGTTGACCAGAACTCAATTACATCCAAACTCCCAGTGAATGGGGAATGAGATGATGACCTACCTCCTTCATGTTTCATGCCTTGGGCTAGGAGTGGGCTTGTCTCCCTGAGCACATTCTCCCCAAAGTTCAACAAAATTACGGTTTCAGCAGGAAAGAAGAGGGGACTGGTTGTTCATAGGTAACCAATACCACATATCACTCCAATTTTACTCCATCTTATTTCTCTTGCTTAAGAGGTTCACTCTAGATTAGTAACATATGGCACTGAGCTACAAAGATGAGACTTTGATGGGATACAAAGCACATTAACAAAATGTGTGCTAAATTGCAATGCTATGGTTGTGCTGCATACTCGATGCTGTGAAATCATATTCCTGAATAGACAGTGTACATAATAGTGCCATTTTGGATGTTAGAGTAATTCACTGAGCTTAAAGTCATACAGTGTGGAAAGCTCCCTAGTGCTAATTATACTCACTTTCACTGACCAATGTCCAATGAGCCAAAAGTAATTCCCTGTGGAATTCACATATAAGCAAGAATGTTAGTTAATATGTGAGTTACCATGCATTGAAATTGTGGTAGCTTTTCAATAATTAGTGACCCAGAAAAATCTTTGTCCAGGACCTATTTATAATGTTGTGTTTTCCTCAAAATAATACCCTTTGAATTAAAGTTAATATAAAACCAACAACAACACAATCACCAAAGACACAATTCTCCAGTAATATTCCCAGATAGCCTATTTAATAAAGATCATTATTACTCTTTTTTGTAAAGATAAGATTTTCTATCACAAAGGTATGTAAAAGTAATTCACAATTTAGAAAATATATCTGAAGTCACCTTCTTTGTCTCAACGTGGCATTATAACTCCAACCATAAGCCCCAAAAAGAAGAGAGCTAAGTTCCAATATCTACTCAACACAAGTGAAATAGCCAGTCTCAAGTATGTGTGTCTAAAGCAAAGCTATGACACTTAAATATTTAGAACTGCATAGTCAATGTTCTAGAAGGAATTGTCCCACAAATACAACGTGGTCCATAAAAGAATGGATATCCCTTCCCTAAACCATGCTCTAATTTGGAACTTTATGATAAGATCAAGGTCTGAAAGAAGGTATTCCCTCTGTGTCACCACTCTCCCTTAACTTTGAAAGAGCATCTATTAATGCAAAATGTGTGCTATTATGCCTTTCTTTGATTTACCCCTTTTCTTGTGTGGGGTAAGTTCTTTCTTCCCAAACTTTAGTTGGAAAATAAAAAGAAATAAAGATTGTCAAAAAAAGGTCATTTTCTCATTTCACTGGATTTTAATGTGTTTGTGACAGTGAAGAAAGCAATTATTAAAGAATAGTTAATCCAAAACTGGTTTGGCTCAATGGATAGAGCGCCGGCTTGAGGACTGAAAGGTCCCGGGTTCAATTCCGGTCAAGAGCATCTACCTTGGTTGCGGGCATATCACCAGTAGGGGGTGTGCAAGAGGCAGCTGATGGATGACTCTCTCTCATCAATGTTTCTAACTCTCTATCTCTCTCCCTTTCTCTCTGTACAAAATCAATAAAAATATTTTTTTTAAAAAAAGAATAGTTAATATAACTTTTCTTTGTGCACAAAATCAAAGAAAGAGGAGAAGACAATAAAGAGAAGTACACAGAACACTTAAATGGGAAAGACATATTTTTAAAGTATAGTGAAAATTGTCTGACAAGTTTCAGTCAATGGCAAGTAAAGTCAATTGCAAGTAAAGCAATCTTAAAATAGGAATAAACAATATTGAGGTGACCTAAAGCTGTCCATATTGCCTCAGTTTGAACCCCCATGTTTGTGTTGCTTGCAAAAATGTTCTAACATTGCAGTGTCTTAAACTGATTAAGACCGTAATTTGAATTACGGTCTTAATCAGTTTATCAGTAATTTTCAATTTGGTGGTCAGCACTAGGCTTGGCTCTGTGTTAAGAAATACAAAGCCCGCCGAAACCAGTTTGGCTCAGTGGATAGAGCGTCAGCCTGTGGACTGAAAGGTCCCAGGTTCGATTCCGGTCAAGGGCATGTACCTTGGTTGCGGGCACATCCCCAGTAGGGAGTGTGCAGGATGCAGCTGAAAGATGGTTCTCTCTCATCTCTCATCGATGTTTCTAACTCTCTATCCCTCTCTCTTCCTCTCTGTAAAAAAATCAATAATATATATATATATATATATATATATATATATATATATATATATACACAAAGCCTGTTTAAAATGGTTTACACCATAGTTGAGGAAATGACTATCATAATTGAAACAATACAGAACAATGCAGGTACAATATAAACTAAATGCTAACTTTACATGTGATCTAGAATGTATATACATTTCTAACATTTTATTTCTCAGCTCATTTCCTGTTTTGACTTTCTGTATGTATAGTTCTTCTCCATTACCTTGGCTATTGATTATTTTTTAATATGGGTGAAGGCCTAATGTACTGTAGATTTTGTCTAAAGCTGGTGTGTGTGACATTCTCTGCCTGCATTTACAGCCAAAATAAAAGTGAGCTAGAGTATTCCTAAACTTTTTATAATGTGTAACTTTCTGCTTGCTTAAGAACTGTTTGGAATTCTTAAAGAACAGACGTTACTAAAGCTGACAAACTAATTGGGCTTTGCACCATTCTGTCAATACATGGGAAGACTTCTGTCTATCCAGACACCTGCCAGAAAAGAATAAAAGGTTTTCACTCACATGCAAAGCAAGAGTTCATTTAGTTGTTTTTGAATTCTATTTTTCAACTCTATGTTCACTAATCTTTATTTTTCACAATTATGTTCTTTTAGATGCTTTACTTTTTAAAGATATGTGTAATTACAAAATTAAATAAATATTTGTGCTTAATTAGATGTAGATACAGGTAGCTTATTATAATCTTGCAAAAAGAAAACCCAAAGTAACTCGATATTCAGATTCCAAGAATACTATATATGCTTAACAGAGTGATATATTTAGCTCTAATTGTTTCCTTTCCCATCCAAGAACTAACCAACTAAATATAGGATTTATTAAATCACTTCTGCATCATACCTCAACTTTAATGTAGAAATCTTATCAAACAAAAATCTTTCACTAAGAAGCTATTCAAAATATTTTCAAAAGTATTTTCTTCCTAAAACTGAGAAATTTGAATTAAAAATACATAATAAGAAACATCTACTTAGTGAGTATATTATGAATTAATAGATAAATATGTAGAAAATTGTTTAGTCTCATTGAAAATAAATTATCTTAATATTCTTTATTTCTTCCCATCTTACTGTGAAATCATATTTTAATTGTTCAATAATTGCTATCTTACCTATAAAAGAAAACTGCCTTTTAAAAAAAGTAGGCCAAGTAAAATAGGCCAACTTGTTTATGAAGCAAAGTATTTTCATCCACATACTCATAGTTCTTGGCTTTTAACAAGATATCTGTGACATCTGAAATGGAAATATTCACTCTATAATTACACAACTTTTTTTTTCATTTTTTTAGGTGAGCTTATTTGAATAGTGTGGGCTCTCCTTTGAATTAAGGAATATATTCAATTGGGTCTATGATTCATAAGAATATTTTCATATGACATTGGAACTTTTTCCTGGCAAATGTTTAAACATAGTTTTAAAGTTGCAATACTTTTGTGTATAGTTAACATCTTTTGGCCATTTATTTTAAGTAAGTTCCCATTTAAAGAACAAAAGTAATTCATGCCCTCATTATGGTCCCTAATAACTAAATTATAAAGCACCTACACTGTACAGGTGATAAATGATCTGTATAAATAATAAATTTTTAATGCTGTGCTATAAGGTAAGAAGGTGAAATTTATAAAATTTTAGTTTGAGAAGTAGAAAATTTCAAATGATTTACAACTTTTCTATGAAAACTGTTTAGCCTAATCTCCTTTCAGTTTGACCTTTCTTGTGGCCCTAATGAAACTATAAATGGTTTCCAAAGAAGATTATATTTTTAGTTAACAAAATCCTATTACCATTATGAGATATATTTATATTAGGACATTTAATTACCATTTAATTTATTAAAATAAAATCATGGGTTTATTACCATTCTGTTTTTTGTTTTTTGGGGGTTTTTTTGCATTTCTTGCATTGTTTGGGAAGCATAGCTATCAAAATAAAAAATAATACCTGTAATAGTTGGTGATAGCTAATAATCCTAGATAATAAGCAACCCCCAAATCTTAGTGACTTACAAAACAAACAAGATTTTTTTTTCTCTCATTCATCAATCTATGTATGTAAAGCAGGTGACATGATCAAGCCCCCATTTACATAGTGGGAAAATACACTCTTACCTACCATAGTAAGAGATAATAAAATTTATTTGGCAAAGCTTTTTAATGTATAATTTTCTTTATTTTAATATATTTTTTATTTATTTCTGAGAGGAAGAGAGAGATAGAAAAACCAATGATGAGAGAGAATCACGGATCAGCTTCTTCCTGCACGCCCTCCACTGAGGATTGAGCCCACAACCTGGGCATGTGCCCTGACCTGGAATTGAACCATGACCTCCTGGTTCATGGGTAGATAGATGTTTAACTGCTTGAACCATGCTGGCTAGGTAAGTGTATAATTTTCTAATAGGAAAGTAATAAAGAATATATTGGGTCGGCAGCTAAGTAATTGCGGATTTTTTAAAGAAAATCAAAGACAATTTTTTCATGGAACTAAATAACTTTATTCTGTAATGTATTGCCCATTTTGATCAATGACCTTTTGCCATCTTTCAGGCAGCATCATAATCCCACGTTCAAAAAACTTCTGGTTTTTATTAGCAAAAAACTGAATCAGGTACGATTTGACATCATCATCATTATTGAAATTTTTACCATTCAAGGAGTTTTGTAAAGATCGAAACAAAAAGTAATCAGATGGTGCAAGGTCAGGACTATATGGTGGATGTGGCAAAACATCCCAACCAAGCTCCATTAATTTTTGCCGAGTGACCAAAGATGTGTGTGGCCTTGCATTGTCATGATGGAATACAACACCTTTTCGATTTGTCAATTCGGGCCGCTTTTCTTCAACTGCATTGTTTAATTTC
Organism: Pipistrellus hanaki; assembly: GCF_964339955.1. Lineage (NCBI taxonomy): Eukaryota > Metazoa > Chordata > Mammalia > Chiroptera > Vespertilionidae > Pipistrellus > Pipistrellus hanaki. The sequence goes on from NC_140504.1 coordinate 85,716,234, forward strand.
GTTAGTTGTTCAATGTACACATCAGAATTGATCGTTCGGTTGGGTGGTAAGAGTTCAAAGTAGACAATTCCTTTGTAATCCCACCAAACTGATAACAAAACCTTCTTTTGATGAATATCAGCTTTTGATGTTGTTTGAGTTGGTTCACCTGGCCTGCTCCACGATCTTTTCCGCTTGATATTGTTGTAAACAACCCATTTTTCATTGCCAGTTATCAGTCATTTAAAAAATGGATCATTTTCATTACGTTTCTTTAGCAAATCGCAGCTGCTAATGCGTTGCGTTAACTGTGATTCTTTCAGTTCGTGAGGAACCCATGTATCGAGTTTTTGAACATAGCCAAGTTGTTTTAAGTGATTTTCAATGCATGTATGTGATACATGAAGCTTCTCTGCAATCTCACGTGTTGTACTGTGACAGTCCGAATTGATTATTGCTTTGATTAGGGCGTCATCAACTTCAACTGGAAGACCAGAGCGTCTTTCATCTTTGAGTGAAAAATCACCAGAACGAAATTTGGCAAACCAATTTTGACACTGCCGTTCTTTTAAGGCTTCGTCACCATAAACAGCACATAACTTTTTATGAGCTTGCGATGCGTTTTTCCCTTTGCGGAAATAAAAAAGCAAAATATGACGAAAATGTTCCTTTTGATTTTCCATTTTTCAACGAACGCCAAACAAAAACTACAAAACAGATCAAAAAACTTTTTTTACTGATTAACAGCTGAATAGCCAACTATCAAATACAAAATGTGTTTTACATTTGTACTACGTCTGCAAACCTAAAAATTCAACTGAAGCCATATATGTGTGAAACCCGCAATTACTTAGTTGCCGACCCAATATAATATTTTATAATCCTACATAATAAAAGAGCAGTATGCAAATTAACCATCACTCTGCTACACTCACAAACCAAGCTCACCAGCCAAGCCCAGCCATACCCACCAGCCAATCAGAGCGAGTATAAAAATTAATCCCAACCAAGATGCCTGCAGCCACAGAGAGCAGGAGGGAGGCTTGGGTTGCCCAGGCAATGAAAGAAGTCAAGCTTTCCACCTGCCCGTGACAGCCTAGGACTCCACTCAAGGCTACAAAGTTTCATTTATAGAAGGTAAACAAATCCAAACAGAAATGGCAGCAGCCATGGAGCAAACAGGAGGCTTGGCTCTGCTCCGGGCTACAAAGTTTCAATTGTAGAATGTAAATAAATTCCAGATACCATGGCTTCCACTTGGGTAGCCAGGGAACATGGCCAGCCTGAAAACCACCACAGGCCTACCGCTCAGGTCGATCCATGCCCCAAGGGAACCCCCCACCCTGATCCAGGACACCTTTCAGGGCAAAGCAGCTGACCCCCACTTGTGCACCAGGCCTCTATCCTATCTAATAAAAGAGTAATATGCAGACTGACCATCACTCCAACACACAATAGCTGCCCCCATGTGGTCAAAGATCCTGCCCCCATGTGGACACAAGATGGCCACCACAAGATGGCCAGCAGGGGAGGGCAGTTGTGGTCATTCAAGCTTGCAGGGGAGGGCAGTTAGGGGTGACCAGGCTGGCAGAGAAGGAAAGTTGTGGGCAAACAGGCTGGCAGGGGAGCAGTTAGACATCAATCAGGCTGGCAGAGGAGTGGTTAGGGGGTGATCAGGCTGGCAGGCAGAAGCAGTTAGGGGCAATCAGGAAGGCAGATAGGGGAGCAGTTGGGAGCCAGCAGTCCTGAATTGTGAGAGGGATGTCCGACTATCCATTTGGCCCAATCCTGGTGGGCCTAAACAGGCAGTTGGACATTCCTCAAGGGGTCCCAGATTGCACCGGGCCTCTAGCATTTTCATAATATTTTATAATCGAGACTAGAGGTCCTGTGAACAAATTTGTGCATGGATGGGGTTCGGCTGGCCAGAGCCAAATTGGGGCAGATTGGGGCCAAGCCTTTCAAGAAGAAGAGATGGCAGGAGGTTGGCTGGCTGGCCTGCCCTGATGGGAGCTGATCAGGGCTGGGCTGGCCAGGGGAAGAGGCTGTAGAAGATTGATCCATGGGCCCACCCCCAAATGGGTGGAATGGAATTGGGGGTCAGTGTCTGGGGGAGGAACCATGGGAGGTTGGCCAGCCAGCCTCACCCCTGATTGGTGTGTGGGGTCTGATCAGGGGTGGGGCCAGCTTGGGGAAGGGGCCGCAGGCGGTTGGCAGGTCCACCTTGGTCCTGATGGGGTAGGGGGGCCTATCTGGGGCAGGACAGGTGGAAGAAGGGGCTGCAGGAGGTTGGCCAGCTGGCCCCACCCCCAATCTGGCTGGTTTGCTGGCCACAGTGGGCATAATAGTTACCAGTTGTTCTGGTCATTATGGCATTCTGCCTGCTGGCTTTTTATGCATAGAGATTTCTTACTTTAAAATTAATAGCTGTATTTACACAGTTCTGGAGATAAAACTCTTGATCTGTAAGGTAGAATCATCCTCTTATAATAAGAAGAATTTAGAATTGAAAATTGAGGCAGTATTTATGTCAGTTAGAAGAGTTTAGGTTAAACACACATTTAATATGTAATTAAATTGTTAACGTATGAGTACATTTAGATTATAACTCTTAGAAACAAATGAATATGATAACATCTAGCATCATTTAAAAATTAAATTATTTAATTACATTGTTTGAAAAATATATCATTACCTCTTGGTGATTTAAAATAACTTTTTTTCCCCCTAGCATAATGTTAGGGAAAGAAGCAGCCATTATTAAAAATTTAATATTTCTGCCGGGACCGGTTTTGCTCAGTGGATAGAGCCTCGGCCTGCAGACTGAAAGGTCCCGGGTTCGATTCCGGTCAAGGGCATGTACCTTGGTTGAGGGCACATCCCCAGTGGGGGGTGTGCAAGAGGCAGCTGATCGATGACTCTCTCTCATCGATGTTTCTAACTCTCTGTCCCTCTCAATTCCTCTCTGTGTAAAATCAATAAAATATATTTTTTAAAAAATTTAATATTTCTCTTATGTGTTAAGGAAAAATACTTCTCTACTATGATTTATGTGATGCTCTATTGTAAATATGTTACATAGGCCTGATTTTTTTAAAATATTTTTTATTGATTTCAGAGAGAAAGGATCAGGGAAAGAGAGATGGAAACATCAACGATGAGAGAGAATCATGGATCAGCTGCCTGTGCCCCCACACTGGGGATAAAGCCTGCTATTCAGGCATGTGCCTTGACCAGGAAACAAACCATAACCTCCTGGTTCACAGGTCGATGCTCAACTACTGAGCCATGCCAGCCTGGCTAAGCTTAATTTTTTTTTAATTTAATAAATTTTAGTTGTTCATATTATTACAATTGTTTCTACTTTTTCCCCCCATAGCTCCTCTCCACCAAGTTCCTACCCCACCCTCTGCCCTTACCTCCTCCCCACTATTCTCATCCTTAGGTGTAAGATTTCTGTCCAGTCTCTTTTCACGCCTTCCCAACCACCTCTCTCCTTGAGAATTATCAATCCACTCCCTTTCTATGCCCCTGATTCTATTATATTCACCAGATCATTCTGTTCCTCAGATTTTCAATTCACTTGATTTTTAGATTCACTTGTTGATAGAAACCGTATTTTCCCGCGTACAAGACGACTTTTGAAACGAAAAAAAGTCAACTGAAAATCGGGGGCAAAAGAACAAAATTGCACAAAAATTACCTGTAGATCTTGATGGCAAAGTAAGTCTTTTCTTTGAAGTGGGGGGTAGTCTTATACAGCGAATATAGGCCTAAACCTATGTTTTAATTGTAAAATTGGGGGGTCGTCTTATATGCCGGAAAATACGGTATGTATTTGTTGTTCATATTTTTATCTTTACTTTTTTCTTCTTCCTTTCAGCATTTTATATAATACTGGTTTGGTGGTGATGAACTCTTTTAGCTTTTTCTTGTCTGTGAAGCTCTTTATCTGACCTTCAATTCTGAATGATAACTTTGCTGGGTAGAGTAATCTTGGTTGTAGGTTCTTGCTATTCATCACTTTCAATATTTCTTCCATTCCCATTGGCCTGCATTGTTTCTGTTGAGAAATCAGCTGACAATCATATGGGTGCTCCCTTGTAAGTAATTTAACTGTTTTTTCTCTTGTTGCTTTTAATATTCTCTCTGTATTTTGCCTTTGGCATTTTAATTATGGTGTGTCTTGATGTGGTCCTCTCTGGATTCCTTTTGTTTGGGTTCTGTGTACTTGCTGGACTTGTAAGTCTATTTTCACCAGGTGGGGGAAGTTTTCAGTCATTATTTCTTCAAATAGATTTTTAGTATCTTGCTTGCTCTCTTCTGGCACCCCCATAATTCTGATGTTGAAATGCTTAAAGTTGTTCCAGAGGCTTCTTACATTATCTTCAAATTGTGGATTATTTTTCTTTTTTGCTTTCCTGGTTGAGTGTTTTCTGCTTTTTTCTATTTCAAATCTTTGACTTGATTTTTGCATTCCTCTATTCTGCTGTTGGGTCTCTGTGTAATATTTTCTATTTCAGTCAGTGTATGTTTAATTTCTAATTGGTCCTTTTTCATATCCTCTAGGGTCTTGTTAAATTTATGGGCCTTTTCTAGGAAATTCTTGAAAAACCTTATAACCATGGTTTTGAACTCTATATCCAGTTGTTTGTTTTCCTCCATTTCTTTTGTTTGTGATCTGTTACTTTGTCTCCGCATTTTTGCTGCTTCCCTGAGTTGGTAGGGTGGTTTTGTGTGCTAGGTGGCAGCACCCATACCCAATAAGGAGGGAATATGCTAATTGACTGCCCTGCCCTCAAAGGTGGCAGCATCCACAGCTACAAGATAGTGGTGCCCAGTGCCCTCAGCCCCATCAGCACACCTGCCTCCAGAGTCCCCCAATCCCCTCAGCCCCCCTGCCATCCAGGAATAGCCTGCGGCATAGGCAAGCCTTAGATGGTGGCTGCTCAGCCATCCAGGGCCACCTGAGGCACAGGTAACCAAGACTGGCCAAGGCTTGCACTGCCAGCAGTGGCAGCAGCAGAGGTGTGATGGGGCATGGCCTTCTCCTGATCGCCAGGTCACCTCCTACCCCTAAGGGCTCCTGAACTGTGAGAGGGGGCAGGCAAGGCTAAGGGACACCCCCTCCAGTGTATGAATTTTCATGCACCGAGCCTCTACTTAATAATAACCTTAAATGTTAATGGCTTAAATGTACCAATCAAAAAATAAGGTATCTGAATGGATAAGAAAATAGGACCCATATATATGCTGTCTATAAGAGATGCACCTCAGAACAAAGGACTCACACACAATTAAAGTAAAGGGTGGGGGTGGGGAATTCTTAAGGCAAAAGGAAATAAAAAAAAAGGCTGGGGCAACAATACTCATATCTGACAAAACAGACTTCAAAGTGAAGGCTATAACAAGAGATAACAAAGGCCACTTCATAATACAACTCTGGTGAACATATATGTACCCAATATATGAGCATCAAAATATATAAAACAACTTCTGGAAGATTTCAAGGGAGAAATTGATAACAATACAATCATAGTAGGAGAATTTAACTCTCTGCTGACATCACTGCATAGATCTTCTAGACAAAAAAATCAACAAAGAAGCAGTGATCCCAAATGACACACTAGATCAGATGGAATTAATTGATATTAGAAGAACATGTTACCCCAAAACTACAGTATGTACATTCTTCTCAAGTTCACATGGCGTATTTTCAAATAGGCACACAAAGTAAGTCTCTACAAGTTGAAGAAGATTTAAATCACATCAAGCATCTTCTCAGATCCCAATGGCATAAAATTAGAAATCAACTACAATAAAAAGACTCACAAGCATTGAAACACATGGACTCTAATAGCATGTTATTAAATAATGAATAGATTACCAAATAGATAAAAGAAGAAATAAAACATCCTGGAAACAAATGAAGATGAACACAAAACAACACAAAATATATGGGACACATTGAAAGCACTCCTAAGAGGAAAGTTCAAATCACTATAGGCCTACCTCAAAAAACAAGAAAAACTTTTCATAAGTTATCTAACCCTAAACTTAAAAAATTAGAAAGATAAGAAAAGTCCAGAGTAAGCAGATGGAAGAAAAAAAATAAAGACCAGAGTGGAAATAAATGACGGAGAGACTTAAGTTGATCTTTATTATCAAAGATCAATAAAAACAGGAGCTGATTCTTAGAAAAGATAAACAAGATTGATGAACCTCTAAGCAGACTCATCAAGAAACTAAGAGAGAGGAACCAAATAAACAAAATCAGAAATTAAAAAGATGAAATAATAACTGACCCCACAGAAATACAAAGGATTATAAAAAATAAATAAAAAATACTATCAATGACTATATTCCAAGCTAGACAATGTAGATGAAACTGACAAATTCTTAGAAAAATACAATCTTGCAAAAGAAAATCGGGAAGAAACAGAAAACCTGAATAGGCAGATACCTACTGAAGAAATTGCAGCACTAAAAAATAAATAAATCTTCCAGCAAACAAAAGCCTTAAGCTGGACAGCTTCACAGGGGTGTTTTAGCAAACATTCAAAGAAGAACTAACAACTATACTCCTCAAACTATTCCAATAACTCTGATGACCATAGATGCAAAAATCTTTAAAAATTTTTATACACCATAACCAAGTGGAATTTATTCTGGAGATGCAAGCCTGGTACAATATTCACAAATCAATAAATATGATACATCACATAAACAGATTGTGAGATAAAAATCACATGATCATATTAATTGATGCAAAAAAAAAAGCATTTGACAAAATTCAACACTTTTGTTTTTGGTAAAAATTCTCAGCAAATCAGAATAGAGGGATCATAACTCAACATAATAAAGGCCATATATGAAAAACCTACAGCGAACATCATACTCAATGGGCAAAAATTGAATCATTTCCCCTAAGAAAAGTAACAAGACAGGGATGTCCACTTTCAACACTCTTGTTCAATGTAGTACTATAAATCCTACCCATAGTGATCAGACCAGAAGAAAAAATATAAGGCATCCAAATTGGAAAGTAGGAAGTAAAACTCATTATTCACAGATGACATGATATTGTATGTAGAAAACCCTAAAGACTTCATTAAAAAAAACTATTGCATCGAAGATGGCGGCTTAGGTAAACACACATAAACTACTGCTGCGCACAATAATTTCAAAACTACAACTAAAAAACAAAGTGTCTATCACCCAGAACCATGGGAAAGCTGGCTGAAAGGAAGCTCTACAACTAGATTGAAAGAGAAAGTAGCATTCAGGGCACAAGTGCTGAAAAATTGAGGTATGAGGGCGCTAGCACGATAGAGGCAGGTGGAGGATCCTGGCTGGCAGAGGGCATTGCTTTCTTCAACCCAAAAAGAGACAAGCTCCCAATCTCTCTGAAATCCAGTTTCTGGGGAGAAGCTAGACTGTGAGCCATCGGGTCGGAAAGTGAGGGTGGCTTGATTGCAGAGCTGCGTCCAAGAATAATTGTTTGCTGTGCGGGTACGCAGTCAGAGAAGCAGAGATGGCTATTGGTCATGCCTCAGCCTAGTGACACTCTGAGACTCCACCCCGCACAATCTACAAATACACCCAAGCTCCAAGCAGTGGCTTTTGCATATGAATGGCCTTCTCTAGTGCAGTTTAACCTAACAAATTTGCAACCTGGTGCAGACAGCTCCAAAGCTTCCAAGCTCCAAGCAGGGAGGAGAGAACTGTGGTTCTCACTGTAGCTCCTGTAGGGTGACCTCAGACAGTAGCTGAACTGCACCCCATTGGAGATCCAGAAGCCAGTGTAACTAGTGATCAGTGTGAGACACCAGATTTCAACTTCTCACATCCATAAGTGACACATTAGGGAAGCAGACTCAGTGAGCACCAAAACCCCACTGAAACAAGGCCAGCACCATAAGCATGTCTGCAGCACAGCAGTTCTTCCAATTGGCCTGGAGGTCAATTCCTCCCAGTCCACCAACAGCAATAAAAGCTTAACTAAACCATGATATTGCACTTAGACCACAAAGGGGTGTACCAAGAGCAACCACCTCGGGTGATTGGGGAAGCTGAGCTACTGGACCCTATAGGTTACCTACCACACAAAGCTACTCCATAAACACAGAGAGGCAACCAAACTGCAGAGACACAGAAGCATGTCACAAATGGAAGGGATGGAGAAAAGTAAACTACTGGATGACACAGAGTTCAGAGTCACATTTATAAGGATACTCAAGAATCTTCTAAAAACTGCTGAGAAACTTGAAGAGACCTTCAAGGACCTTAATGAGAACACCAAAAAAAAAATAAAAAATAAAAATAAAAATGGAAAAGGACCAGTTAGAAATTAAGCATACACTGATACACTGTCTGAAATAAAGAATATACAGAAACTCAACTGTAGATCAATGTACCCCAAGAGTCAAACCAAAGATCTGGAATATGAGGAAGCAAAAAACACCCAACCAGAGAGGCAGAAAGAAAGAAGAATCCAAAAGTGTGAAGATAGCGTAAGGAGTCTCTGGGATGGCTTTAAGCATACCAACATCCGGATTTTTGGGATACCAGAAGAAGAGAGAGCAGGATACTGAAGGCCTATTGAAAGAAATAATGACAGAAAACTTTCCTTACCTGGTGAAAGAAATTGACTTACAAGTCCAGGAAGTGAACAGAATCTCAAACAAGAGGAATCCAAAGAGGACCACACCAAGACACATCATAATTAAAATGCCAAGGGCAAAAGACAAAGAGAGAATCTTACAAGCAGCAAGAGAAAAACAGTTAGTTACCTATATGACAATCAGCTAATTTCTCAACAGAAACTATGCAGGTCAGAAGGGAGTCACAAAAAATATTCAAAGTGATGAACAGCAAGAATCTACAACCAAGATTACTCTACCCAGCAAAGCTATTATTCAGAATTGAAGGTCAGATAAAGAGCTTCACAGATAAGAAAAAGCTAAAGGAGTTCATCAACACTAAACCAGGATTACATGAAATGCTGAAGGATATTCTTTAAGAAGAGGAAGAAGAAGAAAAAGGTAAAGGTAAAAACTATGAACAACAAAAGATATCAAATACATACCTACCAACAAGTGAATCTAAAAACCAAGTGAATAAAAAATCTGAAGAACAGAATGGACTGGTGAATATAATAGAATCAGGGACATAGAAAGTGAGTGGACTGACAATCCTCAGGGGGAAGGGGATCTGAGGTGTGCAGGAAAAGATTACACAAAACTCTTACAGCTATGGATAAAGGCAGTGGCGGGGGTAAAGGCATAGGGTGGGGTGGGGAATCAGGTGGAGGGGAGCTATGCGGGGGGGGGGGCGGGGGGAGGAACACCTGTAATAATCTGAACAATAAAGATTTATTATATATTAAAAAAAAAAAAACTACTAGCTTTAATAAATGAATTCAGCAATATAGAAGGATACAAAACTAACAACCAGAAATCAATGGCATTTTTATACACCAATAATGAACTCTCAGAAAGAGATAATAAAAAAAATCCCATTTACCATTGCAACAACAAAAAAAATTTAAGATACTTAGGGATAAACTTAACCAATGAGGTAAAAGACCTATACTTGGAAAACGACTGGATGTTGACAAAAGAGATAGAGAAAGATGTAAGTGGAAGAACATGCCGTATTCATGAACTGGTAGAATCAACACCATTAAAATGCCCATGCTACTCAAAGCAATCTATGCAATCCCTATTAAAATAGCAATGGCATACTTCACAGATCTAGAACAAACACTCCAAAAATGTATATGAAATGAAAAAAGACCCTGACTGGCCATAGCAATCATGAGAAAGAACAACAATGTTGAAGGAATCAAAATACCAGATTTCAAGTTATTCTATAAAGTAATTGTGCTCAGAACAGCTTGGTACTGGCACAAGAACAAGCAGATAGAGCGATGGAACATAACAGAGAACACATAAATTGTCCCAAGTTAATATGCTCAATTAATATTTGACAAAGGAGGCAAGAGCATACATTGGAGCAGAGGCAGACTCTTCAATAAATGGTGTTGGGAAAATTGGACTGGTACATGCAAAAAAACATAAAACTAGGTTACCAACTTACACCATACACAAAAATAAACTCAAAATGGATAAAAGAATTAATGGAAGTCCTGAAACCATAAACATCTTTGAAGAAACTATAGGAAGCAAAATCTCAGACATGTGTAATAGCAATGTTTACCAATACATTTCCTAGGGCAAAGGAAACTAAGTAGAAATAAACAAATATGATGAAATGTGCCATTGGTATTTCAATAGGAATTGCATTTTATTAAAATTAAAAGCTTCTGCCTAGCAAAAGAAACTATCAACAAAATTAAAGGCGAGACCACTGCATGTGAGCAAGGTAATTTCTTGATTAGAGCTCTGCTTAGGAAGATGAAGCCATCTGGAGTCTAAAAAATCAACTGAAGGACATAACATGTGCCATAGACCAGTTGGTAGTGGAATGCTGCAATAACAATAGAGGGCCTGGACAAGAACAAACAGTGGAAATGAATGCATAGGTTCGAATGCTCAACAACACTAAAATAAAATCAGTAGGATTTGATAACTGATTTGGTATAGGTAAGAGAGCGTGAGAGAAGTAATTAACAGAAAAGCCCATAAATGGAAAAAGAGAAAGCAGAAGGACAAGCTAGGATTGCAGAGAAAAATTATTATTTTTTTTTAAATATTGAGTTCTACATTAAATTTGCAACATGCATTCTATAAAATGTATTACAAATCAATATTTCTATCTTGTCTCTATAATGATACCAGATACTTCTTGAGGAAGAGGGGGTAAAAGGAGTGAGCAGGATGAACTGACATGTCAAAAACTCTTATTTTCTACACTCAGGTGCCATATACATGCTGTTATTCTCATTTTAAAGATAAATTAAAGCTCAGAACTATCCTGTATGTTGTCCACATTGCCAAAGATAATGTAATATGTCCCCAATTTTACTGCATTACAATAGACCTATGAGTATCCATGTTAGAAAATCCAGGGAGCAGATATTTGCTGAATTTAAGGAAAAAAAACACTTTTTCAACAGTTATAATTATAAGTTCAAGAAGAGAACTTGAGGAAAAATGTAATGAACTTATGGAGATATGCAATGTACAAGCAAAAGAAATCATAAAATTTTGTTCCGAATTATCTCAATATAATAACTGATATGTGAGTAAGATACACAGCAGCAAATATTAAATATTATAGCTTTTTCTTCTTCTTTGTGCTAGTGTACACATTTCTAAAATAGCTTCCTTTTGTTTTTTTTCAAACTTAAATGATAGATTTTTGTTTCATCATTTTCCTTACATTTAATATATATTTCTGTGAATGTCTTGTGGTGGAATTGTATGTTTTTTATTCAAATGCAAAAGAAATGATGAAATTTAAGAGCTAACTTCTAATTAAGCTTCCAGAAAGTAATTTGTTACTTTGTCAAGATATAATCTATATCTTTAGATCACATACTACTAATAGAATAAACGAAAATACACTCCATGTGTGCATTTCACAAGAAAATGAACATTGAAAGTGTTTTGACATTAAGGAACCAAGCTCCACCGCACTTGTACATGTAAATTCTTCCTGAGTAAGTTATAAAAGATACCATAAACTAAAATTTAGACTTCAAAATTGAAGCTTGCATTCAAATCTTGATATTTTTAAATAACCACACTTACTTGTGAAGACCTAAGTACAAATGGTCAACTAATCTTGTAAAATCTGAACAAAAAAATTAAAAAAAAAAAAAGAAACTTAGCAAAATCCCAAAGCAAGTTCTCCTACCTCCTTCTTATTAAAATTGTTTGATTGATTTTTCCTCTTCATTAGGAAAGGGTAGGTGTTTTTTTTGTTTGTTTGTTTTTGGTTTTTGTTTTATTTTAACATTTATTTAACTTAATTGTAGTCTATGGAAAAATATGCATATGTACCAGTTGTAATTTCCCTGTTGTACCCCTTTAATGTACATTAGGTTAAATTGTAGTGACTTGACATGTATAAATAGCTTAGTCCAAGATAGAAATGGTACCCAGTGCAGGGGCCCTATCCAGAACATGTGCGATGTTCAAGACCAATCTGAATATGGGAATCCTAATTAAATTGTTCAATGCTAATTTGCTATATGCAGGTGCAAAAGCAAGGACACAGTAATCTCACTGAAAACACTGCGCAGGTATGCTTTTCTATAACCACAAAATATTGATGTCACTATTTGGCAAGAAGCCTTTTTGTTTTTGAGCTTGTTTGCATTTGTGCATAAGTTGTCATTGACCAGTCAGTTGTTGACTGTGTTGTTTGTAATAAAGCATGTCCCACTTGCCTGCTTGTACCCACATGTTCTTCAGATTTCTCTCACCCAGGAGGGTCAAGTCCCTGGCTGAGAAGGAGCTTGCCCCTAAACACCAGTGTAAAGAAACGCTACTTTGTCAACAGCCAGGTAGATTTCAGCAGCTAACTTCCTTCCAAAAATGCACAGCAAGGTAGGATGAGGTAGGAAGTGTTAAAGGATAAAAAATATTTAGAGATCTACAGAGACATAGGCAGAAGTTTTTGGTCAATACTTAGTCTAACAGATCTAACCTCACCCCCTCAACCGCTCCCTGCCCCCCCTAGTCAAAATTCTAGCAGATATCTTTTTGAAGAAACCTATGATTGCAATGAGACTTGTAACTTGCTCTTGATATTTATCACAACAGCTCAAGCTGGGCAGATTGGTGATAGGGAACCTGGGATCCTGTATCTTTATAAGATCTGGGACCAAGGCCAAGGACCTTAAAGGACTGAACTGGGTGTTAATAGCTGGCTCTAGGAGGAGGCATGGAGGCCTGTGCCATGCCAGCTCTGCCAAGGGTTCGGCATGTCTGAGGGAGGGTGGCGAAGGATGTAGAAAAGACAAAGAGAATAAGCTGGGTCTAGGTGGATCTTTCTGCGCCTGGCTGAGGCCACAGAGAGAGATCCAGACTGCAAACTGAGCCTTTATTTTATAGTCAGAGGTAAACAAGGTAGTTTACAATGTTCTTGTAAGTTTTACTTGTTTTGGCAGCACTTACTGCACCTCCCACAGCCCATTAGCTACCAGGAAAGATCTAGAGATCTTTACAAAATCAAGCTAAATTATGCTAAGAGGGCTATGCCCACTAAGCTGTGACTTGTTTGTGGCTTTGCCAGCAGGTCAGTCCGAAGCTTAATCCTATAACTGCTCCCTACAGAGGCCAATTCAGAAACTTAGCATTTCAGCTATTTAGGAGTCTGCATCAAGGAAGACTTATATGTCTACCTGTTAATGCTATCTAAAAGCATATTATTATTTTTCAAGGAGAGAAACTGAGATTGAGAGAGGCTAAGAAAAGTTCCCAGCATTATGTAGAGTGAGTCAAGCCAACATTTGCATTCAGATTCCAGAGTTCACAACCTTTCCACTATATTAAGAAGTTGTAATATTCCTTAGGCAGGTCAAAGTGTTTGTTTTTTCTAAAAACAACAAACAAAACATTGTTTCCAAATTAGGAATCATCTTTCAATTCCTAATTTGATTTAATATTTTAGTTTATTATTGGAGGTCACAAAATAAATACCTGGATCTTATACTATCACTTGAACTTAACCTTTACTAGTTCTTCTTGACATTTCTGCCTAAATTTAGACAAAATATTTTGTACAATAATACAGATTTTCCCTAATTGATCCTTTCTCATAAAATCTCAACAGTAGTATAATTTTTTTATAAATTCCAATTATTCTTGACCAAACCTCCAAATAAAAAAAGAAATTAACCAATTTAGCAAAACTCTTTTAGTTTGAAGTTAATGATACACCCCGAATAAAACACAAAATAATAAAAAAAAAATAACAAATACAGAAGGGTTCTCAGATATCAGACAAAATTACAGAATAGAGAGATTAAAATAGCAAGCAAGTATTTTAAATATTGCTAAAGAAATGAAAAAATATCTGAGAGATAATTTAAATTTGTGCAACTTTCTTATGACCATTTCCAAATACACACCAAAATTAGGAAGGTCACAATTGGTTTAAAACAATCTGGTCACTTATGAATAGTGTGGTATATTAGAATAATACCTCCCTGTTCCTTTAGACAAGCAATGATTTTTTTTTTATTTTTTTTTATTGTTGATACTATTACAGATTTACCCCATTTTTCCCTCACTTTTCCCACCTCCACCCAGGCCCCACTCCCCTTGCCTCTGACCATGACCACACTGTTGTCTGTGTCCATGGGCTATGCATATACAGTATGTTCTTTGGCTAATCTCTTCAACTTCTTTCATCCATTCCCGCTAACCCCCTCCTCTGACATCTATCAGTCTGTTCAATGTATTCATGCCTCTGATTCTATTTTGTTCATCAGTTTATTTTGTTCGTTAGATTCCACGTGTAAATGAAATCATATGGTAAACACAATGAAATAGTACTACACAGTGGAAAAAACGAAGGAACTCTTACCTTTTGTGACAGCACGGATAGATCTGGAGGTTATTATTCTAGGTGAAATAAGCCAGTCAGTTAGAGCAGTGATTTTGAATGAGTGTGCCACAAGAATTTTTTAAACATGCAATTCCTGATCTCTTTTCCCTTAGATTGTAGAATAAAAATATAACAATAGCCGTCCATTGTGAACGAATCAAAATTATACTTATTTTTTCTCAGATTGGTAAAAAATATAAAATATTTTTGGAATGCCTCAGAAATTTAGTAATAAGTTTATGTGTGCTATGAGATGAAAAACATTGAAAATTACTGAATTCTGCTATTAAGCTAAACATACACACATACCTAGAAATACATACAAAAATTAAAGTATAAATTACCATGTTGTCTGACCAGCATGGCTCAGTAGTTAAGCGTTGATCTGGGAACTAGGAGGTCACGATTCCGTTTGGGTTGTTATTCTGGGCTGCAAACATTGCACAGCTCCTCTGCTGCCTGGAGGCAGGCTGCCTTGGGACAGAAGGAGGTGGAGAAGGTCACTGAACAATGGGTCGGTTGGAGTTTAGAGGGAGGTGGTGGTTCAAGCTGCTGCCAACCGTGCCCAAGTGTTGCACCTGTGCCTTGAGTTTCTTATAAATGGCTGAAACAAATTTTGGAATCTTTGGGTTGTCATTGTATCTGTTCTAACTCCCTCTTGTGGATTCTGACTATAAATTTGCTGTAACACCTATGGTCTGCACTGCAGTTGAACTCTGCCTTTACCGTGATGAAGTGCTGCAACTGAAGCTGCTGGCCAGATTAATAAAGGCTCATAAATTTTTATCTCTGTCTCTGGTGGTCATCTCTTTCGGGTTGCCCCATAACAGGTTGTAGGCTTGATCCCTAATGTGGGACATGCAGGAGGCAGACAATCAATGATTCTCTTGTCATTGATGTTTCTCTCTCTCTCTCTCTCTCTCTCTCTCTCTCTCCCATCCTTTCTGAAATCAATAAAAATATATTAACAAAATAAAAAATTACCATGTGAATATGAAAACAAACACTCTAAATCTTCTGTGAATATGATTCAATATATTTATATGACACAGAGATACTGTACCAAGTGTAAACAGACTTGATTCTAGGCAGAATTTTACCCCTTAAGAACAGGGTGACGGGAGAAGTTAGTAATAGCCCGGGGCCTGTTTTGTGTTTTTTGTTTGTTTGTTTGTTTGTTTGTTTTTAGCTGTAAAGTGAAGGACTTGGGATGGATGTTTTCTAAAGTCATTTCCAGCCATATGATTATATATGATTCTTAGACAAGAGGGTGAGAAAATCTATATGACTGGATTAAATTGCCTTTGTCCTTGGTCCCGAGCAGCTTCAGACTTTAAGGCTGATTCATTACCACCAGGAAGGAACATTTCCATTTCAATTTTTGAAGTAATCACAGCCAGGTTTAACCCTTTCAGACTTAATGTTAATTCTCTTATTTTTCTCACACCTCTATAGTTGTTAGTCCAGGACTTTCTTGTAATTAGATGTCAGTCTTTGATTAATTCTGCATTTGCTTCAGGAATTGCCTACTTTTAGCATTAGACCATTTCTAATGCATGTGCTTCCTGCCCTATGTATACTTATTTATGTTTTATGCCCTTTTCTTGCACCTAAGCAGCACTTTTTTTTAGCTGATAATTCTCTTTAAGATTCCAAGTGTTCCCTTTGAAATTCAACAGTTCTGACCCAATAATATACAGAATAATCTACTTTTAGCTCTTTCTATCTGTTTTAAACCAGAATCATTTTATGTTAAATATAGAAAATTATATTGTTATTGTACATTCTTGTTCCAAAACATTGCTTTAATTTTTTTTTAATAATATTAATTAGAATTCCTATCATAAAATACATTATAAGATTTAATTATTGGATAGGCAAAATGGGTATATTTCACTTACATAAGTTAGAGATTATATAATACCTCATAACTAAAAATTATAAAAATATAGAAAAATAATTAATTATTTAAGCAAACTGTAAATTCAATAATGAAGTAACCAAATTCAACAATGAGGCAACGAAATTTAAAGTTTCAAATGAATTACTCAGATGGTAATTTATTAATATGCTTTACAGCCCTAACACATAAGATATATGAATTTTTTAAGCAGTAAAAGGGATATACAAACGAGAAAGAATACTTTATCTCTTTCTTCTTTTTTATCTTTTTTGTTCTATAAGTTGTCTCCAGATTGAAGGGGGGAATAGAGGGATGGAATAGTAAATCTTTGTTGTATAAAAACTTAAATAGAAAATAATTTTATAAATAAAATCTTTGAATTCTGCACTGTTTCATTTAAAATTATATATATATATATATATATATATATATATATATATATATATATATATTTGTATATATATTTGTATATATATTTGTATATATATTTGTATATATATTTGTATATATATTTGTGTGTATATTTGTGTGTATATATATATATACATATGCAGTTTTATTTAAAATTATATATATATATATATATATAATTTTAAATTATATATATATATATTTGGACAGAACTTTTTTATTTTATTTTATTATTTTTTTTAATAAATCTTTATTGTTCATATTATTACAAATGTTCCTCATTTTTCCCCTCCATTGCTTCCCTCCACCAGGTTCCCACCCCACCCTCTGCTCTTTCCCCACCACCCCATTGTCCTCATCCATAGGTGCACAGTTTATGTTCAATCTCTTCCCACACCCCCCCACTCCCCTTTTCCCTGAGAATCGTCAGTTCACTATTCCATACCTCTAATTCTATTATATTCACCAGTTAATATTGTTCATCAGATTTTTTTAATTCCCTGGGTTTTTAGATTCACTTGTTGAAAGTTATGTATTTGTTGTTCATAATTTTTATCTTTATTTTCTTCCTTTTCATAGAAAACCCCCTTCAGCAATTCATATAATTCTGGTTTGGCGGTGATGAACTCCTTTAGCTTTTTTTTTATTTGTGAAGCTCTTTATCTGGCCTTCAATTCTGAGTGATAGCTTTGCTGTGTAGAGTATTTTTGGCTGTAGGTTCTTGCTATTCATCACCTTGAATATTTCTTGCCATTCCCGTCTAGACTGCATGGTTTCTGTTGAGAAATCAGCTGACAATCGTATGGGTACTCCTTTATACATAACTACCTGCTTTTCTCTTGCTACTTTTAATATTCTCTCTTTGTCTTTTGCTCCTGGAATTTTAATTATGATATGTCTTGGTGTGGTATTCTTTGGATTCCTTTTGTTTGGAGTTCTGTGCACTTCCTGGACTTGTAAGTCTAATTCTTTCACCAGGTGGGGGAAGTTTTCTGTCACTATTTCTTCCAGTATGTTTTCGGTATCTTGTTCTCTCTCTTCTTCTGGGACCCCCATAATTCTGATGTTGGTTCGCTTGAAGTTGTCCCAGAGGTTTCTTATATTATCTTCAACTTTCTGGATTCTCTTGTCTTCTTGCTTCTGCAGAGGAGGGTCTTCTGTCTCTTTATGTTCCAAATCTTTGACTTGATTCTTGCGATCTTCTATTCTGTTTTTAGGACTCAGTATAATATGTTTTATTTCAGACAATGTATTCTTTATTTCTATTTGATCCCTTTTTATTTCTAGTTGAGTCCTTTTCATATCCTCATAGGTCTCGTTTATTTTATCAGCCTTTTCTAGGAAATTCTTGAAAAACCTTATAACCGTGGTTTTGAACTCTATATCCAGTCACTTTTTGTCCTCCATTTCTTTCGTTTGTGATCTGTTTCCTTGTCTTGGCATTTTCGCGGCTTCCCTGAGTTGGTAGGATGGCTTTGTGTGCTAAGGTGTCCTATATGGTTCAGTGGGTCAGTCTCCCAGTTACCTGAGGTGGACACTCTTGGTGCCCCCTTTTGTGTGTACAGCCTTGTTGTAGCTAAGTCTTGATTGTTGTTGGTATCACTGGGAGAAACTGACCTTCAATTCAATTGGCTGTGAGGATCAGCTGTGTCTATGCCAGGAGAAAACCTTATTCTACTAGACTTGGAAAATTGCAAAAGCCTCTGCTCAGCTTGGATGGAGCAGAGTTTCAGGATGGAGCCTACAGCCTTGGCTTACGGTCAGCTCCGCCCTATGAGGTTCCTGAGTCTTAGTGCTCCTCAGGGTACTCGCTGCAAGCACCTCTGAGAGAAAGGTGCCCTCAAGTTTCGCCCGCTACCAAACAGTCTAGGCTCTCCCTCAATGAGCCCGGAACTGGGGTTCAGTGCAGTTGGAAGTGGGGTTGGAAGTAGGGTTCAGAGCAGTCTGGAGCTTTTGTCTCCTTCCCACTAGGGCAATCTAGTGGCACAATCTCTGCGCAATGTGCGTGCCTTTTCGGGACTTCCTTTCACCCCTTCCCTGATTTTCTGCCTTACAGCCCAGGCTCCCTCTGTATGAGCCTGGGTCCCCAGGGTCTGGCCTAGAACTGGGGCTCAGTACAGTCCAGAGCTTTTGTCTCCTTCCAGCTAGGGCAATCTAGAAGCAGAGTCAACAGTCTGTCCTCTGCGTGCAATGTGCATGCTGCTGGGTGCTCTGCCTTTCATTGCTCCCCTGAGTTTCCACCTTACAGCCCAGACTCCCTCTGTATGAGCCTGGGTCCCCAGGATCTCACCCAGAACTGGGGTTCAGCACAGTCCGGAGCTTTTATCTCCTTCCCGCTAGGGAACGCCAGCCAGGCACTCAGCTTCCCCTCCTCTCCGGCTCCGTCCTCTCCCTGCACTCACTGTGTCTCTGTACCTTAGGCTTTTACAGCTCCTCTGATTTTCCTTCTGGTTTTCTCTTTCCTTCTAGTTGTAGAATTTCCAGTCAGTCAACTTTCCTGTAGTTCTGGATAATGTCCATTTTGTATTTTAGTTGTATTTTTTTGAAATTATTGTGCGAGGCTGCAGTTAGGCGTTTACCTATGCCGCCATCTTGGTTTCTCCTAAAATGATATATTTTTTAAACCCTACCTTTAATGTCCTCCATAATGTTTAAGGCAAACTCCCAAGATACTGGTACTAGACAAGAACTCAAGTGTGAGTAAAGGATAACAAACCACTGTCAGGAATGCTTAATAAACAAAACCACATCACCAGTACATAAACACAAGTTATTGCCAGGACAGAAGAATATGACTGTGCCAATATATTTCTGCTTTCTGCACACCTTCTGAAGAAGTAGTTTTAGGTTTTGGGTGATTTTGGGTGTTATTACCCTACAAGCTGTTCTGAGGAAGTGTATAGGCACAAAGAAAAATTTAACATCATTGAGAGACTGCTTCTGAGTCTCTCAATGAAAACCTTTGGTGACGGTCTTAAATATCACACACCTCAACCGTTAATTCTATAAAAATTGTCCCAAATTTTAGTGCTTTTGTAGAGTACACTCAATAATTCTAAATATTACTACTTGCTATATAAGAAATAGAAGGTAAATTATAAACTTCCCTGGATAGCATTTTAAAGTGATTTAAACAATCAAAGTCACTTCCTACTTCCAGTATTCTTTAAGCAAATTATCAATGTAGTTTTTTAAAATCTTCTCCTAAAGACATATTTTTTTATTGATTTTAGAGGAGAGAGAGAAAGAGAGAGAGAGAGAGAGAGAGAGAGAGAGAGAGAGAGAGAGAGAGAGAGAGAGAGAGAAGAGATCAATTGCCTCCAGTACTAGTACATGCCACAACCA
This sequence comes from Pipistrellus hanaki, assembly GCF_964339955.1. Taxonomy (NCBI): domain Eukaryota; kingdom Metazoa; phylum Chordata; class Mammalia; order Chiroptera; family Vespertilionidae; genus Pipistrellus; species Pipistrellus hanaki. The sequence goes on from NC_140504.1 coordinate 85,736,395, forward strand.
GGAATGGAACCTGCAACCTGGTCAGAGCAGCCAGAGCACAGCTTGAGCACTAGTGCTTTGAGTCCATATATTCTTCTGAGTTCTGCTTGACTACACCAGCTGTCAGGGCAGGTTCCTTCTCAAACTCCTACCATTGCACTAGCTGTCAGGGACAAACCCCTCTGCCAGGGAATGGACCTTTTTGGATGCCAGGTGTGTGATATTTGGAGAAGCCATGAGAAGTTGTGGATGTATAAGAAAGCCTTTATTTTAGAAGCCAGTGGCCAAATAGCCATCAGAAAAAAACAAAAACAAAAAAAACAGTCCTTCACACAAAGTCCCATTTAGGCACTGCACACAGGCTGATAACCAATTATATCTTCCTTATAAAGCAGTAGTAAATAGTTTTTGTACCAACAGCTATTATCTGAGCAGCTGCACACTGCCCCTAGACTCGCTGCCTCCCATAGCAGTGTCACCTGAGCTCTCTGCTCTTGCCTCTCTGGCCTCTCCCCTCTCTCCAGCCTTTCCTGCACTTCTCTTGCAGCAGGAGCAGCACCTGAGCTCTCCTAGGCAGCCTCAGCAGCTTCTCTAGCCTCACACAGTAGCTGCATCCTCTGTGCCAGCCTTTCCCCCCCCCCCCCCCCCCCACTGCACACTGGCTGGTCAGTAACATACCACTTAGACAAAAGAGGCCAGTTGCCAACATAACATCCATCATTTGGGTACAGAAGGGCACAGTGTACCATGACGTTGCTGTGGCCTTGCAGCTGTATAGTCCTTGGACATTCTGATTAAGATTCCCACGTTCAGAGTGGCCTTGGCCATCCAGCGTATTAAGAACAAGGCTTTTCACACTCTGAGTTGACTTGACTATCCGGCATGGTTCCCACTTGCCCTGACCGAGAATGAGACCTGCCACCTTTCTGTGTACGAGACAATGCTCCAACCAACTGAGACCCATCAGCCAGGAGGTGTAGTGTAAGTAGCTAATAGCGTGCAACATATTAAATTTATGTGTAGAGTTGTGATTTTTATTTTATATACAGTTTACTACACATTGAATTGTTTTAATATAAACACTATTTACAGTAAGTATATTTCTAATCATACTATGCCTTTTGTAACAAAATTACATTTGAAATTTCTAAAGTTTCATAAAGACTTTGTATAAAATTTTAATTTACTGAAAATATTTATAGAGAACCTGGATATGACAGGTATCTTAATGTGCCAGAAATGTAGCTTTAGACAAATCCTGATTTGAATACTTATTGTTAGGAAATAATATCCATGCTACATTTTAAATATTATTTTCTTTAATACAGGATATAGAAATGTGCTGCAATAAAACACAGAGACTTTTTGTAATTTAATTATGGTAAAGCAATTTTTAAAATAGAAAACCACTTACTAATCCTAAATATTCTCATGACCAATTACCTTTGCATCATCCTGTCAGTTAGCTGCACTGAAAATCCAGTTTTCTCATTACTAATAATGCTTTAATTTTATTGCTCTCATTTTATGCATGATAGCAGTTAAAAATTTTTCACAAGTTGTTGATCAGTTCTATAAAACATTTTGTCTTTCCGCTTTACTGTGGCTGAATAATATCCTCTCTGTACACGATGTGCTTGCTCTTTTAGCTCATCTCTTGCTATTTTATTCACTCTCCTCCCACTTGAGTTTGCTATTATTCTTCTCTACCCACACCCTGTAATACACTTTCCCACTAAACTGTATGCCAGGGCCCTTCTGTACAATCCTGAAAAAAGAACAGTATGTGAAGTACACTTTAATAGCATGCCTTTGCTGAGTATATAAAGGAACTCAGTAGATAGAATTATGTTGCATTTGTTTATGATATATGGGCATATTGTGATTGTGACATCATTTTCAGGGGACTATGTTATATTTTTCAATGCCTTCACACTAATTATTTAATAGCAAAATTTTTATGAGGATAGCAACTGAAAAAATGTTTATATTCTTGATGAACTAGAAATTTCTCTGCTACTAAACACTGAACATTGTGTGATCAATTAAATTTGTCCTTGACTGCCAAAAATCTTGGAGAAAAAAAATCAAAAAACAATTCAAGCTTTTCTTTCATAGAACCTTAGTCTTTATAATTTTGGGATACCTGTTTTAGAAAAAGGAATTAGAAATTATAACTACAGCCCTAGCCAGTTTGGCTAAGTGGATAGAGCATTAGCCTGAAGACTGAAGTGTCTCAGGTTTGATTTGGTCAAGGGCATGTACCTTGGTTGCAGGCACACCCCAGTAGGGAGTGTGCAGGAGGCAGCTGATCGATGTTTCTCTCTCATTGATGTTTCTAAGTCTCTATCCCTCTCCCTTTCTCTCTGTAAAAAATCAATAAAATATATTTTAAAAAAATAAAAATTATAACTATAAATGTAGGTGGAGAGCTGTGGAAGAGCCTTACCCAAGTCAGGGCTTTGAAGTTTAAGCTTTATTTAGCTACCTGGAAAGTCCACTTCTGCTTGGTACTAAATTTTATGTCAAACTGCTACTATCTCTCTCCATCATCATATCTTAATGCATTAGAAAACCTTTTATCATATCTAATAAAGAGGAAATATGCTAATTGACCATCACAGCCTCACAAAGATGGCAGAGCCCACAGTCAATAAGGAGGGAATATGGTAATTGACTGTCATGCTTTCAAAGATGGCAGTGCCCACAGCCACAAGATTGTGGTGCCCAGTCCTCTAAGTCCTGCCAGTGTGGCAGGCACTCAGAACACGAGACCTGCCCCCCAGGCAGGTCCACCCACTTTGCACGCCTACCTCCATAGTTCCCCAGTCCCCCAACTGCTCAGGGCGGGTCTGAGACTCAGGCAAGCCTCAGATGATGGCTGCATGGCCAACACCTAAGGTGCAGGCAAGCCTCAATGGCAGCTGCCCAGCCGCCCAAGGCCGCCCGAGGCTCAAGTAACTAGGGCCGTCCAAGTCCCGCACTGCCAGCGATGGCAGCAGCAAAGGTGTGATGGGGGAGTTGCCATCCCCTGATCACCAGGTCATCTCCTGCCCCTAAGGGCTCTCGGACTGTGAGAGGGTGAAGGCTGGGCTGAGGAACACCCCTCCAGTGCATGAATTTTCATTCACTGGGCCTCTAGTCCTTACATAATTGAAATCACATTGCTTGGTTAATTGATTTCTGGAATATATGGAAATTATTTTAAAAATTACATCCACATAAACAAACATTCTTTAAACTTAAAGCATGGGAATACTCATTATTTTGTCTCTCTTTTGGTTGATATGCAAGGCTTTTTATTCAGGTAAAAAAAAAATAGGTGGAAGTTAGTTAAAAGAGGTTTTTCTGTTTAATATCCTCACCTTTTATATTTTCATTATGGAATAATAGTTTTACATTTCCTATAACTTTTATTATAAGCTACCTCAAAATTGCATCAAAATAGGTGAATTAAAGTTATCACACTTGACTATTTGTAGGAAGATTCTCTGTTTTATAGATTATTCATAGTAATATTGTAATATACAGCTGATTACCTTGGATCTTTCTGAGTTGCTTCCTTTTGTTATAGCTGGAATATGCTATGTAAATAAAATATAATTCATTCTACTTAAACCATATGATAAAGTTTTTATTTATATAATTTTAGACTATGTTGTTCCAACCTTCCAAAATTCTAGACAGTTTACAATTGAATATACTTTAGGTGTTTTTCTTATATACATGGATTGAGTATTGAGTACTGAAAAATAGTGGAGGCATGTAGATATGGGTTATTGTTTTAATCAGCAGGCAAAACTAGAAATGAGCCTTGGCCAGCTTAGCTCAGTGGATAGAGCATCAGCCTGCAGACTGAAGGGTCCCAGGTTCGAGTCCGGCCAATGGCACATGCTGGGATTGCGGACTCGATCCCCAATAGGAAGCGTGCAGGTGGCAGCTGGTCCATAATTCTCTCTCATCATTGATGTTTCTATCTCTCTCTCCTTTTCCCTTCCTCTCTGAAATCAACAAAGAAATATATATTTTTAAATAAAAAATTAAATAAATTTAAAAAAGTAGAAAATAGTCAATGTTTTAACATAACTTTTGTGTTGCAATTAATACATTCTTTTAAATTTATATAGAAACAAATTATAGAAATATTAACTTTGCCAATCTGTTTTGTCACACAGCAATGAATAGCAAATGGTCATAGGTGTTTTCATCCAGCCTTGCAGTGTGAAGTTTTAAGGAGCTGCATTAATGCACACATGTGTACTATCCTTTGAAATCTGCATTCAATCTTCAGGACTCAATTTCAGAATCCAGTGCTATCATTTAAAATAAAAATAGTTTGTTCTTTTATTTGTGCAGCGTAACAGAAGAATTTTAATCAGTCATATGCTGAAGAAACTCATGTCTGCCCTTTGATGAAAGAACTAAATTTCATTACCTTAGTTCAAATTTTAGTTGTTCAATAAATTGCTTTCCCATATCTTATGTTGAATCACCCAAGATGGAATTATTTCATTGCTTAATAACCAAAAGATTTTTTGTTTCAAAGTGTGTGCTTTGCTATGAGTTATAGTCATTGTTAAAACCCATTACTAAAATAAATTTTACTTTTACACCATTTTGCAGGAAAAATATAGCATGGCATTGCAAGAATGATAAAGAACAATTAAATGCTTTAAAAATATTTTCTGAATTAAAGTATTAGTTTAAGTTATTGTGAAAATAGTGCCTAAATTAATAGGCCTTATAAAACTATTTAATTAGTCCTAGTCATTTGAGCTCAGTGGATAGTGTCAGCCTATGAACCAAAGGGTCCCAGGTTTGGTTCCAGTCAAGGGTACTACCTTGTTGCAGGCTCCTCCCAGGCTCAGGCCCTGGCCAGGGCTCATGCAGGAAGCAACTAATGGATGTGTCTCTCTCACATGGGTGTTTCTCTCTGTCTCTCCCTCTCCCTTCCACTCTCTCTAAAAGTCAAGGGGGGCGGGGATCCTCAAGTGGGGATTAAAAAAAGGAAAGAAATACTTTTTAAGCATTACTTTTCATAATGGTTTTGAACAAAGGTGACTCGTCACTCATATGGGGTAGTACATAGTATAAATAGAAAACAATTCATACAAGATCTCTGTATGTGAAGGATGATGGTGCACAATTGGCTTATTATAGGAAATGAAATTTAAGAGAAGTATTTCTGAGCAAAGCAAAGAGAGCAACCATAGCTTGCGGCCCCTGTGCAACAGAATATTGTATACCCGAGTAGCAATTTTCTTTGCAATATCATGTCTTATTTTTTATTTTGAGAATATAATAGATTTTATAATATGGGCTATCATGAAGAATATTCAAAATATTGCATAAATTCATTGTGAGTGGTTGCTTCATAATGATTATTCAGGATTTAGGTATTGACTTAATAAATCATGTATCCAATTTTCATAGGTTTGTATGAAAAAAAAATATTGCTATATATTAAAGACTATAAATGTAACTTTATAAAAATGCCAGCTTGTCTTTTCCAGTTTGTTATCTGAATGGCCAAAGATGCTCTTTTGTAATTCTTGTTGTGTGTCTATCAGGATAGGCTTGCTAACTAAACAACCGTAATTGTTTCAGTGACTAACACAGCAGAGTTTATTGTTTTGCTCACTCTGGACAACCAATGAAGATCAGTTGGGGGTTCTACATTTCATTATCTTTCAGAGATCAAGCTAATGGATGTTCCAGCCATTATCTCGAATGGTGCCTATCACAGAGGCAGCAGGAAAGATCATTCATTAGTGTCTCACCCTGGCAATTATGTGCTCTGGCCCAAAAGTGATCCAAGCTACTTCTTTTTGTTCATAGTTTTTAGCCATACCTAGTCACATGGATTCACCTGAGGAAGTCAAATAAATAGAAGATAAAGAAAATCCCACTAGGTAGCCAGTGATCAGAAATAGTGAACAGCACTAATGATTTCTATACTGTACTTATTGCACCAACCTTATTGTTTTAAAGGCAAGATTTGGAAACAGCCTAAGTGCCCAATAGCAAATGAGTGAATAAAAAAATTATATATTGTGTAAATGTACACAATGGGATACTGTGCGGCAATTAAAAAAAAAAAAGAAGAACTCTTAGCATTTGCAACAGCATGGATGGACCTGGACAGCATTAGACCGAACAAAATAAGCCAGTCAGAGAAAGTTAAATATCACATGATCTCACTCATTTGTGGAATCTAATGAACCAAATCAATGGATGATCCAAAATAGACTTAGAGACATAGAAGCATGAACAGACTGCTGAACCTCAGAGGAAGGGAAGAGAGGGGTGGGTGGGTAAAGCTCAACCAATTAACTTGTATCATATATGGATATATGCATAACCCGTGGACACAGACAATGGGGTGATGAGGGCCTGGGAGAGGAGATGAGAACTGGCTGGAAAAAGTTAATGGGGGGAAAGGAGGATCTATGTAATACTTGCAGCAATAAAGATTAAAAAAAAAAAAAGTCAAGTATTATTCAACTATGGAATAACTGATTTAAGTGTCTTTGGAACACAATCATGATTAAAAAGCTATATTAACCTGTCATTTTTTTCTAGCCTAGCAGAGAGTAAAACAATCCTTAAGAGCCAACTCCTGCTGGGATGTCTTTCTAAGGTTTCCTGGCTCTTCAAATGCCTTTTACTAATTGTAAACTGGGTAAAACTGCTATTTTTGAGAGCTTGAGTGATGTCAGTTACAAAAACACTTCAACAAAAGTGGTCACTCTTGGCAAGTAATCTACCCTACTGGGAAACAAAGATCTGGAGAAGGGAATAACAAGTACTAAACTGAGAATGATGTCAGCTTTAAAAGTTGTTTCATCAAAGCTTTGTTGAAAACCCAACCATTTTAAAAACAAGTGTCCCACCAAAATGTCTTTTGACTAGCTCCTACCAGATAATGTGTAATAAATTGAGAAACGGAGTGAAAACTCAAACGCAGGAGCATTTTTCTTAGTCCATTAAGAAAAGGGTTTGGATGCCTTGGCTAGGTATCTCAAGTGGTTAGAGTGTTGTCATAATATACCAAGATTGCAGGCTTGATCTTCAGTCAGGGCACGTACAAGAGTCAACCAATGAATATACAAATAAGTAGAACAACAAATGTTGTTTCTCTCTCCCTCTCTCTCTCTAATCAATAACTTAAAAGAAAAAAAAAAAGATTTGGGGGATAGTTTAAAAATTAAAGCAGTGTCTGAACCTTTGAACATTATCTTCATGGCAAGAACTAACAGCACAGTTTTAATCAATGCCTTATACTTAAGTTCTCATCTTGTGTGGGATAAAACAAAAACAAACAAACAAACAAAATTTTTTTAATGAAATAGTGTTTTGAGGATCTAATAGTAAAGCATTTTAGTAGATGTTGCTTCTCAAATATCTTTTTGTGACATGCTGATTTTATAGAATAAGTCATAGATCCCCAAAATACTAAATTAAATAATTTTTGCATAAATATTTCACATTTTGCTATTTTAAATTATTGAGTACTTAGAATGAAAAATAAACTTTTTTTTATTTTAGTGCTTTTAATTATAATAGTAACATAAGATCAAAATATAAAGAAAAGATCACTATCTTTTGGAAAATAACAACCTTTAATTATTCTTACTGTAAATAAACAGTAAAAATAATTAAAGGTTGTTATATTCCAAAATTAAATAAAATTTTTAAAAAATTGATTTGAGCCGAAACCGGTTTGGCTCAGTGGATAGAGCATCGGTCTGCGGACTGAACGGTCCCAGGTTCGATTCTGGTCAAGGGCATGTACATTGGTTGTGGGCTCATCCCCGGTAGGAAGTGTGCAGGAGGCAGCTGATCAATGTCTCTCTCTCATCAATGTTTCTAGCTCTCTATCCCTCTCCCTTCCTCTCTGTAAAAAATTAATAAAATATATTTTAAAAAATTGATTTGAGAGAGAGAGATACATCAACCTATTGTTCCACTTATTTATGCATTCATTGGTTATTTCTTGTATGTGCCCTGATGGGGGAATCAAACCCACAACTTTGAGCTATTGGGATGATGCTCTAACCAACTGAGCTACAGAGCCAGGGTTATACTTATTTTTATCCTATCTAATAAAATAGTAATATGCAAATTGACCATCACTCCAACACACAAGATGGCTGCCCCCATATAGTCAAAGATAGCTGCCCCCATGTGGACACAAGATGGCCACCACAAGATGGCCAGCAGGGGAGGGCAATTGGGAGGGACCAGGTCTATAGGGGAGGGCAGTTGGTGTGGACGAGGCCTGCAGGGGAGGGCAGTTAGGGGCGACCAGCTGGCAGGGGAGGGCAGTTAGCAGTGACCAGGCCAGCAGGGGAGCACTTAGTCGTTGATCAGGTTGGCAGGGAAGTGGTTAGGGGATGATCAGGCTAGCAGTCAAAAGTAGTTAGGGGAAATCAGGCAGGCAGGCAGGTGAGCAGTTAGGAGCCAGCAGTTCTACATTGTGAGAGGGTTGTCCCAGATTGAAGAGAGTGCAGTCTGGGCTGAGGGACACACACCCCCATGCATGAATTTTGTGCACCGGGCCCCTAGTCATTAAATAAAAAGCGCCACTGTTTCTTGAATGTTTATAGTGTGTCAGGCACTATCATTATAAGAACTTCATATGTTTTAACTAATTTTATTCTCACAGCAATCCTCTGTGGTAAGTGTTATTGGCACCTCTCACAGACACCAGAGAGGCGTTACCAGATAGCCCAGCCCCTTGAGCCAGTGGGAGAGGGTTGTCCCCAACCTTGATCTTGTCTTGTCATATAAGTGAATTTATATGAGACACCCTGACTTCATCATGAAAAGCCAATTTATTAAAGTAATTAAAGCATGCATCTTTATTGAAAAAAGCATTAAAAAGTAAGCAAACCTATACATCTGGCTTATGAAACACAGACAAGCTCTCAGCTAATCTGAATAGCAAGTTGGGTGAGAGTATGAGGCATTATATACCCTCCTGTCTATGGGGCACACACAAAATTCTTCTGCTGACTATTTTGGTACAGATTGATTCTCAAGGTCCTTTTTTAACTTTGTTGTGGCCTTCCTAGAATTCACGAGAAGCACCTGGCAACTTTATCTTGACAAGCGTTGAGACTGCTGGCTTCTTTCCTTAGGGAGTAAAACAGTTCTTTTTTTCTTTCCCCTCTTCCCCCCTCCCTTTCTGCATTCTCTCATGAGATAAGTTTTTTGAACCATTTGCTCTGTGTGCTGGCTGGGGAAGATCAATGGCTTGTTAGTTATAAACTGGCTGCAAATTGTCCACATTGATTGGCCTTGTTTTAACTTTCCTATTTCCCTATTTCTTTTGCCCTGGAATCCTATAAGTATTATTATTACCACAAATGAAAATATTAAGAAAAAGTTTGATTCTAAAACCTTTCTACTGACATTCTTCTGAGAATATAGCCTTTGGAGACAAAAAATGGATATTAGAATCTTGCTCTGCCATTTACTTAAAGTAGCAGCCATTTTCAATAATTTGTTGAATCCCTGTAAGCATCCATTTATTTATTTGCAAAACTCACTAACTTGATGAGAAAAAGTATAATGTAAGAATGAAAACTACTTAGCTAACTATCTTCCCCCTAATAAATGTCCAAAAAAACATTAGCTCATTTTATTATTCTTATTTAATTATTAGATTTAAAAGGAAGCATCTAGCACAATCTCAGGAAAGAGTAAATATTTAACAAATATTAGTTACCTTTATTATATATCTTTAAAAGTATTTATAGCCTGAAAAAAATAGGACTGCCCCACGTGTGAAATGGAATCCAACTGGACTAAGAGAACACATCTCTAAATGACCTTGAAATAAAAACCCATGGACTATTTGTAATCTCTTTTCTAAATTTAACTGGTCATAGTCTCCTATTAGTTCTTTCATTGCCAGAAAGTTTGGTATTCATTTAATATACACTAGATACATTTTTCAGAGTACTGGCTTTCAAATCCTGGCATAGAACCAGTTTCAATGACTATTCACATTTCCTACAGAGGCATAGTGGAATTTAATAAAAGATCTGTGGATTGGAAGGAGAGTAGGGTATCAGGGCATGAAAGATTTGTGATGACTCTGATATAATTTTTTTCCTCTTTTCAAAAGCAAAAATCACAAAGCACTATAAATTACTGAGAAAATTACAACTGAATGTTAGCACGATTCAAATCCAAGCATCACCACTGACTATTAAAATGAATGTAGTGCTAAAGCACATTTGAGGTTCAGTGCTCTAAGAAAAACTTCTCTGGGGACGAAAGGTAACTTCTGTACTGTCTGATTAAGGATACCTGTCTGCAAAACTAAATGATGCATCAACATTGCAAGCACAGATCAATTTAATTGATTTGTGTGTATCATTAGCCTATCTGTTATGTTTATGTTTTCAATTGTCAAAAGCTGACTTTGCTGATTAAGGGCTGTGTTTACAGATGTAGTTAGAGGATGGAGAATTCAATCATTAGTTTATATCAGAAAGAGCTGGCCAAGAACATTACTCTTTAAAATGGAAAAATACCAGCTTAAGGAATAGGTGTATTGACACATTAGCTCAACAAATGCAGGAGATTAATGTAGAAGGCGTACTACACATAAAGGTTTAGTTTGGTAAATGTTCCAAAATAAATGTTCCAAAAGTTTATGGAAGATCAACATGGCCTTATTACGTTAACACAGCAAGTTAAAAACCGATGTGACAAGAATTCTATTCTAAATAAGTTTATTTCAAAAATAAAGTTTTTTATTAATAATTACCATTAAAAGTAATTTTTGAAAAAACTAAAATATGATCTTGCTTATTTCTAATAAAAATAGCACGCATTAAATAATTTTTGTTGAATATAGCATTTCTACTAAGGTTTTTGTGAGAATAAAAATATGACAATACTTAATCTCTATTGAGGCTAGCAGATATGAAATTTCTGTCTGTGTAGTATTTTTAAAACTTCTTGTTATTATCTTATTAATAGAGATGAGAGAGGAAAGGAAAAAATATGTATAAGTCACAATGAATTAAAATAATCTACACTAATAAAAGAGAAATATGCAATATGCAAAATATACCTCCACAAGGACCACCAGCCAATCAGGAGTGAGTGTGCAAATTAACCCAACAAAGATGTCAGATTAATTTGCTTAGGCAAGCACAGAGCAAAGACTGAAGGCTCTGGCCCAAGCAAAGACTGAAGACTGAAGACTGAAGACTGAAGATGACTGAAGACTAAAGAGGCTTGCCTTCTCCACTGTGCCTGGAGCAGAAATGCCTCGAGGCTTGGCTTCTCCGCTGCGACCAATTGAAGGCCTGGGTCCCAGTGCCAGAGGAAAACTGGTGCCAGCAGCCAGGGGAAGGAAGGCCTATTGCACCTATTGCATGAATCTTCATACAATGGCCCTCCAGTTTTGAATAAAAAGAAAACAAAGTAATAATCTTGTATTGTGTGGCAACTGCTGATTATTACATATATATATATATATATATATATATATATATATATATATATTTCCTACTATTGTTAAATTTTGTTTTTCACTGAGCAAAATAAATCAGTTGAAGCAACAAATAAATTAAAGACTCCATTTAGAGCATATCCTCTTTAAGAATACAAACATCAATGATAAATTCCCTCTTCTACCATTTCTCACTAAAAAGTTCCAAGAGAAGAGCATTCACCCTTCCAATGAGAAAAATCAGGGTTAAAACTACATAAAAAAATTGAATTCTGCTAGCCTGATCATGAAGTAGTATTCCTACAGAGTGAGCCTACCAGTATATTTTTACAAGCAAATACTGTATTTCATCAATCTAAGGTGACCATGATTATAAGGCACACCATTACATGCACCACTAAGAAAGAAACATATTTGTAATTAAATATAACACGTCTTCAATTGTAAACTGCATCCCTATTTTGTAGAAGGGGCATAATAGAATTAATGAACTGTAGTAAACTTAGGTATGTTGATATGTCTTTTTCTCTTGTACTATTGTACTTCCAGCATCAAATACCAAGGATGTTATATATTTTACTTAAGTGACTTCTTTCACTCTTTTTTCATCAACTCAAAATTATGTGCAAGTAATTTTGTTGATTTGGCCTTAATTTTAGAACACAGTTTAAGGCCTGTGCTTGGGTTCCTTCCAATCTATGTCATGCAACTTGGCACCATTTACTCTTCTGGAGTTCATTTTCTTTATTATGCCTTTGGTTGGCCAGTGATATCAGAGAGAGCTGGCACAGGGGTCCAATTCCTGGGCACTACTCTATTGTCTGAGATCAAAATAATTATTCCAATATATATATATCAATTTTAAAGGCATTTAGGCTAGTTCCACAAAATTGTGATGGAGGATAGGTTAGTTTTCAGTGTCATCCTTCTTTCTGATGTCAAAATTTCTTAGTATTTCCAAACAAAATGTCAGAGGGTGCCCTATTACTTTTGGGTTAGGCTCATAGGCCCTAATAGCTGTATATTATTTATCTTACTAGAGGCCCAGTGGATGAAATTTGTGCATGAATGGGGGGGGGGAATCCCCTCAGCCCAGCCTGCACCCCCTCCAATCCAAGAACTCTCAGAAGATGTCCGACTGCCAGTTTAGGCAGTCAGATATCCTTCTCAAAATCCAGGACCTCTGGCTCTTAATTGCTCACTTGCCTGCCTGCCTAATCGCCCCTAACTGCCCTCCCCCCCCGCCCCCGCTTGCCTGATTGCCCCTAACTACCACTGCCTGCTGGCCTGATTGCTCCTAACTGACCCCCTCTGCTGGCTTGGTCACTCCCAACTGCCCACCCCCTCTGGCTTGGTTGCCCTCAACTGCCCTCCTCCCTGCCAGCATGGTTTCCCCATGCAGCCAGCTGTTCAGTCCTTTGGCCATCCCTCACTAACCCCCTCTACCAGCCTGGCTCTCCATGCAGCCTAATGTCAGTCTGGTTGTTTAGGTCATGATAGCCCCTGGCTTTTTATATATTAGGATATATTCAGGGATAAGTTTAGCAATTAGCAAATCTAATAATCCTTCCAATGGGCCAAAGAAAGGGAAGTGGCATTCTGCCCCCAAGAAAGAAAAAAAATTCATTTAACACAGACTTTTCAGAAATCAAGTAATATTTTTATTCTATAATTAGGGATTCCAAATACATGTGGGTAGAAGCAGTGCAGTTTTACTACAAATAGCAAGGGAGAGAAATTATGAGAGATTATCAGATAAGATATTTTGGGACATGTAGACCTTCTATTTATCCATAGCAAATATCGAATAGTTAGCAAATTAATAATATAATTTATCATAATATTATAATACAACATAATATAGCTTATAAATAGTCACACAGTAGGCTCTGGAGAAAAGATATTCATTCATTTAATTTTTATTTTTATTTTTGTTAACATCTGTTATCAACCTGGCCTAGACTAGGTGTTAGGGATGTAGCAATAGATTTGGCTTTTGCCCTCATGGAGTTTATAATATAGCAACAAATGGAGACATAAGTAATTATTTGTGTAATAAATATTATAAAACAGATTGAAATACGTTATGAGGTCCAACCTAGTGTTTGGTAAGGGTGAAGGAAATGGCATCTTATTTGAGACATCAAAGATGGATACACATCAACTTGATAGGGAATGGGATAGGGCTCCCAGAGAGTCAGTTTATTTGAAAGCCCATAGGCTAGAGCACTAATAGTTCCTTTCTAAAGAAAACAAAACAAAACACCTAAATGTGAATGAAACATAAAGAAGGAATCATGTAAAGGATAAAGTTAAAGATAATAATTGGAGACCATCCACACTGTGGGAAGCCCTGAAGTGATTTTAAAAGTCTAGACTTTATTCTAAAAGTAATGAAATGCTATTAAAGGGTCTCAAGCAAGAATTAACTCATTGAATACTTTTTTTTTAATTTAATACTCTAGCTGAGAGTAAAGAATAATTTAGAGAAGGGATTGATAGAATGCAAGACTGATTTGAAAGCCAATCTAGTACTCCATGTGAGACCATGATGCTGGGAATCAAATCAGGGTGGTGGCAATAGAACTGGGGGAATGTGGATAAACCTGAAAACAATGTGAAGATAAACTCGTTAGAATTTATTGAAGTGGTGAAGAAAAAAAAGAGCCATCAAGGACAGCAAGAGTCCCAATAATCTCTCTTAAGTAATTGGGTACATGTTGATACCATTTTGGGGAGGAGAGGAGAGAGAGAATAATACTGAAGGATAACATAAAACAGAAATGGGGGTAAAGTTCCAGAGGAACTCTGATATTTAAGGATCAGGCAGGAAAGAAAAAGGTGACAGAACAGGTTGAAATGGCACAGTGATATCAGTAGGACAAAAACCTAGAATTTTTTTTATTAAAGAAAACAAGGGAAAAGTTCCCAGTGTAAAAATCAACAGAGTCAAATACTGCTGAAAAATCATGCTATATAAAAACTGGAATTTTATTGACATGGAACTCACTGGCGACTGTAATAAGGTGAGTTTTGGCAGTGTAGCACAAAGAAAATCTAAAAAGAGGGTAATGTGGCAAGGTACCAAAATGGTGGTGTAGATAAATACCTGTACTTGCCACATCCCATAACCACAACAAAATTCCAACTAAAATACAGAATATCCATCATCCAGATGCCTGAAAGCTGGTTGAATGGAAGTCCTACAACTAGAGAAGTAAAGAAGAAAGCACAATGAGACTGGTAGGAGGGGCAGAGGCATTTATAGGCTGGTCTGACACCCATGTGTGCCATTTTTTCAATTGTGAGGGATATCTTAGCTGCAAAAGACTACCGTGAGAAGCAAGGGGTCCCAGCTTCACACCACATCTTCAGCGTAGGGTTCCAGAGTTGGTAAGTCAGGTCCCTATAACTCTGGGCTGTATAAGCCAGCAGGCATTATGGCTGAGTGATACAGAGGTGGGTGGAGACCCAGGTGTTCTTTCTAAAGGGTTTAGTTCTACTTGTTCTCAGCTCCAGCACTGGGTGGCTTTGGGGGACCCAGACTCATACAGGAAGGAACTGGATTGACACACATCAGGACAGAAACTTGTGGGCAGGAACTCAAGGGTGGCTTTCTCTCAGACAGAGTTGCTCACAGGGGTCATCGCTCCTGTGCTGGAACCTCCCCTAGAAACCATATTTGAGTTTCCACCAGCATGGCCCATACTGTTTTCTCCACCCTTGTTATTCCCTGAGAACCCACACCATCCAATTCACAGCCCCACCCAAGCTATTTGCAGCACATTTTCAATATTAATGATCTTTCCTGGCTCAGGCTTCAGAATTTGCTAATCTCTCAAACAAGCTGCAAGCTGGTATCAGTGTACACTAATCCTACCAATAAAAGGCCCAAGACCCAGCACTAGCACCAGCCTGCTTATCTTCACAGATGGACCTCGTGTGGGTACTTCCAAGCCCAATACAAACAGCAGCCATCTGCAGATCCCTCTGTAGCTCCTGCTTGGTGGCCCTAGGCAGTGGCTGACTTTGCACCTCCCTGGAGACCTTAGAACCAGTGCATTCAGTAGATAGCTTCAGATCATAGCAGATTACAACTCCACATTCATAAGTAACACACTCAAGAGGCAGACTCAGTGAGTACCACAGCCCTACTGAAGCAAATCCTGCTCCATAGGGATGTTTCCTGCATAGTAGCTCTTCCATTATAGTCACAGCTAGTCCTCACAGTCAATTGGCCTGGAGGTCAATTCCTCCCAGAAATGTCAACTGTAATCAAGGCTCAACTACAACAGGACTGTGGTGTATCTAACATGCCCAGCTCAGGTGACTGGGAGGCCTTTCTTGTTCATGACATATTATTCTTTTCAAATACCGCTGGTATTGATTTTCTAATTTTCTAAAAATTACCAGTTTTACCAATCTCTTAAATGAAATAGGTTTTGGATTCTTTGAGTTCTTCTATTAACTTTTGTTCTTTGTTTTATTGACTTTCGATGTTTTAATTCCTGCTATTTACTTTGGTTTAATTAGCTTTTCTTTTTCTAATTTTTTAAAGTGGAACTGAAGTTACTGATTCTTCTTCTCTAACACAGGTGCTTAGTGCTACTTAAACTCTCCTCAGTACTGTTTTAGTGACATCCCAGATATCTGTTGTATTGTGTTTTTATTTTTATTTGGTACAAAATGTTTTCTAATTCTATTTTGATTTCTTCTTTGATCTCTGTGTTATTTAGAAATGTATTATTTATTATCAAACATTTGGGGATTTTTCCAGATATTTTTTTCTTTTTGTTTTCATTTAATTCCATGTGGTCATAGAACACACTCTTTTTAACTTTAATCACTTTAAAGTTGTTGAGACTTTATTCTATTGTCCCTAATATAGACTATCTAGGTAAATTTCCCTTATTCCCTGAAAGAGTGTGCATTCTACTTTTGTTGGACAGAGATTATAGCAATTTTCATTAGGTTAAGTTTGTTGGTAATGTTATTCAACTATTCTATACTGTTACTGATTTTCTATTTATTATATCATATATTGAGAGAAGTGTATTGAAATATCCAACTATAATAGTGAATTTGTCTAGTTCTTCTGTCAGTTCTATCACTTTTTGACTTATGTATTTTGAAAATATGTTATTGGATACACGATTTAGGATTATTATGTCTTTTTGATAACTAGATCCCTTTAAAATTATGAAATGACCTCCTTTGCCTCTGGCAATATATTTGCTTTGAAATATAGTTTTTCTGATATTAGTGTGGCTATTCCAGCTTCCTTTTGAATAGTGTTAGCATAGCATATCTTTAGTATACTATTATTATGGGCAGTATTGAATTGGGTCTTCTCATTTTCTACAATGTGATTATCTATTTTTAATTGGAATGTCTATATCTATAATATTTACTTTGATTACCAATATGGTGAGGTTTAAGTCTATCATTTCATATTTGTTTTCTTGTCCTTTCTGTTTTCCTCCATCTTCTGTCTTCTTTTTGACTGAGTAATTTTTTAGTGATTCCATTTCATCTTTTTTGTTAGATTATCAGTTATACCTCTGTTATTTTTTAATTGTATTAAGGTTTATTCTATTCATCTTTAACTTATCACACTCTTCCTTTTTTAAGTGTGTGTGTGTGTGTACATATATATATATATATATATATATATATGTTCACTTTCAGTTCTCATTCTAATTTTTTTACTATCTTTTCATTCATTTTAATTATAAATATTATAAACATACAAAACATTGCAATTATCTTGTTTAAACAGTCAATTATCTTCTGAAGAAATATAAGTTACAAAAATTAAATTTTATTTTTTAAGCATGTAGTTATCTTTCCTGGTGTTTTCATTAATTTGGATGCATATTTTTATTTGGTATCATTTTTCACCTGCTTGTCAAATGTCTTGTATTACAGGTTTCCTCAAAATGAATTCTTTTTTGTATATCTAAACTATTTTTTTGCATTCTTTTTTACAATATGATCACTGAGTATTAAAGTCTCTCTTTTTTTTTCAGTATCCAAAATCTTCATTTTATTTATTTATTTTTCTATTATTAATAACAAGGTATTCGTGTCTGGCCTGAGCCTCTTGTGAGCTTGAACTTCCAGCCCTTGGATCATATGTAGGTTTGGTATGCTGGTGTGCTTAGGGCTTTGCAAAACATGCCTGGACACCTCTGGGCCCTTGTGAGCACCAAGACGATGCCACAGCCCTTGGGGGAGCCCAAGGTCAACTGGTCAAAGGTGAGGATTTTAGCATCTTGACACCAGCTTTGATTATGTGGCTGCGACTCCGCTGCTCACACAAAGTGCACACACCTTCAGTTTGGGCACCTCCTGGACACATGCCATTGGTTATAGTCCCACAACCACAGCCATTTTGTCTTCCCGGCCAGGAAGCTTCATCTTCTGGATCATCCGGGAAACTGACAGAGATGGCCTGTTGGTGCACTCATGAACAACCTCTTCAGCACCACTTGGTTGAGGTAGAGTTGGTTCCTCCGACCAGAAACGTGTACAGTTTGACCAACAACCTGAGGTAGATGTCCTGGTACTTGGGCTCCTTGCACAGACCTTTTGGTCTTTGTTGTGGCAGATGGATGCTGACTCCCAGGATCCTTGGGATCTTGTTCCACCAGGTCCTTCAATATTACTGCTTAACCAGTTGTCGACATTTTCTTTCACATCTTTAACAATGTTGCTCCACTGTCTGAATTTTTCCAATTAGAAAACTGTAGTCTTTCTTATTTTTGTTTTCTATACACAATATATCTTTTTTCCTCTGATGCTTTTAACACATTTCTTTATATTGTTTTAAGCAAATTCATTATGAAGTGTGATAGTACAGTTTTCTTCGCATTTTTTGTGTGCTTAAAGCTCATGTAGTTTCTTGCAATGTGGGTGCCTAATCTTCAAAAAATTTGGAAGTTTTTTGCCACCGTCTTCAAATTACAGGAGTTGCAGAAGTAGGTTTACAGTTGTGAATACAGGAAACAGTTAATAAATCTACACTAATAAAAGAGTCAGATGCAAATTGACCATACCTTCCCGACACCCACCAGCCATTCAGGAGTGAGTATGCAAATTAACCCAACAAAGATGGCAGATTAATTTGCGTACACAAGCATAGAGTGGCCAGGGGCAGGGCTGAGCAGGGCAGGATGTTTGCATCATTGCTATGGCAACAACGCAGGTGTTCCACCCCTCCCCAGCCACTCCAGGCCTCTGGGCAGCATGGGAAGGCTGAAAGGTGGCTCCAATTCAGAGTGAAAAGCAGCTCCTGCCAGAGCAAAGTCAGTGCCGGCAGCTAGGGGAAGGACGACCCTTTCTTTCATGAATCTTCTTGGATTGGGCCTCTGGTATATTATAATCTTAAACTGCATGTCTTTTTTCCAAACAACCAATTGTAAACCTACTTTTGCCTCACCCCTCTTTTTGTATGCCCATTCTCCATTATTTCGGGGATCCAATTTCATAAAAAGTTCATTGAAGTTGTTCCATACTTCACTGGTGCTCTTTGCATTGGTAAGAATATTTTTTTTTCTGTTTTAAATTGTAGATAGTTCCTATTACTATTTTTTTTCAATACCCTCAATTTTAATTTCAGATACTTTATAGCAGTTTGATGTGGGTGTTTTTCATATTTTCAATATTTCTACTTAACTTTTTAGACATATGTATTCCAGGAATAACTGTATTTATGTCTTTGGTTCTGCTAATCCTAACACGTGTGTCAGTTTTAAGTCAGTTTGATTGATTAATTATTCTTCTCAATATAGGTATTGTTTTCCTGCTTTGTTATTTGCATGACTTCAGATCTTTGATTGGATGCCAGAACGTGTGGATTTTACTTGCTTAGTGGATGTTTTCCTATTCCTATAAATGTTCTTAAGGTTTGTTCTTATATGCAGTTAAATTGCATGGAAAAAAATTCTTTTAGATCTTGCTTTTACAATTTGTGGCTCCATAAAAGTACCCAGCATAGAGCTAATTATCCTCCTACTAATGAGACAACACCTTCCTGAGTACTCTGCCTAATGTTGCAGGAATGAATAGTGCTTTAAATCTAGTTGTAAGCAACGGGTACTTTTTCTGGCCCTGTGTGAATATTAAACACTGTTCATAATTATTTTGAGTGGTTCTTTCAGTCTTTGAAATTTCCTCAAATGCAAACATAAATCAGTAATCTGGAATATTTAATATGAAACTTCTGCTTGAATCTAGGTTATTTCTCTGTGCGGGTCTCTCCTTTATTATGTTGTCATATAAATTCTAGCCTGTTTATTCTCTCTAGAACTCAGCTTCCCATTCCTCTGCCTGTGTTCTGCCTGTGTTCCTCTTCCTTTACTATGGTTTGGAAATTCTCTCATGGCAGTAAGCTGGGACATTTACAGGGCTCACCTCATTTGTTTCCTATCTCTCAGGGATCACTGTTTTTGGTTGCCTGATGCCCAGCACCTTGATTTGATATATTTATTGTTGATGTTTCTTGCAGAAGGTTAAATACAGTTCTTGTTATTTCATTTGACCTGATGCTGAAGGGCCAGCTGATCTAAATAATGAAGAAGGGGCATAAGAAGATTAAGAAACTCTATACATAATGTTTCTGTAGAAAATTTATCTTATGGTAAATTATTAAATAAAAACTTCTATATATACATATGTATGTAATTTAAACTATATTCCCCTACTTTAGAGATGAATCATTTTAATGATAAATAAATTATATTCCAAATACTGTTAACTTTAAACAGAGAGAGATAGAAGAAAAAGAAAAGAAAAACAAATTTGGATACACCAAGAGCACCTGTCATTTAATACGTGGTGATAATTTCATAGAAATTAGTATCTCACATCCAGCCTCTAAAAATCCTTTTATATTGGAACTATTCTTAGATCTTAAAAAAAAAATTCTGACCTCATCCTACTAAAGAAAAGTTTCAACTTTTCTCTGTCCAGAAATTTTTTAGACCAGATGTATAGTATAACTGATAGAATATTGAGTAAGGTGAAGTGATAAACTTTCTCATAAAATAATTTAATATAGTTGGCCCAGGAAATGTAGAGTTAATTTAAGATAGAGTTAATTTAGGAGGTGTTCTTGAATGTTCTTGAAGGGCATCCAGGGATATCGACAAGATTCATTATCTATGAAAAAGTTCTAAAAAGCCAAAACCGGTTGGCTCAGTGGATAGAGCGTTGGCATGCGGACTGAAGAGTCCCAGGTTCGATTAAGGTCAAGAGCATGTGCATTGGTTGCGGGCACATCCCCAGTGGGGGGTGGGCATGAGGCAGCTGGTCGATGTTTTTCTCTGATTGATGTTTCTAGCTCTCTATTCCTCTCCCTTCCTCTTTGTGAAAAATCAATAAAATATATATATTTTTTAAAGTTCTAAGAAGCAGTTTTGATATAGTTTACACCTAGATTGCTAACTTTTTGTAAGGACATAATTTTTTAAAAAAATCCTTATTTGATAAATAATCCTTTAGGTTTCACTGCATTATGTATGAACACTGTGAATCTTTTCAAGTTTAAAAGACATTATTACAAATGCTAATAAAAAGAAAAGAGAAGAAAAAATCTTAAAAAATATGAAACTCTTCTAGAAAAGATGGAAACATTTGAATAAAAATAAATGGAAGCAAATAGTGGAAGAATTAACTCAAATCAAAAAGCAACTTTAAAGTTTTCAATGGCTTAAGTGACTCAATGTTATTAAAATTTGTATCAGTAACTAAAATGAAATGATACAGCTAGTTATAAAGATAGGCAGAATGAGGAGTTCCTATTAAAATTGTTTTAAAATTCAAATAGTTTAGAGAAAATTTTATCACAATGAAAAAAAGAAATTCTTCAAATCTATTTGTGATTTCCTGCAATTCTGTGCTTTAAACTTTTATCTAGACAGTCACTTTTTCATTAAAGATTAGGTTATCAGCAAAGTACAAAATGGCAATTAAAAATTTCTAGTTCAGTACCAGGCACACATTGTTCTTTTAATGATCAGATTATCTCAACTTTGTAAGGATTAATTAGGTACTTGTAGCATTTCCTTTAAATTTCTCAGAATTCTATGCCACCATATAACTAATTCGCAGCCTGGTAAATTCAAAAAATTAATAGAAGCCAGAATTCCACTGAATTCCATTAGAAGTTAGAAATGTTTAATTAACTCAAGTGATTTTTGAAAAGAATATTTCAAGCAAGGTGTGTTTCTTATCACATCATATCAAGGGACATATCATATCAACATATCTTGTTATTGATGGTGTCAACTTTGATCATTTGATTAACGTGGAGTCTGACTGTAAAGTTACTATTTTTCTCTTTTCATATTATTTGCAAGCAAGTAACAAAAGTCAAACCCACAGGGGGAAAAACCAAGATGGTAGCACAGGTAAACACCAATACTCCTGCCTTGCACAACAATTTCAAAACTGCAACTGGAAGACAGAGAGGACATCATCCAGAACCACACCAGAAAGCTGGCTGAGTGAAAATTCTACAACTAGAGGGAAAGAGAAAAGGACACTGAAACTCAAAGGAGCAGAGGAGGACAGAGGTGCAGAGACCTGCAGGTGCAGAAAGGGTGGGTGGCTGAATACGTGGCTGGCTTACTCAAACGGGAAGGAGACAAAGGCTCCCCTCTTAGCTGAACTCCAGTTCTGGGTGAGATTTGGGGAACCCAGAGTCATAATGGGTGAAACTAGACTGTCAGGAAAAAGCACACTGAGACTTGGGAGCTGTGGAAGGCAGATGTGAGGAGGCACATTGCACGACAAAAGTGAGCAGCAAGGGTGAGGTTAGCTGTCTTGTTCAGGAGGGAAACAAAACCTCCCAACTGCACTGAACTCCAGTTCCAGGAGAGACTTCGGGCATTCAGACTCATTTTTGGGAGAAACTGGACTGTCTGTTAGTGGGCGAAACTTGAGGGCAGCCTTCTCTCAGAGGTGCATGCAGCCATTGTCTCTGAACAATGAGACACAGGGGCCTCTTAGGACAGGGCTAATGGAAAACCAAGGCTATTTGCTCAGTACTGAGACTCTGCCCCATCCAAGCTGAGCACAGAAGCATAAACACATCTGATCCTCACAGCCAATTGGCCTGGAGGTCTACTCCCCCCAGTGATACCAATAACAATCTAGGTTTAACTAACAACTGCACACACAGCCCACAAAGGGGAGCACCAAGAGTGTCCACCTTTGGTAACTGGGGAGGCTGAGCCACTGGGCCCTGCTAGGACACCTGGCACACAAAGCCACTCCATCAACTCAGAGAAGCAGCTAAAATGCAGTGACAAAAAGGCAGGCCACAAATGAAATGGAGGAAAACAAACGACTGGATATATCTTTTTGGGGATCACCATTCAAGCTACTGTAATTACCAGTGGCAGTTGGAGGTGTCTTTATAAGTACACTGCATTACATGGGCTTTCTGACTTAAAATACTATATGTAAAAAGCCTTTTATTGGTTGCCCATTTCCTTGCTCTTAGCTATGTTCTGAATGCTTAAGTTTGCCAGTGACCTGGGTTTCATTCAGGTAAAGTTGATAGATGTACAGTATTTTAAAGTTTCTTTGTCTAATTTCTGTCTTAAAGTTTTATAAAGAAACCTACATTATCCTCCATGTTGATCTTTCTAAGAAGCAATATAAAATAGTTCTTAAAAGCACAGACTATAAAAGGTTTACATGGATCCAAATACTTACTACTATTAACTACATTACTTTAAACAATTTTTTTCATCTCTATGTGCCCTTATTGTAAGGTTAACAATCTTATACACACACACAATGTTAAAACAGTGCCTACACTGTGAGAAACAATGTGTTGTTATTATTAGCTCTAACTCTGAAGAACAGCTTTAGTCTTCTTTCAGAATAACTTCATTATAGCCTCAGGTATCTAACCCTTTCTTAGAAGATTTTGTGCCTAAAAAGATTTGCAAATTTGTCAAATAGGAGTGATTGGAAAGTACAAAAAAATTCAGACATAAAATAATCACTAGAGAGAATGTAAAGGCATAAAGGAGGCCTGTAATTTTGAGTGAAAGGAAATGAACATTTTGTTTGGGTAGGTTTGAGACAAAGGGAAATTATGTATATTCAAATAGAGAGGACCAGGTTATTTTTCATAAAAGTTAGAGCCTTTTATCTTTAGGTCACTGACTCTCATCCAACTTATGACAAAAATAATTGAAAATCATAGTATCTAAAAACTATTCAGTACCACCTCTGAATAAAGTTTTTGCCTCACTCTGGTTTCCAGGTGGTGACAATCGTTATTGCATTGGACACTGACCACTTGGCCACCTAGGTAGCAAGGTGAGAGGGCAAATGGGTCTGAAGACGGAATGTCAGTCTCTTTTTCAAGGGTCCTCTGAGAAGCTTGGCAGGTAGTAGAAGGGAAGTTTAGCTTTCTACCTCTGCTGAATTCAATCCAGAAATAAGTGAATGTCAGTTTGGATACTGGGATACCAACACTTTTCAGCCATCACATCCACTTTTTTAATAGAGATTCAAAGTTACAATTCATGTTAAGAAAAATTATAAAACTAGTTTCATTAGGTATAATTTGCACAACATAAAATTAAGCTGTTTTAAATGTATAATTCAATGATTTAGGTAAATTGATAGAATTGTGAAATGATTGCCTCATCCAGTTTTAATGGACAAGTGAAAAATGCATTTATATCCTATATCCTATATAATAAAAGGCTAATGTGCAAATCAACAGAACAGAGGAATGACTGCTTGCTATGATGCACACTGACCACCAGGGGGCAAATTTTCAATGTAGGAGCTGCCCCTTGGTGGTCAGTGTGCACCCACAGGGGTAACACCACTGAGCCAGAGCCCGAGCTCACGGCTGCCGAGTGCAGCGGCAGTGGTAGGAGCCTCTTCTGCCTCTGTGGCAGTGCTAAGGATGTCCCACTGCCAGCATCCTTCAAGGGCTCCTAGATTGCAAGAGGGTGCAGGCCAGACTGGGTGACCCCCTGAGTGCACAAATTTTGTGCACTGGGCCTCTAGTGTGTGTGTGTGTGCAATATATATATGTATATAAAATCTTATATATAATGAAGTAATATGCAAATTGACCATACCTCTGTCACACCCACAAGCCATGCCCACAAGTCAATCAGAGTGAGTATGCAAATTAACCCCAACAAAGATGGCTATGGCCACAGAGAGCAGGAGGGAGGCTTGGGTTTCTCTGGCAATGGAAGAAGCCAAGCTTTTCACCTACCGTTGCCAGCCTAAGCCTCCACTCAAAGCTACAAAGTTTCAATTATAGAAGGTAAACAAATCCAAACAGAAATGGTGGAAGCCATGGAGCAAGCAGAAGGCTTGGCTCCTCTCCAGGCTACAAAGTTTCAATTGTAGAAGGTAAATAAATTCCAGATACCAGGGCATCTGCTTGGGTTGCCAGGGGACGTGGCTAGCCTGTAAACCACCACACGCCCCTCACCCAGGCCACCCCACACCCCAAGGGAATCCCCATCCTGATCTGGGACACCCTTCAGGGCAAACCAGCTGGACCCCACCCATGCACCAAGTCTCTATCCTATCTAATAAAAGAATAATATTCAGATTGACCATCACTCCAACACACAAGATGGCTGCCCCCATGTAGTCAAAGATCCTGTCCCCATGTGGACACAAGATGGCCACCACAAGATGGCCAGTAGAAGGGTGGAGTTGGGAGGGACCAGGCCTAAAAGGGAGGGCAGTTGTGGGTGATCAGGCAAGCAAGGGAGTGAAATTGGGGGGCACCAGGCCTGCAGGGGAGGGCAGTTATGGGAAAACAGGCTGGCAGGGGAGCAGTTAGACATCAATCAGGCTGGCATGGAAATGGTTAGGGGGTGATCAGGCTGGCAGGCAGAAGTGGTTAGGGGCAATCAGGAAGGCAGGCAGGTGAGCAGTTGGGACCCAGCAGTCCTGGATTGTGAGAGGGCAGTAGGACATTCCTGGAGGGGTCCCAGATTGGAGAGGGTGCAGGCTGGGCTGAGGGACACCACCATCCCTTCCCCTCCGGGCATGAATTTTGTGCACCGGGGCTCTACTAAAAGCATAATATGCTAATTAGACTAGACAGCCAAATGACCTTCTGGTCAAAGCCATGGTGGTGGGGGCTGAGGCAGAGTTGGTTAGGGGCATGAGGCAGGGAGGTCGGCCAGCAGTTAGGAGCCAGCGGCCCTGGATTGCAAGAGGGTGCAGGCCAGGCTGAGGTACCCCACCTTCCATGTATAAATTTAATGCAACAGGCCTCTAGTAAGAATATATATTCTTATTTAAAAGAAGATAATAACTAAGTAACTGAGGAAGAGAGGTGAGAAAGAGGAGAGAGAAATAATATTTAAAATATAATGTAATACATTTGTGTAGTATTTTGAGTTGTCATTGTCTAAATTTTTAAACTAGAGGTCTGGTGCACAAATTTCACCCATGGGTATAGTCCCTAGGCCTAGCTGGGATCAGGGTCATCTTCTCCAGCTGCCCACCCCACTACCACCCACCCCCAGTTTCCTGTTTGCCATCAGGTGATCAGTACCTGGCAGCTGGGGGAAGGGAACGAGAAGTTGGCTGTTCCCACTCGCTCCCTGGCCTTGTCCCCACCACTGGTGGCAATCAGGTACTGATTAGTTAATGTACCTCATAGTGACTGGTCCAATGGTCGTTCTGGTCATTCTGCCATTAGGGTCAATTTGCACATTACCCTTTTATTATATAGGATGATCTAATATTGTGGATATCTTAATGGATTATATCAATGGTCTTTTTGCTATAATAATGCTTTAATATAATACCTTATGCAAGGTAAGCAAATAAAATTACTCATCCTTACATTTCTTCCATGTCTATTAGTATTTCATATTCATTTCAAATAAGTTTAAATACTAACATGGAGAAATTTGAGTGCGCTATGGTATAGGGGCAGAAAAGCCACTCCTTCCCCTTTAAAGTGCATTATTTATTAATAATAATAACTAATTACATAGTGTTTATGATTTGCACTGTCCTAAGGATTTATTAAATTATTAAATGTTCTTATTTAATCCTCACCACTCTTTGTAGCTGAGAAAATGAAGATATATGGAGGTGAAGTAACTTGGCAGGATTACACATGGAGGAGCTCTGATTAGAATTTAGGCTGTCTGGATCTGGAGTAATTGTTCTAATCTAATCAAAACTACTTTCTTTTTGCCAACCATTTTTTTAAATTTAATAAATCTTTATTGTTCAGATTATTACAATTGTTCCTCTTTTCCCCCATATAGCTCCCCTCCACCAGCTTCCTACCCCACCCTCTGCCCTTACCCCTCCCCCACACTGTCCTCATCCATAGGTGTACGCTTTTTGTTTAGTCTCTTCCCACACCCTCCATTCCCCTTTCCCCCTGAGAATTGTCAGTCCACTCACTTTCTATGCCCCTGATTCTATTGTATTCACCAGTTAATACTGTTCATCAGATTTTTTTATTCCCTTGGATTTTAGTTTCACTTATTGATATGTGTCCTTTTCTCTTTTCTTCTAGTTGTAGAATTTCCACTCAGCCAATTTTCCAGTGGTTCTGGACAATGTCTGCTCTGTCTTCCAGTTGTAATTTTAAAATTGTTGTGCAATATAGCAGTATAGGTGTTTACCTTATGCCTTCATCTTGGTTTCCCCAACCATTTTTTTATTATTATTATTGTTAAATCAATATTTAGCACTAAGAAAGACCTAATTTCTTTATTGTTTTAACCAGCCACACTAACTGAATTCTATGACTAAGTATTTGGGTAAGGACATGCCATCAGTACAAGTTTCTGAGCCCTACTGACCTTCAACTCAGTCTGTAAATATCCAACTCTAGCTTCCTTCAAATATTAATTTTTTTGAGCTCAAACATTCAACCTATTGAGCAACATCAGATAAAAACTAATTGTTGTGCCATGTGGCACTGTTACAGCTGTTTGCTATCCAACCTCAACTGTGCTCTCACCATTGTTCAAGGATCTTCTTGTCCTTGATTTTTTTTCTTTCTCATATCTCACAGTGGCTATACACCTTTCTTTATTACTTCAAATTCTATTACACCTTTCTATCCTTTTCTGTTTCAAATGATGAGAAAGAAATTATTAGCAGTTCCAAATCTGCAGAGATTAGATAGAACTAAAAACTGTCCATTGAGTTTAATAACTAGGTGGTTTGGAGTGTTTTGGAAAGAAGAGTTTCAATATACAGTTGGTCCTTGTAAAGCAAGCATTTGAATTGTGCAAGTTCACTAATATGTGATTTTTAAAAATAAATATTAGAAATGTATTTTTGATTTTCTTAATATTTACTTTCTCTAGCTTACTTTATTTATGAGTACATAATAGATATAAGATGCAAAATATATGTTCATTGTTTATGTTATCAGTAAGGCTTTTGGTCAAGAGTAGACTATTAATACTTAAGTTTTGGAGTAGTCAAAGTTATATGGAGATATTCAGTTGTGTGGAGGGTCAGAACCTAACCATCTTGTTTTTCAAGAATCAACTATAGTAGGAACATAAGCCAGGCCACAGTGCATTGAACAATGAATGGGATAATTTTTTAAGAACTTGAAAGTGAAGGAAGAGAAGTGTTATATTCAAGGAAGAGAGAATTGAAGTCAGGACTACCACTCACCTATACAAGCATACCTTGCAGATATTTTGGGTTCAGTTCCAGACCACCAAAACAAATCAAATATTGCAATAAAGGGAGTAACATGAGTTTTTTGGTTTCTCAGTACAAAAAAAAAAAAAAAAATTATGTTTACACTATACTATAACCTATTAATTATGCAATTGCATTATGTCTAAAAAATGTATATACTTAATTTAAAAATACTTTATTGCTAAATAATAGCTAACATTTGACCAAAATAATAATATTTTGCTTGTGGAGGGAGGGTCTATTTTGATGTTGATTGCTGCTCACTGATCAGGGTCATGGTTGCTGAAGGTTGGGTGGCTGTGGCAATTTTAAAAAATAAGACAGTGAAGTTTGCCATGTTGACTCTTTATTTCACAGGTGATTTCTCTTGTACATACATGGAATGCTGTTTGATAGCATTTTATTCACAGTAGAACTTCTTTCAAAATTGGAGTTAATTCTCTCAAACCCTCCTGCCTCTTTATCAACTAAGTTTATGTAATATTCTAATGACTTTGTTGTCATTTCAACAATCTTTATAACACCTTTATCAGGAATAGATTCCATCTTAAAAAACCACTTTCTTTGCTCAGCCATAAGAACAAATTCCTCATTCATTAAAATTTTATCATGAGATAAGCAGAGACTATAGAACCAAGATAGTGTCATAGGTAAACACTGGTACTCAATCCTGCCCCATCCAATTTGCAGCCCCACCCAAGCTCTTCACAGTGGCTTTTTTCATATGAATGGCCTGTTCTGGCTCAGGCTTCAGATTTTCCTAAAATCTCTCAAACAAGAAGCAGCTGGTGTCAGCATGCCCCATACCAATCAATAAGAGGCCAAAGACTGGAACTAGTAACAGCTGGTTCTCACAACCAATTGACCTGGAAGTCAACTCCTCCCAGTGATGCCAACAGCTATCAAGGCTCAAGTACAATAAGACTGTGCGCAGAGCCCACACAGGGGTGCACCTAGAGTGCCCAGCTCAGGTGACAGGGGAAGCTGAGCTACTGGGCCCTACAGGACATCTTCTACTCAAGGCCCCTCTACCAATTCCAGGAGACATAGCAGTGCTACCTAATACATAGAAATAAACACAGGGTATGCAGCCAAAAATGCAGAGACAAAGAAACATATCACAAATGAAAGAAAGGAAGAAATCACCAAATGAAATGGAAGCAAGCAAACTACTGTATACAGAGTTCAAATAAATGGTTATAAGGGTGCTCAAGATTCTTAATGAGATATTCAAGGGACTTAATGAGAGCTTTAAGGGACTTAGTGAGACTTTCAAGGATCTTAGTGAGAATTTCAGACATTAAAAAGGACTAGTCAAAAATTAAGCATACACTAACTAAAAAAAGGATAATTTATAGGGATTCAAGAGTAGAGTAGAGGATTATGAGAATCAAATCAATGATTTGGAATATGAGGGGGCAAAAATCACCCAATTAGAAGAGAAAAAAGAAAACATAACTCAAAAATATAAAGATAGGGTAAGAAGCCTCTGGGACAACTTCAAGCATACCAACATTTGCATTATGCCAGTTCCAAAAGGAGGATAAAGCAAGATATTGAAAATCTATTTGAAGAAATAATGACAGAAAACTTCCCCTACCTGGTGAAAATAATACTAAAATCCAGGAAGCAATGAGAATTCCAAACAAGAATAACCCAAAGAGGCCCCACCAAGATATATTATAATTAAAATGCCATGGGTTAAAGACAAGGGAGAATCTTAAAAGCAACAAGAGAAAAGCAGTTATCTACCTATGAGGGAGCACCCATATGACTGTCAGTTGATTTCTCAACAGAAACTTTGCAGGCCAGAAGGGAATGGCAAGAAACATTCAAAGTAATAAGTAGCATGTCCTACAACCAAGATTACTCTACCTAGCAAAGCTATTATTTAGAATTGAAGGTCAGATAAAGAGCTTCACAGACAAGAAGAAGCTAAAGGAGTTCATTACCACCAAACCAGTATTACATGAAATGTTGAAGGGTCTTCTTTAATAAGAGGAAGAAGAAAAAGAACAAGGAGGAGGAGGGGGAGGGTATAGGAAGGGAAAGAAAGAAGAAGAAAAAGGAAGATGAAAAAAAAACAGAGGAAAAAAATATGAACAACAAAATGAAAATAAATACATACCTATCACTCACAATTAAATCTAAAAATCAAAATAAACGAACAAGGAATCAAATGAACAAAATAAATTGATGAATAACATAGAAACAGAGGCATTGGAAAATAGAAGAGACTGAAGAAACTCAGAGGGAAGTGGGGAGAGGAACAGGAAGAGATGAACCAAAGATCTTATATGCATTTATGCATTACCTATGAACACAGACATTAGGGTGGTGAAGGCTTAGGTTGGGGCAGGAACTGGGTGGAGAGGGGCAATGGGGACAGAAACAGGGGACATATGTAGTACTTTTTGAAAATTAGCAGAAAACTTGAAAAAAAATTTATCATAAGATTGTAGCAATTCAATCACATCTTCAGTCTCTACTTCTAATTCTACTTCTCTTGCTATTTTCACATTTGCAGTTACTTCCTCCTTGGAGGTCCTTCAACTCCTCAAAGTCATCCATGAAGGTTGAATCAACTTCTTCTAACTTCCTGTTAATGCTGATGTTTTGATCTTATCTCATGAAACAGAAATGTTCCTAATGGCATTTGGAATGATGAATCCTTTCCAAAAGTTTTTGATTTACCTTGCCCATGTCTATCAGAAAACTCACTAACTCTGGTAGCTACAGCTTTACAAAATGCTTTTTAAAAAAATAACATTTGGGTGATCAGGAGCATTGACAATGAGCAGTAATATCTTGAAAAAGAATCTTTTTATTTAAGTAGTAAGTCTCAAAAGTTAGCCTAAAATATTCAGTGAACCACGTTGTAAACAGATGTACTATCATCAGGCTTTGTTCTTTTATTTGTAGAGCACAGAGTAGATTTAGTGTAATTCTTAAAGGCCCAAACTTTTCAGAATGATAAATGAGTATTGGATTCAACTTAAGGTCACTAGCTGCATTAGCATCTTCAAGAGATTCAGCCTGTCCTTTGAACCTTTGAAGCGAGGCATTGACTTCTCACTAGCTATGAAAATCCATGAAGGCATCTTCTTCCAATGTAAGCCTGTTTCATCTACACTGAAAATTTGTTTGCATGGTAGCCACCTTCATTAATTAGTGAAGTCTTCCATATAACTTGTTGCTTCACTTTGCACATTTATGTCATAGAGTCAGCATCTGTCCTTTAACCTAATTAATCTCCGTTAGCTTCAAACATTTCTTCTGCAGCTTCACCTCTTTCAGCCTTCACATTATTGAAGAGTTAGGGCCTTGTTCTACATCCGGCTTTGGATTAAGGAAATGTTGTGGCTGGTTTTATCCTTTACATAGGCCACTAAAATATATTCCATATCATCAATAAGGCTGCTTTGCTTTCTTATCATTCATGTGTTCAGTGGAATAACACTTTTAATTTCCTTCAAGAACTTTTCCTTTGCATTCACTACTTGGCTAATTGGCATAAGAGGTCCAGCTTTTGACCCATCTCACTTTCTACATGTTTTCCTCACTGTTTAATCATTTCTAGCTTTTGATATAGTGTAAGAGGTGAGATTTTTTTTTCCTTTCACTTGAACACTTACAGGCCATTGTAGGTAATTAGTTGGCCTAATTTCAATATTGTTGTGTATTAGGAAATAAGGAGGCCCAATAATAGGGAGAGAGTTGGGGAATCCCCTGTCAGTGGAGCACTCAGAACACACATTTATTAAGTTAGTTGTCTTATATGAGTGCAGTAGGTGACACCCCCAATTATAATAGTGACATCAAAGATCATTGATCATAAATCACCATAATGAAAAAGTTTGAAATATTGTGAGATTACCAAAATCTGAAATATAGATATGAAGTAACTAAATGCTATTGGACAAAAATGGTGCTGATAGAGTTGCTTAATCCAGGGTTGCCACAAATCTTTGATTAAAAAAAAAAAAAAAGCAATCTCTGTGAAGCCCAATAAAGTGAAGCACAATGAGGTTGTGCCTATACAGTCATGTGCTGCATAAAGATATTTTGGTCAGTAATGTACCACATATATGATGGTGGTCCCATCTACACATATAAAAAGCCAGCAACCGGAATGCAATGACTGGAACGACCCATCACCATGATGCCCACTGCGGCCAGTGAATCAGCCTGATCTGGGTCAGGGCTGGCCAGCCAACCTCCCATGGCTCCATTTGGGGGTGGGGCTGGCCAGCCCAATTGCCCATGGCCCCTCCCTCAGCCAACCTGGCCCTGATCAGCCCCATCTTCTCTTCCCAACAGGCCTGGCCCCAATCTTTCCTGATTGGGGCTGGGCTGGCTGGACCCCACCCATGCATGAATTCGTGCACTGAGCCTCTAGTAAGAATATAAGGAGCTAAAAAATTCCTCTTGCCAAGTGACATGTATCTACCTTAAACTCAAAGGGCGGTACATTACTCATGTGTTTGTAGTGGTACTAGAGTAAACAGATCTACTTTGCTGCCAGTCATAGAAAAGATTAGCACATTCAATTACTGAAGTAAGTTATACCATATATATTTGTATAAATACAGTGTATGATGCTCACATAATGATTCATTTCTCTGGTCATATATTCATTATGAAATATCACATGACTGTATAGTGCCCTTCTTTAGATTACAAAGAAGTGTGTTATCATGGTGGACACACTAATACAGATTTAAAGTTTGATGAGGGAGAGGGATCTTTGTAGAAAGGAAAAAGTTCTACTTCCTAGAAACAAATGGCCTCATTTTTCCTTTGTTGGGCATACCTTAAGTAGTGTATAGCCTATAAAATTGCAGTTGTGTTACGTGAGGAAAGGGTTTTAGTAAAACTAGCTCCTATAGTGATTTTTTTTTAAAATTCCTCAGCAGTCTGGATGTAGAAATGGAGAAGGCAAATTAATTGATTCTAGGTTGAAGTTTTGCCATGTAAGCATGGTAAAATCAATCACAAAGGGACAAGATAGCTAATAACACTGGCAAGTTTCATGGATAGTGGGTCTAAGATAGATAGCCAAGAAAGATGTGGCAGACATGATTATCAATCCTTTTTTTCCATGTGAATTGAATCACCATTTTATCCAGAAGTTGGGCAGCAATGCAATAAGAGAAGGTGAACCCAGTTGAAGCAGTGAATCACAATGGAATACAATCTCAGTATTCACCTTCCTCTGTGTCAGGGAAGGGTGAATACATGACCTTTAGCCAAAGGGATAAAAATAAATGTTCTCTTAGGCAAAGATGCACAGGACAAACACCAATTTTTATTATTTTAAAATTGATTTAGAGAGAGGGAGAGAACTATCTATAGGTTGCCTCCCATACATGCCTTGACTGGGAATCAAACCTGCCACCTTAAAACAAACAAACAAACAAAAAATATCTGTCACCTTTTGGTATATGGAATAATGCTAGACCCAACTGAGCCACACCCACTGGCAAGGGCAACACTCACTTTTCTTTCCTTTAGATGTGCTCTTGTGAGGAAGTGATGCTTAGAGCTGTGGCAGCCATTTATGACCATGATGGAGCAAACTTAAGCTTAAATATTACATGAAGAAAAGAAAGAATGAAAAGTCCTTGGTCCTCAATGACTCTTCTTTCTGAAATTTCTCCTTTGTCTTCTCAGAAACCACTTTACTACTGGTTTTTACTTAAAAGTTACTTCATCTTTACTTCTTTCTTTCAAGTTTGGTTGCAGTTCATTGGTTTTACTTTTTCTTTGTTTTTTTTCCTTCTTTTCATTAATCCTCACCCAAGGATATTTTTTTCCTATTGATTTTGAGAAAGAGAAAAGAGGAATAGAGAAGCATCATTGTGAGAGCATCACACATCAGTTGGTTGCCTCTCACACGTGCTCTGATTGGGGCCAGGGATAACCTGCAATCCAGGTCTGTGCTCTTGACAGAGAATTGAACCTAAGACCCGTCAGTGCATGGGCAGATGCTCTAACGTAGTCACAGCAGCCAGGACTCTTTTTTTTTTTCTTTTAATGATTTTCAATAAGTGTGGACTTGTAGTTTTAGAGTAGGGGTGTCGAACTCAATCAGAGAAGGGGCCAAAATCTAAAATCCAGCCTAAATCGCGGGCCGAATGGTTTACTGAACAGTCATAAACTGACAATGTCATAAACTGACAGCGGAGTGCAGTGATGACAGCGCGGTGCGGGCCACATTGCAAGGCCTGGCGGGCTGGATTTGGCCCGCGGGCCTTGTGTTTGACATATGTGTTTTAGAGAAATATTTGTTACTTATACCAAAAAATATTTGGGGGCATATTAAAAAAAACAAATAAACCTTAAAAAACAAATAAAAACCCTTTTACTGAGTTATACATACATCTACTTCAAGTGTATGATTCGATAATGTTTAGTCTATGCAAGGAGTTGTGAAACCATAGCATAATCAATTTTAGAAAAATTTCATTATCCCTAATAGAAACCCTATATCCATTAGCAGTCACTCTCCATTCTTTTGAGCCCTGGGAAACCAATACTCTTTCTGTCTCACAGATTTACTTATTTTGTGAGCTTTATGCCAATTAAAACTTGTATTGTTCATCACTAATCCCCAGTACCTAAGAAAATGGCTGGCACAGGGAACTTCAATACTTGTTCAATAGTGAAGTAGGTAGAAGAGGTCCTCCCTTTCTTGCAGTTTGTATTCTAAAGAGGGAGGTCAATAAATGAAAAATAAACACCTAAATCTTGTTAACTGTTGCATAGGAGAGAATGTGCTATAATAGAGACTTTAAAGGATTTATGTAGTGAAATCAGAGGCTTCTCAGAGATGAGCTGACAGTGTGCTGAGACCTCAATCAATGCTGGGAAGGAACCAGCATGGAAGACCAGGAAAGCAGATACCTAACAGAGAAGGGCAAGTGAAGTTTCATAGCCTCAAGGAACTAAGCAAGTTCCAGGAAAATCAGTGTGACTGCAGAAGAGTAAAACCAGAGAAGGATGAGAAAAGCGGTGGAATGTTAGTTAAGGACCAGATTATACAAACCTTGCTAGGAAATGGTGAGAAGTTTATATTTGACTCCAAGTGAACTGTCACGTAAGTTGTATGATTTATTCCTTGTGTAGAGCCTTATTATTCAAACTGTGCCCCCACCAACATCAACATCACCTCTGACCTTTCAAAACTGCAGGATCTGAGGTAACACCCCAAAATTGATGTCGAGTGTCTACTTTTAACAAGATCCCCAAGTAATTCATCTGCACACTAAAACTTGAGAAACACTAGAGAATGGATTAGGCGAAACAATAGAAGAGGGGGAAACAGTTGGGCATGTTAGTCCAAGTGAAAGATGAAGGCTGCATGTATAAGGATGCTAACAGAAAGGATGAGTACACTGATTAAAGGGTATATTTTGGAGATAGCTGGTTTAGGTGTCTCAGCCAACTAAGTGGAGATTGGATATAATCCTGGATTTCTGAGAAAAATTTAGGGTTGGAGATATAGATATGTGCAACTATTGGATATCCTGCTTCTGAGTTAAAGTGTTGTTTACTGTAAAGAATTCTATATAATATAGAGGTAATATGCAAAGTGACTGTCACATCCTCACCCAAGATAGCTGCCCCATGTGGTCAAAGATGGCTGCCACAAGATGGGCAACAGGGGAGGGCAGTTAGGGGCAACCAGGCCAGAAGGGGAGGGCAGTTGGGAAGGACCAGGCCTGCAGGGGAAGGCAGTTAGGGGAGGCCAGGCCAGCAGGGGAGGGCAGTTGGGGGTGACCAAGAATGCAGGTGAGGGCAGTTAGGGGCAACCAGGCTAGCAGGAAAGGGCAATTGTGGTGACCAGGTTGGCAGGGGAGGGCAGTTGGTGGCAATCGGGCCAGCAGGAAAGCAGTTAGGTGATGATCAGACTGGCAGAGGAGTGGTTAGGGGGTGATCAGGCTGGCAGGCAGGAGAGCAGTTGGGAGCCAGCAGTCCTGGATTGTGGGGTCGGGCCTAAATGGGCAGTTGGACATCCTCCAAGGGGTCCCAGATTGGAGAGGGTGCAGGCTGGGCTGAGGGACCCTCCCCCCACCCCCCCATGAATTTTGTGCACCGGGCCTCTAGTCCTATATAATAAAAGTCCAGCGACTAAACAGTGGAACAATAAGAATGTCTGGTTGACCAGTTGCTATGACGTGCACTGATCATCGGGGGCAGACAATCGATGCAGGAGTTGCCCCCTGGTGGTCAGTGTGCTACCACAGTGGGGGCGCCACTCAGCTGAATGGGATGAGCAGCTGCTCATAGGCAGCTGCTCAGGCCAATGGGCGGAACCTGGGCTGCAATCATTGTTGTCTCCTTGCCCCAGGCTCCTCCTCCTCACTCCATAGCCTCCTCCAGATGCCGACAGGCCACTGGGCTCACAGAGCTGACCCTAGAGACTGGGAGGTGTGTTTGTGGCTGCTGTGGGACTGAAGCCTTCTCTGTCGCCTCTCAGTGCTATTTCCCTGGGTCCGGCCCCTACCGGATCCCCTGGAGAGGCAAGTACTCTGGCTCCACAGAAGATGCTGGACCAGGGAGCAGCAGCTCAGAGGGCGGGTCCACAGCTGCTTGGCAGACCTGAGCTGTACCATCACTGAAGGCCAGTGCACGAATCCTGTGCACGGGGTCTCTAGGGTTTTATGGGACAAACATTTGCATGTTGTCACCTTTATGGAAAATCAGGATGCCATTCTGAAGGTTGTCCAAGTCCTTCAATCTTTCAATTAGAGGTTCTCTGTTACCAGATATCTTTCAAGACCTTTTAAACCTGTTCACACAAATACATTTTGGATGTTTTAAAATTCAAGGCCCTTGGCTGATCAACACTGTTCCCTGTCCACAACCCCTATATTCTCTACACCCAGTTCTTAACTGGGACAGATATTCCCAAGCTCGTCCAGTTTCTAGGTACAAATCAGCTTGGAAACTCCTTCCAATTGGTGGGTCCAATTCCAACGAGCTAGAGGCAAGTCAGTTGATGGGAATGCAAAAACATAAATAAGTTCAAAGTGGAGAAAACTACCGAGTCCCTCACTGTTTAAGTCAAAAGAGAGAACAATTTCTTTTATCACTTCCTTATGGCACCGCTGAATTCCAATAGAATGCGCTTCCCTTTACCACTTCTCGCATCAAGGCTAGTTTTGTCAAAAGTTCAGAAACAGCCCAAGTAAAACCAATGGACATCAACCTTGGGGAAAAACGTCAAGTGTTGCTTATAATTTCCAAAGGCATAGCAAAAAAAGGCAGAGTCAAACCACTCTTGCAATAGACCCTACACTAAGCTAAGCTTTGCTTGTATGTCTAAACTGGTTTATTCTGATAAGGACCTTTTCAAAGCTGGTCTCCACTTGTTTTTTATTACACCCCAAACACTATTTTCCTGTTTCTAAGGTGCGGGGAGTGAGGAAAGTTCTCGCAGTGGCTTTAGTCCTCAGCCATCCGGGGCAGCGCACCCACTGCAGGATCCTTCTCTTTGGTGCAACTCAGGGGCCGGCGTTGACATCCATACTCGGCTGTTTCCCACGGAATTTATCTTTCTGAAGCACTGCCCTGACAAACCGAAGTTCCACGAACTTTGAGAAGAAAGTTCCCTCTCAAGAAAACTTATACCCATTTGCAGGGAGTCTGTGGGGTGTGTGTGTGCGCTCCCAGCCAGGACCAGGTGGGGGTTGGGAGGAAAGGCTGAGCAGGTCCACTCGGACCCGCCCCCGGGGTTCGGCCTGGAGGGGCAGAGGGCGGGGCGGGAGGGTGGACTCAGGGGGGGGCGGGGGAGACACCTCCGGGACGTGCGCTTCCCCGCGGCCAGGGCGCCGCTCCTCCCGCGGGCGGGGGCAGGGCGGCGGGCGCCGTCGGGCTATAAAGGGCCCGGCCCCGCCCTCGCGCTCTCCTGGGCTCCGGACCCGCTCCCGCTCCGGCTCCACTCGACCCGCTCGGGCCTCGGCTACTCGGGCTGCGGCGGAAGATGGCGGCTCCGGCTCCGGCCCCCGGCTCTGAGGCGGCGCTGGCCGCGGCGCTGGCGGACGTGCCCGAACTCGCCAGGCTCCTGGAGATTGACCCGTACCTGAAGCCCTTCGCCCAGGACTTCCAGCGCAGGTACCGCCCGACCCCGCCAGGGCCTCCCCCACCCCGGCCTCAGCGCGGCGGGGCCTCCACGCGCAGACTCAGGTCGGGGCTGACGAGGTCTCCGGCGCGTGGCCCCGCCCCTCCCATAAACCCCGCCCCCATAAGCCCCGCCCCTCTGGCTCCGCCCCCTCCCCTGTGGGCGCCGTCCGGGGGCCGCGGAGGACATCGCCTTCCCCGGCTGGGCCTGGGGTGGGCGCTGGTGATTAGCTCCCGTGGTTGGCGGAGTTGGTAGCGGACACTCGGAGCCCTGGGCCGGAGGAGGGTGGGCTGAGCTAACTTTTCCCCCCGCCCCCGCCCCCGCCCCCCTCGGAGTCCGCCTGGGCGCCATGGAGGACGTGCTGGGGCTCCCAATGCTGGTCCCTCCGTCTGGCCTGCGGGGGAGGCCACGCCGCCCTGGGCCTCCGACCTCCCCGCGCACCGGAGGCCTGTGAGCGAGCGTGCATCCTGCGTGTGTAACTGCGCTTAACATTTTTCTAGTTTATTTCATAGCAAATACTGTGATTTTTCATATCCATCAGGATTCTTTCTGGCAGCTTTTATTCTTTTCTTGCTAATATACCCCACCCTCGGAGAAGACCAAGCCAATCCCTCCCTCCCCGAGGCGGATGAGTCAGCTGACAGTTTGGCATTGCTGCCCCGGAGTGGGGGGGGGGGGGGGGGTAGGCAAAGGAAGGGGAACTTCTGGAAGCTGATTTAGGATGCTCTAGTTTCAGCTTGTCTCTTTTGCTGCAGTAAACTGGTGTACTGCCGCTGAGTTGCTGGGATAGTCAGCTCAATTTAAAAAGTGTAGTTTTTAAGATTATAAATTATAGTACTACTTTTGTGGGATAGGTACGTCGTGATTTAATGGTTTCTGCGCACTTAGCCAAGCCACTGGTATGAAAACAATTTTGGCCACAGAAGGTACAAGAAACAGAAAACATCTAGGCAGAAACAGCATTGGGGATAATGAAACAGTTGATAAGGAATTTGAAAAAAAAAATCTTAAGTTCATGACCTAGTATTATCACTTGTGACTGTATTCAATTCAGCAGCTGTTTATTAAGGAGTCCCTAAGAAGATTCAAACAAAGTTGAATACAACATCTTATTCCAGAGTTGGTATATCCTAAAGAATGAGTGCTTTTCAAAGTAGTCACTTTGAGTTGTTGATCAGTTAATCAGATCATTAACCTCTTACGTAAGCCATATATATATATATATATATATATATATATATATATGTAACAGCCTTGTGAAATTGCTTTCAGTATTTGCAATATTGCTTTCAAAGAAACAGTTAATAATCTTGATAGTTCAAGATTGGATTTGACATAGAAGTAGCCAAAAATTTCAGAGCAAAAGATGATGGTCAGACATTTTTGATGTGCTTATTAATGATGCCACCATGCTTTGTAAAATAACAGTTACGACATGGAAATGTTTTGTCAATGTGCCCTATCCTCCCGCTTTAAAAAAATAATTACAAGAAGACAAACATCCCTTCTTAACTATTTCATGTAATTCACTTCAACCCCATTAGGACTGAAGCAGTTATAATCCTCTTTCATGGTTTATAAAGCTAATGAGAGGGGCCAAGGTCAGAGTAAAGAAGTGAGGGCAACTCAGAGTTCTTGGTGAGAAGGCTGGTCCAATGGGGCCCTTCTGCCCCACCTGGATTCTACTTCTGGCCTTGGTTCTGAGAAATTACCATTTTCCAGCACACACATTCCATTTAGGCATAGCAAATAGTAATCTGGCGTTTGGCTGCAGTAACTTTTACTGTTCACATCTGAAGAATAAACAATTCCTCCTTCATAAAGTTTGGTTTTCTGTACTTTTCCTATTTTCTGTTTATTTCTAACTAGAGGCCTGGTGCATGAGAAATCAGCCCAGCCTGGCCCCTCTCACAGTCCGGGAGCCCTTAGGGGCAGGAGGTAACCTGGCGATCAGGGGAAGGCAATGCTCCCATCACACCTCTGCTGCTGCCACAGCTGGCAGCACAAGCTTTGGCCTGCTCTGGTTACCTGAGCCTCGGGTGGTCCTGGGAGGCGGGGCAGCTGCCATCTAAGGCTTTTCTGTGCTTGGGCCTGCCCTGGGGGGTTGGAGGGCTGAGGGGATTGGGGACTCTGGAGGAAGGTGGGTGGAGCGGCCGTGCCATGTGCCTGCTGCCCTGGTGGGGCTGAGGGGACTGAGCACCGCCATATTTGAGGGCGTGGCAGTCAATAAGCATATTCCCTTCTTATTGACTGTGGGCACCACCATCTTTGTGAGGGTATGATGGTCAATTAGCATATTCCCTCTTTATTAGATAGGATAATTCACCTGGGCAGTGTGCCTTTGGTCTAACACAAATATACAAACAGTCAAACATTTAGTGCAAAGTATGCTTACTAAGGATTGAGGAAAATATGGACTGTAAAGAACTGTATATATATATATATATATATATATATATATATATATATGTATATATATCCCTAATATGCAAATAGACTGAATGGCAGAACAACCAAACAACAACCGAACAACTGGTTGCTATGACATGTGCTGATCACCAGGGGACAGGTAGCAGGCAGCAGTGTGTGTTCCACTGCTGGGGTTCGGGTTCGGCCGTGGCGGGATGGTGGAGCAGGTGAGCGGGAGTGCCAGACCAAGGTGGGGTGCCAGTAATTGTCATCAGGGCGAGACTCTGGTGGTTACTGAAAATTCTTTGCTCCTGCGAGCCCTGGTCCCACTTGGCGTTTGCCCCTGCTGTCAGTTCAGGCCCCACTCACTCCTGCTGCAGTGAAGCTGCTGCTTGTGTCCGTTGATAGCGTGCAGCACCGGCCTCGATCGCTTGGCACTGTCAGTGGGTGTGAGAGGTGGCTGCTGGCCCTAATTGCTCCTCAGGGCTTCTCCACATCCCCCTTCTCCTGAGGGGGTAATCAGGGCTGGCAGCGCCTCTTACACCCGCTGCTGGTGCCAGCCCCAATTGCTCCGTGCCATCAATGGGTGTGAGTGGGGCCAGCGCCCTAAGCACATGGGAGCTGTGGCAGGGTTAGCAGGGCTGCTGGCAGACAGGGGACCAGAGACCGCTGTTTGGAGGGGCCAGGTGGGGGCATGGAGGATGGGCCGAGACCCTCTCCTGTGCCTACCGCAGCCTTGCAGCCCATACTTCCTTTCAAGGTGCACAAATTCATGCACTGGATCCCTAGTATATAATAATTGAGAGGGGGAGGCAATTTCTTTTTGGTGGACTATCTCATTCTTCCTTAACCAACTTACCTTCATTAGAAATTCTGTTATGCATATTTGTTGTTATTGTTTATCTTTTCTGTAATTATAAAAATGTTGAATCAAGTGTGAGAATTAGTGAGTTATTTTGTGCCATAAAATAAAAATTAGTACATTAGAGTGAGTAATCTCATTGATTACTGCCCATGATGAGATTTTTCTCTGGGCGCTCGCTCGCGCGCGCTCTCTCTCTCTCTCTCTTTCACCTGTTATATATACTGCAGTTAGTTGCTGTGATCATAATTCCAACAGCTTCCTGTTTAAAACAATATTTATTTATTTTTAAATGTATTTTTATTGATTTCAGAGAGGAAGAGAGAGGAAGAGAGAGGAAGAGAGAGATAGAAACATCAATGATGAGAATCATTGATTGGCTGCATCCTGCATGCCCCCTACAGGGGATCAAGCCCACAACCCGGGCATGTGCCCTTGACTGGAATAGAACCTGGGACTCTTCAGTCCCCAGGCCAACACTCTATCCACTGAGCCAAACCAGCTAGTTTGTTATATGTGGACAACTAAAACAACATTTAGTTGTCCACATATAACATATCAATGTGAGTTATAAGGGCTTTCCTCATGCCAGTCAGTCAAGGATCTATGCTGATGACGGCTTTGTTTTGAAACATGCCTTTGCAGTGTCAGTGGCAAGGCACAGAGAACATGTTGTACTATGCACTGTTTCTTAACACCTTTTGCCTGAGTCACTTCTGCTGTTATATTGGCCAGTGCAAGTCAAATGTGACTTCTGAGCCATATAAGTGAGAGAGAGAATTGATATTGCTGAAAACAGCCTGAAAAACAATACAGTTGCAATAATACTTGTCTGTACACTCTGTTTAAAGTTTATATAAAGTTTATATGGTGCTCACACACATTACTGAATTTAATCCTCATAATAAAACCAGAGGGTAGGAAGAGAGGGCATTTTTGTTTTTCCTGGGATTTGGTGACTGGCTTTCGTTGACATGGATAGTAACTGCTGCAGCTGGGATTAATCTTTCTTTACTAAAACTGTTCTCAATAAGTTCACAAACTGATTTCTTGGTGGTAACTTATTGGATACCTCCAGCATTGGACATTTTGGACCACTTCTTGGATCCTCAAAGCCATGATACTGCAGCTCTTGTTTTTCTTCCATCATCTCTGGTGGTTTCCTCGCAGCTTTTTCTGACCATTGAATACAGGAGATTCTCAGGGCCTTCCCTGGGCACTTTTATATATATTTCTACTTTATGTACTTTTCCTAGCATTCTCATTCATCTCATGGATTCCATCTATGTGCTGAGGCTACCCATATCTATCTGTACCCTAAATCTTTCTCCTGGTCTTAGACATATTTATAAATATCTTCATTTTGATGTCCTATAAGAATAACACTCAACATGTATAAAACTAAATTTATGTGTTTTTTATGCCACACCTGTTTGTCCTTTTATACCCTGTCTCAATGTGTGGTATCTTCATCTATCAACTACTTGAGTCTAAAACTTAAGAATTATCCTTAATTATTATTTCTCCCTCCTTTTCTCTTATTTCTAATCTAGTCTAGTTAGTTATAGCTTCTGTTTTTCTACTGTTTTCATCTTACTTAAGTCATTAGCATCTCTAGCCTGAATTACAAAACCAGCCTCATAATAGTACCCCCTTTTCAAATTTTTTCAACATCTTCTCATTGCATGCTACAGTTTTGATATAAAATGTCTGTGTTGTGAGACTTAGTTTTTGATGTGGTTACTGATAACACAAAAGCCAAACTACTTTTCAGTTCTGAATAGATACCAATGTAAAAGCTATTGCTAACAAAATAGAGATGTTCACTCTAATAATACTTAACACATTTGAGCTCACAAAAACCTCTCCTCCCATTCTTGGGCACTCAATCTGACCTGAGGCTCTCTCAAACTGTATTCCTTCAGTGATTAAACCTCTAGTCTCAGGAGTATGGAAGGATCTAATTAACAATGATTTTCTTGATTTTCTCTTTATTTGAACATATAGTTCCCTTCCCCAGATTGTCACACATC
This sequence comes from Pipistrellus hanaki, assembly GCF_964339955.1. NCBI lineage: Eukaryota > Metazoa > Chordata > Mammalia > Chiroptera > Vespertilionidae > Pipistrellus > Pipistrellus hanaki. Next base: position 85,779,981 of record NC_140504.1, read on the forward strand.
ACCTCCTGGTAATTAATGCTTCTCCTCTTTCCATCCATCCTAACATCCCCAACATTTTTAGCTTCGGGTGAGTTGACCTAAGACTCAATAGTATGGAAAAGAGCAAGGGTCAAAAGACAGTTATTCAGTCATTTGCCCATTCAAATATTACACTGTTTCCTCTAAGCTAGATATGGCTCTACAGCCTGAGAATACAACAGTGAGCAAACTATTAAGGGCTCTCCTAGGAAAGCAAACAATCTCATGGAGGATACAAAAGAGCAGAAAGACAGCTAACTACATTACAGTGGATGATTACCCTTAGGATGGGGTGTTCAAGTTGGTAGACAAGCTATGAGAAGGACATTTAAGAACAGGTATAAGTTAGGGGAGGCATATGCGAAATCTCTAAGCTGTGCCCTGCAGCATGTGTAGAGATGTGCCAGATAAAGCCAGTGCTGCCTAAGTTGTGGGCTCTAAAGAAAATAAAATGTCAATGACTCTTAACAGGCAGGAAAGAATAAGCAGATTGCAAGATGTACCTGGCCTGCTTTTTTTTTTTTTTTTTTTTTTTTGTACTAGTAGATTCATTTGCCCTTTGCAGCTGAGATCTTTGCTAACTCAGGAGCCATTCCTGAATGCTCTGCAGTGATGGACAAAGGGCTAAGGCCTCTTCTCATTTTCAGAGTGCCTTAAAATGACTTGATGGAGCATTTTTGTTTTGTTTAGGCTCTGGCACTTGCTGCACTAACTCCTGAGAAGTGACACTTAAAGTCAGTGATTTTCAATTGATGTGCCCCAAGAATTTTTGAAATATGCAATACCTGACTAATTAGTCAGGGACACTGGCCCCTTTTCCCTCAGATCATCAAATAAAATAATGACAACAGCCAACACAATAGCCATCCAATGTGAATGCCATGTCTTGAACCATAAATATATAGGCCATCTAATAAAATTGTATATTTTTGGTCACATTGCATAGTAAGGTTGTGTCTGTATCTGATTAGTTAATTCTTGGTACTAGAAATCCTTATATACAAGTATAGGCACTTGGTTTTTTAAAAAGTCTCTTTGGAGCAAAAAAGGTGGGTGAATACTATTATTTTTTGTAGAACAATCTTCTCTTGTGGTGATGTCTGCTCATCAATAGATGCTCACTATTGCTTTGAATCCAGGGTTCTTTTGTGTTTAATATTCAAAAGTAGCCCTATTCTCTTCTGTGTTTATGGTAACAGGTATTCAGTATATTGACAAAAGGTAAAACTCCACATTGAAGAGGTTATTATACAGTTTACATTCAATAATTTATTATACAATTCCATTGCAGTTTATTTTACACTAGAGGCCCGGTGCATGAAATTCGTGCATCGGGGGAGGGGGGGGTGTCCCTTAGCCCAGCCTGCACCATCTCCAATCTGGGATCCCTCGAGGGATGTCCGACTGCCAGTTTAAGGGATTGGGCCTGGACAGGCAGTTGAACATCCCTCTCACAATCCAGGACTGCTGGCTCCCAACTGCTTGCCTGCCTGCCTTCCTGATTCCCATAACCGCTTCCACCTGCCAGCCTCATCACCCTAACCACTCCCTGCCAGCCTGATTGATGGCTAACTGCTCCCCTGCCAGCCTGGTCACCCCTAACTGCCCTCCCCTGCAGGTTTAATCTCCCCCAATTGCCCCCCCTTGCAGGTCTGTTCCTTCCCAACTGCCCTCCGCTACTGGCCATCTTGTGTCCACATGGGGGCAGGATCTTTGACCACATGGGGGCAGCCACCTTGTGTGTTGGAGTGATGGTCAATCTGTATATAATTGTTTTATTAGATAGGATAGAGGCCTGGTGCATTGGGAGTGGGGGAGGTGCAGCTGGTTTGCCCTGAAGGATGTCCCGGATAAGGGTGGGGATTCCCTTGGGGCGTGGGGCAGCCTGGGCGAGGGGCCTGTGTTGGTTTTCAGGCCGGCCACACACCCCTAGAGACCCAAGCAGAGGCCCTGGTACCTGGAATTTATTTATCTTCTACAATTGAAACTTTGTAGCCTGGAGCGGAGCCAAGCCTTCTGCTCCCTCTGTGGCTGGCAGCCATTTCTGTTGGGACTTATGTATCTTCTATAATTGAAACTTTGTAGCCTGTAGTGGAGGCCTGGGCGGGCCAGGGTGTGAGGAAAGCTTGGCTTCTTCCATTGCCGGAGCAACCCTAGCCTCCTGCTCTTTCCAGCTACCAGCTCCGTGGCTGCTGCCATTTCTGTTTGGATTTATGTATCTTCTATCATTGAAACTTTGTAGCCTTGACTGGAGGCTTAGGCCAGCAAGGACAGGCAGAAACTTGGCTTCCTCCATTGCCAGGGAAACCCAAGACTCCCTTCTGCTCTCTGTGGCCATAGCCATCTTGGTTGGGTTTATTTGCATATTTGCTCCTGATTGGCTTGTGGGCGTGGCTTGTGGGTATAGTGGGGTGATAGTTAATTTGCATATTACTCTTATTAGATAGGATTGTTTAAGATATGGTGATTTAACTTGTAAAACTTGATTGAGTTTTGATGTTTGAATGATAATAATATAGATTCTAAACTGTTTCTTCACATGTAAAATGGAAAAATATATAAAATTATTGCTGTGACCATGTTCCAAGTATGAGAACAAGATAAGGCTTGACTGTCAACTCTCCTAAGTGCTAAATAGTTTTAAAATAGTTTCAAAATATTTTATTAAAATGTTTCTTTCTCTGTAAACTATGGATGAGAGCTACCTTGTAGGTGTGTCTGGAGGACAAGAATACATGTAAAGGTGCTCAGTAAGTAAGTAAGTCATTTAATGATGACGATAGTATTAGCAAACTAACTTTCTATCCTAAATGTTTACTAGAATATTAGTTTCAGAAAATTTTCTTATTTTTAGCTTCTTTAATTCAGTATCCTGAATTCAACCATCAGATAAATAATGTGACCAGAAATTTCCCTCAACTTGTTATTTTGCTGGTTAATGGCATCTTTACGTTAGGGCGTTCCTTCTTTTTTCCCAGAAGAGCAATTGTGTGAATGAGGTGAGGAGGTGGTAATTTTAATCATAATGTAATAGAGAAGGAAAATAATATGTTTAAACTTTGATCCTTAATTTGGAAAGGCAATGAGAAGGCAATTGCCAATGTACTATAAGCTGAAGGCAAGATGAATCCAGGATATAATGAGCACAAAGCGCCTTTTCCTGAGAGAGGTAAATGCTAGCCTTCAGGAAGTCCAAAACACTCTTCTCTTGATCTTCCTTTTCTGCCTTTTTCTTTCATCTAACTGCTAAGTGGTCATATTATTGGGCATCAAACAGCTGCAGTGATTTTTTTTTTCTCTTGAACTTTAGATGGTTGGAGGAATGGTCACGGTGAGTTTACTAATAGCAAGAATAACTTTGAAAATAAGAAGAAAAAGTACATAATAGCAGCTTAAAAGTTTGAAAATGAAAGAATTATCCACTGGGGTCTGAACATATAATGTGTTAATAAGAAAATAAAATGAAAGCCTATGTCTTGCCTTATCTTTTTTTTCTTTTTCATTTGATGAATTTAGTTAACATATTTTTAATATGTTTGATTTTATAGTAAGATGATGATACAAAGTAATGGAATATTCATGTGTGTTTTAGTAGACCTATGGAACAATAAGTTAAAATGAGACACAATATTTAGGAATATACTCCTAGTCTATAGTATAAAATATGATAATCAGAAACCAAGTCTACAAATATACTTTTTGTGTAGGCAAACTTGAAGTTTGCAAATATGTCAAATATTTAGCAAGTGTGAATTAAATATCGTTGTGTTTTTTTTTTGTTTTTTTTTTTACCAATGAAATCATGTTAATGTTATCAATCTAATTCATTTTTATTTTCATAAATAATAAGCTACTAACCACAGGCTATATTTAATTATAAATAGTTGTATAATGGACATAGGTTCTTTTTACAGAAATATGGTAAAATCTATATTATGCACTTAGATCTGTGCACCAGAAAACTTAACACACCCTCAATTTACACACAATTCACAAACTGAGTTACTTACAATAGAGATTTGTATTTTTACAAAGAAAGTGGAGTTATTTGGTTCCTAGCAAGGACCCATCATTTTTTATCTTCAGCTTTACTATCATTCACTTATTGTCTTTATTTTTATGCTTAGAAGATGGGAGGGCACATCGAGGAGCATGTGCCAGCTCACTGTGTTCGTTTTAGCTGGTTATATATTAATTTTTCTATAAAATCCACCTAATTTTTTTATTTACAAATTATCGACCAAAATTGTGCCATAGTCATCCTCAGTTGAAAGTGAGCCTGGATAATCAAGGCGTTTAGTTGCACACACATTCACCTGAGAAATGTCCTTTTGCCTCATTCATCACAGCTCCCCAGGGCTCTTTCCTTTGCTTCGAAGGAGAGACTACATCTGGCTAAAGATGAAAAGTCCTTGAGAGACCATGTTGTAGTTCTCCATATACCAAGAAAAGTCTACAGCCGTATCTTTTAATATCACCAATCCCGGGGTCCTTACTAGACCTGACTGTTTTCCTGGACTCTTCTCTTGGCAGAAAATATAAGGACTTTTGGCTGCTCTAGTCCAAAACAAACTGTTCTCTTTTCCTGTCACCTGGCCCCCAAATTTGGGAGCATCCCTATCTTCTTTTTTTAAATCATAGATACTTTAATCTTCAAAAATATGGGTGTTTTTAGAGGAAATTAGTTACCTAATTACTAATAACTTTTATATCCTCTGGGTTCATTAGAAACAATCTGATTTATTAAGTTATTTGGAGAATATAGTGTTTAGGTTAGAAAGAACAACCAAATTAAAGATGTCAGCTAATGTGCCCAATCTTTAGAACACTTTATCTTTTGTTAACTAATGACATACAAGCTTATGAGGGCTTTAGCATTATGCCTTTCTGTGCTTTTGGTTTTTAAACCTTAAGATGTGTAACTATTGCCGAAACTGGTTTGGCTCAGTGGTAGAGCTTCGGTCTGCGGATTGAGGGGTCCCAGGTTCGATTCCGGTCAAGGGCATGTACATTGGTTGCGGGCACATCCCCGGTAGGGGGTGTGCAAGAGGCAGCTGGTCGATGTTTCTCTCTCATCGACGTTTCTAGCTCTCTATCCCTCTCACCTCCTCTCTGTAAAAAATCAATAAAATATATTTATTTAAAAGTTGGTCCGAAGGTTGTGGGTTATTGTTAAGCTGAATAAAATATATTTAAAAAAATGTGTAACTATTGTCTTTCACAATATACATACCACAGACTTTTAATATAAATTCAGGATTTTGTCATAATAGGCATGTTTACTGTTTTGTTTCCCTCAATAGGACTAAAGAGCAATTTGTGGAATAATGAAATTCCTGTTTGATGTTAGAATAGAAGCCCAATTATCTGGGTTCATATTTGTTTTCTTTCCTAAGAGGTTATTGCTCTATTACCCGTGATCATTCTATACTACTAATTGGAGATCATTAGTAACTAATGTCAGATTCTGGAGGTTAAAAACTATTTCATGTTTGTCACTTCTGTACTTTTTCTTTAGTTCTTTCAGCATTAAAAATCTCTGATATACTTTTTTTAAAATTTATTTTTTACAAATGCAAGTCTTTCATTTTCTTAACCATTTCTTACACTGGACAGTGTTGTTTTAAGTTGTACTTGCTAATGATAGGAATATAATGAAGCCAACTGGTCTCTTTTTGCTTCACTTCCATAAAAAACCTTTTACTGAAAACTATATGCTATCCCTGCATATTATGTAAATCTCTACTCACAAATATAACACAGAAGCAGGAAATATTTAGAAACAAGAGTATTATAAATTTTCTTGTAGCAGGTTCAAAGAACCTTTAAAAGTATTTACAAATATCATGAACTTAAAGACTTGTCAATTGTGTTAGACTGGAGTTTTAAAAGACAAATGATTTTGAAATAATTATAGATTCACAGGAAGTTGCAAAAATAGTACGGAAGAGGCTTCAGAAGGTTTCTGTATGGCTTGCCAGTCTTGCCCTTGTGGTAATATCTTTTTAACTACATGTATTACAGTATCAAAACCAGGAAATTGACATTAGTGCAGTCTATAGATCTCATTCAAATTTCACCAGTTTTTATTTTTTTTAATTTAAAAAATTTTTAAAGTTTTCTCAACTTTTATTCTGTACATTTCAAGTTTCACTATGAAACAAATAATTCCAAAACAAAATGATATGCAAGTTTTTAATTTTTAAAAATTAATTTATTTTAACTTTATTTCTATTTGTGTCTATTTGTTTTTAATTATAATTCATAATACCCAACTAAATTAATATATAAAATGGCTATTTGAGATGATCTTATTTGTGTGTATACTTTTTTGCAATTTTATCACTGGTAGATATTAAACACTACCACAATGAGATACATAATTATCTCATCAAAAAAATGAACTCCCTCATTCCTTCATATTTATACTCTTTTACTCTTCCCCTGCCCCTAAACATTGGCAGTCTCTGATCTGTTTTACATCTGTATAATTTTTTATTTTATTTTAGAATGTTATATAATTTAAATCATACAACATGTAATCTTTGGAGATTGCCCTTTTTTCACTCAGCCTAAGGTCTTTGATAACTGTCCAAGTTGTATATATCAATCAATAGTTTGTTCCTTTTTGTTGCTACAAAAAGTATTTCATTGTATAGATGTATCAGAGTTTATTTATCCACTCGTCTGTTTAAGGACATTTAGATTGGTTCTAGTTTTTGTCTCTAAAAAATATTGCCATAAAGATAAGATATGAATTATTATGGATGATTTTTATTTTTCTGGGAAAAATGCCTAGAAATGTGATTGTTGGGTTATAATATATAGCAAGTGTATGTTTATTTTTATAAGAAATTGCCAAACTACTTTTCATAATGTTTGTAACCTTTTGCATCCTGATCAGAAATCTATGAAGGATACAGTTATCTGCATTCTTGCCAGCATTTGGTTCTGTCAATTTAAAAAAAAAAATATATATATTTTATTGATTTTTGTACAGAGTGGAAGGGAGAGAGATAGAGAGTTCGAAACATCAATGAGAGAGAGTCATTGATCAGCTGCCTCTTGCACACCTCCTACTGGGGATATGCCCGCAACCAAGGTACATGCCCTTGACCGGAATCGAACCCTGGGCCCTTTAGTCCCCAAGCCGACGCTCTATCCATTGAGCCAAACCGGTCCCGGCGGTTTTGTCAATTTTTAAATGTTAGTTGTAATACGTATGTAGTAATATATCATTGTGATTTTAATTTGCCTTTTCTAATAGCTAATTTTATTAAAAATCGTTTAAAGTGTTATTTGCTACCTATATATCTATTTTGTGAAATTGTCTTTTGTTAATTTTTTAACTAGGTTGATTTTTATTTTTTTTATTTTTGAATTCTAGTATAAATTCTTTGTCAGATACATGTTTTGCAAGTACTTTCTTTTAGTCTGTATCTTGCCTTTTCATTTTCTAAACAGTCTTTCATAGAACAAAGGTTTTTAATTTTGACGAGTCCAATTTATTGGTATTTTTGTTTTGTGGATCTTGCTTTTGTTGTCATGAATAACTATCATGTATAAGAGCTCTTTGTCTACTTCTAGGACCTGAAGATTTCCTCTGAGTTATCTTCTAGAAGTTTTATTGTTCTACACTTTACTTTTAAGTCTATCACCCATTTTCACTTAATTTTTGTATAAGGTCTGTGGTTTAGGTTGAGGTTTATTTTATTGAGTATGGATAAATAAAATAAATTTACTGAGAAATAATTGACATATTACTGTATATGTTTAGGTAGTACAGGATGATGTCTTAATTTATATTATTATAGTGTGTTTAGCTAACATCTATCTTCTCATGTAGAAACAATAAAAAGAAAAGAAAGAAAAAAAGAAAAGGGAAACAAATTCTCCTTTTGATGAGAACTCAGAATTTACTCTTTTAATGACTTTTCTATATGTCACATACCAGGGTTAGCCAGTCATCATGTTTTACATTACATCTCTGGCTGGTACTTATCCGTCTTATCACTGGAAGTTTAATTTCTTTTTAAGATCATGAATTGATAAACTTGTATTGGGAAGCCACCTGACTAAAAATAAATTAGTTTTTAGTCAGATCACTGAAATATATATGAACAATGACTATCTATCACTCTCTCTCTGTCTGTCTGTCTGTCTCTCTCTCTCTCTCTCTTATGATTATTAAAATAAGTGGGAACTAATTAACCTGTCAGTTTTCTTATTTCTAAGTTCTTATTTTAATTTTCGATTGTTATCATAAGGCACCTCCAAACCTTTAGGAAGCAGGGGAAAAATAATTGATGAAATATAAAATAATTTATTCCCAAATTGTTACATCATTGTTAGAGTTTTTTCCGTTTTTAATTCTCATATTTTTTTTATGTCATAACATGACTTTATTGATATTCTAAATATAAGTAGATATTAATCTTTATAGTTTGAATTTGTAATTTCAATTTGACTTTTTAGTTTTTTATTTCATGTCTTATTCTTAGAACTCACTCATTTATTAGTGTTATATATTCTTTAGTTCTACATTATAAAATAGTGCTCTTAAACATACATACAATGGCATACTACTATAAAATCACAAGAAAAGATGAAATAACTTCCATTTTCTGTAACTTGGATGGGTCTTGAGAATAGTATGCTAATTAAAATAATTCAGACAGAAAAAGTTAAGAATCATTTATGGTCTCCTTCATGTGTGGGAGGGTTATAAAACTGAAAGCAACAAATGAGCAAATAAGACAAACAAAAAGCCATAGATACAGACAACAGTAAGATGGTTACCAGAGGGAAGGAGAGTTGGGAGGTAGGTAGTAAAGAGTAAAGGGAACCAATTATATGCTGACAGAAAATTTGAATTTGGGTGGTGGGCACACAATGCAATATACAGATGATGAATCATAGAATTGTATACTTGAAACTTATATAATCTTATCAACCACTGTCACCCAATAAATTTAATTAAAAAAATTCTTATTCATTTTGTCTATTTACTTGGCTTAAATGACTAGTAAGTCTTCAGGAATTTTTGTTTTATTCTCATTTGTAGGAACGAATTTGTTAAATCTTAACTAATGTAATGTTAATATCTTCTAAGATTTTTATCTAACTAAAATTAGCTTTTGGTTTATTTTAATCTTAATATTTACTTAGGTCTTTGTCAGGATTCATGGTGCTGCTAATATATTAAGTAATCAGAACATGTTAGTTCCTAAACAGAAATTTGTTACATGTTCAGAGATGAAAGTTATTAGTGCATTTATTTGGCAAAATTTAGATATGAATTAGCTAAAATTTTACCCATCTTCAAACAGAAAAGTAAAGAGGAACTTTTTATTTTATTTTATATATTTTCATTGATTTCAGAGAGAGGGAGAAACATCAGTGATGAGAATTATTGATTGGCTGTCTCCTGCATACCCCCTACTGGGGATCAAGCCAGCAACCCTGGTCATGTGCCCTGACCAGGAATCAAACCCCAACCTTCTAGTTCATGGGTCAGTACTCAATCACTGAGAAACACTGGCCGGGCTAAAGAGGAACTTTTGACGTTTTGTTTATTCTGTAATGATTACTCACTATGGTGGGCCTGAGACTCTAACATCCAAAAGACTTCTGCCAACTTATTGATAATAACTTATCATCATCACAGTGATAATTATTATTATTATAATTTATGCATATGTCATTTTACATTTGGATCTGAGATCTGCATTTCTAGGAAGCTCTCAGGAGGTGCTGATATTGCTCTTTCACAGATATTTTTATTTGTAAGGCATGGCATGGTCTCAACTCAGTTCAAAACTGAGCTTAGTAATGGACCAAAATGTATTCTATCAGCATTTGTTGTAAGTATATGCTCCGATTTTTTTAAAACAAGTAATTCACATATACTAATAGTTAACTAGAGATTATTTAGTTTTTTAATGGTCACAATGACTTTTCTATTTATTGTAAGTAAAAGGGGTTTCATTTTAGTGTTATCAAATTTGTATTTTCTTATATTCATACTAGAGGCCTGGTGCATGAAATTCATGCACTTGGGGGCGGGGGAGGTCCCACAGCCTGGCCTGCACCCTCTTGCATTCTGGGAGCCCTCAGGGGACATCTTTAGCACTGCCACCACTGCCACTGTGCTCACCAGGGCTTCTGGCAGAGTGGTGCTCCCCCTAAGGGAGCGCACTGACCATCAGAGGCAGCTCCTGCATTGAGCATTTGCCCCCTGGTGGTCAGTGTGTGTCATAGTGATCAGTTGCTCTGCTGTTCGGTTGATTTGCATATTAGCCTTTTATTATATAGGATTGTGTGTTTCATGATTGTTATAGGTCTTTAGGTTAACATACAAAAGGTGATTACATAAAGAAAAGAAAATTATCTTTCATACTGGTGGTCCAGGATATACATGGGCATCTGAGTCATATGATGTTTCATTAATTTGCTTGTTTAACAAGCCTGTATTCTGTATCCTTTCTGAACTAGATATTGTGCTATGTGGTAGTAGAACAAGTATGAGTAAGATAGGCTTCCCACATAACAGGAACTTTAATTGGCAAGATGAAAGAGCAAACACAGTTATAGTAAGTATTGGTGCATAAAATCCAGAGTAAGACAGATGAAAGCATACCCTGTTCTTTTAAGGAAGGGGAGTGTAAACTGCAAAGAAATATATTTGAATTATCTTAAATTTTTAAAATTATTTATCTTTAAATAGAGGACTAAGTCTTGAAACACTGGCCGGGCTAAAGAGGAACTTTTGTAGACAGTCTATGAAACCCTTTTTTGAAAGAATATGATAGCAAAGACATTTATCTTCTTTAAAACTATAATAAAGTTATCACATGTCCTTTAAACAGCTTTTGTTGTTCTTAAGTGAAAGTATACTTGCAAAAATGGTTCAGTTGCAAAAATGTGTTTGTGTAAGAATTGTAACATTGTGTTAAGAACTGAAGCCTGGCCGTTTATAAATCATTTGATAAAATATCAGTAAGCTTCTTTATAACTGATGAAGTCATTTTGGAAGGTGTTGTTGATTATTTTTAGAGGCAATGAGGCAATTCCCAAGTAAGCTAAGGGCACCTATTTTTGAACAGGTCAGGGGGACATTTTGATTAGTGTCATCTAGTAGGCAGGTTCCCAGAAATGTAAATGAGTACTGAATGCTTCCTGACCCCAGCCTAAGTGTCTCTCCTCCATCAGCACTATCCAGTGGAAATACAATATGAGCCACATATGTAATTTAAAATTTTCTAGTAGCTTCATGAAAAAAAAGTAAAAAAAAAAAAAGTAAAAAGAAACAGATTAAATAAATTTTAAAAAATATTTTTATTAATTTTTTATAGAGAGAGGAAGAAAGAGGGAAAGAGAGAGAAACATCAATGTGAGAGTGGAACAGTAATTGACTGCCTCTAACATGCCCCTTTTTGGGGATCAAGCCTGAAACTCCAAGTATGTGCCCCGACTGGGAATCATACCAGCAACCAGCAACCTTTCAGTGCACTGGATGACTTCCAACCAAGTGAGCCACACCAACCGAGGCTAAAATGAATTTTTTGTAACATATTATATAACCCAGTATTTTCAAAATATCATTGTTCCAACATGAGCAGGAGGGAGCCAGTCCATA